>NC_090921.1:401220413-401850413 GCF_040938575.1 Ambystoma mexicanum | reverse complement strand
ATGCACAGCATGTGATTCTAAGCAGATTAACAAACATCAGAAGACAATGCATTACTTACCATAAAAGCATTTCTGATGGTTGTATCTGCTTAGATTCACATGCGCCCACCCTTCCTCCCCGCTCGGATGGAAGGAACATAGACATCCTTTTTATATATTCTCTCTTTTCTGTACTCACTCACGTCTAGAAGGCTCCCTCAGGGCAGAAAAATACAAACAGAGGGACCTCGACGCGTGAGGGATTGTGGGTACAACGCACGTCACTATAGGGATAGTGTTACAGACACGCCTTGTCGACGTCCCCTTTTCGACTACGAAAAACAAAATGCAATACTCCGCAGTGACCACTGGATGTCGGACCTATGCACAGCATGTGAATCTAAGCAGATACAACCATCAGAAATGCTTTTACGGTAAGTAATGCATTGTCTTTCTTTTGGTGGCATGTTGCCGGGGTGTATAATTGTTTGCACCTGTTAGAACAATTATGATCTGTTAAGTCTGTATTTGTATTTTCTTTAATACTCTGTCCTAGAGGTCTACGAATTCTGCAACTTGGTTAGAGTTGGTGTTCGGAGCATGTGTGAATATTCTAACTGTTTTGTAATGCCTCATTCAATTCTCTACCAACCCTTTCTATTTATATGTAATGTGCTTACTGCCATGTAGTGGGCCTACAGTTTAATAATAGTGCTGAGCTGTCTTCATGATATTTACTGTTTTCATAACACACTACGTATTTTTATACTGTGCCTTTTTCATCTAAAGCGGATCTACATAATGTATATATTTGTTTCCAACGTGGGGAGGGAGTCCCAGGTGTACCTGTCCCGTTAGAGGGTCAAACCGGAAACACAGGTGAAAGATGGGACCATATGGACCACGAGGCACAGGGAATAGCCCCCCCCACTTTGGGGTGGGTGGTGCCCGTGGGGGGGTTATGGTTGCTGCAAACCGGGATGTTCTAGGGGGAAAGGGATGCGGACAGAAACTAGTCTGAACAATGGGTGTGGAGAGGGTACCGCCACTGATTGCCCTGTTGATGACCCACACCTCGGTAGACCGTATAGGAGTGGTAATTGTAGGATACCACAATGTACAGCAGCGGAAGGAATATGTGCTGCAGGGAGTCGAAACAGAGGGGGTAAGATAGGCTACTGCCACTAACCAACTCTACTAAAAAAACTCATTCTTCTGCATACACCTCACAAACTCTGAACTAAACACAACCATACCTCTACAGCACTACCAACTGCATGCACGCCATTACACCACAACAACGAAACAAACCACACACAGCCTCGCACAACAGCACATGATAGCTACCAACCGAAAATCAAACCTACGCTCGACGAACGGTTTAAACCGAACTGAAGCTGCCAACAGAACATCACAGCTCCCTTGCTCTTATTGCAACCCCCCCTTACCCTCTTGCTTTACAGATCTGCCTTTGCGCCAAGGGACCACGCAGGTGGTGACTGTGTGCGGTATAAGAACCTTTAACATAACAGTATATCAGTGTCATGTACTTTATTTATTTTTTACGTTTATTCGGTTAAATACAAACCTTTACACATATAAACAGACACATAAAACATGTTCCAGTATTTCAATAGATTCAATAATTTTAAAATAGAGGCCATTCATAAAACCAGGATAAAGTAACCTCTTACAATTAATTACTGATCAAAATACAAATAATTACAGTCTACATTAGAAACACATTTTTTCAAATTGTTTCCAAATAATATGCGCTGAAGTGGTAATGACAAGAGTTTCATTTGAGAATAAAAATGCCTGGCAGTCTCAACTTCAGAATTACAAAGCCTACCTTATCTTACTGAAAGGAACGTTCGCCCAAGCCGCATCATTGGTATGTAATAAATCTTAGTCCCATAATATTTTTTTTTACTTTCTATGGTAAAGTGCGTCACTCATTGAACCTTTTGTGCAAGTCCATGTCTCCAGTTGAGCCTGACTGCTCTGCCACTCTACCATTTCAAGAGAGTTTTGGCTCCCTTTCGTGCTGGGTGCGCTGCTCCACCTTAAGGCTTGTGGTTTTCCATCAATCAGCAGAGTCGGAAAAAAAGCCTCAAAAATAGTGCAAAGGATTACAAAATACATACGTGCATATTTAAAATAATTTGGCACAATAAAGTAAAAACATGTGTTTTATCAGACCATCGAATTTTCAAAAAGAAAAAGTTCACATAAGTCCATCAGCATTTTTAGTAAGAGAGACAGGCTTTCGAAACACATTTGACCCCACCCCCATTATGCCCCTGTCCAAATTCATAATCTGTGGGCCCATACGAAATAATAGGTCAATGTTATCCTGTGCCGGTATAAGTAAAGGGTCTGCACATGGGACCTTGAAGGTAGTTCAGATCCAAAGAAGACTCCCAGAGGGGACTGGAGGACTCACCAGAGGAAGTCCAGCACATGAAATGCACGATTAAGTCCCTGGCAGGAATGCTTGCAGCTCATTTCTGGAGGGCTTGCTGAGCATGCAAGCCCTCTAACCAGGGATAACCAAATCAAACGGTCCTAGGTGAGTTTGGGGGTTCTCTTTGTAGGCAAGGATGTTCTGGCGATGACGATGTGGGAGGCGGAGCTGTCCTGCAGGAGGCATAAGCTTAACCCTGGAGGATGAACAATGGAAAGGGCGGAATCCCACGAAAATAAACTAAGGCCCAGAAGGAAGGGGGTTCTGCAGCCGGAAGAGGAAAGGGAAGCAAGTAAGGGGACTTGCTGCTCTCCAAGGCTAAAAACGTGACCTGTCTTTGGAGGACCCTCTTTTCCACAGCACGGCCGCCGAGATGCCTTGAGAACAACGTTTTTTTCATCCTCCCACCCGACAATATAGGATGTAATGAGCAATGGCAGGTACACCTGTCATGTTGATACAAGTGCCATAGTCGCAGAAGTGGTATGCAAACGACCAGTTGGATTTAAGACTATGAAGTGAGCTTGGCAATAATCAGGAGGGGTTTTCGGCCCTCTGAGGCCCAGCGGCGAGGGGGGGGGGCTTTAATAAAGCTCAGCTCTCCCCTCCCCCTATCAGGAACAGCACTCGTCCAGCCCCGGATCTTCTGCAAGGACAGGCAGAGCAATGCGACTTTTGGTTGGGAAGCTTTGGACTAGTAAAATATGGAGATGATTGATTCGAGGGGGAAGTAAGAAAATTGTGATTTAGTCGGCTGGTCGTCGCTTACGGAGAAATGGTTTTTATTGCAAATATCTTTGGAACCAAGTATTAATAATGTAACCAACGTGTTTGCGGTATGGACCATCTTGAAGTACAACTGCATAAATGTTACTGTGTATATGTAATGAACCTGCAGCCTTTTAAGCCACAAAGAATATATACTTTTTTAAAAATTTAATTTGCATTTTTTAATAAGCCGGGTAATGGCATTTGTTAGTTCTGTAAAGGTTATGCCGCAGGTGTTAGTAATACATCATTACCAGAAAAGTAACCGGTGGAAATATATACACCAAGAAGTGGCCAAGTGACAAGGTTAAGTGAAGAGCCTGCCGAGTGGAGCCTTTGGATTAGCAACCAACATGGTTAGAGGTTTGAGAGTCAAAGAACCATGTGGGCAGGAGATGACCCCGACTCCGGAGGTGCAGCCCAGATGGTCTAATTGTGGTTGGGGGCACGGAGTAGAAGAAAAAATGCAGGCAGTGAACAGCGCCTCAGTGAGCAATGGTGACACTTTGGTCCTGTGGTCTCTCGCTGTAGATTATAGCATTTGTACAAATGATTTTTTTTTTTATTGTATGTAATGAACTTGCGCATGATCATAAAGATGACTGAGTGAGAGTGTTGAGTCCTGTTACACCCTTCTATGTTTCATGTTCTTTCATTTTGGCAAAAAGGTTTGTTAGAAGCTTTTTTGTTGTGATAGTCCATTTTGACTTTTCGCCTGACATCAGTCTGTTCCACCACACATTTTCATCTAGAACTGAAACTGACATCCCAAGAGGCGAAAGGAATGCGCTACTTTCGTAGCTAAGCGCCTTGCAGTCCAACAATAGATGTTTCAACTTTTCTGGTTCGTCTGCTGCTTTGCATAATCTACATTCTTTGAAAGTCGCCTGGAGTCTAATGCAAAGGATTTCCCGTGTGGGCATTAGGTTCAGACGGGCTCTCAGAAAGCTCCTTATTCATTTTTTGTCCGGGAACTGTTGACAATATGGCAGAGGAGATTTAAGTTTGTTGAAAGATGGAGGGAGATGTGCAGTTAGTTTGTTTGGCTGTGCCTTATCCACTGTGTCGATCCAGTCCATGTGCGCCATTTTTCTTTTTCTTTTTTCAGGGTTTCCGATCAGTTCAGCTTCAGTGCAGGCAATTTTCTTCAATTTTGTTGTCTGTATTAGCGACCATTTTGTTAGGCTATGTAAACGGCCAGTAGAGAGTTCTGCAGCTATCAATTTGAATATTGGAAGCGTATCTGGAAGGATGATTTTTCTGTAGGTTTGCATAGCATTTTGTTCCACCACTCCCAGTAAAGACTGAAGGCCTAAGTCACGCCTGATGTTCGCAATGGCTGCCGAGTTTGGTAAACCCAAAACAGATCGCCATAGTAAGCCTTCAATTTTTGACCAGATTGAAGTTGGCATTGACAGGGTTGCGCCCATACCATAAACCAGCGCCGGGACAACTTTGCCCCTGTAAAATTGGATTACAGGCTCCAGTGAGAATTTACCATACTTCTTGTCAATTGATCTCATCTGGGCTGCTAAGTTCCTAGCCTTGCCCCAAAAAGTAGTTTGTATACATGATTCCCGAGCTGAACTGTCAATCATTATTCCCAAGTATTTGTAACAGTCGACAGTTTCGATCTTAATATTTTCCAGGAACCATCCTCTGTTGCGGGACTTGGAGTCGTTTTTTGCCAGAATCAGGATTTTCGTTTTAGATTTGTTGATTTCGAGATTGTTTGTTTGTTTTTATGTAATTTGCCAGGTTGGTCAATTGGCGCTGTAGACCTATTTCAGTTTGATCTAAGAGAATTAGGTCATCTGCATAAAGAAGGCGAGATATGTTGGTATTACCTATTTTCGGCGGAAAGGCTCGAACAGTGACTTCCGAGTCCTTGAAGTCCCCAAGGAAACTTATGAAAAGAGCCGGAGCAAGGGGACATCCCTGCTTTACCCCTCTCTCTGCCGGAATCTCTTCTGATAACGTTCCTTGTTTGTCCAGTCTGGCAGGCAATTTGTTTGCTGTGTGTAAGGCTTTTATTGGGTGTAGTATTTCGTTCGGGCATTTCCATCTGTGCAGTTTGGACCAAAGAAGACTCCGATCTACTCTATCAAAGGCCTGTGTGAGATCTATAAAGGCCAGGGACACCGGTGGAGAGCCCTGCTTTAACTTGGCTTTAATTAAATTTAGCATCAAGATGTTTGCCGTGGTTCCGCCGTTTTTAAGGAAACCCATCTGAAAGGGGTCATGTGCTGCAGACGCCTTTGCCCAGGTTTGGAATTTTTCAGCAGGAGCGTTGCAAATATTTTGCTGATAATATCAAGTAAGGCAATTGGCCTGTAATTCTGTGGGTCTTCCCTGTTACCGCGTTTAAATAGCGGAACAATTATTGAGTACGTCCAAGACAAAGGAATGGTTCTGGCTGATTCGCAGTGCCGGAATATGATGCTTATAAATTTGACCCAGGCTTCCGGATGTTGCTTTAGGTCGATGTTGCTCAGACCGTCGGCACCCGGGGCTCTCGAGGACTTCAGATGTTTGATGACGTTTAAGATGTCTTCTTCGTCGGAGAGGGTAGCCCATCTGTCACTAGACGGTTCTGAGTGGCTTTCCCTCTGGTCCTTCGGTGGGGCAAACATGTTAAAGAAATGTGTCAATTTTTCCTCTGTGACAGTGTTTACCAGATCACTTTCCTGTCTGGATGTTGTTGATTTAATCAAGGGCCAAAATTCGCTGGATTATTTAGAGCTAAGTATCTTGAGCATTTGTTCTGCTTCATTTTGGTACTTTTCCCTCCTGCAACACCGGAGCCACGATTTATAGCTGTTGATTTCCGCTAAACACTCTGACCTGGCCAAGTCGGATTTGTCCATAGCTGCTAGTCTTTTAGCTCTCCTGAGGAGTTTTCTTCTTTCAACTAGATCCTGGTCGAATACATGCAGATGATTTCGGCTAGGCCCATTGTCTTTCTTTGACTCAGTCCTGAACTGTAATAGCAAAGGAAGATAGTCCGGTCTCTCACATTCGATGCTATTGAGTACTATTTTTTGCCGTAGATAGCTGAAATGGTCTTGATGTTTGTGGCTGTTAAGCAAAGTCTAGTTCGCTGAGTGTTGGCTTCTAAAGCAGGCAGGTGAAGCTTATTTGTGTGATGTAGCGATGACCAGGTTATTGAAAGCAGGTTATGGTCGCTTTCTTTTGTCCGTGTGACTTTAAATGATTTGATCAGTGGTAATAGATTTTCTGATGCAAAAATATAGTCAAGCGTGGCCCTTGTGTTGTCCCTTTCCGACATAGGTAGAATGTTCTCCCAAGATTTTAGCCGGGCCAGATTATGAAATTTTCTTGAATTCATTGTGATCATCCATGCTTTACCTCTCTCTTCCGACGATGATTTGGGCCTGTTATTGGGAACCTTGGCGTAATCTTGTACACAGGTTGCATTTAAATCTCTGCAGATGATGATATGGTCTGTATGGTAGTCAATTTTGATGTTGTCTATTGCTTCTGTTACTTCATTACAAAAGTTTATGATTGAAGTTTGTTGCGGGTTCCAGTACAAGTTTAATATCGCCAGATCGATGGTGTTGATCTTTTTTGGACTTTGGATCCTCAAACGACCATGACGTCAGGACTGCTAATGTTCCATAGCTCTCTGAAAGCTTTTCCCTGATTTTAATGCCTGATCCTATTTTCACTGCAAGTAGGAGACCGGATGATGGACGTCCAAATAGGCCACGTTTGGCGGGAGAGAGTTCGATCTCGTAGCCATCTAGAGATGGTTTCTCAGTCAGCCAGGTTTCCTGGAGGCATATGATGTCAAAACCCACTAAGAACCGGTTGTTGCTGCTTGTTAAGTGGGCATGGCCTCTGGTATTCCAAGAGGCCATAGAAATTGATTGAATCTCCAGTGTGTCTAGGGCTGGCGTGATGTTAGCCCATCTTCGTTGCTATTTACTGGTCTTGCCATTAACTGCAGATTTTAGCCATTCCCAAGGGCCTTTCGGGTGGCGTGTTGGATCACGAGTTGGGGACAGATCTTTACTGTCAAGATGTTCCTCCGAAGTCAATTTTGTTGGTGTGCTGTCAAATCTGGTTCGTCGTTTGTTTTCCATTTGACTGGACCTGTGGGGTGCATAAGCGCCATCCGTTTTCCTCGAGGTTTCTGTTTTTGTATTCCAAGCGTGCTCCCTCTGAAGGTCTCTGAATGATCTGAGTTTGGGTCTTGCGTTACTTGATTTTTGCAGTCTGATAGGCTCCTGCTTGCTGGTCGATGGTTCGTGCGACGGTAGTTTCAGTTCGGTTAATAGGAGGCCAGTTTTGCTCAGTTCTTTATACGCATCTTCCATTCCTGTCTGCAACGCCCTTGCTTTTATGTGCAGAAATGCCTTTGCCCTCTGTTCTCTATGATAGGGTTCAATTAACCTAAAGTCGCATGATGATAGTGACCTTAGTGATTTGGTGTTGCTCAGAATTTCTAGCACTGTTTCCCTGTTCAGGATCATGTATCCTGATTTGTGCGAAGTTTGTTCAAGCTTGAAAAGTCTGGTGCCCTGTTGATCACTAAGCGAGTTTCTTCGTGAGGATTCCTCTTGTTCTGTGTACTTGATTGCTTCTGCTGAGGAGTTAGGTTGTTTATTCGTCTTTGTTCTAACCTGTGTCTCTTTTTGTGAAACTTCTGGGTTTTGGGACTTCCCAACTTCTGCTCTGTCTGTCACTGTTCTTGCTTTCCTCTCAGGACTGGAGCGACTGTAGTTTCTAGATTAAATTTTTTTAGACACAGGAGTCGGGTCTTGTTGAATTTTCCTGTTTTACCCTCAGAACTGATTTTGGACTGCTTTGATTCGGCTCGGACAAGGAGAAATCTTCATCGTCCACATGTTGAGATAAATCCATAAGGCTACTAGACGCCTGGAATTCCGCTGCTGTCTTCGGGGAATTGCTTAGATCGATGAACACTGAAGCCTGCGTTTGGTCTTTTGATTTTTGAGATTTATTTAGATGAATTTCCGGCTTAGCTTGGTTCTCTTTAACAGCCTGGTTGCACGGTCCAAAAGCCTTTGTATTCTTCTCAAACCTTGAATTCCCACTTGGTGATTGAAAGGCCGGATTTAGTGTTCGTAAGAGACCGGCACCCGTTTTTTCTGCAGCTGTTTCATTTGGAGCGATATTGACCGCCTTTAGAGGTTTACTGTGTTGATTGTGAAAGGCAGGTGCTAATTTGTCCTGGTTGATACAGACTGCTGATTGAGATGCCTTCTCTTGCGTCTGTTTTTTCTGTACAACTGGTTGATCCTGGTTTAGTTGCATTTCTATCCGGGATAGCTTATCCTCAAGGATTACTTGCTTTGCCGCCTCTTTTGTTTCAACGGCTGTTATGTAGCCTTCTAAGAAAGTCAATTTCGACTGTAAAGATGCCAGGATAGAGGTGTTGTCTTTTGCAGAGTCATTTAAGGCCTCGTAGAGTTTACAAAAGGGAGATAGGGCGATGGTGAGCGCAGACATTATTGTAGTTAGATCAGGCCTATTCTTAGGCCATCCCTTGCACGACCCTCCTAAGGCCTCTGAAGAAGGTCTTTTTTTTTATGTCGCTTCTCTTGGATCTCTCAATTGGGACTGAGTGTCAGGTGTATTTTCAGATAAAAAGGAATAGCCAGAAGTAATTTTTCTTACTCCTGGTGACATCGGTAAATTTTCCCGGCTGGAGTTGAAAGAACCAGAATAAGGATTCGCTGGTAGGGACAGTCGGCCCAGACGGTGGTTGTCTAGGTGGACATTGACCCATGATTGTGAGTTCCTTTGCAATTTTGTAGTAACCTTATCTTGGCTTGTGGTAGGTGAAATTTGAGCCGAAATAGCCGACATCACTTTTTCTAACGCCCTAGGAGGGCTAGTCCCGTTTTTAGTCTGTTGTTTGGTTGCAGGAATACTGGGCCTTTGACGGAACTGTTTTCACTGCAAGTTGCTCAGAGCAAATTGAGTCAAGGAGCTTTTTACGCTGCACAGATGTCGGGGCTGTTGCTCCCGGACTAGATGCGGGCAAATTTGTTGGCTTCGAAATTCCTGATGGCTGGGGCCCCAGATCCAAATTACATAGTGTGCTAGATTGAGCCGAACAGGGCGTAGTGCTTGTGGAAGCGGGCCCTGAAAGCGCTACCGCTGGTTTGGAGAATTCAGTAATGGTTCGATGGAAACTGGTTTACTTGTTTCGCTGTTCTCTGATGGAGTTTCGTAAGAGGACAATGCATGTTTTTTTGTCCTAGTGCGTCCTTTGGGGTTTTATTTTTCTGGCTGGGTTCCAAGGGAGATTTTTCCGGAACTTCCAAAAATTCCGCATCCGATATTCCATTATCGCATTGTGTTTGCGTTTGCATTGGTGTTTTTTAAATAAGTTGAAGATAGCTTTTGGAGTAGGGTTCTTTGGGTTATTTTGGGTGCCCATATCGTTTTTTCTTGCTGCGTTTTGATTTAAGAGGCTGGAATTGGGTGTCAGAACTTTTTTACTTGCTTTGATTTTCATGCCAGCCTCTGCTCTCGATCTTTTACCTGTTTGGTTTTTTTTGTAGGTAATTTTTCTTAACAGCAGGGTAGGGCCAAGCAGTGCTCTGGGGCTTTGAATATCTGATCTTCCGTTTGCAAAGTCCTCCAAATCAGTTCTTACTGGAGCGGGAGATCCACTCTTTTCAGATGCATTTGGCCGCTGGCTGGCGGTTTCCCTGTGGTTGGTTCTCGATTCCAGAAGAGTCACCTCTGGAGGATACGTTGGTGCACTCCATTGTGTCGGTGGACTCTGAATGCACTAGCGCCACGATCTTTAGACCGTGTGTGTGCAGGTCAGGCGAATCGTCAAACTGCTCTGCGTGTCCGACAGCTACCGCGTCTCCCCCTCCACCAAAGCTCCCCGGCGGAACAGGAGGAGGGGCTGGAAAAAGGGCCCTCCCAGACTGTCCTCCGACAGCCCCGGAGGGAATCCCTCTCGCCGAAGCAGGGCTCCGGCCCGAACTCCAAGCTGCATCCCGCGATGATCTGGAACAGCGGGGGGAGGAGAAGGGAGAGACGAGGCCTCCATCGGCTTCCGTGTGTGCCGCGGGGTCCTCAGTGGATGACTCCTTCCTGAGTGCCTCGCCACCCTCCAGTGGCTCATCCTGCGGAACTGGGGGTTGTAGAAGCATACCAGCGGCGGGCTGGCTCGCGCAGAGAGCCACTGAGGAGGAGCCTCCCGTTTCATTGGTTAGTGCCGTGGTCTTGTTAGATTTACTTTTTGACCTGTTTGGTGACAAAGCTGTGACGGAACTTAGCTTTTCTTGTCGAGAAGTCCTTGGCATATTACTGCTGCAGAGAATCCGTTTCGAATCCGGGTCTGGAGCCGCAGGCAGAGAAAGGAAGGGAGGTGGGGGGGAGCCCATGATGCTCACGCCCCGCTGCCCCTGCAGCCCTGCGGACTGCAGACTGCTTCTACTCTGCGTCCTACTCTGCGTTCCGCTCTGCGGAAAGATGTGGGGGTAATGTTGATCCGCCTCCAGTAACAGCAATGGAGGAGAGACTGCAAGGAGTTCAGGGACTGCAGACTGCTTCTACTCTGCGTCCTACTCCGCGTTCCTCTCCGCGGAAAGACGTGGGGGTAATGTTGATCCGCCTCCAGTAACAGCAATGGAGGAGAGACTGCAAGGAGTTCAGGGACTGCAGACTCCTTCTACTCTGCGTCCTACTCCGCGTTCCGCTCCGCGGAAAGAAGTGGGGGTAATCTTGATCTGCCTCCAGTAACAGCAATGGAGGAGAGACTGCATGTCCACATTAGCAAATCTAAATGTTCACTCAAAAGGTTGCCACACAACTCAAGCAGTCCAATATAGTTAGCCACTGCCGCTTGTGGAAGAAATTCTAATCATAAATGGTATACGTATATAAATTACACCACTTTTAAATAGTGTGACGAGATTACGTAAGGGCGTCAATTCCTCATGCCCCGCACCGACCTTGGATGTGCCATAAATCATGCAACCAATGCTTTTGTCGCACCACCGACATATGTTCTTAAGCTTTACAGTTCCTCTGCTCGAGTGCACACCCTCTTCCAATCCCAGCTCCTCGATTCCCCTGCAGACTACTTGCAATCTCATGGCTCTGTCCCCATAGTACAGAGCTCCTCGCTTCACAGCTAAATTCGCGGTTTATATTTTCCCTGCACACATATATTGGGTCTAGTCCTAGTTTACCATTCTGCCACCAGATGGCAGCATTGTCCAATAAAATCAATCCAGTCTTTTGCACAGAAGGCTTCCGTTGTTTATATTTCAGGTAACTTGTTCTATTTTGAATCACAATTTACATACAATTACTTATTAAAAGTCAAGCTTTTCATCCGATTTTTCATTTCGAACGTAAAGTGCGTTTGGCTGCAGAGCTCCCTTTAAAAAAATGTTTATAGTATGGAAATATTCTTGTCACCAGAAAGCGAGAAACGGTCTAAGAAACCATGCTACATACGTCATACCTATGTGTTTTAGGCGGCAGTTGGTTGAAACATTTGTTGCTAAATCATGCAAACCATATTGGTTATGTTTTTAGTGCGTGGCAAAACCATTTCACATATTTCAAGACGTTTTAAATATTGTCTATAACGTGTATGTTTAGTTGTAAACAACTGACGTTTAGCAAAGTGAAACGTGCTTTTTCCTTATAGCCAGCAACATTGAAGAGACACTCCTACAAAAAGGGCCTTGAAAGAGAACCTTTAACTTTGCTCTGGGAACATTCGTGAGATGATACACTGGGGGCATGAACACCCTAGTCTGCTTGCCTTTTAACTGCAAATTTCAGATTTGGCTTCCCCTTTGCATAGCTGTAACGCATGTGCTTGCTTATTCATGCAATGTACGGTAGTAAAGAACGCGGAAGGCAAGCAGCTGGTAACTTTACTTTAGCATGTTAGCAAAGGCTGAACATTAAGCATACATGGCACAGGGTCAGGTGGCCTGCTCGGGGGAACCTGGACATCCTGCAGGACTCTGGGCACACTCGTAGGGGAGTAGCACGAATGGGTTTTGAACATAGAGATTGTGGAAGAGCTCTTTTCCAGGTGAGGGTTTGCGCCGAGTGAGCAGTTATTTTCTATCAAGAACATGAAGGGTACCATCTTGTACTGCATAGTTCCCTCCAGAGGGCACTCCACGGGATGCACTAGTGGTGCCCTGGGAATGTGTGCTGTTGTATGAGCTACCGCCATTGATTTCGGCAGAGTCCTTTACTGTTGAAGTGGATGCAGAGCAGGGCACCCATGAATTGGAATGCTCAGGAGTGGGCTTGCAGAACTTCGTACCAGTTCCACCTGAACGTGCTGCTCTCCCTCCTTGGGGAATCCCATGGTGGGATGATCTACTTTCGCAGGCTTTCAGCAGGATACTACCATCCATTGCCAGGCAACTTGAACCTTCATGATTGACTATTAAGAGGGTAGTTATCAGGATTGGGATGCCTCTCTGGAGGTTCCTGATGTGATACTTTCTGGGTGGCACCAAGTCCATCTACGCTTGTGGCTGTTGCACGTTTCTAAGATGGATCCTGGAGAGGTACAATACCCCTTGTCTATGCCCCATCGGCACAAATCTAGAGTTCTTCTAATCTTGGGCCAAGGCAGGCCTCATTGGTGGGACTGTGGAAAGCTGCCTTATGGATCTGGCTATACTTAAAATCGTTCCTGATTAACAGTTTATTTTGGTTTCTATTGTAATCCAGATTGCAAAAGGGTCGGGGGATTGTCGGAAGTGGCTGTGAGGTTCAGTGCGGCTTAACGATCTACGCTTGCTTCAAAGTTTAGGTCCTTTCTTGCAGAACGAGGACTGCTTGGCACAGCGTTGGTAGAGTGTGGGGCAGGCTCAGCAGAGCGCGGAGCTGAGGCTCTCAGATCCGAGTGGAACGAGGTAACGAGGCAAGCAGTACGGAGGTGAGCGAGCAACAGGGTAATTCGATTGCTTGGGGTTTTTAGGGTCTTGCGGATCCAGCTCAGATACGGCACATTGGCTGGAGACCTCGCTTGCCTTGCCCTGTAAAAACAGCAGGTGACGTGGGGTGCGGTGTGCGGCAAGCCAGTTAGACGCCCACCATTATAGAACTGCTGGAGCTCTGATGGAGCTCAGAATTCCAAGAGCTCAGGTTACATGAATATAGGTATTAACAAGTGGCGCTGAGAGGGGGAAAAAACTGTTATGACCACACACACACATTGAGATCATCATCATTGGAGCACTAGAATAGCAAGTGTGACTACTCTTCTGGTCTGTGGGTTATTGAGTGCAGCAAGCAGCGCTACCCTATTCTGAATACTAGGGTTCTTAGGGCGATTGTGGGCTTTTGGAAGCCTCTGAGCTGTCAGACCATAGCCCCTAATGGTAACATTAGCCGGAGTGGTAGAAGAGGCGTCCTTGTAGCCTCAGCTGCTAGTTAAGGGACTACAGTAGGAGTCTGTATCCTACCGTCTGCTTGTTATGGTGAACATAACACTCGTGAGTAGTAGAGAGAATAGCATGACGCTTACCCTGCGTAGTGGTAAGGGTAGCAATAACAGTAAAAGGTAAAGCGGCTCTGAAAGCATATGAGGCGGCAGGGAGGCTGAGTGACAAAGGCAATGAGGCTGGGACCAAACCAACTTTGTCCAACGCTCACACGGAGCAAGTCTCTGCATATCATAAGAGGAAGGATATGCAATCAGGAGAGATGATGCAACACAAGGAAAGGCAGCAAAATTCAACGCACTACAGTACGCTTATGGATGAGTCGGTTTTACAAGTGCCGAGGATCCCGCTGTACTCAGAAATAGTGGGAAGGTCAAATACAAACATAACAATACCTTTTCGAGGAATGCAGAATCTCAACAAATAATCCCATGTTACCTTTGAAGAATCAACATTGACGGGGGTAGGGGGGTGCATGGAAGTGATAGAGGATGCCAACAACTAAGAGGGGAGGGACAACATGAAACAACGACCTCCCTAGCCAAGATAAATGCTGTAAAACATATACAAGAAACAAGCATAAATGACAAAACAATATTGGAGCATTCCTTCGAGCAACTGTGTAGTGACATGGAAGGGATTATGGAAAGCACACTTCAACTGTTTCCAAATTGGGGAAATATCCCTAGGCACCTACCCCAGGGGCCAGGGGGGAAGTCAACTAACAAGCCCTCTGAACAGTACACTACAAGAACCAGGAAGAGAGTACCCAAGGATAATAAGTGGGCAGAGGCAAGTAGTCAGCGAAAGCTGATTTACACGTAAAACATCACAATGAGAAAACTCTAACATAATGCAACAGATGGACACGTTGGGACCAGCATCCATATCTGCCTTGCACAATTAGTGTTGGAGTCTCTGTTGTGCCTATACGACAACATCAAAGAAACTGACAAACGAAACACAGGGAAACTAGATCTGCTGGAACAAAGAATGAAAATACTGTTGGTAGAAGAAAAGCAGGTAACACACAAGCAGGCCCCCCCTGCTTATGGAGTGGGAGGAGGTGCAGCACACTAAACATGAAGCTCATAGTTGGCATGTGGACTGAACAACAGGTATGGGAACAATCACAGGAAGAAGGCCCTCCAGACTCTCCTTCACCCTTATGTGAGCAGATGAACGCAAATAGCACAGAAGGGGTGGAACAGGAGAGGATAACACAATAAACCTCCCTACAAGGAAGGGAAGAACTGGAAACAGCAAATGAAGAAACAGACGCCACTGGTTCGAACGGTTTCTGCGCCAAGGCACCTAACACTACATTGAGGTCCCACATGGGGTGTGGCCTCTTAATGCGCGGGTAAAGCCTGGACAGTCCTGCCAGATGTTTCTTGACAATCGGGTTGGAGGATGAGACGACCTCCTCCTCCGAATTTCTCTAGGCCCCTATGGCTGCCAGGTAAGTGCTAAATGTGTCCACTTGAACGCCTGAGTGTACGAGGTGAGCTGAGAAGGAGAGCACATCGTCCAGCGTGCAGGTAAGGGGGTCGATCTCCTTAGAGTCCGCCCAGTGACAGAACCGGCTCCATTTGCTTTTATATTGGCTCCTGGTCGCCTTGCTCCTGGCACCCTGAATGATCTCCAGGTTAGATTGTGATAGACTCAGGTGCTTGAGTGTGATCTGCTCAGGAACCACGCTGCGAGGGCTAACCTCTGAGGCCCTGGGTGGAGGACCCTACCCCCCTGCTGGGACAGGCGAGGTGCCGGACCCAACGGCAGGTGAATGGGTGGTCTGTCGGAGAACCAAGCTTCCTTCATCTTGTGGACTACCTTGGGGATGAGAGGTGTGGGAGGAAAAGCATTTGCTGTCCTGCTCTCCCACTGAATCTGCAATCCGTCTCCCAGGGAGCCGGAGCCCAGCCCCTGCCAAGACGAAAACTGATGGCACTTTCTGTTCCTCCAGGATGCAAACAGATCCACCTGAGGATGGCCCTATGTTTTGAAGACCGCCTGCAGCACCTGGTCGTTCAATTGTCATTCGTAATTGTCCGCTCCAAGTCTGCTGAGCCTGTCCGCTTCCAAGTTGGCCTCCCCCGGGAGGTGGACGGCCGTTAGGTAGATGTTGTTTTCCAGGGCCGATTCCCACATGCTGACCGCTAGGCTGCACAGCCGAGGGGACCTGGTACCCCCCTGCTTGCTGGCATAGTACATGCTGGTGGAGTTGTCGGTTTGGATAAGGAGGGTCTAGCCCCCATTGAGCGGAAGGAAGATTCTGAGGGCTAGCCAAATGGCCCTCAGCTCCAGCCAGTTGATGTGACTCCTGCCCCTGCTGGATCCAGACTCCATGGACGGTGTGACTGTCCAGAGCAATTCCCCAGCCTTCTAGAGAGCGGAGTCCGTAGTGATGGTGGCCTGCGGGGAAGGCTGCCGGAAGGGCCTGCCCGTCCGCAGGTTGCAGTCCCTGGACCACCACGTGAGGTCCGAGTGGAGAGGAGGTATGCTGACCAGCCCCACTTGGGAGCCCCTCTCCTGATTCCATGAGACTACGAAGTGCAGCTGTAGTCTCCTCATCCGGAGGCTCGTGGGGCACGGAGATGAGGACCACCGCCATGATGCCCAGTAGGTGTTGGTACCACCAGGCCGAGGTCGCTGCTCTGGTAAGGAAATGCGTTTCGGCACTCTTGAGGGCCGTAATCTTGTCCCTCTCGGAGCTCGTATCCCAGATGAGGCCCAGGAAGATGAGGCTCTGCGTGGGCTGCATCTGAGACCTCTTGAGGTTGATAGTGAACCCCAGGTCGTGGAGAGGGTTCATAAGTGCAGAGGAAGTGTGTGTAAGCCCCCGGGCATCTTGCCCTGACAAGCCAGTCGTCCAGGTGCGGGTAGACATGGTGGCCCTGGGCCATGAGGAGTGCTGCCACTGCATTAATGAGTCTGGTAAACACCCTGGGGGCTGAGTTGAGGCCAAAGGGTAGCACCTTGTACTGAAAGTGACCGACCATGATCCTGAAGCCTAGGAAGGAACGATGAGGTTGCCAGATCTGACGTGCAAGTAGGCGTCATTCAGCTACAGGGAGCACATCCAGTCTCCTCTGTCTAGTGTCTCCGCAATGAGCGCTGGCGTAACCATCTTGAATTTCTGAAGAGGGAGGGAGAGGTTGAGGGTGGATAGTTCCAATACAACTCTCAGACCAGCCTGGTTCTTTTTTTGTAGGGCAAAAATCCTGAAATAGAAGCCGAAGCCTCTCTGGGAGGTTGGCACTTCTTCCACTACTTGGCTCTCGACGAGCGATCGGATCTCTGCCAACAGAGTTGCCGTCCCAATCTTGTGGAGTGGAGTGGAGTGGAGTGGAGTGGAGTGGAGGGAGGTATTGCTAGGCGGTACCCCTTGGATACTACAGAGAGGATCCAGGGGTCCGTAAAGTTTCTGTGCCAGAAATGCATGTGCGAGGCAAGCCTGCCACCCACGTGGACCTGAAGGGATGCGTCATGCCTTTTTACCAGCTGAGGCTGCTGCTGAGGAGGGGGACTGGAAGAAGCCCTTGCACCCCCAAACCCCTTTTGTTTCTTGCGCTGGTGCTGCCTTGACGAGCGATTAGGTTGTCTGGACTTCTGTTCCTGGAATCCCTGGAACCCACCAAACACGCGCCCCTTGTCAGAGCGTTGATGCGACTGGGTGTACGCCTTGGGTGTGGCCTTCGTCAGGATAGATAAAGACTTTGCAGTCTGTGAGCTGTTATTCTTTTGATCTAATTCCTCATCAGAGGTAGAGTGGAAGAGGTTGCTACCCTCGAACGGAAGGTCCAATATGCGATCTGGGGCGTCAGGGTTAAACTTAGTAGCCCAAAGCCAGGTGGTCCTTATGTCCATGGCGGTACAGATGGTCTGGCAAGAGGTATCGATGTGGGCCACTGTGGACTCCATGATGCCATGCACTACCAGCCTGGATTCTCCTAGACCTGACTTGAAGTGCGCCTAGCTCTGCACCAGAAGTTCCGTAAGGAAGTCTATTTCCCGCCACAACATCTGGTTAGCGGCTGCCAGCATGGCATCTGCGTTGGCCTGACGCAGGTGAAGGGAAGCGTTCGAGTACAGCTTCTTCCTGTACACCTCCAAGATCTTCTCCTCCTTGCCTAGCGGCGCCGAGGATTTGGTGGCAGAGGACGACTACATCTTAGAGTAGAGTGAGGCTGCAACGATCACCAAAGAATGCGGCTGGGGTTGCATTGATAACAAGAGTGTATCCCCCTCCATCTTTCGAAACTTGCCATTGAGGCGCCGATTGACGGGTTGGGCTGAGTGAGGCTTGAGCCACCCCTTCTTGGCCAGAGCCCCAACGTCTTTCTGCATCGGGATACCTGTTTTGGTAGGGGGTCATAGGGTGAGGACTTCTGCCAGGACCCCTTCCTCGGGCTGCTCAACCTCAGGTTGAGGAAGACCCAAATATTCTGCCAACCCTGCAAGCCTGTTGTGGAAGGCCTTCGCTAACGATGGCGTGTCAGGTTCCTCCTCCTCGTTTGTGTCCACCAGGGTGTCCAGCTTGTCCAGAGCGGGCGGAGGAGTGGGCTACATTGACCCACTGAACAGAATTTCTCCATAACCAAGCTGCGCTTCAGCAGAAACAGAAAAAGGGCTGCACTGGCTCCAGTGAACACCATTGCACCAAACAAAACTGCCTTTTGCAGCAACAAAAAGATGGCTGCACTGTTTTGCCAAGCGCCATTGGGCAAGATGGAACAGGAAGCACCCCGAGAAAGGCTACTAGGGTGTGTTCTTATTTGTCTTAAAGAAATGGAGTGAAAAAGCAGCGCTGCTTTGCTGCCAGCCTAAGGCCCCATTGAAAAAGGGGGTATTTGACCTTAAAATTATGCTGCTCTGACGCTATTTTTATCTGTTCTTCCTCAAACTACTGTTAGTAATAAGGCCCTGCCATGCCCATTCATATCCCCATTGTGCTTCAGCAAAACCAAGGATGACCTCTGAATGACAGGGTCTGTCAAACCGAATCTGAGAAAAATCAATAAACTTCATTTTCCATCGCACGGGAAAAACGTTCACTTTTGAGTTACAAAGTGTCAAGTGCCAGTAATTCAAAGAAACCCCAGCTCTGGGTTATGCCAATTTCAGTGCATAGGTGGTTCAAATAAACTACTGCCTAAAAGAAAATAACTATAGCTGCAAATAGTGTGGGAATCAAGATAAAAAGTCAAAAACCGAATTTGAAAGCAAAGTGCTAGCAGCTTGCACTACATGTGTAAAAATAGGCTTTGCAAACTAAAGGAGAAAAATGCTTGTTTGAGAGTACTAGGTTAAACAAAATGCGTCTTCTTGCCTAGCAATGTGAAACGGGATTGTACCATGAAAATACAATGTATGAAATGGTTCTATTCAGTAGGTTTTCTTCCAATTCGAGCAAAAATAAATAGTTAAATCAAACTTTAGTGGCTGCATGGGGGGGAGGAGTCAGCCCAAGACAGGTTTCTGCTGAGAGGATGACCGAAAAAAAAGGGGCCCTCTCAGGTGATACTAACACCCCAGCGATAATTACTAGGTTGGACAGAATCTAGTATGGGCTGAGCCCTCTACAATGGAATTTCCAGGACACAGATGTGTGAAGTGGAGAAGGGGCAATAAACCTTCAATCAAGCTGGGAAAACCCCATCCTCTATCTGGGGGAAGTGACAGTTGTGTGGTAGCTGAAAAGAAAAGAAATGGGCCGGTGTAGGACAAAGGATGCCCATTTGTTTCAAAAGACTATTTTATTAAGAAACTTTAAAGACGGTTATCTTTGCAACAGGACTTGGCAAAAATGTATAAATGTAGTAGTTTAAATGTGATTTTTGTGGCTTTCAAATAAGATGTCTTGGCTGTCAATAGCATGTATGGGACACGAACGCCAGACAAATGTGAATCATGAGGAAAGGCCACATGATGGTATGTTAAAAACTAACAGAAAGAGGCCCCATGATAGTATGTACGCACGAGTAAAGTCACATAATTCTGGGCCGAACATTTCACACTGAAAATGACCAACGATTATTAACGCACAAAACAATGTCTCCCAGATTGCAGAGTTAGACTGCAATGGTCTGCATAAAATATGTAACCTGTTTATGTAATTTGCTAAGAGACATCAACCGTATAAATTTACTATTTGTGGCAAAATCGGATTTTAGGTAAAGTAACTGTGGGAGGTTTTTGAACATTGTAAAACTCGCATCATAAATCTGACATCCTGCCCTTGATATCCAACCAGCTGGGAGCAAGGCAGGGACTATCACCCCTGATCAGTCCAGTGGTTTAGAGGTGTGTTTAGCCAAGCCTGCCCAGCCATATACTTCTATGATGTCACTATGCATTATAAATAAGAGTCCATGACAGGACTCTAAATACGGTTCCTGAATTTCCTGCTCCTGCGTTCCTGATCTTCTGCATTCATCCTGCCAGATTCCAGACCCCACTGCAAGGCCAAAGCATTGCTGCTCCTATTCCCAGCAAGGCCATTGATCCAGAATCAACCCACAATTCTCCCATTAAAAAGGGGAGAGCTGTGGTACCTTTTGCATCCTGAAATCAGACTGGCTTGCTGCCCACCAACTGCATCCAGCAGTAGGTGTGCCAACCAATGACCTGAATTGTCCAGCTGTTCGCTACCCGCTGACCAGACCTTGCTCAGCTGATTTCTGCCAGGTACGCCACCGTGTGGTGACCAGACCCTGCTGACTGTCCAAAAATCCCAAAACTAAAAAGTGGACTGTGAGTATAATATCCACCCCATAGAGACACATAGCTTAGCTTGTCTTGTCTTGCCTTTGTCCTTATCCCACTCTGAGTAGTCATATTCATACCCTGGTAACTTGTTGAAACTGTTGGAATTATCCTCGTATCCTTTCCTTAATGTTTAAGTGCTAGCGCCATCTCTTTTCAATTTTGGCTGGTGTAAATTATAAGCCCTTTGGTATATTTGGAGTAATCAAACTCATATCCATATATTTTATTGTTGGAATTGAGCACTGGGGTGACAAGGTTGACCTCGCGAATCAACCTTGGAGCTTACTGTGTTCCTCTTTAACAATATAGCGTAGATATGTTAGTGTAATATTTTCCTTTCTTTCATAACCGATTTTCACACTTTTAACTGCTCTATTTTCCTAAAAACAAACCTCTCTACCTTTCAAATCTCTCTCAATTCACAAGCTAGATACCTATTTCCACCTCTATATTGTCCCTGTGATATAGATCTGTTCCCCAACCCAACACCTGCACTCCAGATTCGAGTATTTCAACCGTTTTTCAAAGAAACCGTTTTTGACATTTTAAACAGGAATTGGGTAAATTGCAAATTTTTTAACGTGTCATTTGGCTGTAGCTGTTTTAACTTTCCTCTCATTTGCAAATTGTATGCTCCTTTTTGATCCTTGGTATTATGATTGTTACTGTTTGTGCATTGTTGCATTTGTGAGAAATCATATTTAACTCAAGTTTTAAACCGCACATTAATTATTTATTTGCCGTTTCCGAGTATCATTTCATGCTATTGCAAAGGGTTTTGTGAGGGAAGGTCGGATTTTTATACTGTTTGCTCACTCTTATTCCTGACTACCTGCTGCTTCTTTCTATCAACTCAGAATTCGATTATTTGTGGGTTGAGGGAACATTGCAGGGGGAAACCTTAACTTTGGTGCTATCTTTCCTAAATCAAAAAGTGCTCCTATTCAATTGTGCAGTGTATATGTTCTAGGAGAAGGTTAACCAAGTGCATTGATTTCATTTTCATTGTAATTATCCCGCCATTGGTGATTGCTGCCCCATATTAAAAATGGTATGATTTTTTTGAATTTTAAAAGGAAATAAAATATAGCATTTTCACCAACCGGCCTGGTTCATGGTCCATTATGACCTGGGGTATTTGAAAAAGGGGGTATGATACAAGTTGTGTACCATCGCAAATTGAATTTGCATAAAATAAAGAGAAAGGCATATCAATTGAGCGCTGCATCCTAGGCTGAGACCAAGACGTGTGTCGCCTGATTGAAATCCTAAACAGCGCCATGGGCTGCGGTGTGGAGACTGGAGCAGGAGGCTGCTGCGGAGTCTAGTGTGGATCCGCCTGTACTGTGGGAGGCAGGGAAGCTAGAATCGAAGGGGGCGGATGGGGCCGGCAGGGGCCGTGCTGGGGCCTGTGGCACCGGACCCATAGGGGGAATGACTATGGGCGCCGGTGGAGTGACGGGTGGGAGCAAGTCCCTTACAGCATCCCATAGGATGGCCCCCATCTGGGGCGTTTGCATCAGCGACAAGAACGTTTTCGAAGAACCTGTCTTTGGAGGCAGAAGAGGAGGCAGGGGATATTAACGGAGTGGCTGGGGGCTGCTGTGGCCAGAGCACACTCTGTCTAGTTAGCAGGGGAAACCTGCCCTGCTGATAGACAAACTGTAGGCCACGTACCTGATTGACACCAGTCCCACCTAGAAAATTGTTCACCTGCCTGCTCTATTCCCAGGAGTGGCATCGGACGAGCGGCCATGTTTTCTGCCATTTTGTCGAGCTGCGTCCCACGTGCCAAAGTCGTGGTGCCTGGCTCCCTGGGCTGGGCCTCCTCCAGGACTCTTGGTTTTGGAGCATGAGGCCTACCCTGCACCTCATGGTCTGGGCCTGGAAGGCGTGTTCCCCTTGGCATTGTTGCCGGTAGTGCTGCGTGCAGGCGCCCCCTCGGGCATTGAGCCAGTAATAGGGCACTGCCCCTCGGGTGTAGACTCGGAAGAACCTTTTCATCCCTCAGCACTGAGACTGGTAGGATCCGAAGATCCCTCAGCCGTAAGGCCGGTAGCTGGATTAGCCTCGGTGCAGGTGACAGAACCCAAGAGGTTCCTCCAACTAGGACGTTTCCTTGGGAAGGAGTTGCTCCTATGGGGTGCGATGTAAAACAACGGCCCTCCCTTGGGCCTCGATCTCTGTTTGATGATTTTCTTCAAGTCCTCTGGATGCGACCCTTCGAAGAGCTCCCTCTACCTAGCTAGCCTGTTCTTCAGTGCACGCGGAGTCAGAGCATCGCACGCGGTACAACCTTGCCAGCCGTGGTCGGGCCAAGGCAGCAGAGGCAAAGAGCATGGGGGTCAGATGTAGAAAAGGACCCCTTGCTGGCTGGGCACCTGCTGAAACCCGCTGAAGTCGACATGCGCTGTGGAGGAGTCTGATGCTGGAGGATCAAGTACCTAATGACAAATAAAGATGAAAAGATAGGAGAAGAATCCGGGGAAGAGCGCGTGGAATTACATGGCAAGGCCAAACCCAGGAGCGCTGGTGAAATCAGCCCGTTCCAGTCAATGCGGAAAAGGGAACTGAGGAGTGTCGCTGGTGGGCGTAGTCAGGGTAGCGCATGCTCCCAGGGCCGCACCCCTGGGCGCCTCTAGATTTAAAGGGGATGAAGGTTTTTTCTGTTGAAAAAGGTTCTGTCTCCTTGGAAGGGACGCTCATGCTGTATGGAGGAAAGGGGACGGGACATATGAGTACGAGTGTTGTGTGATATTATCTTATGCTTCATTTTTAAGTGTGTGTTTAATGCCTGGAAGAAATACTGTATTTTTATACATTCCTGTCTAAATTTAATTATTGTGTGGACCCATTGTGGATCCCTGACCCCGCTAACACACTCCTGAGAATAGCCTCGATTGCTCGCCATGTTTGCTTTGATTGGGTTTTGACTAACTTCTGAGAGTTCTCTTCACTATAACTAGGGTGTCCTCCTAAAATATGTCCACAAGGCAAGATTCTAGAAAATCCATTGCTACGCTAATAACCTGTGGTTTTTATTTGCTAAGAGTTTGTCTAATGCCTAAACACATTATTTGTATTCATTCTGACTAACCTGTTCTTAACTGAACCCTTCCACACTCTCACCCCCCTAACTCTAAAGATTGCTGCTTAGTCACGCTTCCCAGATAGTTTGGGTAGACATTTGATTTTCCTGTTCACTAGAATAGGGTGGTCTCTCAAAATCTGTCCATAAATCGGATTCTGAAAATCCGTCTACAATTTATCTTAGACGCATAACCGAGGGAAGATGGGTTGTTGAGGAAGGGTTCTGTGTGCAGGCTTACCTGATCCACAGACCTGGCCCCCAAATCCTGAGACGCAAAAAAGGATTACTGAATGTCATGCAATACTTCGTTGGTCAGTTTCAAATGTAGCATATGTACACCCACCACCTTCGTTCAATATTCAGGTATAGCCTCGGGAATGAGTTTAGATTTCAGGAGAGAGAGGTTTTTTATGAAGGTGCCCCCCTAACACTGTGCTTAACTTGGATATGGTATTTCACCTCGAAACTCAACTTGAGCGCTCTCTATGATCTCAAATCCTGGGTCTTCCAGAATTCCTGCCACATCATCCTCTGCAATCACCAGAAATATTATCTTGGCTTTATCTCCTGGCATTTTCTACCTGATGTGTCATACTGACCCTGTGTCTCACCCACCTCATTCCACTACAGTGAGTGCTGAATCATGCTCTTTCTTTATTCCACTGCCATGGAACGCTACAAGTTTCAATACAATCTGTTGTCAAACGTGGGATCTCTCATGTTAATTTCAGCTCCTCTTATTTTCTCTTTCTAATCAGCCCCCTGCCACTGACCCGTTTGCCTCTTCCTTTGGAGGGCAAGGATTTTCAGACGATCCTTTCAGAAGCAAACAAGACACTCCAGCTCTTCCGCCCAAGAAAAATGTGCCTCCCAGGCCGAAACCTCCAAGTGGTGAGTGTTCTATTTGGCTGTGCAGAATGGTGGTGTTGTTGCAAATTGCCTGTAGTTCAAAAGCCAGTTGATCTCAGTGTCTGTAGTACAAAGTGACTACTTATGGGTCCAATGAGCGCTCATCAGGTGACAATTCTCGATCTGCTCTGAGTTTCTTTTGGACCTTGGATAAACCTCAAGCTTAGAATGTGAGACTAAAAACAAGATTTTTATCTGTTGAAATATCTTCAGACTGGACTGACAAATGTTTTCATAACCACTTTGCAGTGGTGAGGAAGCAAGCGGCTTTGTGTGTAAACCATTATGGCATCATTTTCATCTGTAGTGATGTCCGTAGCACATAAGCAGAGCCGCTCAAGTCTCATGACCATGGTGCCTTTTTTCACACCCACAGGCGATTGCTCTGGAGCAGATGCTAGTTTTCAAGTTAAATATTTCCCTGTGTGCTCTTAGATCTTGGAGCTTCAAGCTGTATAGAGACTGCAAGAGCCAGATGTCATTTACCTAGGGATTGCCTGTGGTGCCAACATCTGAGCATCTTGTGAGCCTGTGATGCTCAAGGCCTCCTAGGAGCTCATGGACCAACATTACTGTACTCTGCAGTTCTGGAAGGGGCAGTGTGTGCCCCCCCTGCTCATCAGTGGCATTCAACTCTGCATGCTTCCTACCCCGCTACCACCCATCCGTACCCAGTGCCTAAACAGCCATTGATTGCACCAGTCAATTGAGAAGGCAAAGAAGGAGTAATAGTTTGTTCTAAATGGTGAACCATCTTCCAAGCACAGGTCTTTTTTATCATCAAGAAAAATGGGGACACCATTACCCTGCTCCTGAGTAGGCCTCCACATTGGATGCATAACTAACTTTGATTGCAAGGGAGTCTCATTTCCCAGTGCCTCTTCTACTCTGGTGACGTGGGAGGCTTTCATGCTTGCATGACATGCTCAGACTGGTTCCTAACCCCCTTCAGTCAGGGCTCACCCAGTGGCTCTGCCCGCTGCTACATCGCTGTACAGTAGAGGTTTATCTATACCCCAACACCAAACTCCTCTGAGCTCTGTATAAATTAGGTGTTCATGTCACCTGTACCCTCTCAGAATGATGTTTGTGGTCTGGGGCTGGCCTAGAGCACTTGGTAGAAGTGTTTTGTAAAGCCAGGGGTACAGACAATTTGTTTGAGGCTGAATTTATGCTAAGGTCCGTTTGTTTTAGGAGTTGCGCATTCCTCTTTCCTACTGCTTTATAGCCAGGGATCTGGGTTATTTCAGTCTTCTAGCTCCTGTGGTGGTGAGAAGATCTCAAGCCCTTGCGGACATATTGTGTGGCAGGATATGCCAAAAGAGAGGCTGCAACCATTTAGTGAGGCTCTAACTCTAAAACGTTATTTTCCAGCTGTGTATTAAGGAGGTGGTCCTTAAGCAGCATTGCACAGCCGGGACCCAAATTTCCTCTTTGCTCATCCGACTTAGAGAGCTTGGTTGTATAGGGTTCCATTGCTGGGTCATGACTTACAGCTTTCTCAACATTGATTCCTGATAGTGATTTGAAGAAACCTGATGCCTTTGGCTGGAAAGTGTTTTGTGTGGACCTGTTATGTCTATTCCCCATGAACTTTGACATGGTACACCAATACCCTATCAGATGTTTCCAAGGAGTCTTCAAAGCACACGCCACTGAATATATGCAGGCGCTCATTCAGTGTATGCTAGCGGATGAAAATAAAAAAACAGATACACCGATCTTTGAAAACAATCCTTTATACAGTGGACTGAAGGGTCTGGCCCAAAACCACAGGTAAGTTCAGCCACTGTTACTCTTGTATGCTTTCTACCGGGTTTACAACTGCCATTCCAGGTTGCACCTTTTGGGCATGCCCATGATGGTGTAAACCTCTATGGTACCAATGCTCATGAGCCACTCAGAATATACACCTTGTATAGCTATGGCCAAGCCCTCTGACCTTGTAGCTCCTTCATCAACTTATTTTCTTCTGCAAGCGTGGATCCTTTTCTGAGCTGGAGCAGAGCGCCTTGGCTAGCAGAATCAGCAGCAGTACACATTTTCTGATTACCTAGGAATTATTTTGTGGAAGAGCCTCTTCGTGCCTTTCCTCTTCCTTGCCCATTCCAAACCTCTTTAATTTGTTTCTCGTTTCACTTTGTCCATGGGTGCATAATTCAGTCAATTTGCCAGGTATTCAAGCAAATTAATTCAGGCAAATGGGTATTGCAGGTATTTTCCTGATGCTATCGACTTCAGGTTCTGCACATGCCTCCTTCCAATCCATATCAGTAGCCTCTGCCAGATGACCATCACTACAGAATCATTGCCCAATTCAGGACGGATTTAGCTAGAGAGACAGTTGATTCAGCAGATGTCGAGAATGGATGGTGTTCCAGCCTTGGCTTTCTTCGATGGAACATGTTTCTCCTAAAGGAAACCCATCAAGTTGGTCACACTGGCCTAGATCTTCAATCCCTAGAAGAGGAGGATTAGTGTTAGGTTCCATATCCCAGTGCATCTGACGCATCAGAGATGTTTGTGCTTTGTGGTGGGTCAGAAGCACTGTCAGTTCAAGGCTTGCATTTTCCATGAGGATGTTCATATAGGTGTTGGTGCGCATTCCTTATCTCGACAGCTGTGTTGCAGAGCAGGTGTCAGGTCAGTTTCAGATGACGTGCTATCTCCCTCACTCATTGGGGTTCACACCTAAAATTGTGCAAGTCATCTTTGAACCCTCAAGATGTCCTCAGGTTATCTGGGCTGTGCTGGGTGCTTACTTTACAAAGACCTTTGTGAGGAGCCAGGAATGAGACGCGGACAAAGGGTACTCATAGTTTTGGCTAAAGACTTTTATTTGAAATCAAAAGGGGTTGGGGAAATGCCTTACTATCTCTATCCTAGGAGGTATTTCCCTACCTCAACCAAAAACTAAGGGGTATGTACATTGTTAAGATGTCCAAAGTAAAACGTATGTCCTGTGTCCGAAATCCTATTCTGGCCCTCACACTCTGCAAAGTAACTCAAATGTGTATAGGAAATTCTCTGCAGATCTCAAGGTGCACAAATGTTCCATTCAAATGAAAAGTTATAACTCAACAAAAAGTTCCAAGTTGACAATTTTCAACGTACCCAGGAATGACTCAATATCAATATGCACGTTTCTTATAGCCCAAGTGGTATAGCTTCTCCCTCTTGGTGCACACAGAGTTCTTGGGAAAAATAGCTCTTTCAAAACAAAGAATTCCAAATAGTTCACGATCCTCAGGCATGTGACTTCCTTACGGATTCTCCTGAACTTAACACACACTTGATTTGCCTGATATATTCTTCTCTCTGGACTTTCTTTTATAGACTTTCACACGTTTCTCTTTACCTGGTATACTCCCCTGCCAGGACTTTTATATCACAACCTTATTACAATCCTCTGCTGTGCTGTTATTTGTGCTTTGATCAGCTTTTCGGCCTGACATGCAACCTGTCATCCACTGCACCTCTGCTGTGCTGGTCTTAATTTCCCTCTGCCTTTCTCTCATGGGCAACGAGTCCTTTCTACGGCTCCTGTTCCTGCTGGGCAGACTAGCCTCTACAGCTTTTCCCACAGCGTCTTCCCCAACGTTCCAGCAGGTACTAGTGTAGGTAACTGCACAGGTCAGCGTCTCCAGCTCTCTTGCCTTGCTGTCAGCTGTCCGGGTTTTAAATCTCCCGGTCTGATTAAAGAGTTTCCAAAGACTGGACCGCAGTGTAGGCTTCCCGGTCTTATGATGCTTAATGAGCTTTGTCTGTTCCTCATCTCGGTAGTTGATGGAAGATTCTGTATGTATTGTTGAGGAAGCTGGTATTCGACTTTCTCAGGAGTAATCATCATTGCTGCGTGCCTCTTACTCGTCTCAGTAGTTAATGTCTTACTCTGATTTTCATGTTGGGGAACACCAATACTGGCTCTGGTATATGGATGAGGATGAGTGGTGCAATAACCCATTAGGGTTTGAGGAATTGAGGGAATGGGGGTGGGGGGGTATGTGACCTTTCTCAATGGCGCACTCCCTTCTCCCCGAGGGTGGCCTCCCCCAGGCGGTCCTCCCTCATACAGCTGCCCCCATGGTCAGGATCAGGTAGAGGCTACAATCCCCTGACCACATAGGGAGAGACTACCTCAAGGAAAGGAGTGAGGATATCAGTAGATTCATCATACCTTTCTGTCACCACAGAGAGAATGGCAACTATTTGCCAAACTGCGGCCAGTTTCAGGCTATAGTGTGAAAATCTGGTAGCATCTTTCTTCCTAATGTTGGTCCTTCTGGCTTTGTCTATATTTATGCTTCCACAAGTTTGATTGCACATAGTGTTTCTATAGTGGTCACACTTGTACAGCGGCCATAGGTTTCCCCGGAGCATGATCAGGCCAATGATTTGAATGATTAGCTATTTTCTATATTCAAATATCTGCAGCACCACCTTCTGGATATTTTTTGTGAAAGTTCTTGATCCATGTTTGCTGTATTTCCACAAATGATCACAAATTACACCATTTAAATAAAAACGAATTCCATGTCCTAAATGTCATGTAGTTCAACCTTACAGGCATTCCACTGGTTCTCTAACATTGTGTTAATTCCTATTTGGTGTTGAGGTATACTAATGTTTGACTTGAGACCAAATTATAGAAAACCAGATACGATTGTGAGGTAATAATATTTATTGGGGAAAATATCATATTTAGATGAATAAGGGACAATCACTCATTTACCATATATGGAGGTAGCAGGATGAAAAAAATCTGTAAAATGTTACCCCTCACGTTTATCCAAAGAGAGAACTCCTACTCTGATAGAGGGGAAGTACTATAATATACCACACACTAGAGTAGGTAGCCGAGTCCTCATCCTACCTCCAAAAGGACACCTTAAGTCTCTGAGATTACTTTATATTGGAAATCAATCCCATAGGCGCTACCTTTTTCAGATTACTTTTATAATGTAAATTCTGCAAATCTCTCAAACATTATATATAAAACACACCATTTATTCAAACAATGTATTACTATGAGTACAAATTTAAAATGCATACACAAAATATAATTCTACAAATATATCTGTGTAAAATGCAATAAAGTGCTCCAAAATAGCATGAAGTGCATAATGCATGAAAAGTGCAAACAGATAAAGTGCAACAGTATTTCATAGACTGAATGAGGATGTAGTATATGAATATCTTATCATCAAGCTATATACTCAACACAGCTTTGTCTCACGGTCACCTAATTGTCACATGAAAGACCTACACACATTTGTAATCGTACTTGGACACTCAAATTTAACATATACAATGTATAAATGCTAGATCAGTACATAACCCTCTAGGAGTCAAAATCCCCCACAGGATGGAAAACGACTTGATCTCAGCATCTGGTTGAGGGAACTACGAGACTCCCTGACTCTGTTGGAAGATCCTACAAATTATTGAGGTATCCCTTCACAAGACAACAACCTAAGGGGATCCTAAACAAAGCCATGACTTGAGAACGATGCATCCCAAGACCAGCCCTCAACATAGGACCACTAAGCCGTCCTACAGCAACTGAATACAGAAGTTGTTCGCCCCCACAAGAACCAGCCTAGGTTTAGCTCGTTTTAACACTACACACTACCTGGATCTGTTGAATAAGAATTGATATGGACTAACTCTCCTGAAGAATGTTCACTACTTAACACCTTTAGAACAGAAACATGTCGAGATCATGACCTCTGAATTCTCACAGAGGCCCAACTAACAGTATACGGCAATAACGTGACTTTTGTGTGCATTGATATTGTGTTTGTGACACTCATTTTGTTTTTGAACAATGCCAACTTTAGGCTTTGTGAAATTCCTATAGATCTTTTCTATGTAAATAAGAGCACCCAATGCACAATAATTATATGTTTGTAACCAATTGGATGTTGATTTAATTTCATTGTAAAATTGTTTGAACATAATAAAATTGTTTTTACTTTTAAGGACTGTTGTATCGCGCCACCTTAGGAAGCTTAACCTGTCACAATAGCTCAATTATACTAAGATGGGTGGGCTTAGCCAGGTTTTTTGCATAACAGGCGAGGGTCTTGGAGCTGAAACTTGTAGTCGACCACTGGACTGATGACCTGAAGTAGAATTCGTACAAGGATGTCCGAGCAACTGCCAGAGCCGCTGAGTGACTGATGCATAATGGACACTGAATTCTGAGAGGCAGGGGGAAAATCTCTTGAAGAAGACCTCCTCCCCTGGTCTGGTGGACCAAATCAGTCTGAAGACCACCTGCATTTTGCACCACCCAACGAAGAGCTGTGACCCTCCCGGGTTGCAAACTCCTGATACCCTGGGACCTGTGCCATTTTGTGGTGCAATGTCTTGGGAATCGTGTTTTTGCCTGGAACCATGGGGGCATACTTCTGGCCTGCAGAGACTCTTTCCCTTTCATAGATGTCCCCTCAACTGAGTCGTGGACCAAGAACTGAAGAGCAGTCTACCGGACTAAAACAGTCGCTAACCCGAATCAGGTGAAGGGCTTCAATGCACCAGTGCTGCGAAGATCCACTGCTGTGCGTCCCACTGCTAGAGTGCATCTGTCTATTCCCTCCAAAGTTCCTTCTTCAGCTGCCAAGGATAAGAAGCCTGAACCTGGGACTATTGTCGCCTCACTTTGGGCACCTTCCTGCTGCACCAAGTTCATCATTGAAAACGTTCTGTTCCAAGCCTAGGTACTATCCTTGGTCTCTCTGAGTTGTTCTGGTGTTCTTTGAGGGCTGCATATAAGCTTTTACTTGCACCCCGCTCCAGGATACCTTCTGTCCCATTGAGGTGAACAACACATTGGGGTCTAACTTAAAAAACTGATACTTTACTTCTTAGATTCTGCTCTGTCTGCTGCTTACCCGTGTCTTTCCTCCTCCTCAGCCCTTGGTCACTGACCCCCAGCGTCCCACTTGACTCTGTGAGACTTGCCTAGTATAGGGATGGATTTTCAAAGATTAGTTAAGCAGGGGCTAACTGAAATTACAAGAGTGATCTAAAATTTGCTTATTAGTTTCAGTAGTTTCTTTCATTTTGTGTTGCTGTACATTGATCTACGGTATACTACCTTTTAATTCTTCTCTGATATTATTGTGTGACTAGTACTTGCGCGATTTACTTCTGAAGCCTTAGTTTATATAAAATAAGCACTATTTTTATATAACTTGGAGTTTGTCAGTGTTCCTTGAACTAAGCATTTGCTCTAAGCATTGTGTCCCTCACTACAGCCATTCTCTCTCCTTGGGCTAAGCCTGGCTGCTCAGCCATTGCTACCCAACCTTTGGGTGGCCCTGGCCTAAACTAAGGGCGTAACCCTGTCACCTAAGGTGGGCTTAAAACTCCCTAACAGGGATGAGTCCCGAATCACAAGAAGACCATAAAGAAGCCCTGCTGCTGCACCCTTGGCAAGACCGGTTTGACAATAAAGCACTGCTGCTGTCTGCGGACACCAGACTTCTCAAGAGCCTAGAGGGAACCAATGGATCAGTGCTCCCTTTCCCTAATCTCGTGGACACAGCTGGATAGAAAATCCCTCAGTATCCTCTGTTCCCAGTAGAAACCGTACCACTCATTCCTGCACAAATCAGACGCGAATAGCAACTATCATCGGAAATACCTGAGCTCCAGTGATAGCCTATTGCTTATCACTACAAAACCAAAGAACAAACAACAACTATGAAAGTATCATAGAGTCTCTTACCCGAACTGTAACCACTGGGCACTTATTGAAAACAGCAGAGCTGCACTGTGGGGCTTTCTTCAAATTCACTATCTTCCTTAGTGGGTCTTCAGGTGTTTTGTTTGCCCGCAGAACCTCATTGATAAAACCTAAACCATTGCGGTAGAATCAGACAATCAGTTGGGGAAGTCACTGCTTTTAGACTCATTGCCAGTGGAATTTTATAGGAAATGTGATACACTTTTGGCTCCAATATTATGTAGACTCTTTAATTCTTTTTTGCAAGGGGAAAGTTTGTCAATCGATGACTGTGGCCAGGATTACAGTGATACCAAAAGAGAGGAGGGATGGTAAAAAAATGTAAAAATTATAGACCAATTTCGCTTTTGATTGATTTTATTTATACCGCGCACCTGACGAAATTAATCGTGTCTGGGCGCTGATGTCAAAAACTAAAAGCAACAAGGCTTCTTAAAAGCTATAGTCGGGCAGAAACAACCATACACAGTTCAATAGTCAAACCAGATGATATTCTCTCAGCAGAACAAATAAGTCTTTACGGCTTTACGGAATGCTGTGAGGATTTTAATTTCTCAGAAGGTTGTTCCAGAGTCTTGGTCGGTCCATAGACATTAAATATTCTGTCCCCTTTGCTTACGCATCTAAACCGTGGTTCTTTCAACAAGTTCTTGTCACTAGATCGTAGATGGCGAGCAGGGATGTAGGACAGAATTTTATCCAACAGATAACTTGGAGCTAACTGGTTCATACATTTGAACATGATACAGAGGATCTTGAACTCAATTCGCTCTTTCACCGCCATCCAATGTAGGGATCTCCTTAGGTTGGTGATGGGGGGATGATTTTGTCACCCTACGCACCAGTCTGACTGCTGTGTTTTGCGCTACTTGCCGTCTTCGTAGTTGGAATCCTGGGATTCCCGTCAACAGTGCATTTCCATAATCCAATCTTGAATTGGTAAGAGTCCCTATAACTGTTGCTCGATCCTTTTCTGCTATAAACAGCAGGATCTGTCTGAGCATTTGTAGGGTGTGGAACACAGACTGCACCTTAGCGTTAACCTGTGCTCCATATCCCATGTTGTCATCCCAGATACATCCCAGATTCTTTATTTTCTGGGAGAACTCCAGTTGTGAGCCCAGAAAACATGGTGAATAATGTCTGCATATTATTTTGCAACTGATATTTTGAAACAAATAATGCATCCTCTGTTTTGCTAACATTTAGCAGCAGCTGATTGGAGCACATTCAGGCTTGTACCTCCTTTAGGCACTGTTCCACCGCTCGAAAGTCTCCTCTGATCTATGTACTCTTTGTGTAAGAATGGAATTTTACCTGATGTTTCCTCAGTCTATCCATAAGGGGTTTAATATATAGATTAAAAAGAAATGGGGAGAGTGGAGAACCCTGGGGAACCCCACACAACTGCAGGAAGGAGTCCGACAGAAAATCCCCCAACTTAACTCTGTTCCCTTCCAGTTAGAAATGACTCAAACCATTTTTAAGTCTGTTCCGAGACCCATCCAACCTCCTCGAGCCACCTCAACAAGATCTTATGGTCTACCGTGTCAAATGCAGCAGACAGGTCCAGCATAATCAATAATGACATGTCCCCCTGGTCTGCTGTCTCCAAAAGATCGTCCCAAACTGTCAATACGCCGTCTCTGTCCCAAATCCTGCTCGAAAACCTGATTGGAGAGGATCCAATAATTTCTCCTGTTCCACATAGACCTGTAACTGGGACATGACTATTTTTTCCAGGACCTTCGCTGGCCATTGCAATCCTGCCACTGGTCTATAATTCTTCAAAATCTTGGGGTCCAAATTTCCTTTTTTTATTAATGGGGTAATCACTGCCTTCTTCAGGTTGGCTGGAACTATACCTGTGGAAAGGGATTTATTCACAAAGTCTGTCACAAATGCAATATCCATAGCTACCCGCTTAGCTACCAGTGAAGGAATTGCAAATAGCACATCATTTGTAGCTTTCAGGTTAGTGAGTAAGGAACATACCGTCTCCTCTGAGACTTCCATAAAATTAAAAGGCTTATACGTCACAGGGCTCTCTAAATTAGCAACCTGGGTTTCGACAAGCAATTTCTCTGGCTCTATACAGGCAGACTGAGCAATCTCTTCTCTAATCTTCTGATCCTCCTGCAGCTGCTGCTCTGCACACTGATCGCGGTGTTCTTTGCTGTTGCCCTTCTCTGTTGTGTCCTGGGGCTCCTACTGTCGTTGTGTGGCCCATGGTACTCCTCGTCCTGAGGAACCTGGTTAATAAGGCTCCAATGTATTAAAACCCTTCTCGTTGGAGTGTGGATCAACTGTCTATCCGGACCCGAACACTACCACTGTACCTGCAGGTGCGCCTGGATATCCCTGTATCAGGCTGAAATAAGTAGGCTCAGAAAATGTGAGAACCATAGGGGTAGTTTCACAGTGAATTGGGGAAACAAGGGGGGGAGGAGCTTGCATTCCGTCTACCACCATAGGGTTGTACGATCATAAAGTCCTTACCCTAACCTTCCCCTTGACTGGTCATGATCGGTGGAGTTCTGTTCAAGGATCCCACCTGTACTTCCACTAGAGTGGCAGCTTCACAAATGTTTTTAATAGGAACACCTCTTTGCAAAGTAGAAGTAGTAGCCATGCCCCTAGTGGAATCGGCTCTCAAGCCTTCTGGAGGATCCTTGCTGTAAATAGCTAGAATAATCCATCTGTACAAGGTCTGTTTTGTTACAGCCTGTCTTAGTCCATGACCCGTGTATCCTATGAATAGTTGGTCATCCAGACAAAGTTTTGACATCCTTGAAATGTAGAAACTCTGAACCCTATGTGGGTCAAGCCTGTGTAACCTCTCCTCCCCCTTGCCCGGATGAGGAGGAGGGTAGAAAGTGGGAAATACAATCTTTTGTCCTAAATGAAAGTCAGATATGACCTTAGGTAGGAATGAAGGTTTGACCCTCAGGACGACCTTGTCCTTATGAAATACTGTAAACGGTGGTTTAGAGGATTGTGCCTGCAACTCACTCACTCTACGGGTTGATGTTATTGCTACCAACAAGATGGTCTTAAACGTTAGTAGCCTTAAAGGACATGAATGGAGAGGTTAAAATGGTACACACAAGAAAGTTTAACACAAGATTAAGGTCCCAAGATTAAGGGAGACTGAAAAGGAGATGAAGATAACACATTAGTGAGTCCCTTCAGAAACTGTACCACCAAAGGTATCTTAAAATATGAAGTTTCCTCTGATGAGTGCTTGAAGATGGAAAGCGCCGCCAAATAGCCTTTAATGGTCCCAACCTGGAGCCCCAGATTGGCCAAGTACAGCAGAAAATATAACGCCCCCTGTATTTGCATAGCAAAGGATCCACATTCTTATCCCTGCACCAGCAGCAGAATTTGTTCCTACGGCAGCAGTACAATGGCTTAATTGCTGGCCTTCAGGCCGAAAGGAAAATCTCCATTACGTCATCTGGGAGGTCCCAATCCTTATACCTCAGCTTCTCAGAACCCATGCGTGAAGGCTGAGTGTCTTGACCTCTGGATGGAGAACTCGAAACTCCTCTCACGAGAGAAGGTCCACCCTTTGTGGAAGACATATTGGAGGGCAGATGGACATGTCCAGAAGGTCTGGGTAGCACGCGCTCCTGGCCCAATCGGGAGCAATTATGATCATGGATTTCCCAGACTTTCTCAACCTCCTGATCACCTGAGGAATGACGGTTACTGCAGGAAAGGCGTACAGAAATCGAAACTCCCAGTCTTCTACGAACGTGTCCCCTAGAGCTCCTCTTGGGAGTAATTCCCTGGAGCAGAACAGTTCACACTTCCGTTTGACAATGGTAGCGTACAGATCCTGATGGGTTCCCCAAAGGATGAAGATCTCTTCAAGGATTTCCCGAGCTAGTTCCCAATCCTTGGAGACTGTGCTTTGCCTGCTCTGAACGTCCACCGCCGTGTTCTGCTCCCTGGCTAGGTAAACTGCAAATAGGGAGATTCCTTCTTGAATTGCCCTGTACCAGAGCTGTATTGCCTCTTTGCACAGTGGTAGTGACCCTACACCTCTCTTGTTGAGATAGTACATGGCCACTGTGTTATCGCTCATTATCAGGACATTCTTTCCCCATACAGAGGGCAGAAAAGCCTTCAGCACCAGTCTGATTGCTGTCTGCTCCAAACGATTGATGTGTAGTTTGGGCTCTGATGGAGACCAACGACCGCTGATTGTCAGATCATTGGCGTGGGCTCCCCACCTAGTGAATGAGGCGTCCGTCACTACTGTTATCTCCGGCCATGGTTGCCAAAAAGGTTCTCCCTAGAGAATAGTGTACTCGCAGGTCCACCACAGGAGATCCTGCGTCACCCTGCTTGGAACCTGAAGTAGGTCTGACATGTTGCCTGAGAACTGAGACCATTGTCTCCTGAGAGCCCATTGAACGGATATCATTCTCAGGCCAGCCTCTGGCACAAGAAAAATGCAGGATGCCATGAGGCCGAGCAACCTCAAAAAGTCGAATGCTGGGAGACGCTGGGCACTCTGAAATTTGGTGACCATCTGCAGAAAGTCTTGAGCTCTCACCTCGGGTGGCGAGGTCTTTTCCCCAAGGATGAATCCAGTACGCCCCCGATCAATTGGAGCTTTTAAGATGGATTATGTAAGACTTCTTGTAATTGAGGAAGAAGCCTAGTCTGTGGAGGGAGAGGCAGGTGACGCTGAGATGATCCTTAACTTGTTCGGTAGAACGCACCCTGATCAGCCAATCATCCAGTTAAGGGTAGGCATGAATCCCCCTCTCTCCAAAGACTTGCTGCCACCACCATCAATTTGGTGAACACACTTGGGCGGAGGTCAGCCCGAACTGCAGAACTCAAAACTGACATTGAGAACCGGCAACGGCGAACCTCAGGTACCTTCTGTGCTTGAGATAGATTGACACATGAAAATAAGCATCCTGAAATTCCAATGATACCATCCAATCCTGGAGCTGGAGGATCTAAGAAAATGTGACCATCTTGAACGTGTGCTTCCTGAGGAACTTGTTAAAGTATTTCAAGTCCAAGATGGGTCTCAGTCCTCTATCCTTCTTGGGGATTGGGAAATATGGAGAATACCATCCTTTGTTACTCTCCATTGCAGGTACTGGATCTATCTCTAGCAGGGTAAAAATGTCCTGCACAAGGAACCCGATCTTGAACGGATCTGTAACCTTCAAACAATGGCTCCCCGGTTGATTGTTCTGAGGTCACTGAATGAAGGGGTGGCAGTAACTTTGGGCTATGGTTTGTAGTGCCCAAGCATCTGAAGTAAAATCTCGCCATTCCGCAGTGTCGTGAGTCAAGACCTCAGAGAGGTTTTGAGGCGGGTGATGCAATGGCTGTCTGTAAAGATGCCGCTACTTGGGCGTACTTTGCAACTCTCCCTCGTCCACCACGAGGGAATCTTCTTTGGCCCCTTTGACCAGCCATTCCTCTCGCCTATCCAACTGAGTAGTAGCGAAAGGATCTACCCCTCCATGATGTTTCACTGGAGTGAAAAGGCTGAGGCTGCCTAATAGCGGCACCTAAAGACTTGCCTGCAGCCTTAGAGATCTGCAGCTTCTCAGGGCTTTTGTTAGCCTTGCTGCCAAAAAGATGCGACCCGTCAAAAGGCATGCTAAGGAGTCTAGATTGTACGTCTGGTGCAAAACCAGACTTCCTTAACCACTCTGTCAGCAGAATCCAGACCCTACTGAAGAGACACTCACAAAGCCTCTTTGCCATATTTAACAAGGGCCAAGAAGTGCTTTTCTCCCCTTCGGGAATATGCTCAGCCGCCATGGAAATAAAGTGCCATAGACTGTAAGTGAAATTTGCAAGGGCACATGTGAAGTTGGCTGATTTGAGAGCCATGCTCCCAGCAGAGAAGACTTTCCTTGACCAGGCATCTACCCTCTTATCATCCTGATCCGGTTGGATGGTCAGATAAGCAGCCTGTATGGAGGTAGTGGTTGCTACCTGCACCACCAGACTTTCTGGTGTAGGGTGTTTCGACAAGTAGCTGGGTTCACTGCTTGAAGGACGGTATTTCTGTCATGATCTCTGCTTCCAAAAGGTCAGGGTTTTCCCAACTCCCTTGGAAGCAGATCCATAACCCAGGTTCCGAGTGCCAACCAGTTCCAATTGGGACCTTTTGGACCCAGTCCTGGCGCCAGTGGCACCAGGCTCATAAATATGCCCAGTCCCAGCGCTGGAAGCGCCGGGCTCATAATGCTTGGGTGGACTTACCTGCAGCAGACCATGCTGCTTACTTGCCTGCCAGTTGAGCCTCTGATCCTCTTCTGTTTGGAACTACTTTTCCTGTTGGGTGGGGCAGGAGCCACTCCCTAGATTCAGAACACTGGAACTCTTCTGGAAAGCAGGAACTCTTTTCTTACCTAGGCGTGGCTGTGGAAGGAGACACCTAAGCACTACAGGAGGCTATTTAAACCACACCCGATGGATGAATCTTGCTTTGCGTTATTCTGCATCCTCTGCAGCAGAACGCTCATCGTGTCTTCTGCATCTGATCCTGGGCCTAAGGAAAAAGGCTTACCATCCTGAATCCAGTCTTCAGCAACACCTATAAAGACAAGAAAGAACAGGTTAGCATTACGGTCTTCAGTGACAGCTCTTCACTTACCTGGTCCATCGGCTGTCACCAACGCCTCGCGCTGCATTCCGGCATCTGAAAGACAAAGGCTTACCAACTCTTTGCACGCTCCGGAGGCCTTCGGCGCTGCATCCCGCATCTGAAAGACAAAACAAGGTGCGTTTAAAGACATTGGGGAACTTTAATACTCACGTGCCATTACTCCTTTCCACATCTAACCCAGTGGGTATTCCGGCACCCTGCAGCCGCTCCGAACTTGTACCTGCAAAATAAAAAGACAGTTAGAGCGCATCGTGAAGCAGGCAACAAGCGCTTACTTACGTGCTTCCAGGCGCTTCTATTCATCACACGGGCTCCATCTTCAACTCACTTCAGCCCGTCATCCGCCATCGCCGGAACCCTGCAAAACAAGAAACATCATTACTAAAGACTTTAAAGACATTAGAATTACTCGAAACTTACCGTTCGTGCAGTAAACGACGGACAGCAGTCCTCTGAAGTCAAGAGGCCTGCTCCCCTTATCCAGTGAAGAAACTGGTTACAGCACCCTGCCCCGAGGCAGATGGAGAGCACGGCGTTCACTTACCTAAGGTGAGAGCGTTAACCTTTGGGGTTCTACATGAGAAGAGAAAGGGAAGAAGAGAGAGACATTCAATAACCCAGTTCCTTAATCCCATATTTTCTATCTGCAGACATCTTACCATTCGAGTCAGACATACAGTGCACAGAGGTCCAGCCCAAAGAGCCAGCCGTGTGTTACACATCACCTTTGAAGATACGGTATACGCCCAGTCAAGACCGGCGACTCTACGGGAATCAGGTGAGCGTTACAATTTCTTTGTCAGGGTCTTATTTATTGCCAGACTTGACTCCCAATTAGCACTTACTGAGCGACATGAAAGGGAAGGATAGGATCCCTTTGTGGACCTTTGTCCAGGATATCTGTGAGGTCATCCTGCTCGAATGGGAGGGCAGGTCTGCTCCATCCCAGATAACCCACTACCTTGGTCATTAACTGCCTTTAAGAGGCATCTACATGCTCATCTGATTCCGGACTTTCAAATTCCAATTCTGGTGAAGTGTCCACTCACTGGCTGTTTGTAAATTTTCATGCTGGTATCTCAAACTGGATTCCTCTGATATGAAACTATCAGGGGCATTTGGTGTGCCATACTGCAAACCAAAGTGCGGATCATTATCAGACGGCTCATTGTCCTCATACACAGAAGTGAGAGACTTAAAGAAATCCTTACTTGGTAAAGGAGTGAAGGTTTTCTGTATTTCAGGTAAAGGTGTTGATGGCTTCAAAGGCTTTGAGCCAGATGCCCATGGAGTCGATGTCTTTGATGAAGACATTTCCGACGTCAATGGCACCGGTAGCTTCGTTGGCATCGATGGTGCAGCTGCCATCGACGACAGACTTGTCTTTTGACTTATGGCTCGAAGAATTCCTCTATGATTTCCCATCGTGACGAGGCCTCAACGGCTCTCGATGGGAATCTGGCCTTTGTCCCGGGCTTGAGGGCCCATGGGATTTGGCTTCAGCCCTTTCCTTAACGGCTTCAGAAGGCACAGTAGGAGCATGGCCTACTTGCTTCGTGGGTTTTTGGTGCTCAAAAATGTTAAACATTTCCTGCCTGAATGATTCCCATTCAGTTGCTGTGGAAGACTACTGGGACAAGATATAGTCCTCTCAGGAGAGGAGTCAGATGACGACAAAGTAGGCGATTTGTGATGCCTTTTCTTCCCCTTCCTCGATGACGATGAGGAGTGGTGGGACCCACTCAGTGACCTGGACCTTTTGCCTTTTTGCGTCGAGGAGAGTCGAAAGTGATTTTTTAGGGAGTCTACCTACCCCCAATTTCCCCATATGCCCCCTCAGCGCTTTTCCGGTCATCGACTGACACTTTGAACAGGCCGAGGTCTTGTGCTCCACACCGAGACACCACAAGCATACTCGATGCGGATCAGTCAGCAAGTGCAAGCAACTGGGCATTGCAGTCTTGTGCACCTGGGTCTTTGTTTATGGCAGCACTGCATAGCACTAAGGAATCAAGAAAGAGTCCATCCATTCCATTGGGCTAGGGGAGCAAAGAAAAGATCAGATCAAGAGTCTGCCCACCTGATGTAGTGGGAGCACCACTGTGTCAAGTTTCGTAGTTCAAAATGTGTAATTACATTCTGACATTGTGGCATCTGGTATTTCTGCCCATTTGTTGAAATGCCCCAACACAATAAAGGCAACATTGTTAAAGGTTCAGTGACATAATCTATAATAGCCTCTGATAAATCTGTCGCCGGGCCCATAGAGCGATAGATTAATAAAACATACAGAGAACAAGGGCTTACCATGCAAGAAGGAGCTGCCTTGAGGAGAATGGAGTTTTTTTTAGAGTGTTGTGGTGGATTGGAACCAGCCCTTCACCATGTTTGTGTACTCTGTTACAAGTGTGTCTACAATAATGGATTGATATAATGTCATTGAATACAATAAACACATTCTCAGGACACACGGATTCCATAAAAAAATAACTGAACCTTTGCAAGAGTTTGTTGATCTCAAAACGATGATTTACAACACTGGCTATTAAGCAAAGCAGCCTTTAAGGAGGGTTGATTTACTGTATTTTTAGGTGCGGGTAAAGGATCAATCACTGGTGGACGAGAGATCAACAGATTGGGATTTATATCATTTAGCTGGGATGCAGTTCATTGTTCACTCGGTTATTTGATATATCAAGGTGGATTTGATCATTAGAATTCCACAAGTTGGGACGAGTCACACTGGGTGTTAGGTAAGATTTTAACTTTAGTGCTAAATCTACCTCACTTGTGAGAACCCCAGAACGTTTTGCTGGAATGGTAGATTATTTTCCCTATACCTCAGTAGTGGCAACCTCTATCCACACTCCCAGATCATTTTACTCTTTTTATGGGTGTCATTTTTAAGACTCTCCATAGTGTCCTTTTAATTGAATCCTCTTTGACAACTTTTGGTATATACCTTTTTATTGTTACAGGGTTGCCGTTGGGGTTTCTCTTTTACTTTCTCTGGCTAACCTTGTGAGAACTACAGTTCCCATTGGTAGAAAGGATATTTCTATCCCTTCTACATTTTATTAGGTGAAACCAGAACATCCCACCTTACGTGGAGGGCTGGGGAGATCCAAGGTATCCCTTTTCTCACTAGCACTGTAACAATTCTCTTACATGGACAAGCTTACCTTAAATGGCTAATGGCAGTGAACCTTTTTACAAATTCGGTGCACCTTTACCACAGGCAGTTTTCACAGCTGCAGTAAAGGCTTCCATGGGTGCCCTTTTTACCAAAATGGCCCGTCTTCTTTTTTTTGCCATTTTTGCACTTGTTGTCCCTTCCCTGTCGTCTAGGGTGGGAAAGTCCTTTGTGTGATTTTTGTTGTCGGCAGAAGATATCGGTCAAGCCCGCCCAGGCTCCAGAGTGTCTGTGAAACTAGGCAGCGAGGGAGGAGTCCAAAACTCTGCAGCCCTTTCTCTTCCAGCCTGCCTGGGAGAATCTGGTCCAGACTGGGAGGCTGGCTGTCCTGAATAGACTGCCAATACCCTCAGTTTGAATGTTGCACATCTGTTTGATTGACTGGGTTCCTGCATAAAAGTCTGAACCTGGAAGCTGGAGAGGTAGTCTACCACTAGACCTGAATCCGAAAAGGAAGATGAGGAAACTGTGGCTGAGATTTCCAGCGACCGGAGTGCCTTCTGTGTAACTGGAGCCTGCTGTTACCCTTCCTTCCAAGTGACCTGGGTACTCCAGAAACAACGACCCGTAGCCTGGTGAGATCCACTGGACTCAAGAAGACCTGTATATTGAGCTGCGTATTGCAACCTTGCTGGGCTGCAATACCCCAACACTCTGGGACCTCGAGCCATTGTGCGGTGCATGGTCTTCTGAATTCCGAATCGAGCTGAAACCTTTGTGGCATCTTGCCGGAACTCCAGAGACTTGAACCATGTCCGAAAAGTCCCCTCACTAGAGTGATGGACCATGCAAGTGATGAGACTACAATCTGCAATATCCAGTCTTCTGGCTCCTGAAAAGGGTGCCAAAACCACACAGCCGCATCCAGCCATGAAGAAACACTTGCTTGGAGCCTTCCCCATTGATCCTTGCTACAAAATCCCTTCCAAAGTCCAGTCTTTCGCCTTAATAACAAAGGAATCCATTGACTAGGTTTTTGGCATCGGATCCTTAAGTTTCACCTGCTGCAACTCTTCTTCCATGCTGAGGTACTATGTTTCCTGGGGTATTTACTTACCTTAAGCCTGTGTGATTTCTGTAATGCTTTGGGGTGTTTCTTGCGATTGGGAGTCCTCTCATCGAGTTCACCCAGGCCCACTGCTGCAATCCTCCTACGGTGTCTTCTCCAAAGTCCCTGAACCCTTTCAACCTCTCTAAAGTGAGATAGTCTTTCTTAGGAACTGTGCCTATCCTGAACTGCCTGTTGGACACTAGAGACCTTGTGAACCCCCTTCTGCCACTGAGAACAGTCCTGCTCAAAGAATAAGGGAAATACTTTATAAGGATAGGGTCTGCTGTTTAGAAAAGGGAAGAAGTGTTTACAAGTTTATTTACTTGTAAATGAGTTGGTTGGTAACTGCATCTCGGAGTGAGCAGTGTGAGAAACCAAATGGTGTCTCACCTACTACTCTCCGGGGATCTCTCTCTCAGGTGGGCAGGGCACGGCTATTGCCTTTGGATCCAGATGCTCGTAGTGGACCAGTGCGGGAGGATCACCTGGGTGAGTTGTCTTCGCGGAGTGGGCGTGAGACGACCGATGGTGAGACGCGGTATTCCCCCTTTTCCCATACACCTAACACATCCTAGTTTTTAGGATTCTCTGATGTCCCAACTCACCCCCCACCCCCCCTTCCTACCTGTTAGGGAGAATTCTCAGAAATGTGCTAATTCCCTCTACCTTGGAGAACCCCAGCAACTTTGCTGGATTTTGAGGACTTTTTTTTAACCTGGAGAGAGTGAGACCCTTTTTCCAACTCTCTCGTGTTTTAATGTGATTTTGTACTCTGTGTTTGTTTTGGTTGTGGAGTCTGACAAACTCCATAGGCAGCATATTTTAAATTGTCACACGGCACCTTCAGTGGAGTGCCACAGGGCAGCTTTCCCAAAGGTTTAAATACCTTCTCTGGGATAAACTACTGTTTCCCAGATCAGTAAAGTGAAATTGACTTTACTTACATTTGTAACTTTCTAGACCCAGCACACAATATCTTACCATAGAGTGCTGGAGGGGTTACTTAGTATCCCTTTTTGTCTAGCTTCTCATATAACATTTTTATGTTACCGTTTCCTCACAGAATGGCTGGTGGCAGTGGTTTACCTTTTACTACCATTATGGGATTTTACCACGGGCTGCGTTCGCAGCCACGGTAAAGCACCCATGGGTGCCATTTCTGTTAAAATGGCCCTGGTCTTCTTTTTTGCCATTTCTTTGTGGAAAGGTCCTTCTTGAGATTTACCAGGTTTGGTCCATTTGTTTGTTTTGTCTTTGGCGGGCTTCACGAGTGAATCCCGTCTCTGGTTTCAGGGTGTCTGGTGGGGGCAGGAAGTGAGGGAGGTGCCTGAAAATCCCTGTGCTTAGTCTACTAGGAGACCCAAATGCACTCTGTAGAGATTGGCCGGCTGACTGACCGGAAGGACAGCAACCCTGCTGGGTGACTGACAGCTAGGCTGGAATGAATGGGTGCAAGCTGCATAAAAGGTTAGGCTTTTTGGCTTGGAAGGCAGAGTCAACCACTGGACAAAGGAATTCGAAGAAGAACTTGAAGAGGACGCACTGCTCCAACTCCTGGACTGTTGGTTTCCCCAGCGAAGCCCTGCTGCTGTGCTTAAACTCCAAATTCTTATCGATAGAGAAGCTCCTGCAAGGACGATTTCTCCCTTTTAGTTGGTGGGACCAATAATCTCCAAAGTAGGCCACCTGGACATCCTCTCAACGCTGGTCGAGTATCCACTGCAGTCGCTGCTGGAACCGGACAGCCAGGGAGCCAACACCAGTTTGTGTGTGTTGCTTTTAAGTTGGCCAAGAGATGCAGGAAGATCCTCCGGACTGCCAGGAAACAGGACTAACCGAGCATGAGCCCCCTCAAGAGTGCGGGACCCCAGAAGTAAGGAAAGTCCATCTCGACAGCAAGGAACCGCAATGTTGCTATTTGTGGTAGACACTAGGAGCTGAAACACTGAACAGCCACTCGTTTGAAGTTTATCGGTTGCGAGCGTTCACCGTCCCATTGTAGTGCAGGAGTCCCCGGAAGTCCTCCCTCTTGTCCCCACGACTGAGGCCCAGGAACAGCGAAATCTGCAGAGTTGCACAGTAAGTCATCTGCGGCACTTTTTATTCAACCTAAAGGTACTGTAAAGTCTAAGAGAACTTACTGCTTGTTGTGTAGCCACTTGTCCTTGTTGGAGACTTGCTAGGTTGCATGTGTAGAGTTGCTGCCAGCTTCTTTACTTCACAAGCCTAATCAGCTTGTGGCCCTACTTTGATCTTCGTCTATTCTACAAAGACCTTTTAGACATTGGAAAATACTTACCTGTAAGAAGTGCTTCCGTTCACCTTGACCTTTGCTAACTTAACATTGTCTGGCCTCGGCTCCCTGAATGACTTTTCTCTCTGCTGCTTGTGTGCTTTGCCTTCCTTCCAGGAAAGGGTTAACTGACTTTGCATTGGGGAGGTGGGGGTTGTATTTAAAGTACTTACCTGCTTGAGAATAACTGTGTGAATACTTGTTTCATTCTGAACTCTTCTCTTTAACTCTACTCCTAAGAATATTCTAAATGCAACAGTGATATGTCAACAGCACCCTAGCTATTGAAGTCACCTGAGGGTGTAGGTAGTGCCTGTGTGTCATCCCAAATGAGTATTTGCTGATTTAGAGAACTAAGAGTGTGTATTTTTTTTAAAGTATATTTGTGTGGTGTTTCATATTGCTCCCTTCTAAAGAAGACATACTCTAACTGACTGATAAAATAATAATTGTTTTATCAAGAAACTTTGTGTGTAAGCATTTATTTGAATACTTGTCACTGTGAATCTCTGTGTAACTCCCCTATAGCTCACATTGACCCCTCTTGAGATAAGCCTGGCTGCTCCACACGCTACCAACCTGTGTAGTGCAGACTTATACCAAAGGTTGGGTTTCTATTGCCAGGAGGTCTGGGTTGTTGTAGTGCACCCAAAAGGCACTGCATACAGTCTTGCCTAACACTACCCAAACACAGGCCGAGGAAGAGGGTGACTGAGACTTAAGAGGCTAAGGCAAAGTCAGGCACTTGCATACATCTGATACCAATTAGCTCTCCTCACAAGGTTAAAAGGCGGAACATAGAGACACACTCTGAGCAAGGTGAAACACGAGTAAGAACAGAACTTCTGGGGTGAAGGCGAACCTACTGCAGCAAAGCGACGGACCGAGGGACGAGAGCAACTGGTCGAGGACCCCAGGAGTTCCCTGCAGGTGGTCATTTCCTCCAAAAGGCTGCGAAAGACACATGGAGAATGCCAAATCCAAACCAAGAAGGCTGCATTGTGTTTCAACGACGCCAGTGACCCTGCCGGGTGAACGGCAGAGTTGGGGAGACGAGGCCAAGCCTGTGGTACTAACCTTGATTCGTGAATTGAAAAACTGTAAAACTCGCTGCATACAGCTGATGGGCTGGCAAGCGACATGAAAGACCAGTGTGTGTTAAGGAAAGATTAAAGTGCAACATTATATTGCACAATTGAAGGCTGCACGTGGGTGGATTAGACACAAAGAAAGGCAGACCTGTGAATTAACTTTTAAATAACGATAGCTGTGAAACCAGCGATTCCGGCGAAAGGAAGTAGCACACTTGAAAGTCTCAGTGAAAGTTGAAATGCTTGTAGCGATAAAGTGAATGAACTGTAAAAGTGAAGTGATCATTATTAATCTAGAGGAAAGGGGAAGAGTAAAAAGGTAAACTTTGAAATTGGGTGCTTGAACTACCCAGACCAAGAAGCGCTGGGGCAAACAGGAGGGCGAGGTGAAGAGAAAAGTCAGTGGTCCTGCTGAGGTCTAAAAGCCACGCACATTCGAAAGTCTTCGACATCAGGAAACGGTCCGAACCCGTTAATAAGTTAGGGGAAGGAAACACCTAAAGGATGTGAATTAAGTTTGGGCAAGGTAATGCCTGTCAGTGTTTTGAACTTTTGCTTTGAAAGGTTTGAGCGTGACAGAGGCGAACCGGCGTGAACTTTGCGTTGAACTGTGTTTTGAAAGCTGGAAAGAGAGACTTAACGTGGAAGGCCAGGCGGGCCTCGATCCATGTTTTGAACTGTCTTTGTGTAAAGAACCTGAGCCAGAGTGTGTCATCCTACCTACGGGGAACACGCTATTCTGTGCTGTCTGACATGGGGTGGAGAGCAGACTAAGCCACGTTTATTCTTTATATTTGAACACTGAATTTCTTGTGCATACATATTCTCCTTTACACACTTTTTGTACAAGAGATAGGGCAAGGATTAGGTTTTGGTAGTATAAGCCATTTTGATTTGACGGACTCAACTAGGACTGTTATGCTTATTATTTGATGGTAGAGACTTTTTTTCCAAACCCCGAAACTTTAATAAAGGTTTTGCCAATTCTACCCTTTGTGTCAGTGTCATACTTGTGATACCATGCCTCCCTTACAGCAGTTACAAAAAGTTCTTGCTTAACTTCAATGTGTGTGTTGCGCCATTCTGAAAAGTATTTGTAAGGTTATTTTATAACCTGTGAAGTGGTTGTGCATCTTCCCAAAAGTAATGCTGTTGGCTTCACTTACCCATTTCCTCCAGAATATTAGTGTGTAGGTTCGCCAACTGAGTCTTGCTTCCCCTGACCTGCTGTATATCCTGTCTAAACTAAGTCTGCCTGGGGTTTTACCTACTTTGAATAATATCGGATCAAAAGTGTAACCGTGGGTTTTTCTTTTTCTGGTCTGTTTTATACAGATTCTAAAACAGTCTTAGGTTTATACCTACCTTGAAGTAGCTGGTAGCTCCTTAAAGTATAGGGGTCTTTCTTACTTTGAATAGCTGTGTGCAATTCTTAATAAGTTACTGTGGGTTTTACTAACGTAGGTCTGCCTCGGGCCAGCCTAAAATTATTTGAAGAGAAATAATTATGCTTACCTTAGTTTGTGTTCCACTGACCTGAAAAGCCACTAATAGTATATTACAACATTAGGTTTTACCTGCATAGGATAGATGTGTGTCATTCCTAAACAAAAGTCTTCTGTAGGTGTAGCTGACATTGGTCTGCCTGGTGCAATCCTAAGTTAGTGTAAAGAGTTCTTGCTTACCTTGGTCTGTGTTCCACTGAGCTGAAAAGCAACTTTCATTGTTTATTACACCAAAAGGTCTTAGTCACCTGGTATAACTCTGTGTTATCCTTAATATGGTTATAGCTTTCTACTGTCCCTTAAATGAGTGTTCCAGTATTCAGAAAAGTTTACTTGCAGGTTGGTTTACTAAGTGATTCCTTATCTGAATGTCACTGCACAACTGCTAGGTTTTACTACCATTGAATTACTGAAAGAAGTCAAAAGGTAACTTATGGTTTTACTCCCCATGAATAGTGTGTCCTATACTAAATGTGTTCTGATAAGGTCTGACCTGCGTAGCAATACTTTGTTTCCTAAACAAGGGTTATGCTTTGGGCTGTGTACCTTCAAGCATTGTCTTGTGTTTTTATAATGTGTTTATGACTCTATGACCAAGTACTTACCCAAGACGTAGCTTGGCCTAACTGTATTTAATAAACCTTTATTTTTTTAAATATGTCTGGTTGTAAGTGTTTCTGATGAACCCTTGGCATACTAGAAGTTCTTTGTACCTTCCTACAGCCCTCTATCCCTCCTAAAATGAGCCTGGCTGCTCTGTCGACGCTACCAAATACTCAATTGGTACAGCCTTGTGCTAAGAGTGGAGTTTTGTACTGTGTCAGTTTTATGCGTTTACTAAGCCCTTAGTTGGACTTCAGAAGAACTGTCCCAACAATGAAATAGGCCAATCTATCTGTGAGTTTTGGGGAGAAACCTGCTGCATAACACAGCTGGCCTTTGGCGTGCCCAGCACATTGGTGCCGAATGTATATCTGCTTCCAGTTTTCAAGTTACTATTGAGCTGGAAGACAGAACATCTTGCCCTGATGTCAAAAAAGGCTCTTCTGTCCCTGCCGTATGTGTGTTTAAGAGGTTAAAACATTAAATATGTTTAAAAAAAAATTCTAACAGGAAACGCAATTAAAAAGAACCATATTCAGCAGTTGTAATTTTTGTATCCAATAGCATACAGATTCACCAAATAACATGGGTATCAATTAAAATGTAGAACATACATTGGTCTGTGCATACTTAGTTGTGCAGTCCCCTCTTAATTTATTCCTTTTGTGGTAGTTTGCCATTCCTTTTTCTCTCTGCGAAGAGGGTAATATTGGGTAAAGCAAGGTATTCAGGCATGTGCAGTTATATCTGTGCCATGATGGAGCCTGACATGGATTCACACCTATGCCTCCTAATGCTTGTTTTACATAGTTGAGGAAGATGGTAGCCATCAGACAAAGAACACTGCTAAAGGTTTGAATATTTTATTAATTTACATGCATGGATTCCATCATCAAGACTTTTTGTTTATTGTGATTTGGTTAGAATAGTAATTTTACATATTAAGTATTAAAACTGTTACAAACATCTCAAATAAACAGAATATCTATAAAATATGTATTATACAATAGTTAAAATAATATGAAATAAAATAATGGAAGCAAAATTCGTATTTCAATCATGATATAAAATGTATCAGGTTAAGAGTCCCCACAAACTTTAAAATTGCAATAGTTAACACGTTTTTGTTTCCACTGGATATCCTACACCAAAAATCATAAGTAGTGAGCCAGTTGACATTACAAACACATTTCCTGAAAAACTATTCTCTAGAATAATGCAATGAAGGTTTGTGTTAAGTTATCATTACCTAATGTCCTGAATTTTGGGACAGTGTTGGATCTGTCCCTTATATGGCAAATTAGCCTAGTAGGTATTATTATTTTCAATCTCAACTGGTGAAATAACCCCTGCAACAGGAATTAGGAAATATTTGCAAGTAACAGAGACGATCACCCAGTGGTTTGTCTAAAATATAGCGGCTCAAATGGGTTTTCAGTTTTCGCATGTGAGCGATTGTGTCTACCCAGTTCTTTTGAAAGTCATTTTTTAATCATAGTAGGTTCTTGAGACAAAACCTCTCTGGAATGTTCGATCTCAGCTAAAATACTTTCAGCTCGTCTTTGGAAGTTAAGAGGAGGAGTCGAATGGCTTAACAATCCATCATTGATATCCACATATAAAGATTTGTTTTGTGGTACCAAGATATTCCTGTAAAAAGCCGAAACCTTCTGTTCAAGCCAGCCTTTCATGGATGTCAGTCCCAGCTCCTATCTTAATGCAGCCATGGTTAATGTAAGGGGAAGATTTGACACCTTCTTCCAAGTCACTGATTCAATGGCATCCCAGTTGATATTGATCAAAATATTAATGTCCTGGTCATGAGGCAAAGAAGGGATTATTTTCTACTCATACAAATTGATTAATGGAGTTATTGTGAAATTACAGTATCTTCAATTGAGTCTCCTCATCTGTTCAACAAAATTGCATGCTTTATATTTTAGTCTAGCAAACCAAATGCTGGACCTAGTAACATTGATGCTAAAACCCAGACCTCTGCGGACTTCAAATCTATCTGTAAGACTACCTTGCCTGTTCTGTCTGACTTGCAAATACATGTCTTCATACAAGTGAATCAAGATTGGTAACAAATAATCCGGAATGTTCCAGGTCTTCAGTTTCTTCCACAGAAATGCCCTATTCACTATCTCAAACGCTTGGGAAAAATCAGTGGTAGACATATATACTGCAAGACCATTGTTCTCCCGGATCTTTTGCTGTAAGCAATATATAAGGAAGCCTTTCAACAAAGTTGCCATTCTCTTCCTGAAGCCGAGTTGATATTTACTTAATCTACCTTTGTCCATTGCCTAAGCTTATAAATCTCTATAATGACAAAGGAGGCAAAGAATTTACTTTCAGCATCAAGGAGCGCTATTTGGCAATAGTGAAGGGGTTTAAGCTGATCACCTTTTTTATGGATTGTACGATTATTGAGCATTTTCAAGTACTCCGGGTGGTTTTAGTGTCTAAGATGTTACCAAATAGTATTGCCAATAATCATGCCCATAAGGACAGATCAGCCTCAATTATATAATTGCTAAGGCCGTTTGGCCCAAGAGCTCTGGATCTGGCTAGTTTCTTTATCCGGTCCTCAATTTGGGCAATTTCTATTGGAGACGGCTACCCTGACGAAGAGGGTAACGAAGAGACGCTCATCTCTTGAGAAGGATGATGTATCCTCTGAAAATTTGACCTAAAAGTGTCGTCAGCGATCGGAATGCTTGTGTGTCAATATTGCTCTTAAAAATGTGGTTGGTAGTGCCCCAAAAGTTGTGAGAATTGTTCAACATATTGAGTTGCAGCATATACTCACTGTCTTTTTGTTTTAAGAGGTGACAATATCCTCTGTGCCAATTTTAATATGCCTGCAGGAACCGTCAGTGTGTTTTATTCATCTCTTCTACTGAGAGGGATTGTTGTTTTTGAAGCCGTTTTATGTTCCATGTCCAACGTGATTTTCTTTCTTTGTAAAGTTTTATTGAAACAATGAATATTTAGCCTTTGATCGACAGGAGCCTTTATCCCACCATGTTTATGTTCTGTGATAAAGTTCACAAAACCCTCAGAAGAGAGAACAGACCATTTTCATTCTAACTTTGATTTTACAAATGTTTGTGTTAATCTGTCATTATAAGATGGAGCATTAGTAACCCTCTTGCATCCTACATTTTTTCAATGGTGCAGAACAGGGCATATTTTGCGGGTTTGTAACGTAACTGGCCCTGCCCCTTTACCCCGGAAGTGCCTATATCTGTGGATTCCGCACGCATCCTTGTGCGCGCATTGTGGAAGTGCTGTTTGACTGTACTGCTGCACAGCCAGCAGCTCTCCTTTTGTCCTTAAAGATTCACCTTGTACATAAGCAGCCTTAGTGCAACCCACGAATGGCTGTTTCTAATATAAAAACCTCCATGCCTGTAAAAGCAGGGAGGTTGACAACAGTTTCCGCTTAACCCGTAATGCTACCAAAGGGGTACACAATGTTCTATAACTAATGTGAAGATAGTCCGCAAAAAACATTCAAAATCCATCTCCATGGACAAAAGAAATCTATGGTCTAACAAGAGAATAACTGACCCTAGTAAGTGTCAGGCTTCTGCTGCGCTCACGGAAGATACCAGATCCCTTGTTCCCATGGAGAATCAACATCATATATTGGATGTTGAATTACTAGTTCCCCCACCTCAAAGAGCTAATCCCTCCTCACAGCCCATGCCCCCCGCTCACGCTGACAATTTCCAGGTTTTGGTGCCCGCAATCTCTGAACCAGTAAAAGTGCTGATTCATGCAACAGCAAATTCTGAACATCCTACATTATACTTGCAAGTCCTAAAAGCCTATTTGGTGGGAAAAAAGCTGCAACTCGTCACCAGGCGTTCTCACAACCAAAGAGCTGGAGCAAGTACACTCTCCTACCACAAGGTCACTTACAAAGCCGATTTCGATTTCTAATGAATGTGTCATATGCGAAATACAACCAATAGATCAAAAAAGACAGGATACTAGTAGAGCCTCACTAAATTATCACACTCACCTATACTCTACCCAGAATGCGTCGATTTATCCCCCAACTCCTCTGCTTTGTCCCAAATGTCATTTGTTAAACCCACTGCGAGACCCTCATCTGGATCCACACCTCATCCACTGATGGCTTTTGAAATGGCCATGAGTGGCATGAAGAATGGCATACTTAGTTTAATCAAAATCTTTGAAACATTGGATAAAAAAATGGTTAGCACGCAGATACACTTGCCATAGTGTCTTGCAAAGTTGACTGGGTAGCAGCTGAGCTCTCCCATGTGAATCAGCCACCCAAAGCAGATCGACTGCCTATTTTATTTCCATTGCTTTCATCCCAGCATATTTCTTCAATAGAGAATCCAGATCTGGCAATCGATGTGGGTTCCGTGATAGTAGCTGAGTCTGAGATAAAGGAAAGTTTATCTCAACTGCAGCACGCCGTTCCCCCGACCCTGAAATTGAAACCCTGCAGCTGAGCAAAAAGCTGCTGCAAGACTCGGTATACAAAGTCTTTCAAACGCAAAAAAGGAAAAAAAAGAGTTCCAAACGATTGTGCACCATCATGCCGAAAAGCACACGAGTCACTAACAAAAAAAACTCATAATCATAGCCTGCCATCCAAATCCATTACATTCAAATCAAAAATATTTATAGAAAATGTAACTACTCCTATGCCTCAATTAACAACCCTACATAATTTTAAAAAAGAGTTTACACCAAATAAGGAGGAACGAGCAGTGGAGAGAGGATGTTATCAGGAGGGTGTCCCTCTATCTCAACCCTCGGATGAAATAATTAACATAGAAAACTTTAATGCAGAGGAATTATTGAATCTCTAGACTTATGTTACCACGACCCTACTAGATCATAACCCAAAACAAGACAAACGCCGATATGCTGACTATCTGTAGTAAGAGACGCTAAACAACGTACATAACCAGTCTGAGCGTGACTTTTTAACTTTAGAACAAAAAAGAAAGCGAGCTAAGGTGCAGAGCAGAAACCAGGATGTGATGAGTGGAGACGAACTCTAAACACTCAAGGAAAAGGCAAGCCTTACAGAGAGAACCTTCACACTCCTGTGCGAGTCCCTATGAATGAGACAATAAGACAAGACCATACTCTGACCCTAACTATGATGGATAGAAAAAGATATGATCCATTTCCCAACAGAACTGTGCTTGCAGTATTCAGTTTGATAACAAGCCTTGAATTAATACAATCTCGGGACATCCAATCGATTACATTTACGAACACAAAATATATGGACACAGTAGAACTAATGATTCCCTTGTGAATTATTAAAGAAATAAAATGGCACACAAATCAGGAATTGCAGGAACATGGGGTCTATTTGGACATAAAACATACAATGCAAGCGGAAACTAAAAGAGCTAGGCAATACTCCAAAGCTGTTCTACAAAAACTCTCTCCCGTTTCTAAGTTTGAATCGTTAACTATTAACGACTAAGTATATCCAGGTAATTTAAACAGAGAATTAATGATAAAATCAGCACCGTGGAATTCTTCAAAATGGTCAGGGCTCTCTAAAGCTAAGTCTAAAACCACTTGTCAAAGAGAAAACGAATGCCAGGATGCTTTGAACCCCAGAACGCTGAGAATGGCTGTGTGGAATACAAGGGGTTTCAAGCACTTGATGAGAGGAAACAGTAATAATCCTTTAAATAGCTGTGACATTATTGTCCTGCAGGAAACCTGGATTACCACCGAACTGATTTGGCCCAGTTAGGAAATTTGTTGGATTCTCGCTATCAAACATGTCAAAGGAAGACCATCTTCGGGCATGCTGACTGCTGTTAAACTATGCCTTTTGATCTAAATTAGCTCCTTGGGCGTCGCCCCACTCAGGTATCCAACCGACTAAATTAGTTTCTTTAGATGACTGGACTCCTCTAGGTCCCAACACAGCTATTCTCAATCTTTATTGGAATCCCATTGCCTCACCAGATGATGTCTATTTCAAACTTGTGAGTAATATGCTGGACTTAATAGTGTCCGATGACAGCATCTCAACAGTAGTCATTGCGCGTGATCTGAACATAAATTGCATAACTGTAAGCAAACGCATGCCATCGTCCAGAACAACAAGGAGGATGCGCCATATGAAAGAATTTCATAATGCTAAAAAGCAAAGTTCAAGGAGATATCCCTCCTATAACACTACATGGAGTAGAGATCAGATATACTCTACTTTGGATTATGTATTCATTTCCTATGATAGTATTGATCAAATAGATTAATTCAAAGTTATTCCCACTGAAAACAGTAATAATAATATCTTAGATGTTAAGTGGAAACCATTAAGTCAAAGGACTGGGCAGTTCTATACTCCTCGCCTTGAGCTCTCAGAAGGGAGACATCGATTAAAATGGACCCTGTTGAACCTAGAGAAGCTAACCAAACATTTCCAGGAAGAAGTCATACACAACAATAAAAATAATGACTTTGAATACAATTAACATTTGGATATCTTTCCTGCAACCTCTACTAAAGGAATGGGCCGGATATTAACGTATAAACATCCCTACGATTTAACCATTGAAAACATGGATATGGTCATGCGCAAAGAAATCATACAGATTGTGGATCTCTCTTTTAGTGAAAGAACCATTCAAATTAGAAGCATGCAATATAAATATAAAAATCGGATCAAATAGTATAAAATACAGAAACTCAAAATTGATGCCGAAAGGATGCTAAAGGCGGTTGCCTCTAAATCAAGCTGACAAATATGGGAATGGCTAAAGAGACTAGCAACATCTGCCCGTCGGCTTCCCAGCTCAATGCAATAAACAAACCGACCTGGGTGTCCCACTTTATTTGCTAAACCTTATAGCTCCCTGTTAGTGAAGCTCCAACCCAAGGAGAACATAGTCGCCTAATATTTGATAGTCTAGATATTGTTATCCTAATTAAAGGGCTAAGGGCATCTCGCATGCTGGGACCGGATGGGCTATCCAATGTCAACCTAAAGCCCACCCAGAACACTGGGGAGGTATTCTTGAATTAATATTTCAAAAAATGGTCCAAACTGAACAAATCCCAAACACTTGGAAAAAGTCCATAATTATCCCCATATTTAAGAAAATAAATCACGCGGACCCGCTAAACTAAAGACCTATACCCCTCCTCATCCCGGGAAGATCTTTGCTAGGATCATCCTAAGAGTCCTGCTCAAGTGGATAAAAAAGACTGGTCAAGTAGACAAACACCAATCTGGTTTTGTAGCAGGTGTGGGCACTTCAGTGAATCTGTTGATCCTTTCTGCAATCGAAAATTAAGTGCCATCAACCAACCAACAGGTTTACTTTGCTTTTATTGATTTCAGACACACGTTTGATTCCATCTCTAGGGAATTATTATGACCAAAGATGATAGAAGCAGACTGCCCTCACTACATACTCAAGCAGATCTATCAATTTTACACAAATACTTTAATTCAAATAAAAATGCATCAAGAGGGCCTATTACCCAAACCTATACCTACTCACAGAGGGCTACCTGCTTCCACCCTATTCAACTTCTACATAAAAGTAATTCATCTCTGGATGGAAAATATAAGATCTTTTCCACCTAAAGTGGGAGGCCTCGCAATCTCATGGCTACTCTATGTGGACGATCTAATGATAGTGGACCAAACCCCCATAGGACTGCAAAGAAAACTCTCTGCACTCCAAACCTATGCAGAAGTTTGTATTTGTATTTTATTATTTGTATTGCACTCTAGACCCATGGGGATTAGGGCGCATTGCAAAGGAGGACTCGCAGCTTAGTTACACAGCGTCATCATATTATACAATGTACACTACACATCGGTATTTAGAGTGACATGATATCATATAGTTTAGCCCTCATCTACACAATAGACTTATATACAGTAAAGTTACACAGCAATAATACAAAATAATAGTCATATAAAATATAATTAAGTTACACAATAGGTGATAATGTGCAAGTAGAGCAGAGTGGTTCATGAGTCAGAATAGTTTGTCCATCAAGGAAGTGACGTCTGTCACTGCTAGACAGAATCTTTGAGCCATGTTATGAAATTCTGCTGGAGTTTCGGGTATGTTTGATCTACTCGCAGAGGCGGGGTAGAGAATTCCAGAGTAGCGCCACTTTAACCTGGAAACATCGACCCCCTACTCTGGACAGTTTGAATCTGGAAACTACTAGACTGTTCGAGCTGGATGATCTGGTGTGCCTAATAGGGTTGGTTTTGATGAATCTGTCTACGAGGTAACAAGGTGCTACCTTTAACTTCTTAACAATCAATACAACAAAATCAAATACCCTAGTAATGCCTATGAATAAATATTTTTTTAATAAAAGCCTATAAGTGGACAATTAGACAGCAAGAACTGGAACGAGTGCATGACTTTAGATATCTTGGCCTAAATATCAATGATCATGCCAAAGACATGGTATACAAAATGGAGATTTTAACCGCCTTAGCCAAAATAATTCAAATAAAATATGATAAATACTCATGCTTCCCTATTCTATTGGTTTATAAACAAAGTTATACCAATAGTTAGTTATGGTGCTCAGACAACATTGCAAGCTAACCAGCCAAATTGGAACTTAATTGAAGCAATTAACTGAAATTTTAACCCTACCGAAAAGCTTCCCAATTCAAATAATTACATACAAACACGGATTTCCATCAATCCAAGCAATAGTATTTTGGCAAGCACTATATAGGAAATGTCTTACTACTGATACTCGTACGATATCTTTACTACCAACTCTTGCCAATGCTTTAGAGGGGTATAATGATACATCTTTGTAAACTTGGAAAGAATTCTGTGAAATCATAATGAAAAATGCCAATATGGTTTATTACTAACGCAAAACCCTGAGTGGGCCAAAAAGAAACTAAGTCAATGTGACTGGATTACACTATAGGATACATCTAACCAGTATAAAGCTTTCCAATGTGTGAACTTCACAATAAAATCACTGAACCAAGTCCCGGGATATATTGTGACATTTCCAGACCACAAATATAGAGCACTAATCATGCAGGTACGTTTCAATTTATGACCAACCAAAGCGGTATTAGCATCAAGAACCAAACCTCCATTCATTGATACTTGTAACAGATTTTGTAAAATACCTTCTTAGATTGAAACGCTAGAACATCTGTTGACCAACTGCAGTAGTTTAACTGAATGGAGAAAAAAGAACATTTCTACAGAGACATCAGTAAGTACAAATTACTCACGGCCGAACAATTGTGGCATAGAATGTTTAATGCAAATCAAATCTTATTGAACATATCAACAATCCAATATCTGACAAAGCTTCACCTTGAGGGTGAGCAATACGTGTCCATCAATACAGTACATTGTGGGATTAAGCTACGATGTTATGGTTGTTAAACATTTTGCTATGACTATTGAGACAGGAAATAGATGGGAAATAGAATTGCCCAAAGCTCCATAAAAAAAAGTAGAGGTGTTTGAATGTAGGTGGGGGTAAAAGATTTGCACCAATGCTTATAACTCGTGACTGAGAGCCTAACATTTCTTTTTAGAACAGTATTAATTAAATAACAATTCGATATAAATTTTCAATGTGAGTGAATGTGTGCAATTTCAATGTAAGTGCATTGTGAAATAGGAAGAGATCAAGTCATATTATTTGCAGTCACCTAAAGAATGGAACATATCTATGTTTATACATTACATCTGTCTCAGATCTTTGTCTTTCATATTTCCCTTTGTTAAAGCTTGGAAAATGTCTATTTGTAAATATAATATTTTATGCTTTTGTGTTTAAACATGTAAATTCCCACAATGTGTACATATGACAATCTTTTATGTCAAAAAATAATTACTAATGTTTTAATTACATGAAATGTTTTTGTTATATACACTGTGCTTAAGGTTCAACTGTAAACCAAATGCACAATAAAATAAAATAAATTTTTTTTAAAAGTAACCCTGTTAGCAATACAGTTGCTGTTAGGATTAATGGTCAAATTCACTGGGGCCGCCGCCCTCTCAGGCTTTTTCTTTAAATCAAAGCTTGAGGACATCATGTTATGATCACTAGCATTCGTTTTTCTTCCACAAAGACGCTATTACAGCTGTTAAATAACCCCCTTTGACAATGCTAAGTAATCATTACATGTGGAAAGCGTCCCATTTTCCAGATGCATTTTGCAGGGATATCTCCTCCGACACAACAGTTTACCACCTGTAAGTGCCAGTCTTCAAAGCATGATCGCCAAATTCTTCAATTTTGTATTGCTATTTGAACTACAAATTGTTATGCAATCTTTACCATTTAAACACCAACAATATGAGCTGAAGGCACCACCAATCGCCAGATGTTTAGCATCACCCTTTTCCTTGTAATTAGTGATGATTTCATTAAAGTAATCCAGGAATCCCTCTAAAGGACACACTACTGGGCTCCAATAACCCATTGCATAAACTGTATTGATGGAATTATGTACTGATTTGTATTTTTGTACTAAACTTTGTAATACGCTCAACTACTGCTACCACTTCTGTAACCTTGTAACTAAGCTCTTGCAAGTAACAGCGTCTCAATGCCTTTGGGATGTTTGCACACTATATAAATATAATAAATAACTAAACATTAATCAATAACAAAGGTGAACATAATGGTATCTTTTTAAAATGAAATCTTCATGGTTAGTAGTTAGTAGCTCGTAATGGACGTTCAACTGAATTTCATGTTTTGTATAATAACGGACTTCATAGCCATGATTAGGCCCCCACCAAAGGCCTACCCCCATTAGAAAGGGATGTGTCCTGTTGGACTATGATATAACCATCTACTGTGAGTGGCGACTTCAGAGAGGTTTCTTGCAGAAAGATTACAGGTTTCAAAAATTTGGGGAGCTAGGAGCTTATAGCCTAGAAGAGCCTGGTTATCTTAAAACAAACATTTACCAGGAGCTACTTTTGGTTCCCCAGTCCAACTGATGTGAAACAGACAGATATGTGAATCTAACTCTGCATTTCAGGCAATCTCTAAATAAATATTAGGACACATATATATGACATTTAAAACATAGGGGTCATAAATAATGGATACAATTACATGTTTGCATTTTATGTGGCGGTTAGATTTGAATAATTCTATGTGCTAGCTCCTCATTCCCCTGCGGTAGCTCTTGGTGACTAGTTACTGCTGGATACCTACCCAGGAGCTGCTTGTAGTTTCTGCTTATCCAATTCTAATTTTGAACCCTGGATTACACTGAGAATTAAGCGTTTCAATGGATTGCTATTCTCCCACAGATTCCTCAACAGATAGATATCCTTTCCGGTGTCGGCTGCTCAGAAATCTTTTCGACATAGGGTATAGTGTACCTTGACTCGGCCATCGATCCGTCTTGACTTGATGCGCCGGTGCTCTACTCGGGATGTGACGTCGGTCACCGTACATATACTGCGTCACTACGCCCCGTACCTCCGTTCCTTTTTTTCTGCACGCTCAATTAGTTGCTCGAGGAATTACTTTTCTCATCAAAGAAAGCTTTTTGACTACAATTACGTTTATTTGTCGATACGCGATGTCCACTTCCAAACCATCGTGCTTCAAACAATGTCTCGATTGATTGTGATCCGAAGATATCCCTGACCGACCCACCTGGTGTGTGAGTTTAGTGTCTAGGCGCCAACCACGCAACCGGAAACTGAGTCGTGTCAGAAGATGAACCCTAAATCCTTTCCTTAACGGTCCGGGCCGCAAAATTGAAGGTGGGACGTCTGACGTTGAAGTCGCCGGATCGATCGATCGACCGACTACAAAGTTGTCCGGTCACAAGATGGAGTGCCTAACCATGGAGAAAGAAGACAGGCACCATAAAAAGGCCAAAAAGAGGTCGCACTCCAGGAGTCACTCATCACTAGAATGGCCAATTCCAATCTCCTCCTGGTGCCCAGGTTTAAACGTTCTATGTCGGGTGGGAACAGCTTTCCTGTTAAAGCAGCACAACACTGGAACTCCCTTCCACCACCTTGCAGGGAGGACCTCCCCTACCACCCATTCAGAACTAAGACCATCCATTGGCTCAAGACTCACGACGCATAACGACCTGTTGCTCTCTTGCTACCCTAATGCTCCACCACTGTGATTGTAAATATGTACATTTAGGTTGTCAACTGCTCAGTGGAGTCGAGACAACAGCTTTCATGAGACAACCGATTTATTGTGTATAGTATTACTTATATTGTATATTTCTGTAACCCATGCCTCATCGGCGTGCATCGTTTCTTTTTACGCGTCCAGCACTGTAACCACGGGTGGACTTCATTCCTTGTATGTAACAAAGCTTTGCATTCCTCTTGTTGCCTCTGCGCCTTGCTACCCTTCTAGGGGTTAGGTGCGCAATATAAATAAATGAATACAAATACAAATAATCTTCCTCTTACCACAAGAAGAAACGCTGGCATAGTCATTGGCACAACTAGGATTTGTCCGAGGAGAGAGGTAAGCCCCGCTCCGGCAAAGGGACTACTAGACCCGAGTGGGAACCTTTTAAGCAACAGATGTTTGACCTGGTGAAGGCGGTCGCTGCAGGTACGGGGCAACCCTTGAAGCAGCAGACCATGCGAGTCCCAGCTCCGCCCAGTTCATCCGCCGACCAGGACACTGCGTTAGGTTTGAAGGCCCTCGGGCCCACAACCAATTCATCGACAATGCCTTCAAAGCCGCTGGCGGAGCTGGTCTGCTCGACGCCATGACCCCCAAACCGTCAAAGTCGATAGCAGTGCCGGTCATTGTGAAGTCGAGAGCTTCATTTTTCGACACTATGCACTCCGTATTTTGAGATGACGGGACAAGTTCATGCCGATACCGGGCACCTGCGGGGGCATGGACTTTTTCACTGATCAGACTGACCTCCTTGCACTGGCTGATTTACAGAATGGCAGCAGATTGGATACCTCGCCCGAGAGTTGAGACTCAGTAGGCACAACGCTATGGCCATGCCAATGCCGCCTACAGACAGACGGACTGTGGAGAGGGTGGTCGACAACCTAAACCTTTCTGCCCCGGCAAAGCCAATTTCATATGAGCTCACTGATACCCTCAATGCGGTCCCTTCAACAGAAAGAGCTATGCCGTTGGCAATTTCCGACCCAATCTCCACGCTATGGCCAAGACCATGCTCTAGTCCAACGTTGGATGGCAAGTTGTCAAAAAAATAACCCCCCCTTACCTATCCACCCATCTGACTCCAGAAGGATTAGTAGTCCAGGCTGCCACAGTATCCTCTAGGCCTTATACGTCCACATCCAATTTACCAGTGGACAGATAGTTAAAGAAGTATGACGCCTTAGCTAAGTAAGTTTTCTCAGCTGGCAGCAGGGCTCTTAAGGCTACCAACGCATCATGTGCGTTCAAAAAGTGCACTTGTGTCCTCTGGAGGATGATTGAAAAGTGCAGGAAGGGTTTCTCTGCTTGGTAGATGATGGCAAAGAAGTCTCCGATCAGGCTATGCAATCCGGGGTGGAGACCGCAAATTGTGTTGGTACGGCGATGGTGTCTGCAAAAGTCATATGTAGGCAGGCCTATTTGCACAGCTTGGGTTTTGTCCCTAATGTCCTGAACAAGCTTTTGGATATTGCCTTTGATGGCAAAAATCTCTTCGGCCCCCAAGGCCTATGAGTCCTTGGAAATATTAAAGGAATCCAAAGTGGCTGTGAAGTCGCTGGGTTTTGGCGGTTCAGCAACCGATAAAATCTTACTTCAGCTTCGTCTCCAAGGGTAGAGGGTTCCATCGGTTTCCCGCGTTCGGAAGGAAAACTCAGCCAACGCAACCTAAGCAAGGGAAGAGGCGTTTCACACATTCTGGTAGAAGCAAGGGAGCCTATAGGGCCAGGCAGCCTTTGGCAACAGCAGCGGGGGCGACCCCATCCTCAAAATCGCTTTTATTTCTTCCCCCACGTTTCCCCGGTTGGTTGGAGAATTGGAGAGCACGTGCAACAGAGGCAAGAGAACATCAGACGCCTGGGGACTGCAGCTCGACCAATGTGGTTACTGTCTGCCTTTCTGGCAGAGGCAGCCAGACAGGCCACCCTCTGCTCCTCAACTACCGGAACAGGAGCTCCAGGAAGAACTGAGAGCCCTGTTGTTGAAGGGTGCCGTGGAAGAGGTACCTCCTGAGTAGTGAAGATCGGGTTGGTATTCTTGGTATTTCCTGGTGTCCAAGAAAGGAAGGACACATTCAAAATGGTGACGCTCAGAGAGATTCTCCAGGCTCTTCAGTCTCAGGATTGCTTGGTGTGTCCAGATCTTCAAGATGCATACTTTCATATGCTCATTCGCACCTGACACAGGTAGTTCTTGAGATTCCTCATAGGGGACAAGCACTATCCGTTCAAAGTTCGCCCCTTTGGTTTGACCCCCACTCCCAGGGTCGTCACCAAGCTAATGGCAGTGCTAATGGCGCACAGTAAGGAGAGCCAGTGTCCGTGTATTCCCATTCTTGGACGACTGGCTGATCCGAAGGAAGTCAGCGGAGAAAGTTTAGTCGCATCTCAGGGGAGACTTGCTCACTACTGCACAGGCTGGGCTTCTGGCTAAATTTTCAGAAGTTCAACATGACACCGGCACAGAGGCTCCAGTTCATCGGAGCAGTCCTAGACACTCGGGTAGGGAAAGCTTTCCCTCCTGAGGAGTTTCTCCAGCGTAAGGCAGACGGCTGATCTGTTTCACAGCCACCCCAGCTTACCAGCGAGCCCCTTCCTCTGCCTTCTGGGCCTCATGGCACCCGAATCTTCCTGGTGCCATGAGGCCTGTGGCTATTGAAGTGTCAGTGGTCCCAGTACTTACGCTCCCTCAAGGATGTTCTCAGAGTGTCTAGGTCAGTGGCAACGATCTTTCTTGGTCTGCCAGCGAGGACAACATGATGGTGGGGGAACCCTTCTGGCCTCCGTGGCCTCAGGCCAGGGTGATCACGGATGCGTCATTAAAGGATTGGGGCACTTACTGCAACAATCTGCAGGTGAGCGGCCCTTGGTCAACTATAGAGAGCCGGTGGCACATCAACAGGCTGGAGCTGCTAGCAATCGGGCTAGCACTGAAAGCTTTTGCGTCCTCCATTGTAGGGAAACACGTGTTGATTGTGATGTACAACACAATGGCCATGCACTACTGCAACAAGCAGGGTGGTGTCAGGTCGCTGCCTCTATGGGAGGAGGTGATGCAGCTGTGGTTTTGGTTACTGGAGGACCAGTTCTCCGTCTCAGCAGTTCATTTGGCGGGGACGGAGAACGGACTGGTGGATGCTCTAAGCAGGCAGAGCATGGCCTTGCACGAGTGGGAGGTGTGTCCAGAAGTTGTCAACAGGATATTTGCTCAATGGGGTAGCCCATCAGTGGATCTGTTTACGACATGGTCCAACAGGAAGTGCAAACAGTTCTGTTCGAAGGGAATTCCTGATGAGGAGTGCACTGGTGGATGCTTTCCTGGTGGAGTGGGTCTATGACCTCCGCTATGCCTTCCCCCCAATTGCCGTAATTCTGTAGGTTCTCAGGAGGTTTCAAACAAGCTTGATCAACCTGGATTGGGCATGGAGAACATGGTACCTGGGAACGTCTGGACTTGGCCATCTGTCCACCTCTACGGTAGCCTCGGCGGCCGGACCTCTTACCCGAACCCAGAGTCCCTCAACCTACATGTGTGGCTCTTGAGAGGATAAGGAATGATGACTCGGACCTCTTGGAAGAGGTACTAGGGGTGCTGCTGGCTGCATGCAGATCATTTACAGGATTGTGATGCAGGGAACGCGGGATCGATCTGATCACTTGCCCCATAATTTCAGTGATGGAGTTCCTTCCGTCACTGGCCTCTTCAGGCCTTCAGGCACAAACAGGCAAAGGGTATTTGGCGGCCCTGTCCGTTTTCAAATGGTCCCCGTATCAAAGTTCTTTCTTTGCGATCCTGGTTATGGATGCCCCAATTCCTGAAGGGTCTTATGAATACGTTTCCTCCCACCCCTTTCGTTGTCCCAGAATGGGACCTTTTTGGTCTGATCTTTTCTTATGGCGTCTCATATGAGCCTATGCATTCCTGTTCTCTTAGACTGCTCACACTGAAAACTGTCTTCTTGGTGGCAATCACATCGGCCACAAGGCTCTGTGAGCTTCAGGCCTCCTTTTCTCAGTTTCTTCAAAGAGAAGATGTCCTTGAAAGTGCGGCCTGGGTTTCTGCCCAAGGTACCTACTTTCTACCCTCCTCCTCACCCTTCTAAAAAAGAGGAGAGGTTCCACAGTTTGGACCCCAAGTGCACCCGAAGTTTTTATATGTGGCGAGAACATCTGAATTCAGGAAGGCTGATCAGCTGTTTGTCGCTTTTTCCTTGTCACGGAAATGGTTGGCTGTTAACAAACATACAATCTCCCACTGGGTAATGCTCTGTAGAGCGTAGTGCTATCAGCACGCACTGAAAGAGCTTCCATCCGGCATCAGGTCACACTCTACAAAAGGGGTAGCGGCATCCTCGGCACTGCAAGGGGGAAGGCAAATTAAAGACATTTGCCGGGCTGTGACATGGACCTCGTTGCACACTTTTACCAAGCACTATTGTTTTGATGTGTCATCAGGGGCTGGTGCTCGCTTTGGAAGTACAGTGCTGCAGAACGTTCTGGTATAGGGACTTTCATCCCACCGCCAGTCCACATTCTGCTTTAGGAGTCTATCTGATGAGAATAGCAATCCATTGAAGGAGAAATGACTTACCATAATGTTCTTTCTATGGATTCTTCTCCTTCGGAGTCGACGACTGGCGCATCGAGTCAAGACAGATCGACGACTGAATCGAGGTGTACTACACCTCCTGTCAATAATTTTTCCGAGCAGGTGACGCTGAGATATCTATCTGATAAGGAATCTGCACAAGAAGAATCCATTGAAGGAACATTACGGTAAGTAATTTCTCCTTTTGCAATGTCCTTATTATGAAAGATGTTTAAACCTCTAGTGTTTTACATGAGAGTAAGGAAAACATGTCAGTAGCTTGCGTTGCGTTAAAGACCTGTTCTAACTTCCCCCAACCTTCTAAAACCTTTAGAGAAACTTCTTGGTAGCCAGGACCAGTCTTCTTGAGTCAAGGCAACCTGAGTGGGAAGACCCACCAATTCAACTTGCCAACCTGACCTATACGATTTCTGTTGGAAACACTGCAACAAATTATGCAAGGGCCCTATTAAGGGAGATCTTTCTTCATATAGCGAGAGATCATAACCCTTTTGTCGGATGTTATCCAATTTGACCATTAACATTGACCAGACAATTTTCGGACTGACAGTCTGTCTGTTCGCACATCATTCGGGAAGAGTACTTGGACTATGTCTCCTGAGGTTAGCAGACGAAGCAGAGGTGTTTCTTGGAACAATGCCAAAACGTTTCAGAGTGATTCTTTGATCTGTCTCCAGTAAGAATTCGAGCAACAAGTGCTGAAGGCTGTCCTTTTTAGAGGTTGGATTTTGCTCAGGGTTAGTTAGTATCGGCCAGCTGCAATGGCAATAACTACTTTTCGGGTGAGACTGTTTAAAGGCGTTAATCCGAAATGAGGTTTCCGTCATCTGTCTTTTAGTAGAAGTACCCAAAACAGCCAACTGAGTTTCTATTTGATGCAAAGAAGGGTCGAGTATTGGAGGAAAAGAAGTAGTAAATTGCTAAATAGACAAGTTTAGGCCATCATGAAACTCCCTAGAAGTTTGGGATTATCAGCAGATTCAGGTGACATGTGAGTGGATACATCAATATGTAGCATCTCTGAAATTGTCACTCTAACGCTTTTGTCAGTCCCTAAAGCAGATGAAGTTGCCTCATGTGGCTTCACTGTGCCGCAGCTTCTTCAGCAGTATGCATGTTTCTGAGAAGCATTCTTGAACTACGAGTATTGGACACTTTTTTTGCCTTTCTTTGATTTCTTAATAGCTTTGTGAGGCGCACCATTAGAGACTTGTAGGATATGGGCTGCTATTGGCTCTTGACAGTTTTGTTTAAACTGGGGCGAGTTATTAAAGGTCTGAGTACTTTGTCATATCTGTGACAGTCGATGGAGTGAGGGGTTACGTACAGATGCTCTTAATATATCATCCAGCAATTCCAGCTTTATTTTTTAACATTGTTGATATATTGAAAATAATAAAGACAATCGAGTAACATTTCAACAACTCCCCCCCGCCCCCCCTCTCCTCCCGTGGGGCACGTAAGCTTTGGTTCAGGGATTACATTATGCATTAAAAATGTCTGAGATCTTGATGTTGTGTGGGCACCATTGTTCCATAAAGTCTGACTGAAGTTACTCCAGGACTCATCCCCATTCCTTCGCAAACCTGTCTCTCGTTCCCTGGATTGTGTGTGTGACTTTTTCTATCGCCAGCTGGGCCCAAACCTTTTGAAGCCAAGCGAAAATCAGTGGGGTGTCTTTCTTTTTCCAACTATGGGCTATTGTTGTCCATGCCGCTATGAGGAGTCCCATAAAGCTTCTCCATTGTGCTTTATTATATCTTCTTGCCATGTCATCTCTCATTCCACACAGCCAGACACCCTCCCCTAGTTGTCCCACATCTGGAAATATTTTGCCCATTTCTCCCTTAACTTCTTCCCAGAAAGGCGCTATTCCCTTGCATGTCCACCAGATGTGTTTCCAAGTCTCCACCTCTCCGCATTCCCTCCAGCATAGGTTTGACGTTTTTGGGAACATTGTATGAAGTCTTTCGGGGTGTAGTGCCACTGTGAAACAATTTTTATCCACATTTCTCTTCTTTGTGCAGAACTGGTCGTTTTTGGAATCAGGGTCCAAAGGTCCTCCCATTGTTTCCTTGTTGGTTCCTCCCCCAGAGTTCTGTTCCATTTCATCATGTATGACCACTTAATTTCTTCATCCTGTGTATTTATAAAGAAATATAAAGTCGAAACCCATTTCTTTGCCCCTGAGTTCGTTATAACGTATTTCTCGAATGAGGTGAGAGTTCTTGTTGCTGCCTTCGCTATGTCCGGGGATTGAACTGTTCGTGTCTATATTTCTCCCGTGTGGAGCGTGCTGAGAGTGGGAGGCATGATTCATATGATCTAATTTCATTGTTGATGAACATTTCCCCAATTTTCGTTATTCCTACCTCCTCCCAGCATTCATATGCCCCCTGCTCCATCCCCGGTGGGAACTGCGGGTTTCTACAAATGGGGGTGAATGGGCCTAGCGTGGTGGTCATTAAGCCCCTTCGTGTTTGCATGTCCCACGCCTCCATCGTTGTTTTCATTATTTCGCTAATCCCTATGTTGGGGTGTCTGTGGTGTTTGTTTCCAGAGGAGTTCCACTAATGGGGTTCTTGCCACTGCGCTGTCCTGTGCTGCCCAAATCGGTTGTGGATCGTCGCCTAGCCACTCCCGTAGTACCTTTAACTGTGCCGCTTGGTAGTATTTCTGGAAGTGAGGGAGCGCCAGCCCCCCCTCCCTGGTTGGTGTGGACAAGACAGCCCTAGCCAGTCTTGGTGTTTTCCCTTTCCACACAAAGGTTGCGATTACCCGAGACAGTGTTTTAAAGAATGATCTGGGTACCCCTACTGGGAGGGCCTGGAAATAATATAGAAGTTTTGGTAGGATGGTCATCTTTACCGCTTGGATCCTGCCCCACCAAGAGATCAGCAGAGGATTCCATCTCTCCAAATCTCTACGAAGCCTCGTAAGAAGCTACTGATAGTTTTTACCATATGTTCCACCCTGTGTGTAAGTGTTATTCCCAGGTATGTGTTGCCGTCCTCTGCTATCTTGAGGTTTAGTGCTTTAGCTTCTCTCACTATCTCCCCCCTGTCTCCCGCCAGAATTAGAATTTCCGATTAGTTCCTATTCATTTTTAAGCCTGAGATGGCCCCAAGTTCTTCTAGCTCCGCTGCCGCCAATGTTCGGCCCGGCTCTTCTAATGCTAGCAGCATATCATCCGCATATGCGGTTACCTTGCGTTGTATGCCAGCCATGTCTTTCCCTTTAATATGTGTAGCTTCTCTTAATTTCAGAAGTAGGGGTTCTAGAAAGATAGAGTATAATAATGGGGAGAGTGGGCATCCCTGCTTTGTTCCACGGGATATGCGTACCTTTTCCGTAACCTCCCCGTTGACGGCCACTCTGCAAGTTGGGGCAATATAGTTTGCTCTTATTCTTGCAATGAAGTTCTCCCCAAATCCCATGGAGTGCAGGGTCTTAAAGAGCATGGACCACTCTACCCGGTCGAAAGCTTTCTCTGCATCTACTGCAAGTAGAATAGCCGGGGTTTGCTTTATGCCAATTTTTTCTACCAAGTAAATGATCCTTCTAAGGTTGTCGTGAGTTTGTCTTCCTGGGATAAAGCACAATTGGTCTAGATGTATTAACTTCGGGAGAAGAGGCGAAAGTCTGGCGGCTAATATCTTAGTGTAAATTTTCGCATCGATGTTTATAAGGGAGATTGGTCTATATGAAGCCGGGTATGAAGGGTCCTTCCCTGGTTTGTGAAATACTAGGACCTTCGCTTCGTTCATTGTGGGGTCACATTGCCACTATCTTTAAATGAGTTTAGGAGCTTGGTCAGGACAGGGATCAGCAGATCCGCATATTTTTTATAAAATGGGGCTGTGAAGCCATCCGGGCCTGGAGCTTTATTTATTTGAAGGTTATTTATTGCTTTCTTAACTTCCTCTTCTTTAATTGGGTCCTCTAAGGCCTGCCTGTCTGCTTCTGAGATTTGTGAGAAGGTGAGGGTTTTCAGATATGTGTCCTGTGCGTCTGCCTCCGGGTAGTCAGTGGAGTAAAGTTCCTGGTAGTATTCTCTGAACACTTCCCCTATGTCTTGTGTGTGCGTGAGATGTTCCCCAATCGTGTCTGTGATGCTTTTGATCGTAGTGTCTTTCTGTTTTGCGCGGAGTTGTCTCGCTAGTAGCCTATCTGCTTTGTTTGCTTTTATGTAGTACCTTTGTCTTAGGTATAGCAGGCTCCTTTCCGCTCCTTTTGTGCGTAGCATCTCTAGTTGACCTTGGGTATGTCTAAGCGTCTTCTTAAGATCTCTAGAGGGCTGTTCCACGATTTTCCCTTGCAGTTCTGTTATTGATCTTTCCAGTTCCTTTTCCCACATAGACCTCTGTTTCTCCTTCGTGATTTTCAGTGCCATTATCTTCCCGCGGATCACCGCTTTAAACGCCTCCCAGACCGTGCTCAAAGATACTTCTCCAGTGTCATTTTGAGTGAAATATTCTTCTATCATTTCCCTTATTGATTCCCCCGTAACCGGGTCTCGGATTATGTCCTCCGGTAACCTCCACTTCCACAGCCCATTAGATTTCCCTGGGAGTTTCACATCGAGCCACAGGGGTGCATGGTCTGATAGTGCAATTGGCCCCTTTTCCAGCCCCTGAATCTTGCCCATAAGCCCAACTGAAACCCAAAAGTAGTCGATTCTTGACATGGAGTTATGCAAATGTGAAAAGAATGTATACCCTCTTTGCTCCCCCTTCAATTCCCTCCACACGTCATTTAGTGCTAGTTGGTCCATTTGTTGTTTGAGGCGTTTCGACGGTGCCCCGTGGCCATGTACACTACCCGTGCTTCTGTCCAATTGTGGTCCCATGCCATATTCGGGTCTCCCCCCAAAATCACCTCCCCCCTTGCATAGGTTTCAACTTTTCCCAGGATGTCTCTCAAAAAGCCATCCTGTCCGACATTGGGCGCGTATACTGACGCGAGAGTGAACCGCTGCCCCTCCAATACCACGTTAGAGAACGCATACCTTCCCTCCTTATCTGTCATGGTGTCCTCCAGTTTAGCGTCCCTTCCATCCCTCACTGCTATAAGGATCCCCGATCTTTTTTCAGTTGTATTCGCCTGGGCCCAAATTTTAAATCCCCTTACACATGTTTTCTGTTTGTCCTTTGCTCTAATGTGGGTTTCCTGGAGGAGCAGGAGGTCCGCCCCTTCCCTTTTGAGAAGTTTCTCCAGCTTCACCCTTTTCGTGGGATGATTCATCCCCCTTATGTTATAGGTTACTATGCGGACCTTCCCCATTTAGTAAGGCACATGTTCATTGTCCTTGGAATACCTTTCTTTGCCGCTGCACTTATTTTGTGTCCCCCATCCCCATGTCCGTTTCCCCTGAACTTTTCCCCTCCCCCCCAAACCATTAACCATAAACCAAACAAGTTGCCCCCGAGCAGGGCGATGGTTCCTACTGTTGCAAGGGTGTTGCGCCCACAGCTCCCTGCCCTTCATCCTCTCGGGGGAGATTTTTGTGGGGGATCCTAAACCCCACATTACCGATTGTCCTTACCGGATTCCAAGCCGAGGGGTCCCTCCCGGGCCGCCGACTCTGCCTCTCATGTAGCGGTTCTTATTCTCACCTTCCCCCCCTCGCTGGTGCCTTACGTGGCTGCCGCTAGTGTGCCCACGGCATTCCTTTTCTCTGTCTCCGATCATGGCATTTTCCTACGGCCTTCTCTTCCCGTGTTAGGCCTTTTTTGTTTGATCGTTTCCCATCCTTTAGGTCTTCTCCTTTGCTCCCCACTAGACATTGCTTGATCCGCTTCCTCCCCTTCCTTCTGGAGCCCCATTATGTTGAAGCCCTCTTCCCAGGTGGTCGCTCTTCGCTGTTTCCCCTCCCATGTGAAGGTCAGCCCAAATGGGAAGGTCCACTTGTACCGGATTTCTTTTGCCACCAGAGCCTTGACCAGTGGGGCCATCGCTCTTCTTTTTTGCAATGTGACCAGGGCCAGGTCCTGGTATAGTAGAATTTCTTGTCCGTTCATCCTGATGTGATCCATTTCTCTGGGCATCCTCAGTATCTGCTCTTTTTGTGGGTATGAGGACAGTGCCACCAAAACGTCTCGTGGTCTTTCCCCCGGTGCTCCAGATCTTTTTGGTCCAACCCTGTGGACCCTGTCCACTCCGATTGTATCTGTCTCCGATGCATCCAGAATGTCTCTAAACACCTACTTCACAGCAGTCATTAGGTCTTTGTCCAGTATCGATTCTGCCATGTTTTTGATGCGAATGTTAAAGCGCCTGGAGCGGTTCTCCAAATCCTCGCATTGTATCTCCAGATTATGGGTGAGTCTCACCAGGTGTTCCTGAGTTTCGCTAGCCTGTTGCGTTTCATCTTCGACCCCCTGGACCGTTCTCTCCTATATGTCTGTTCTCTCCTCCAGTTTAGCCACATCCACCCTGAGGTCCTGAACCGCCTGTTTCATGTCGTTTTTCTTCGTCGTGAACTGTTCCTGAACTGAAGGCATGGATTTTTCTTGCAGATCCTGGAACCATGATTGCATGTCATCCCTTGAGGGTGGATGGTGAGGGTTCGTCTGCAACATGCCTTCGCCTTGTTGGTTGTCCTGAGGCTTCCCTTTTGCTTGGGGCGTAGTGTCCGTTGACCACAATTGTAATATGTTTGCTTCTTGCCTTGAGGTCTGTTGGGAAACGATGTTCTTGTTTATTGCCCTTGACATGTTCCGTTAGGTTGCCGGGGTGTGCGTGGGCTCCTGTATTGCCCCTGTGAGCTGTAAGATGTTCCTCCTGAGGCACTCACGAAGCAGTGCTGCTGGAGAGTCACGGGTCTCTCCCGTCCGTGGAATTCGCGAAGGTTGGGGCCTGCTTGATTGGGCCCTTTCCCCTATGAGTGTAAATCCCTTCAGTTCAGGGTTACCAGTCTAGGCAGCCGGAGGACTCCACGCAGGTCCCGTTGTTTTGGTGGGGTATCCCTGCTCCCTGTTGCGGTGTCCCCTCTGTCCCCAGACCGTGTCAGCTTTGGCGCCCTTTGTGCTGCCGGTGGGCTCGTTCCTCTATGCCCCTCTATGGGTTACCGTCTCTGCGCCCCTTCTTTGTGAGACAATTAATGCTCTGGCTGTGGGGCTGCAGGGGAGATCCCGTGCCCCGGGCCTGATTCCCCTCAACCGCTGCGCTCCGCTCACCTCCGTGGGTTGTTTCCAGCCGGCGTTCACCTCTCCGGCTTCTCGCTGCCTCCTTGGTGCCCGCACTGAGCGGGAGGCTCTCGCCCACCTTCAGCGCCGTGTGCGCACTTCCCCCTGTGGGTGCGTATGCATCTGCTGCCCCACACTCCTTGGGCTCCTTATCCTGTACGCCTCCTCGTACAGTGCTAGAGGGCCCGCGCCCCGAGTGTCCGGTACCGGGTGTCTTCGATGGGGGTGGGGGAGGGGCCGGTGCACTCGCTCCCCCGTCCACTGTATCCGCTGCTTACTTTTTCGGTCCCACGTGAGAGGATGCCTCGGTGGAGCGCCAGGAGGGAAGGAGCCCGCCCCTGTCACTTCGTCTCCCCCTCCTCGCTTCTGTGTGCGGCGAGCCCTCCTTATCCGTTCCGATGATGTTGCCGGCTCGGCAGGCGGGAATTCCCGATGGGGGAGGGGCGGCCGCTGCTGCGCTCGGTTCCACAGCGTTCCCTGCGCCCCTTCGGTCTTGTTACCGGACCGGAGGCTTCAGGGGCACAGGGGGGGGGGGAAATCCACTCGCTGATCGCGCTCGTTCCGCTGCTTCAATGTGCTAAATTTCGGCGGCCCGGGGAGAGCGCGGTTTAGACGCGGATCATCACCCCGGCGGCCATCTTGTAGTCCTCCAGCTTTATTTTTAAGTCACTCAGTGTTAAAGTATGTGCCTGCAATTCTATTTTCATGCTATCATAAAGTGCCACAAATGAGCTTAGAACCACATTTAAAGCAGAGGTGCAGGGGGGGTAAAGTTTAATTTTGTTGTCTAACTCCCTCAATGTGGGGTGTAAATTATGCGGGGATGCAGAGCTCACAGATGACAATGTGTCAAATTCCTCCCGCCCTATCATGTTCAGTTAGTGCCATTAGGTTGCATCACCCTTTCATTCAAGACTATCCCTGTCATTACCTGGTTGCCCAGATAAGATGAGTTATCTGTTTCCTGAACCAGGTACAGTAAACTGACATCAGTTATAAAATTGCTTTCCTCTTGTGCGGTTCTATTCAGTTGCTGTTGAGTGTCTCTACTAGTACTTACGTTGCTGAAGGCTTTCAGCTGACCGGCAAGTCATGGACACCGAGTGAAGACACTACTGTGGTTTGCAAAGTCACAGGTTGTGACTCCAGTTCCGGCAACAAATGGGAAGCATTTCACTGATAACTCACCCGTAGTGATCTTAGTTTGTTAAGAAGGGGAGGTGCAGTCCTAGAGTCTGTTAGGTTATTCGGAGAAGGCCACTGACCTGCTTCGCTCAGAAAACATTAATCTGGCACTGATTGTTAGGCAGAAACCTGTGCAGTTCCCTTAGGGACCACTGCAAAAAGTTTAAGGCCACAGGAGTAAGCCGTAAACCCAATTGGTAGCAGTCTGGACCACCCAGATTTACCTGGTAGCTGTGGCTGAGTAGTCAGACTTCTCTCAAGAAGAGTTAGGCAGTATATAGAGTATACACAATAGGGCTCAAAATACAGTAGAACAAGCAAACACTGACCAGAGCTTTGGTATTAAAAGTATGTAATTATTTCTTTAAAAACACACTTATGAAAATACATTGGCACTCGTATATCAAGCAAGTTCAAACACAGTCACTATAAGTATATACACCTCCCTAGTTATTCGACAAGTCTAGGTTAAGACACCACTTATTAGCAAAACAGAGGTGAGCGCGTAACCTTAGATGGCACTCCAATAATTCGTTAAAAAGGGAGAGAAAAGGCAGAGCATGGAAATAACACAGTACCAACACTTTTGTAACCACAGCAAGTCAAGAAAGGCAGGGTCTACTGTAGAGCCAAAGTTCATAGGCCAGGCCCACTCTTGGTGAGAGCAAGGCTGAATGTGGAAATGCACTCAGTCTTTGCAGAAAATATCAAAAGAGGTTAGATCAGTTCAGAAAGGCAAAGTTAGCAGGTCTGAGGTCAACCCAGTTGGAAAGTCAAGGATTTACGGGACACCTTGGACAATCCATTGCAAGGGAGACCAGGCGGGACACAGTACCTGAAATGCTGAGAAAGCTCCACCGGTGGCAGTTGTTCCTGGCAGCGGGTGCAGTCGTGGCTTCGACCAGAGGAAGAGATGATCTCGACGAGGAAGAAAGCTGGAAGTTGTTGCACTGACAGGGATGAAACCAGCCGCGGAGTTCCCGATTAAAAGGTATGACCCTTTTATTCGCGGTCAGTGGTGAATTGTGGCTATCCGGCCGCCGGGGTGCTTGGCACGGGCGATTCGACCACGAGATGTCCAGGAAGGTGAAAAAGGCGAACTGATTGGTCCCACCAGCTGAAAGGGAAGAAGACTCTCCTGGAAGAAGATCTCCTCGGTCGTCGGGGAAGTGGTGAGTTCGTACAGCAGAGCTCCACCAGTGGTGTCGTCGTTGTAGATGGCTCAGCTTCTCCCCTCTTCGGATTCTTTAGGTCCTGTGGCGACTTCTGAAGTTCCAGTCATCAAAGCCCTGCTTTTATGCAGTAAAACCTCCATTCAACAGCCTAGCTGTCACTCAAACATGCTAAGTGGTGAGCCGGGCGGCTCACCACTGGGCCAATCACACAAGAGTGCGACTTGAGTTGCCAAGGCAACTCAGTCCAGGGTGCCTAATCCCCCTCCCACACATCCTGTAGACCCCAGACAGAGTGGAACCATTTGGAGGGCTTCTGTGCAGAAGCCCGCCAAAAAGTGGAACAAAGGGCTCGACTTGGGTTAGAGTTTCAGAGGCAAACACAAACGCCATTGTAAAACCGAGTCCTGGCAAAAAGACCCAACCGGGGAATTAATATTAAATAAATAACCCAGCGGTATCTTTAACATTGCACCAAAAAGTGGTGCGTTATAAATCAATCGGAAAATCCCATACGAAATATTCTGGTGGAATATTTCTTGTGGTATCCACTGTCACCAGCCAGAAACTCGACGAGGGGGGACTGGACAGTGCCCCCTTGAAAATAGACCCGGGGCAATATAATTAACCCCTTTCAGTACTTCCACAATATGATGGTTTGTACTGGTTCTGTTCACAATTTAGGACTAGTAAAGCCAATGGTGACTTTACATGCCCTGGGAGACAGTAGTCAGTCCCAGGGTATGGAGTCTATATTTGGGGGTCACTATGACACCCCTGTGTTACTGCACTGAGGGTGCTGTGTAACACACATACCAAAAACACATGAAGCCCTATGGAGTAAAAGACCCCATAGCCCATAAAACACATTCACAGTCAAAGGACATTCTCAAATCATGCCTAAGAGTGGGAGAAAAAGAGTCTCACTCTTAGCAGGAGAATAAAATAAACCCCAAAAATCCAGCAAAGCTGCTGGGGGGACTCACTAGGTTTGGGAAATTAGCCTTAACGGAGAATTCTCCCTAACACTGATTTACTACAGAGGCTGTACATCATGGACGGCAGTACATGTAAGCTGATATATTCAAATGGTGGCCTTACCGTGCAGATGGCAAACAGACAAGAGGCGCTACTTGCCTCCAACTGCCTCTGACTGCTGTCACCCTGGACCCCTGCAGGAGTTTTAAAGGAGCTGGTGTTGCTCTCAAAATCATCCACCTTGAAACAGCGGGCTCAATGAAACTGGGTTCCGCACCAAATCCGATCACCAAGGATACTGAAAACTGTTGTGAATCGGCCTCTGTGCTGTCACTCCACACACTCGCAGCTTTAGGATAGCTCATATGTTTTTTCACACCTAATTTTAACATAGCCATATCACATACAAAATATAGTCAGAAATGAAAATTAGGTTTTCCGGTTTACTCTGAAAAGCAACCATTCTTGCATCTTGAGCTCAGAGTTATTACATTCTTTGTTAATAAATAGTGCCAAAGTCCCTGGATATTAGAACACCATTTAAATAAATGCATTTATTGTTATATAGCTCAAAAGAGCTTTATCATAACACAATTACAATTTGACACTTTTGGTTACACATAATTAGGTAAAACAGTAATAAAATACAATTATATAATTATTCAGCCATATCAGTAGATTTGCATATTCAGTTCATTATGTTTGCATATTCAAATACCACTATTAGTTTAGAATGAATCCCTGTAAACTAAAGTAGTCACCTTAATGATCAAGACAATTCAGTGGCTAGTGGCTAGTGCAGAAATCCATCACAATTGCATAGTAATGATTTGGCAAAGTATGCGGTATAAAGTTTAAGTTTTAAACCAGGCCACTGTCATCACAAAAATGACTGGGAACCTACGGCATTATTCCCAACTTTACCCAACCGAAGAATGGCCTTCCAGATATTAAATAGGGCTACACGCATTGTTTTGTGCCCAGTGTTCAAGTAGTACAGCCAAAACGAATCGGTATCCCAAAGAAACACCATTGAGATTCTGCTTGAAGGAGATCTTCTCTTTTTAATGGGTTTATTTTGTTGGTTACACTTTTGCTTTTCGTGTTATTTACCTTGCTTTACTTGTGCATTGTTTTAAGATGTTTCCTTCTGAGACAGTGCTTTTTTCTCAAGTTAATAGTGTTTGCAGCCAAGAAGGGGTTCATTGGCCTGATCTGGCCCGTAAGCCATATACTTGATAAGCCTGTTTGTCTTCAAGCATACGCATAGTTGCCGCAGTCAGGATAGAAATGATAACTCTACAATAACATTGGTCATTGCTCCATAATCCAAGAGTTGAGATTATATCAAAGCAGATTGCAAATATGTTCAGGCCCTACACTTGCCTCATTCGTGGAATCCTCTTTATGGTATTTGATTTTTTCTACCAGTGTCTCAGATAATGATCATAACAGATGTATAAGAACAGGGATCTCAAGCTAGCAGTCTCAACCTCTAGACACATTTTTCGGACATTCTGCTCATTCATTTCCCGCTTCGCAAAGCTGTTGAAGGCCTTATGGACAATATATAACAACTATGTTTACTGTAAACAAGGAAAGAAGAGCTCTGTCCCACTATGTTTGTTTTGAGGTAACTTGAATTTGAGATTTAGCTCGTCTTAGAAATGTGTGCCATATGCCGTCCCATTTAAGAGTGAAAATGTATATTTACTCAGGTGCCCTAAGCACAGACCTCTAACTTAATGTGTATTTTATTTTTTAATAATTAATTGGCGTCTTATATGCAGGTGCCTGGTTGCACAAGTGCTTTTCAGCGCCAAAGTCATCTGATCGCACCCTGGATGTGAAAGCACGTACAGACCATTGGCATTTAATTAGGGTTAATAAGCAAATGCTTTCAAGTTACAAGAGTGCGTTACATAATTGCTAAAGAGTCATGAGTAGTGAGGGGAGTAGGTGGGCAGTGAGAGGAGTGATGAAGGGAGGGTAGAAATGAAAGTAACTGCAAGAGGTAGAAGGGCTATGGTGTCTGAAAGTGCATTTCAGGTAACTGCAGTTGTGGTAAAAGGGAGATGGAAGGAGGGGAAAAAGGGGTGGCAGGGAAAGTGTTAACCAAAATGGAGGACAGAAAGTAGGGAGGTGAGTCTGGGGTGGCTAAGTGCTTATATTGTTGAAAAAGAGGGTATCTGGATGAAGGGGGAAAGGAGGCAAGCGGTTGAAGCAGGTGGTGTGTTAGGTTTGTGATGGTTGGCAGTGTACTAGTCTTTGGATAATCATTCTTAAAATAATTCAATCCACATTTCAGACACTGGATTTTGAGTTTTACCACCATATCAATGCTCAGTGTCTACAGTTTGCTTCTCGTCTGGGAATAGATGGGGAGTATCTAATGGATGCATTCCTTTAGAATGTGTTGTCCAAGTCTGTTTGCCTTCCCTCTTATACTCTTAATTATGTGGGCTCTTCAGAAATTAAATAATTTTAGTAATCTGAGCATAATTCTCATTGCTGTGTGTTCGTTCTGCCGGTACCTTGACAGATTCTTTACCTGTGCTATTACTGAACATGAGAGGCTGGTCGCTTAAAGCAGGTTTCTGCTTACCTGGCCATACCAGAATAAAATGTCACTTTCTAATGGATTCCTTCCTCCTACAGATTTCTCATCTTAGATATTTATCTCCCAGTGTCATCTGCCTTCAGAAACATTTTCAGCCGCCTGGGGGCACCATGTGGATCAGATTAACTACATTGTGCACCAGCGACGCGGTAGTGATGTCCGGGGCAGTATATATGGAGCTGTTGGTGCCCCATTACCTTTTTTCCATACCCTGAGGGTGCTTTCTGGGAATGCCACAATCAATTTATTTTATGTAACTGAGTAAAATCGCGAGATGGGCTTCAAACCCTATAGGGACGGCGGACAGTAAGCCGATGACCAGCACCAACCCCTCACATGGTTTATCTGTACTGCATAGGGGAGAATCACAATACTGAAAGCTGTGTTTCATGCCAGTCTATGCCTGGAAATACCCTCCAATTGCTGGCCACTAAATTGTTCACCCTCCTCCACAAGGACTGGAAAGTCACTCCCTTCAAATCGCCTGCTTTTGAGGCAACTTTCAAGAAGGTCTTTTCTTGGACGGGGTGTAAAACTGCATGAGGGAGGACCAAAATCAAGAGGATTTGCAGCTTACGTAAAGGTGACTGGAAGGAGAAGCAGCGTCACAAAAGGTCCTGCTTGCCCAGTGAACATTCTGGACACTGCTTTTCCTTCTCATCCACCAAGAAGAAGAGTTGTCCATCCTTTTCCAGGAATGATGTTAATGAAGGTGCTATTTCCCACTTGATTTTCTAAACCGGGGTAGTGGAAGGAATTTGGGAAAAAGATGTTTGACCTCTTTGACAAAGCTGAGACCCAGCCACTTGGTCCCATTGGACAAGCCCGCAGAGGCACCTTTCCATATAACAATCTCACACCTGCTTGCTAAGTTCTGTAGATGCTGGAGTCTTCTCCCCTACGACTCTGGTCTGCTCTGCGTTTGGGGGTCGTTGACCTACCACTTGGTCCTTCTGGTTCGCAGCACCTCACTGCAGTTGACTCTGGTACTGAGAGACTGTGATTAGGATGTAACCTGTGCCAGTTGGCTCCAATGATGCCAGTGGTATAGTTTGACCTTCTGGGAATTGTGGACTAGGCTACCCAGAAGGAAACACTTCTGCCTTAATGGAGCAGTTACTGCCCTGGGGTTGGCTGCATAATTGAAAGTGGCATTCAAACTAGGTGTGGACCATGATCTTGCCAAGAAGTGCTATCTGGCCAACCATATTTCTAGGCTTCTTGCCCAGGCTCTCCATTACTGAGAGTCTAGTGATTCAGGCTTGTGCAGTGGGCTCAAAGTGTGGCACATATTGAACCGTGCTCTGAATAAGCAAAGCAAGAAGTTGGACTCTTTTGGACAAAAGCTTTTGCTTCTGGTAGCCTGCCTTTGAGGACTTTGAATGCAGCCCATGCCCTGGCTAACTACACGCAGTGTGTGCGGAATGCGATCTCCGAGGCAGCAGAGATCATATTCTGCACATGCCTGAAATATAAGAAAATTTTGCTTCCCTTATTAATGACAGGACAGATGTTGCCCCTCAGGTCCTCCAGTCCAGGCGTCTGCAGACTGTGTGTTGAGAACCATGAGCATGGGCTCTCATCCAGACTTTCTAGTTTTGCCCCCGACATCCAGACAAAACTCTTGGATTGGCCCTTTGATGTAGGCAACCTTATTGTTCATGAAGCAGATGCATTTAAGACCTCCGATGCCACTGCAGAATTCTTTGCATAGGCCTTCCAACAGCAGCCTGCCTCCTTTCCCTCCTGGGTCGTTCCTTCCCATTCTTTGTCTACCGTAGCAGGGGTCTTGTTCCTTACGGCAATCAAAGAATGTATCACAAAATAGCGTGAGAAGGTGCACGGTGAGGTAGAGTTGCCTGGGACCCCAGGTCCAAAATGCCTCTCAATCGGACTTCAGCCAGCCCTCTCCTGTGGCAGTGACTTTTCTTACAGGTCAGCGAGTAACACAACACCACATTAGAGACCTGGGACTAATCCATCAGAGCATTACCAAGAAGTCATCAATTATTTCTTCTTGTGCATTTGTCTTTCATTTCATATCTAGTCTAAAAGAGGAGCTTTGTTATTTTAACAACCTCTGACCTCTGTTACAAATTTTCAATATGCATCATACATCGAGAAAGGTGGTTTGAGCAAAATAATTTCTCTGGAAACCATCTATGTTCCTTTCCCTTTTAATCTTCTTTAAGATTTGCAACACTATACAGTTCTTTCAGGGTTTACGGTTACCAACTTCCCTCACACCCATGTGTACAGGTGGACGGAGCGTCCTCGGACGGGCCTATAGGTCAGAGCTCACCCTCGAGTACCTGTAAGACAAGATAGCTGCACCTTGAGGAGGATGGGGAGCAGGATTCTCTTACTCCGACACAATTCAATAAGGACAACTCAATGGTTTGGCAAAGGGAAGTCCATTTAATGACAAGTATAAAAAACGGGGAAACAAATGGAAATCAACAGTGTTGCGATCGCCCGTCTCGCTTCAACTTCCAAATTCTTCATGCAAACAGTAACTTTTATAGTAAATTCTCATCATTGACATGTAAAACTCATAAGTTTGAAATGCAATTCTATTGGTTGGAAAAGGTAACTTAAGTATAGGTGCTATATCTGTATATGGTAACAGACGTCACTACAACTACAATGTGTTATTGGTTCTACGAGCTATAGGATCCTAGATTATTTTGTCCATTGTGATTGGGTAGGTTACTCCCCTAAGCATAAATCTCCACTTTAATTAGCAGGATGCAGAAGGGACACCCAGATGCGGAGTGCCCCTAGATTCACCCTATCAGTACTTTTAGGGCTATGTGTCAATTAGTTGGCTGAAGATGGACTCAAAACTGTAGTTTCTTATCGGGAAAAGTTATGGCATCCTCCAGTTCTGGGTAACATCAGACGTTGGTACCTCTTTGCCCTTGGCTGGTCACGTGTCTGTTCACCATGAATCTGCTTCATTTTCCTTGTATTCGTGCATTTGATTCTCCCGTAGCCTCGCCACCTGCCTGGGGCCTCTTTATCTCGAACTTCAATGGCTGGCTGGTATGCTCTGAAGTTTCGATTCTCTGAGGCTGCCGCTCTCCTCCCTTTCTTAGGTTGACCTCAAATTCCCAGACATTGAGCTGCTTCTTACTGAGTTTCGATTCCGCTCCTTCCTTTGGCTTTGGCTGGAATATGAATCTTGGCCTTGTTAGCCCTTTGCTGCCTTGGGTTAATTCTGCTTTTACAAAATTGAGTCGCGCTTATTCAATGTGCTTCATTGAGGTAGATATAGAATTGGCGCATGCCGCTCTATTCTTCTACGAAGCATTGCAAGCAGTACCCATTTTCTTAGCTTCGTGCATTCCAAGCCTATTTACAAGCGTTAGCTGGTTGAAGACTTCCATCTTGCTTCACAGCTACGTTTCCTTACTTCTCTTTATGTATCAAAATCGTTTCTTCTTACACTTCGATTACATCGTCATTCTTTGTATTTCGCCCTTGTGTGTCATCTTTCGTTCGTCATTTATGTTCATCTGTACGTCTGTCTGGGCTCTTATGTCATCACCATTTGCCCTCCATTAAGACTCTTTGGGTCTCTTCGGGGACAGTTTGTAAGTAGTCTTCATTTCTTGTCAGCTGCTGGTACGGTTGTCTCAGTGGGTACCGAGCTGCCCATGGTTGTCTGGTTACAGGCACTTCAACAGGTATTGCTCTTCTGATGGGCACTGGTCATAGGCTCGGTGTAGCTCTCTGTTGGTTCAATTGCTCCTCATACATCAAGTACCTTGGCAAGTCTGTTTCTGGTACCTCATACTGTGGGGCTGGGGTGTATGCTATGTCTGAGAGCCCCTCTACACAGCACCCCCCCCCCTGGTCGGTTCATCGACCACTTCTGCATCCTCCTTTGAGTATGTCTTATTTCGCTCTTCTGCTTCTTGTTCATCTTCTTCTAGGCTTGTACACGATGGTGTGAACGTATTTATCTTTGGAGTCCATATTTTTATTACTCCTTTCAGACTGCCTGCTGTTTTCACATGTTCGTCTTTGTTCCAGGTCATGAGCTGACATTGTCCATTTGGGCTGCAATAGATCCACTTCTCTTTGTACCTTTGTCGTTTTCTGGGGTACACAAACTTTGTTCCTTCTGGTGCAAGTTCGCTAGCCCTCACAGGTCTCTGGGCTTCCATCCTGGTTTGACATCGACTACGATCTTCATTCCAATGGCTTTCTTCCCAGCCTTCCGGCATTGTGTGACGATTATCTTGATAACACAAAATCCTAGTAGTATCATTACTAGCAGGGCTCCCATAATTTTGAATATTCTGCCATCCATTGTGGGACCCATAGAAACAGTGTTCCAAACCAGCTGTCGTCATCAACCTCGTCGGTTTCATTGATCCATCTGGTTCTGCAGGTTTGTCAGCATACTTATGGCTTCTGTTAAAGTTCCATTTTCTTCATCATGCGAAGGTATAAACGTGCAACATGATTCTCCGATTTTTGCGCAAACACCTCCATCCATCGCAGTGATTATGTAGAGTGCATATCTGTTCTGGAGGGTCATCAATCGGATTGCTCTCAATTCTTCTTTGATTGCGTTGAATCCTTTTATGGTGGTGTTGGTCTGCAATAACTCCCATCTGGTTATCTGTAACCATTTCGTATTTACTCCAACTTGGATATGTGGCAAGAGTATTGTTGTGAATACTGATGAGGTGAGGCTAAACAGCCTGTGCTCGTAAGGTATCGCATAAAATGCTTCTTCTGATTTTGCAGAAAAGTAATTCTCTCTCTTCATTCGGGATACCAGTTCCACAGATGACCTCTTCCTCATGTGAGCATTTACCTTTGGGAAGCTGTCAATACTCAGGTCACTTTCTGGGATTACTAGTGCAGGAACGTGGACGTTCACTATCGTGCATATGCCTCCCCAGTTTTTCGGCACCCTTATGTATGCTTTGGATCCACACGCCCAGTAATGGTCTATAATGACTGCGGTTCCCTGAGTCATTCCTGGAGCTTCAAAGATTCATCCGCAGTTTTGATTCTCTCCCATCTTCCCCGTGCCATTGTTCCTGAAGCACAATTTTGGGCTTTCCAGTGGCACTATCTGCAGGGTTCCTCCTCTGTCTTCGACCCACATTAGCAACTTCACCAACTTTGGCGATCGAAACTCATTTTTGTGAGTTTTCTTTTGCTTCCTTGCAGGCTCTAAGGACCATCCATGCTCGGCATTTCACTACTCCTTTCTCCCATTCGTTTGGAGAAAGCACTGTTCCCCAAATCTGCATCTGGCCTCTATTCTTCCAAATTTCGGCTTCTTCTGGAGTTTTTCCTTGGACGTTTAGTCTCGGGTTTATCTCCCATCTTGTTCATGCTCCTTGTGCTTCTGGCTTTGCATACCTGATCACGTGATTCCTGGTATGAGCTCTGTTTCTTGTCTTAATGTCCTGGACATAGTCATCTTCATCGGGATATGCTGTTTCTGTTGCCCATATCAGTGAGGCATCTCTTCCCATGAACTGTCCTCTGGTGTTGCACATTGCTACGTGTGACAAACAGTGTACTGTCGGGGCATCATTTTCTACAGCTACGAAAATGTTGGATTTTCCCATGCTGTACGGTAGGAGTGCACAGACGTAGCATTCTCCTTCAGCTTTTCTTCTTACGACCTCTTTCATGTGTTGGTACCAAATGTTATTTACTAGATGTGCTGTGCTGTCCAGGCAATCGTTCAGTTCATTGTTATCTTCATGTGGGCTTCTCTTGATTCTTAGTGTCTTTCTGTAGTTAGCTATAACTACATCTGTAAATGCGTTGATTTGACTTTTCCTTGCTAGAGGACTCGCAGGCATGCTTGTCAGTGAAGCAGGTTTCATTGTCTGTATCGCTGTGATAAGAGGCGGTTTTGCATTTCTCTTCCTCTCCTCTTGTATTGATTCGTAGAGTGCCTTTATCCACCATCCGTTTGGCATCGGCCCAACGTAAGGTCCTATTGTGGGCCTGGTGTTTGCCGTTTTCGTTGGAACTGGTATGCTTGTCACTCTAGTCTCTGTAGTTTTATTTTTCAGCTCCTCGTGTAGTTTCATTGCTTTAGCTATAAACAGGAATAAATAATCTATCAGCATTTGTTTCTTTGCAGTACATTCTCTTGTAGCTGTCTCCGTCTTCTTGAGGGCTTTTGTTATGTCTTCCTTAGTTGGTCTTTCACTTGATTCTTCTTGGTCACTTCCACTATTTTCTGGGACTGATTGTTTGGTAGGTAGTCTCGTACTTTCTGTTGCCATCGTTTGGGTTTCTGAAGCCATTGACACTTGCCCTTGTTCGTGTGCATTCAGTGTGCGTGTGCTTGCAGTGGTCAGTGCTACATTTTCATTCATTTCGCGCTGACCCTGTCTCCAGCTTTTCTCTTAATTTGTTACCTCAAGTGTGTATGAATCACTGCTAATTACATTCAATTTTAGGTTGCTTACTTCACCATCAGATTTTCTTGGGACTGGAATTACTATATAGGGTCTAGGTGCTTTCGTGGGACTCATGCGTACCTTATCCGGTGGGTGCACTGAAATTGGGACACTTCCTGCACCAATGAAAAATGCAGTTCTGATTGTTAATGACAGAATAACAATTATACTATGCATATACACATAACTGTACGATACGACAATTTGCAGCATTTTCTTCCAGGAAAGTGGGGGAACCCCTCTGTTTGTGGGAGGACCAGGTTACTGTTCTTGGGCCCCCATCTCAATCATGTCACTGTCAGTGTTTAATTCCTTTCACTTACTCCATTATTGTTTCTCAGAACGTTTGTAACATAATGTGACTTGTGCTTCGTAAGTGTCCCCCCTCTTGCAGGTGACGATTGTCTCTGGTTACGGGATACAGTTCCCTTGCTGGACTATGGAAAAAGGTTAGACTAACACCTTTTGTGAGGCACATTCATTATGCATATTCGTAATAGGACAATTCCCAGTCCACCCCCCGAATTTGCTTCAGTCCTGAAGACATGCTGGATCCTGTTTAATGTAAACAAGGAAAAATGGCAAAAGTGGTATCACTCAAAATTAAACCAAAAATAAAACAATGGCAGAAAGATGAAGAACTGTGTCTCTTTCTCTTGAATCTGTCCCTCGGCGGAAAGATGAGGAAACTGTGTCGTGTCTCTGCTCTTGAATCTGTCCCTCGGCGGAAGGTTTCACTGGAATCTCCGAAGATTTCTCTAGTTGCAAGTTGGACAGCTCCACTTGGAGCATGATCTCATGGATGAGTGCTCCCATGTGTGCAACATTAGCTGGATCTCCGATGAAGGTGATGACGTCAACCTCGGCAGGTCTCCCCACCATTTCTGGATAGTCAGTGACTAGATGGAATAGGACATTGTGAGCCAGCCGGCTGTCCTCGGGAGACAGGCACATTGTCCTGCTTTGCTGGTTTCTAGATCATAGACCTTTCTTTTGACGTGAACAGTCTTTACACTTTTCTGCTGCGTGGATTGCCACTATGTGGTTGAGCTTGATCCCACAGTTGGTTCAAATGTTCAGTGTTTCTTGGATCTCTAATGTACGTGAGTGTGTCTGTGGTTCTGGGCACTCCTCTATGATACGAAAGAAAAGCTTGAACGTGAGTTCATCTATGATCACTTGTGGTGGAAGCATTTGTTTCCTTATCACTGTGTTCGGGCAACTCAGCGAAGGCTTCCGCGATGACAGTCAGTAGTTGCCGGATTACTTGTTAGTAGGATCTCGAACAAAGTCTGTGACACAGGTTGCTCTCCCTATAAGTGACGGATAAGATAATACCACTAACTGGAGATAGGTGAGTACATCCCATGTGAGATTTCTGCTGGGAGATACCATGAATTGTGCGAAGCAAAGTCTTGGTGATGGTTGCTTCAGGACTTGTTTTATGCTCTTGCATGGAAAGTCTTTGCTCACAGTCTCTGAGTTTTGTTTTCCAACAATGCTTAAGTGTGGCTTGGTTCAAAAGTTCGTATTGTCAGTGCGTTGTGGCTTAGATGCGTAATTCTCTTCTTCACCCTGCAACTAAGATGCACAGAGTGTCCATTATGTCCTTGTCCCCTTTTTGCTTAGAGGAAATGTCCAGTTTAAAGCCACAATTTTCAAACGGAGTTCTTTTGTCTTGGCTTTGCTGCTCATGCGTCCTTCTTCCTCGTCATGGATCTCGTCTGCATGTGCTGAGGTTCTTCCCTGTTGTCTGTGATTTCTTCGCGGTAGGGTGCAGCTAGAGGGATCTCACCGATAGAGGGTTTAATGTCATTAAGGAAGATCCATGCTCGCCTGCCTTGCAATTTAACTGCTGACGGAGTGCAGTCCTCGACGATGAAAGCGCTGTTGAATCTTGGCTCGTCTCGTGTGGTTCTTTACGAACACGGCATCACCAGGGAAGATGATTGGCACTCGTAGACCTTGAACTGTGTCTATTTCAGCACCTCCTGCTGTGTCTTGTGTTGTGCTGCACCCTTTTCGTCGTCGCTGTACTTGGTCTGAAACAATAAGAAGGCTTGATGTCATGCAGTTCAGTTATTCCGACAGTTCGGTTCCCAGGACCTCTCGAGTTGACTGGGCATCACATCTAGCTCTATTTCGTGGGGTAAGAGGGGTGTTCATTTTTCTCCCTTTTTACTATCTCGTGCAGCGTAAGATGATGGTCAGAGCCTGGTTGGTTCCGAAGAGCATACAATGCCAGTGGAAGGCAGTGCAACCATCCCCTCTATAGAGTAAGCTTCAACTTGGCTATCCTTTCCTTTAACAAGCCGTTGAACCTCTCACAAACACCATTACCTTCCGGATGATACGCCGACGAGAACTTGTGCTTTATACCAAGCAGCAAGCTAATCTGCTCAAAGACAGAGTTTACGAAATGAGCCCCATTGTCTGATCTCATCACCTCGCACACCCCCCATCTAGGGAACACTTCCCTCACCAGGAATTTGGCAGCACAGGTTGAGCATGGGGGTGTACAGGGACCTGCTTCGATCCATCTAGAGAATGGACACACCACTACAATTAAATACCTGTACCCGTTACACACTTGAATCATGTCAACATAATCGGTATGTAAGTGCTGAAAAGGCCCATTGGTCCTGGGGATGACTCCTCATTACTTTTAATGTGTGCCCAGCGGTGAATTGCCGGCAGATTATGCAGTTCACCATGAAGAATGCAACATGCTCTGCTAAATTCGGTATAAACCAGTCTTCTGCGAGTGTTGCAGCTAGATTTTCTTTTGTCCTGTGAAATGGGTAATGTAGTTGTTCCAATGCTATTTTTAGTAGGGCTACAGGCATTACTGGTTTACCAGTGCTGTCTTGCCACCACAACCCATCTGAGGGGTTTAAAGAACGGCCTTGATGCTTCCACAGGTTCTTTTCGTCCTGTGGTGCTGCCTCCCCTTGAATCTCCATCAGTTGAGTCTGCCCCATATTACAGTAGGCTTCTGGGGTGGCTCGAGCTACCATCATTTGTTCATGGATGCGTGCCACTTCTACTTCCATGATCATTTCATTCTTGGATGCCACACACTGGCTTCCGTGTCTGCTGCGTGATTTCCATGTGACACAAAATCTGTCCCGTGAGTATGGGCGGCGCATTTCACGACCGCTATGCCCAATGGGGGCTGCAGTGCCTTTATTAGCCTGGCCAATAAGGCTGCATGCTGCACTGGCGTGCCGTCAGCTCGGAGGTAACCCCTCTTTTTCCAGCGCGCTAAACCTGCGTGTACTGTTGACATCACATAGGCGGAGTCGCTGTACACCGTTGCTTCCTGATCTGCTTGATTCTCAATGGCGAGTATCAATGCCAATAGTTCTGCCGCCTCTGCTAAATAATGAGATGGTATTCGTGCACTGACGAGTGTTTGAAATTCTCCGTTTGCCATGTGTTTCATTACGGCAATGCCTGTGTATCTTTGCCCATCTTCTTGGTCGATTCTCGAAGAACCGTCAATGAAAATGATCTCACCCCCACCAGGGCATTTTCCTTCACCCTGGGGATTTCATCATAGAATTCTTCATAGTTTGCGCAATCATGTATCGGCTCGCCTTCGGTGACTGGCTCAGCTATGAACGTAGCAGGGTTTACAGTTTTACATCGAACTATTTTGATCGATGGATTAGATATAATCACTTCATAGGCAGAAGCCCTCTGTGATGTCCATGTGCCTTTTGGTTTCTCCAAGATGGCGAATAATGAGTGCTCGACATATAACGTCAAGGAGCATCCCATTACAATGGTTGTCGCCTTCTCAATGGCGAATGCTGTGGCAGCTAAACTTTGTTTCCATGGAAACTGGCCTCTCATCACTGGGTCCAGATTCCCACTGTAATACGCCAGGGGCTTGTACCCCAACAAGGTTTTTTGAGCAAGCACTGCCGTCATAACTCTGCCATCTACATGCAAGAACAGGTAGAATTCCTCTGCATAATTAGGCCTGGAGTAAGGGCTTGGTATACGAGCTGTAGTCGAAGACCCATGCTCTTACATAATTGCACAGGCCTAAGAAGCTCTGCATTTGCTTCATCGTGAGTGGCTTAGCCATGTTCATGATGGCTTCAGCCCTTTCTGGGGGTCACCTTTTTTCCTTCATGCGAAATTAACTGGCCTGTGTACAGCACCTCTTATTGACAGTATTGCAGCTTTTCCTTGTCAACCTTATATCCTTTCTCTGCCAATATGGTCAGTAGCTGGACTGAATCGCTCCTGCATTGCTCTTCAGTGGTGCTCCGAATGTCATCCACATACTGCAAAACAACACTGTCTACTGCAATATTGCTTAGGTCCATTTGCAGGACTCTGTTGAAAATGGACGGGGACTCAGAATAACCCTGTGGCAATCTCGTGCTCTTCAGACGCGTTTGTCTGAATGTAAATGACGTCAGATCTTGCGAGTCATGGTGTAACAGGATTGAGAAACAAGATCGTAGATGGATTAGGGACTATAGGGAACTTGGCTTCAACAATATCGTTTAATGCTCTTAAATCTTGGATTGGATCCTCCTTTTGATTTCTTGACGGGATAAATCACTGTATTACAGGGTGATTCTGACGTCACTAGGATGCCCTGATCCATCATGGCGGAAATTGTCTTCGCGATCCCTTCATCCGCTTCTCTGGACATGGGATATTGTCACGCTCTTGGTAAAATTGCTCCTGGTTTTAGTTTAATTTTCACTTCCCCTGCCCCTTTCAGAAGGCCTACATCATAAGGCCCTGTAGTGCATACTGAGACAGGCACCTGGGCCATATCGTCATCAAAGTATGCGGACGGATCAATGCTAACATCATTCTCTGTGGTACTTCTCGTTTGATCATTTTGACCCAGAATATGAGACTTGCTTCCACTCTCGTCTCTTCTAAGTCAGGGTGTTCTTCGAACAGATCGTCATCAGTGACGTCATCCACTTCTTCAATGGCGATATTGGACACCATTGTCTGCCTTCGTCGTCGAACCCTTCGACCATTGCTACCTTCCCCCGTACTGCTGCAATATGTATCATTAAGGGAAATACTTGGCCCCCTTCTTCAAGCTTGGGTAATCTTAGTCTGAATAGAAACTCGTCAGGGGTTCTCATGGTCCTATCTGCAAGACCCGGCAACCCCGCCATAAGCACACGTATGCTATATGCATAGACTTCTGGTTCTAACGGTATAGCTCTCATGGCTATATGTCCGGAGTATGCTCTAGTAGCACATGTTTGAATAATGCATTCCTGGAGTGGAGCATACTATGCCCTTCTCCGTGAACGATATAGTCATATTCAACTTTGTTATTAGGTCTCGACCCAAAATGTTTACTGGGGTCTGACGTGAATCTAATAAAGGTACATTCATCTCACAATCTCCTACAGAGACTGGGAGATTGTCCGTAAAGGGAACTCTGCTGTGAGCTCCTGTATCTATGGCTTGGCCGGACAAGGAAATCTTGCCTTCTCGCATGCACGAGCGTTTTGCACCCGTGTCACCTAAGAAGGAATATTCTTCCCCCCATGACGACATTTACCCTTGGTTCCCTGTTAGGGTCTGGTGTTACTGATAGGATAGAACACATCAGGGTTCCCAGCGAGCTGTCCTATTTCATGTATAAGTCCGGTCCACTGTATGCTTGTGTATTTTTTCCATTCCCAGGGTTGCCTCCCCTTCCAGAATTTGTGCCCTGAGACATTTGCAGTGGTGCCTGTTGGGATTGCCCTTGTGGCGGGTTCCCCATGTTCGATGGTTGAACCCCTTTTTGCGCACCTTGCTGCAAGCCTGGTGCTTGCTGCTGTACTGTGTGATTCTGTGTACCGCCCTGTTGTGGGATAGCAGGCGGATTCACCGTGCCTTCTCCCATTCTTTGTCCATTTTGCCACGTACCTTGGCTTCTGCACGTGCATGCCACATGCATTGTCATACCACACAGCCAACATACTGGCGGTGGTCGGACTATCTGTCCATATGACATATCTGGATTTCCAATCTGTACGTTTTGAAAGCCTCTTTGATTATACTGGAAACCTCCCTGATTACTCTGCCATCCTCTTCCTCCGAATCCTGCGTTTCCCCTGGTTATTCTGCGACTGGTTAGTCGCCTGTGGTGTGTTCGATTCAGCTGGGCTGGTCAGCATAGCTCCTTCAAGAGCATACTTTGAGAGTTTCTTTTGCACCAGCTTTGCTTCCTCACCCTTACGAGTTGCCTCATTTTTTCTATTCTTTTCTTGCAACAATCTACAGTAATGTGCAATTGTCAACTGTATTTCGGCCCATGGTTTAGCTTCTACTCCTACCAATTTCTTGAGCTGTTTTTGCACCGGCTCTGGCAACCCTTGGCACAATATATGGTAGAATACAGGGATAGATTTCGTCCAAGATTCATGCGTTTCGAGCACCACATATCTTGGAAATTCTGGATATAAATCAACGGATCTTCTGACTCCTTCATTTTTCGAGTCATTATAGCTCCCATATCGGAAGTGTCTGGGTACAGCTTTCCACACTGCTGCTCTACAGTTATTAAATGGTGCTCCCTCATGGGTAGTGTTAATTATGGTTACTCCAGTGTACCCTGCTCTTTTCCACACATCGTCTGCTCCCTCACTAAGTATGGCGATCAGTAGGCCCTTAATGTCCCCTATAGCTAATGTGACACCCCCTGTCATTTTCTCTAACTCATGTATCCACTTCCCGGCTCCCGATGTCAGCATTGGAAGCTTGTTTTTCAGGTTCTCTCGATCCATGTGTGGCCATGGAATATATTGTGGTCTTATTCCCCTTTTTCTAGCAGCGGGAATTGGAATGCACTGTCTTCCTTCTCCTTCCCCATGGCTCTCCTGTCTGTTACTGGAGTAGCATTTCCGCATCGCTGTCTACCTGGCAATGTCTTCAATCTGTCTACATAGGCAGGTGCTGACACCCCACTCTGACCGTGGGGTGTTCCTTCATGTCGGCCAGGCTGCGCAGCAGACACTGGTGCCCTAGATGCAGACTCACTGGCGTCTGACCATCGTACCCCTTTGTTCCTTGGGAGTCGCTTCTCGCGCCGTCTCCCTTCTTCATTTATCTCGTCCTCCGTTTCCCCTCCGGAGTCGGACATTGTTCTGAATTCACACAACTCCTTGCATCATCATCATTGTTGTTACTAATTTCTAGCCTGTCCAGGGACAATCTCCCGCTCCCACTACTTCGGGTGACCTCCTCTGTATCATATAACTGAGTGCTCTCCAAGCGCTAGGCTTCCCTTTCCCCGTGGGATGTTGGCTCCAACCCCATTTCATCATATATTTTATCGATCGTTTCCACAATGCTTCTAGTGTCGAAGTCATCTTCAATATTTGCCCCACTCGTGCCCCGTACTGAGTCGTACGTGGGAAAGAATTCTTCGATATCTTCCCATTCTACAACAGGATTGGGGTTTTTACCTTCCCGCTCCAAATATTCAAGATTGCGTGCCCTCTGTCTACGCTTACATTCTATATCATCGTCAACTTCCTCGCGTCTCCTCGCGTCTTCTCTAGTCCTTTCTTCTTCCCTTTTTCTTTCATTCCTATGTTCATTTACCCTTCTAACTTCCTCATCCTTTCGCCTCTTTGTCCTTTTTTCACGTACTCTTTGCTCTTCTTCCAAACTTTGCTGATTCTGTCTGTACTGTTCATAGGCTGCCTTCCGTTTACGAACGAGCAGTTTTTCTTGCTCTTCGCGATATAGCTGTTCTCGCCTCAGCCTATCTTTCTTTTTTATCCTTTCGTCCCTTATTTCCTTCTCCTTTTCTTTCTTCCTTCTTTGCGTCTCATCAGACTTCTCTCTCGGTTTCACATAATCACCTTCTTTCCCATCGAGTTTCAATAATATCTGTCCTCCCATCCATTCGTCTTTTGCAAATGCTATCTCATCAGTTCTTTCTTCATTTCCTTTCCACTTCTTTCCTTCTCTCTCTTTATCGAGAGGTGCACCAATCTGTGCCTGGTCCTTCCTTTCACCATTGCTTCTCTCCTTGTCCCTCGGAACAGAGGAGGTAACATTAATTTCCTGATCCTTCCCCTTAATTTCGTCACGACTGTAAGTAGGTGACTCATATGCAGGGTTGCTATACCCGGTGGCTGCCTTAAGCTCTCTTAACGGGTAGAGTCCCTCTGACTTACTTCCCTCGATCTCTGGCTCAGGCGGGGCTGGTGGCGCGGTAGGTGTCTCACCCCCCTCTGTGCATATGTTTAATATCCATTCTACGGGTGGCTCCTCCTCCTTCGCTTGTTCGACATTTTCCAAAGTTCTAGAACAGCGAGGTGTTTCTCTAGTTTTTTACCTGTATATGTGGCATGCATAAAAGTAGTCATGTGTTGTAGGACGGCTTTAGATCGGGACCCGTTCTGTGGCCACAGCATAAACATCTTGTGGGTGGTACCCCTAACCCAGTCAGCACTATATTTCTTAAGCTTGGGTGCATGTTTAGGTAATTGCTTACATAAGTGGGCGAGTGGTGTAATATCCTCCATGCTTGTATTCTGTTTTCAACAATATTTTCATGCACTTTCAATCCTCCCAACAATACGAGCGAGCACCAAATACCGCAAGCTCCAATCCAATCTTTCCCCTCCAAAATTTTATATCATCATTTTATTAAAGAACATCAATCCATGTGCGAATCCCTCTCAGTTACAGAATCGTGTAAAACCCAAACTTCATTTCAAACAATCAATGATACCGTTCTCTACATTCGACATATAACAGAACATGCATGACAGACACTTGACAGACACCAGCTGGACACACATATCTCTGCCTTCTAATCAATACCCCGACATGGAGTTTAAACAAAACCCTATTATGACGTCTTTAATCTTAGTAGCCTAATGCTTCCCTATTATGTGGGATTATGAGTTCACGTTTCTTCTGACTGCTATATTAAAGCGCAGGAACAAGGCGAATCCTCTTACTTTTTTAGCTCGGGTGTCCTTCCTGGTATCCTCAGTTTTCTCTCGGGTGTCCTCCCGGTAACCACTGTTTTTCTCTTGGGTATCTATCCCGGTAACCACTGTTTTTCTCTCGGGTATCTATCCTGGTAACCACTGTGTTTCTCTATTATACTCTAGTCATTATCCATATATATATATATATATATATATATATATATATATATATATATATATATATATATATATAGTCTTCTAGTCTTCTCTACTTCTGATTATTTTATTTTCCGCCACCCTCTGTTACCTTTTCCCTTACCTGTTCTAATGCCTACAAAACCTTTGCCAAAGTATTGAATCTTTTTCGTTCACTCACCGCCTCTCCGGTCTTTTCGTCCGATCCGCTGCCCGTAGGAATGAGAAGGGTTATGCTCTGTAAGGCAGGTTCCTTCAGACCCACTGCAGATTTTATGGATTTTATGGAATTACACTTTCATTGTCGACGGGAAGCTTCCCAGTCTACTCAGCCCAATGGCGAAGGACTTGTGATATTGCTGAAAACCTAGAGTTACTTCGTGCTGTCGGTCAATAGGTGTCTTATCAATAGTTAATCAATACTCGATGGTCACAACCATCCTCTTGCTACCAAGTGTACAGGAGGGCGGAGCGTCCTCTGACGGGCCAATAGGTCAGAGCTCACCCTCGAGTACCTGTAAGACAAGATAGCTGCACCTTGAGGAGGATGGGGAGCAGGATTCTCTTACTCCGACACAATTCAATAAGGACAACTCAGTGCTTTGGCAAAGGAAAGTCTTTTTAATGGCAAGTACAAAAAACAGGGAAACAAATGGAAATCATCAGTGTTGCGATCGCCTGTCTCGCTTCAACTTCCAAATTCTTCATGCAAACAGTAACTTTTATAGTAAATTCTGGTCATCATTGACATGTAACACTCATAGGTTTGACATGCAATTCTATTGGGTGGAAAAGGTACCTTAAGTATAGGTGCTATTTCTGTATATGGTAACAGAGCGCAAGGATTGGATAACTCTTATCGGGTGGGCGTCTACGCCCATCCCTCTACATCACTCGTGATAGACGTCACTACAACTACAACGTCTTATTGGTTCTACAAGCTATAGGACCCTAGAATTTTTGGTCCATTGTGATTGGGTAGTTTACACCCCTAAGCATAAATCTCCACTTTAATTAGCAGCATGCAGAAGGGACACCCAGATACAGAGTGCCCCTAGATTCACCCCTACCTCCCTTCCATCAATCAGTAGTTTTAGGGCTCTGTGTCAATTAGTTGGCTGAGGATGGCCTCGAAACTGTAGTTTCTTATCAGGAAATGTTATGGCATCCTTGGGTTCTGGGTGACATCAGACGTTGGTACCTCTTCGCCCTTGGCTGGTCACGTTTCTGTTCACCGTAAATATGCTTAATTTTCCTTTTATTCATGTAATTTGATTCTCCCATAGCCTCGACACCTGCCTGGGGCCTCTTTATCTGGACCTTCAATGGCTGGCTGGTGTGCTCTGAAGTTTCGATTCTCTGACGCTGCTGATCTCCTCCCTTCCTTAGGTTGACCACAAATTCCCAGGCATTGAGCTACTTCTTACTGAGTTTCGATTCCGCTCCTTCCTTTGGCTGGAATATGAATCTTGGCCTTGTTAGCCCTTTACTGCCTGGGTTTAATTCTGCTTTTACAAAATGGAGTCGCACTTATTTAATGTGCTTCATTGAGATAGATATATAATTGCTGCATGCCGCTCTATTCTTCTACTAAGCATTGCAAGCAGTACTGTTTTCTTAGCTTTGTGCGTTCCAAGCCTATTTACAAGCGTTAGCTGGTTGAAGACTTCCCTCTTGCTTCACAGCTACGTTTCCTTATGTCTCTTTATGTATCAACATTGTTTCTTCTTACACGTCCATTACATCGTTATTCTTTGTATTTCGCCCTTGTGTGTCATCTTTCATTCGTCGGGTATGTTCATCTGTACGTCTGTCTGGGCTCTTATGTCGTCACCATTTGCCCTCCATTAAGACTTTTTGGGTCTCTTCGGGGACAGTTTGTAAGTAGTCTTCATTTCGTGTCAGCTGCTGGTACGGTTGTCTCAGTGGGTACCGAGCTGCCCATGGTTGTCTGGTTACAGGCACTTCAACAGGTATTGCTCTTCTGATGGGCACTGGTCATAGGCTCGGTGCAGCTCTGTTGGGTCAATTGCTCTTCGTACGTCAAGTACCTTGGCAAGTCTGTTCCTGGTACCTCAAACTGTGGGGCTGGGGTTTATGCTATGTCTGGGACCTCCTCTACACATGTATTGTTTCAGTCTGGGACTTAAATCTTCTATTGATCTTCCTGATGGCACCTCTCTTGGATCCCCTTCATTGGTGTTCTTTAAAATTGCTCATCCTTAAGGTGATCTTCCTAGTTACCATCACTTTCCCTCGGCAGGTGAGTGGGCTCCAGGCTCTTTCGGTGAAGCCTCCTTACCTAGTTTTCTCTCTAAAGCGAAAGTTACTCAGAGTATGTCTGACGTTCCATCTGAAAGTTGTGTCAGATTTCCATCTTTCTCAGAAGATTTACCTTCTGGGTTTCTGCCCTCCTTATCCATCCATGGTGGAGGAGTTATTTCATTGGTTGATTCCTGAGTGGGCTCTCTGCTATCATGTCTCGGCTAAGGGAAATTAGTAAGGATGACCAACCTTTCGTTAGTTACGCTGTTGCACATGCGGGCAGAGCTGTTACCAAGTAGGCTCTGTCTAAATGGATAATCAGCTGCATTACAGAGTTCTATAATCTGTCTGGTAAGAAGATGCCTAGCAGTGTCTGGGCTCACTTCACCAGGTCTGGTGGCCACTTCTGCCCTGGAGAAGTGTGCCAGTTTTGAGTACGTGCCAGACAGTTATGTGCGCTTCCATGAAGGTTTGCCAAGCAGTACTGCCTGGATTCCCCATCTGGTCAAGACACCCGTTTTGGGTGGTCGGAGATCCGGAGTTTTGGTGTTCTCTGTAAACCTCCCTTCTCTACAGTTGTGTAATGTAGTGGGAGTCTTATCTAAGATGAGTAATCTGTGGGGAAAAGGAATTTATTAAAATAACAAATTACTTCTCAGTAATGTTCTTTCTGATGAATTAGTCCCTCTAACGATTCCTCATCAACTTCAAAACCCACCCCTCATGTTGGATAACACGTTCACCTCTTGCTGTCCTGAGTCACCACTGTTAAGATGGATTTTCAAAATCAGCCCTGGCAGAAGGATTTTAGGAGCCCTACCTATTCAGGTGAGCAGGAGACAGTGAGAGGTTAGCTAAACCCAATCCAGGTGAGGTACCAGAGTGGCAAAGTTTAATCTCAGGAGGGGTGTGAGAATGGTCTAGGACTACAATGAGTCCACACAAAGCAACACCATTAATTCCAGTTAGACAGGTAAGTACACACATACAATTATTAGGCCTTTAAAATACACACTTAACAAGTTAAACCTTTAGTCAAATATGATTACTCCAACACTTATAAAATAGATGTATACGTTCACCCATCGGAGACATAGGAAAGCGTTTGATTTAATATTCAGTGCAACACGGGTATGAACTCGGATGCATAGAATTAGAAAATACCCTTAAGGATAATCATAGAACATCTTCCCTAGCTCTCATAAAGTCCAATCCTAAGATGTATTGGGGCCTTATGCGCAAATGCCTCCAGTTCCAAACTAGATATTACACAGGTAGGTTTAGGATGAGATTAGTGAAGTTGGTGTTCACGTAAGTAAATTCACTCAATCCCAGACACTAGAATAGGTCTATTAAAGGATCCTTGGTCAGGTCTCCACTGACCAAAGTTACCAAAGAGGGACTTTAGGGGCAGGACTTTTCACCCATGCAACCTAATGGAGCAACCCCATGATTGATTTCTCCAGAGACCCCTGCTGGTGTTCCGGAATCTGTTGGAGCCACAATCCTTTGCGCTTGATCTGGTCAAGAAACTCTCAGGGTGTTGCGATTGCAGAGGTCACTTTTCAGTGTGGGATTTAGTTTCAAACGGTTGCAGTGCTTAGAAATCTGTTCCTGAAAGCTTTCAGCAGGAAACCCAAGCAAGGAAAAGATTAAGATTTCTGGTATGCTGACGGCTGCACAACACCTCTAGGATGTGAAGAAGACTCATTGCAACAGTATTCACCATGGTCAGGCAGCGATAAGTGGTCTTCAATTGATGAACAAAGGAGCAGGCCCAGCACAGCTTCTGTTGTTGGAAGAAGGCTGAAAACATAGGAGTAGGTGTCTTGCTACACAAGTTAAAGATCCTCCAAGTTCCAAGGATGCACTCAGAACGGCAACGGCTGCAGCAATGTAACTCGGGAGAGAGCTAGTTAGTCCACCAATTGGCCTAGGAACACTTCCGAAGGCATGGATTCTCAAGCAGGGGTTAAGACTGGTAGTTCTCCCCCCGCCCCCTCCCTGGTCTACGGAATGAAACCCCGACGAGGGTCCTCTTGAGATCAGGAAGAAGAGCAGGGCTTCACCGGGACTTAGGTCAGCTGCAGGGGTTGTCCTCGAGTCGTCAACTGGCTGATCTTCTTAGTAGAGGAGTTAGCTCCAACGATGAGCCCACCTTTTATCAAACAGATGTGCTTCCCCATGCCCATCAATGGTAAGGATGTGCATCTTTCAAAAAGCTGTGGCTAGCCAACCATGGATAGCCACTGGCCACATCATCTACCCAGCAACCGACATTCAGACACCCAGAAATGTACTGGAACCAGACAGTCCCAGTCCCTGCATCCAGGCTCAAGTAAAATTACCAAAACACAGTAGAAAAAGAACTGCTGCAACAAACTAGTCCTAGGCACATTGTAAAAGTAACCAAAAAGTCATTACAGTAAAATATACAAAGTATCTTAACTAGACTTCACTTTAGGGTGATGTCTGCAATTGTAACAATACAAGAAATAAAAACTGGAAATGGGTGTATCTCTCCTCCAGCAGGGCCACTCGCTGGAGTTCGTAGACTATCCACTGGACATTTATCTCACACACAAGTCGGAGACATTGCAACACCTCCTGCTGCAGGAAGTGGGGGTTCTACTACAGAAAGGGGCAGTGACGAAGGCTTCAATGTATGAAGTGGGCAGAAGAGTCTACTCCTGCTACTTCCAGGTAAGGAAAGTCTGTGCACAAGAAGTCAGGGGGTTAGAGCCCCATATTAGATCTGAGTATGGTTAACAAATTCCTAAAGGCACAAACGTTCCATATGGTCACACTGCAGCAGGTGCTGTCCCAGCCTCAGCAAGGAGATTTCTTGGTGTCCCTTCACCCTGATTACACCTACTTTCACATCCCTATTCGCCGCTCACACCGGCGCTATCTATGCTTCATGGTGGCAGGGGTGAATTATTAATTCAAGGCCCCTCCCTTCGGCCTGCGTTCTGCTCCACAGGTGTTTACCATGTGCCTTGAGCCAGTGGTGGTGCACCTGCGGCGGTGGGGCGTTCATGTGCTGTATGTGATGTTTCCCCATTCTCTGATGAACCTTGAAAGCAGTCCTCCCAATGGGGTGCTGAAGTGGGAAGACGGGGCCCTGGGCTGGTCATGGTTTTTTACCAGACTGGCCCCTAGATCTGGAAGAGCCACGACGGTTCTGCGGTGTGCTGTGTTTATGGCTCCTCCAAATCTAGGGGCCAGTCCGGTAAACAACTGAACCCATAGACCTAGGGTCCTTTTAAGATGAGGTAGCAATACTTTGAGATAGATGGAGATGCAGAAGTTTCTCCAACATCAATAATCAAACTGACTCAGGAGGTTGGCAAAACGTGGTGCTGTTTTATTTGCAATTGCCTAAAACAGGGAGTTACAACAGGCGTTTGCTCGATTTCTCTCAGCACATATCATAAAAAACACAATATTTATAGTCAAAACTCGTCATAAGCGATGTCATACTACGTGGCAAACTACAAAAACCTACTTGGGGATGTGATAGGATTACAGGGAACATCTAAGTATACTTTCCATGCTAACGGGGGCTGTGTTTGGGTTTCTACTGTCAGGTCGGCAACTAAGCCCATCCCAACACTCTATTGGTTATACAAACTATAGGGCTCTTTGATACATGCCCTCTACCATTGGTTTGGCACCCTTGTACCCTTCTGGAATATTCCACATGCTAGCAGCACGCAGGCTACCATACCAGGTGCAGGAAGGGTCGGCGTGATCATGCCTCCTCACCAATTAGCCCAACATCGATCATCACTCTTGCAGTCTACCAGTCAATTAAGGCTTTGAACTTGGCCTTGTAGAAGCTCTCTGTGCCTCAGAAATAAAGGGAGTATCTTCTTGGTTTCGGTGTAGGTCGACCCAATGTCTATTTTGATCTGACCATGTGACTTGGAGACTGTATTTCCAAGCTCTCTGCAACATTTAATTCTATTAAATGATGAACTTTTGACGCCTTCAGTGTTTTTCCATTCCACTTCAAACAGAAGTATATTTCTTTCTCACGTTCATGTAACTACTGGATGGACAACCAGGCTCACGGTGGCCTCGACTTCTTGGTGCTGGGCCAGCCAAGCCTTTCTTGTATTCCTCCATCGCCATCAGTTATTTTCCAACTGCGCCACACTGAAAAACCCTTCACAATCACGAGGTTTCAAGCCTTGCTTAAAATGCACCGTGGAATATCCAGGTTCTATACATTCCTATGTATCATACATTGGCGCTTCTCCCCAACTATTCACTACATTGCCAGCCTTAAGATCACATTGTCTACTTGCGCTACTGCGTCTATACAAGTTTAAACTGATTTGTATTTTCTTCAACGTTTCTGTAGCATGAGCATCTTCATTTCAAGCACGAAATGTTGCTCATCGTTAGCATCTCTTATTCAGAGCTTATAGATTCGTCTGTTCTTTAACCTCGTGCATCTTTTCTAGGTGTCAGCTACATCCCCGGCCCTGCAACGGGGAGTTCCTATTAAAAACATTTGTGATGCTGTGACGTGATCTTCCATCCACACCTTTTGTCAAGCATTACTCCCTGGATACTTTCCATGGTCAAAATATGGCCTTTGGTAAAGCAGTCCTCTATTCTGACATCTGATTGGGTATATCCAAATTCTTCTCCCTCCTCCACTCACTAATACTGCTTTGGGAGTCTGTCAGAGATGTGGAATACGTTGGAGGACACAATCCATTCGAAGAACAAGTAACTTACCAACTGGTAACGTTCTTTCAACTGGATGGTCCTCCATCGTATTCCACATCGCCCTCTCAGCCTATGCCGCTAAAGAATTTCCTGTGCTATTGCAGCTTGCGTTCCCACAAGGCTATGTGCAGTCAAGGAGGCTTGGTGTGCGTTTATGGTACACCACCCCCAGAATTGGGATCAGGAAACGTCTGCCTTCACCTTGCCACCTGGAAGGACAATTTAGGCAGGGGTTTGGGAGGGATCCGCGGGATTCTTCACACCAGACATATAAAAGACTTTCCCCACCCAGAAAACACCTGCAGAATATTTCCTCAACCTCTTCGAACACTCAATATCCACAGGAATTGTGCCACAAGTCTTTCATACTCGTACGTCCCATCCACTTTCCTCCATACTCCTCGCTAGGGACGGGAGATGGACCCTTTTTCACCAGAAAAATCCTTCTTCCCCTTTAGATTTAGAGGCGCGTTGGTGCGCCGCCCTGAGAGCATCCACTCCCCTGACTCCGCCCACCGGCACCACTCCCCAGTCCCCATTGACGGGAACACGCCATTTTTAACCAGCGCTCCAGGGTTTGTCTTCGGCCTTGTAATAGCACACACACTTCCCCGCATACTTTCTTCTGTCTTTTTGTCTTCTTTTTATCAATCAGGTACTCGGTCCTCTGGCGCATGTCGACGTCCGCGGGCTTCAGAAGGTGCCCAGCCTGCGAGGGGCTCTTCCCTACGTCCTATCCCAATGCTCTTAGCCTCTGCTGCCTTGGCTTCCACCACAGCTGGGAGGGTTGTACCACGTGTGACGCACTTACAGTGGAGGGAGCTCTTTGAGAATTTGCCTCCAGACGACTTGAAGTACTTAATCAGGCATGAGTTGAGGCCCAAAGGTGGTCTGCTTTTTTCCATCGCACCCTGCAAGGGTGACTCCTTCCCAAATAAGCGCCCGAGCGGGAGGAACCTTTCAGGTTCTCGGAACAGCACTGGTACCGAGGCTATATCAGCTACCGGCCCCTAGAGGTCATTGGATCCTTCCTGAGACAGTGCTGAGGGACCACAAGGTTCTTTTACCGGGTGTACACCCGTTGGGCTACGCCCTATTACCAGCCAGATGTCCGAGGGGGCGCCTGGACACAGCACTACCGGCGATACTGCTGAGGGCAACACGCCTTCCAGGCCTCGTCCTGAGGTACAAGGTAGGTCTCATGCTCCACTGCCAAGAGTCCTAGAGGAGGCTGGGCCCAGTGAGCCACGCACCATGACTTTGGCACGTGGCACGCAGTTCAACAAGATGGCAGCAGCACCAGTCAAAATGGCAGCTCGTCCGATACCGCCCCTTGGAACGGAGCAGGTGGGAGAACGAGTTACAAGGTGGGACTGCTGTCAACCAGGTACGTGGCCTACAGCTTATCCATCAGCATCGCAGGGCAGGTTTACCCCGCAGCCAGCTAGACGAGTATGCACCAGCCCCAGCAGAAGCTCGCTACCCCATCAACATCACCTGCCACCCCACCCACCTCTGAGGACAGGTTCTTTGAAAGGTTCCTCACTCTCATGAGATCTCCTCAGATGGGGGCCATCCTCTGGGATGTGATCAGGGGCATGCTGCCTCCGGCCCCTCTACCCGTGCCTGTAGTCATTCCTCCTATGGCTCCTGCACTGTAGGCCCCGGTGCAGCCCCTGCTGCCCTTGCCAGCTCCTTCGATTCTAGCTCCCCTGCCTCCCACAGTTCAGGTGGCTCCACACCAGCATCTGGCTCCGGTCTCCACACGGCAGCCCTCAGCGCCCAGGACTCCTCCACCTGCTCCTGACCAGCTGGACACCCTGGTGGACACGGATGAGGAAGAAGACCCCGACACCCCGTCGTCAGCCAAGGCCTTCACGAATGGCTCGCAGGTTTGGCAGAGTACTTGGGGTTTCCTCAACCCGGGGTTGAACAACCGGAGGTGTGTGTCCTGGCCGAGGTCCTCACTCTACGCCCTGCCGCTAGCACTCAACCCAATGCAGAAGGATTTTGTCGCCTTGGCCAAAAAGCGGTGGCTTAATTCCTACTCGACCCAGATGTCAATCGGCGCCTCTATGCCAAGTATAGGCAGGCGGAGGGGGATCCACTCTTGCTGTCGGCACACCCTCCACCGCACCCTTTGTTGATCGCTGCAGCGTCACTCTGCTCAAAGCCTCAGTCGTCCTCGGTGCTGTTAGCCAAGGAGGAGAAGATCTTGTAGGGGTACAGAAAGAAGCTTTATCCCAACGCCTCACTGCATCTTTGTCAATCCAATGTGGATGCCATGCTGCAGCCGTTAACCAGAGACTTTGGCAGGAAATAGCCAACTTCCTTCTAGAACTTCCGGTGCAGAGCCAGGCACGTTTCAAGGCAGGACTGGCTAAGGCTAAACTGGTAAAATCAACAAAAGCTGTCCCCAGAGGAAGATGATCTTTAGTTTATGCAGTTGAATAATTTACTGCACCCTATCTTACTCCAAAAATAAAGAAGAATAAAGAAAAAGGATCACTACTGACTGGGTGCTACTAGTCACTATCTCGGGTAGTGTCCTTTTGTCGGCTATTTGCTCAACACAGTATCACATACATTTAAGATTCAATCATACATTTTAGTTAACCATTCTTGCCGTTTTGTCAACTGTATTAAACATGGAACCTAATAGTAGAAAAGGTCACAGTTTATTAAAAAGAATTTCATTTTTCAGAAACTCAAATTTTAACATATTACATACAAATGTCATAATTGCACAGAGTCCAATAATAGTATTTGGCATGGAAAAAGAAAAACAACAATAAACATAGAGAATCCCTAAGAGTCGAAATACTCATAAATGGGAATTAATGCCCAATGCGATGGGAGCAGCATTTGCACCCAACCTTGCAATCCTATTTATGGCAGCCTTCGAGGAACAATTTGTGCTTTTAGAAAGCAACGTCTATAAACTGCACTTTAGAAAGAGGTTTAGATTTATAGACGATGTCGTCTTCATCTGGCGAGGCAACATCGAGTCTTTGAATTACTTTCTCCTTTATCCCAACAATCGACATGCAACCATTGGGTTCACGATGGAATACAATAAGATGTCGATTAACTTCCTGGACCTTTGTATTCAAGTGGAGCTAGGAACCTTGCCTGCATTCTATATAAGAAAACAGATGGAAACACCATCTTGCACTTTACAAGCTTCCATCCAAGGTCATTAAAGGAGAATTTGCCATATAGCCAATTCCTACAATTCCAACCCGATGGTTAGACGGTATCTGGCAGGCCTCACCAGGCTATACCCGCCCACCAAGAAGCCAAACCCTGTGTGGGACCTCAATGTAGTGATGGGCACCCTGGTACACAAACCCTTAGAACCAATGGCGTCCGCTGACATCAGATTGGTCACAATTAAAACAGCCTTGTTGGTGGGACTTTCCTCTGCTGGCAGAGTCATTGAGAAATAGGCTCTGGTGGCATCAGAACCCTATACTACTTTTCACAAGGATAAGGTTGTCCTGAGAACGCACCCCGCGTTCCTACCTAAGGTAGACTGCGCTCTCCATCTAACGAGGAGATGGTCTTACCTACGTTTTTTGCCGATCTGAAGGACGATGCTCAGAGGGTCTTGCACTGATTGGATGTCAGATGCACTCTGAAATTCAATCTGGACAGGACCACGAGCTTCTGCAAGTCGGACGCTCTGTCGCCTTCTGGGGGATCAAGGCCAGGTTATCAGGCATCCAAGGCTTCTATAATAAGATGGATGGTTTCGGCCATCAAAGAGGCATACGAGAGGCAGCACAAACCGCTTCCAACTAACATGCACGCCCATGTGGTCAGAGCCAAGGCCACGACTGTCGCCTTCCAGCGGCAGGTTCCGTGGCAGGTCATCAGCAGGGGGAGGCCACCTGGGCCACCCCTTTGGCTTTCTGTAAGCACTACTGTTTGGACGCCGGCTTTAAATCAGAGTTGGCTTTCGGATAGGAACTTGTTTGCTTAAGGAGGGTCTCCTCTCCACCCAGGGGCTACGTTCAGTTGTAAACGTCCCACCATTCTCCCCCCTAATAATACTGGTGTCATTAGGCAATGTTGATATTGTCGACGTGTCAAAGGGGACTGAGGAGTGGCGATGGTGTGCGGAGTCAGGGGAGCGCATGTTCCCAAGGCGCGTCCCCCCATGCCCTTCTAAGTTTAAAGGGGAAGAAGGATTTTTCTGGTGAAAAAGGTTCCGTATCCTGTCCCTAGCAAGGGACGCCCATGTAGTATGGAGGAATGGGGACTATAGACTAGGAGTACGTTAGTCACTACAATGAGTAACTATTAATAATCGGCATACATCAGTTTTGGGCCAGCCACGGAACGATGAAGACGTGAGTCCTTGAGGTTCTCCCGACAGCCGATTACAATCCTGAAAATAGCCTGCCATTCTTATGAATTCCGAAGGAAAAACCATCCCCACAAAGCGACAAACACGTGCAGAACATTTGGGAGGAAATCGAACCGATAAATCTGCGCCTCTAACAAGTTTTCAACTGCGACAACAAACTGCGTGATGCGAAAGAGGAAGCACCAAGATGGCCGCTGACTGAAGCGCGGCCCCAGGAGGCCAGCGTAACATGGGAATAACATGGGACTACCGCTTCAAAACTACACTGGGCACTATAAAGAGCCCCCGGATGCATGCAGAGAAACGCCTGGTGCCACCGAAACACTGACAACAAGATTGCTTACAGGGGCGGTCGGGCAGCAATGGTGCCGCTGGGAGAAACAAGAGCTGCGTCCTGTGACGGGATGGCTGCATAGGTGACTCGCCCTCCCCAGAGGTCCAAACAACAACGCAAGTCTATCCGAGGGGAGCGGAGGAATCCTGATTCTCTACACAGCTGGTAGGGGCGACATTCCCTGTGCACTATCCGGGAGCCCAAATCACAGACCACTGGTGCCGCCGCCCTGAGCGCCACTCCGGGTGATACGGACACGTGGGTAAGACCTACCTAGCGCGCAGTAGAGCTGGACTACGACACGCACTGGGTGAGTCCCTCTGAGCGTCCGTGCAGGAACCCATACGCGCCGGCAAGGAGAACACCCATACGTGCCCAGAAACAAGAGGAAGGGGCCTGGAGTGATCGCTAAACAATCCTACGGGTGAACACTTAGTGACCCTCGGTATTGCTCCAACTCCGAGGAAAGTATTAGTACTGGCAAGAGACGAATGTGCCCTCCACCTTGAACTCCCCCCAACACTGAGCATAATCCTCAACGTGGCACTGCTTAAACCCATGTTTTGATGAACAGTTACATCTCTGCCCACCCATCAGCAGACACGCAGGAACCCGAGCGAGAGGAGCTCCATGTACGCGAGTCCCCACTGGTGCGCTAGAAACAGAGCAGCATCAGCTCTACAAGTAGGCCCAGCCTACGGCCTCTTCCGGGGTCCGCAGCACTCGCCCGCCTGCCCCGCTCCAGGACCCCTTGACACCGGAGCAACGTAACAACATACGGGTGAGACGACCTGACCGGAGGTGGTGGGCCGGTGCGTTTACTGAGCGACACTGTAGGTCAACCCTTTGTGCACATATGCACATATGGTCTCATTGTTACAGGTACTGATATTAGCAAATGGTGAATGTACTCTCCAGCGTGTACCCCCCCCACGGTGTGCAAAGATTCCAACGAGGCGGTGTTCCACACACACATTTTGGCAAGAAGCTATGTCTGTTACATCCCTGCTCATACACCAGCAGACAGTAACTGACGCGTGAGAGGCACCATACACGAGAATCCCCACTGGCGCGCTACCAATGATTAAGATTGGGTGAGAACCACGTACAATAACACTCAATCATATAGTAGAAGCTGCAGGGCAGTGAAATCCACAATCACTGAGTCTACCAAGCACAGCTACACCACCGACACAGCATCAAGAAAACAGGTGAGTGCAGAACCGCAGATGCCACAAGACATACCTCCAGCAGTTTAACCAGGGACTATATGCACACAGAAGTAACATGTAACCCGTACCTCCAGAAATACAAGCAGCAGACATCGATCAACTAGCCCACAACACCGTGAATGCGACCAGGGGATCCTGTGACAAGTAGAACCGTACCACTATCCAACACAAAGTAAACCACACCTGGTGGTGAATAATGGATGATATGTACCCTGTTGCGCATCACACCTAAATAAGGTGAAAAAGTGAACCAAAAGAACTGCACAAAGTGCGCCTCCCACCGGGACATAGGGGGCTCAGGCTGGCACTGGAACATTGTAACCCGAAGGCGGTGACCTAACCTGCGATCACTCCAGAATAACAAGAGATAAGAGAAGGGCAGAACCTGGAGAATAGCAAAATTCCTCCCTCGTATCAACACACAGTAGGCAAGGAACTGATCTCTGGAACTCATACCCACCCACAGATGACACAACTGAGGACCCACAGGAAAGATATTAAGGACCCATACCAAGGAACAAGCATCACGCACATTTGCGGTTAGCCTGGGACACAACACTTGCGAAACGGAGTGGCGCAGTAGTACCTCGCTCAATAATCACACACCTCACTTAGAAGAAGTGGCAGCGCCGAACATGGGCAAGTATAAGAGCAAGAAACTACCCAGGGTAGAATCGAGCAATACACAATGCCAATCACGCAAGCCAGAGGTGAACAAGCACAGGAAGACACTGTAGCTGAAATGGAGAGCACACTATCTCTTAAAGACGTTATGTCAGCTATTGCAGACTCAAGAGCCTCTAAGGAACAAAAAATTGACGGGATCAGTATGGATGTTTCACTCCTCCGCCACGACCTGCAAAAACGAACATCACGCACTGGCGAAGCGGAACAGCGCATATCGGGGGCTGAGGATGGAATACGAGAACTACGACAACAACTAACCGGTGTGCAATCACGGCTGAGAATAGTGGAAATGAGTGGATGAGGGCAAGGGTAGAGGCGCAACAACGTCCGAATTCTAGGCCTGCCAGAAAACGTGGAAGGACCAAACATGCAACTGTTCCTGGACCAATGGATCTCTGACATGTTTGAACCAAACTCGTTCTCCAAGTTTTTTTTGATAGAGAAAGCCCACCGCATGCCAACTGGACGACCAATACCTGGTGCCCCACCACGTACGGTGATCACGAAACTCCTGAATTACAGGGACCGAGATGCGCTGCTACAGAGAGCACGTGCTAAAGGCACACCGACATACAATGGCTCCAAAATTGCCTTCTTTCCAGACTACACCACAGAGTTGCAAACGGCCAGACAATCGTTTGATCAACTTAAGAGACAACTACAAACACTGAAGGTGAAATATGGCCTGCTATTCCCAGCCCAACTAAAAATCTACCACCAAGGCACTAACGTCCATTTTACAGACCCGAAAGAAGCTTTGAGGTGGGCAGAACTACACATTGAGGGAGACTGGAGTAGTACACGAAGAAACAGGAACAGAAACCCCTGGGCCTGACCGGAAAGAGAACCACTACCACCACAACCGCTGCCGCACGACCAAGAACCACTGCCTCGCAGGGAAGAGGACTGACAGCCAAATACGCAATAAAATACACATCGAGAACTCCACAAACTGGAAATGAGGTAACAAATGAGACAATCACAAGATATGTACGCAAGATACCAAAGAATAGACAACATTGGGTCTGTCGCTAGTAACAAATCTCCCCCCTACCTTGAACGAATCTCACTCTGGGCATTAAGTTTAAGTGTAACCTAGAATTCGTAGGAGATAGAAGTTGTTATTGGGTATGTTTGACAGCTAACTGCTATTTCTAGCTCAGCTGTCACACAATGTTTGTGTGACAGATGCTCCAAGTTGGATGGAGTATGGGGAGGGAGGTAGGGGTTACTTTTATTATTATTCTTGCTGTTACATATGGAGCCAAAGACAGACACACTAATGATTCACTGAAATCACAACATAGAAAGGATTGGCAAAACGCCTACTCCCCCAAGGGACCTAACACTATGCTCCTAAATACTTATCACACTCGAAATGACCCCACTTGAACACAGTACCAGAACACTTAAACTGCTAACATGGAATGTTAACGGGCTGGGCAGCAGTATCAAAAGAAGGCTGGTCACACAACTGCTGAATAGGCACTCACCGGACGTGGCAGGCTTTGAGGCAGGGGTCAGCCCCCCAAGTCTTCCGGTGGGTCTTGCGCTGGTGGTCGGCGGGGCTCTCACTGCTGGTCTGGTGGAGGTCTTCGATTTCTCCCCCTGTTGTCGCGGGGGGGTCGACCAATCTCCGTCTATGCTTTGTTCGGCCCAGCGCCAGGCCTCCTTGGGGTCATTGAAGTGGACTGTTGTACCTTTGTGGTAAATCTTGAGTTGCGCAGGGAAGAGCAGGCCATACTGCACTCCCATTGTTTGCAGTTGTTTTTTTAGGTGGTCGAAGGATTGCCTCACCTTTTGCACTTCCCTGGTATAGTTCCCTGGTATAGTTGGAGCCATTGAACATGATAGCGCCTTTGGCGCACGCATGTTGCAGTAAGGCATCACGGTCCCTGTAGTTTAAGAATTTTGCTATACAGTGCGTGGGGGAGCGCCGGGCGGTGGTCTGCCCGTGGGTACTCTGTGTGCCCTCTCTATGGAAAAGAACTTGGAGAAGGCGTCTGGCTCATTCAGGTCGTTCAGCCATTGTTCTCGAAAAAGTTCCATGCAAGAGCCTTCAGCCTTCTCGGGTATGCCGAGTATGCACACATTGTTGCGCCTGGATCTACCTTCTCCATCTTCAATTCTGTCCTCCAGCACCTTCAGTTTAGATGTGACGTTATGGAGCTGTTGTTGCATGTTATTCATTCTATCCTCTGTATTGGATATGCGATGCTCAGCTTCCCCGGTGCGTGCCGTTAGTTTTTGGAGATCATGCCTGAGGAGGGATACGTCCATGTTTATTCCGTCCATTTTCTGCTCCATTATGGCCGCCATAATATCTTTCAGTGAAATTCCCTGGTCTGTTTCCATCTCCTCCGAGGGTTGCGGATGGATGTCTGACGCTTGGGATGGAGGAATGGTGTATTGGTCCATTCTGCTTTGTGTGGGGAGTTTACTAGACTTCTCTTTCCCCATGGTACCAATTTTCCTGGATGCATATGATTCTGCGTGCTGGGCCCTTTGTAGAAGGTGTCTCACTGCGTGTTATGTTCGTGCACCTACTGCACACTGTAGGCGTTGGGATTGTGATTAGGGACCTCAGTATGGGAAAATCTAGGTTTGGTCTGCATGTCCCGACTATCCCCAGCTACTTCTTCTTCTTCGGGTCCTATACCCACGAGTCTAGTCCATCTTCAATGGTGCCCACTGGGGATGAGTCAGTGTGTTTTGATGCTGGGGGGCTTGGCGTTATGCTGGTTGTTTTCACCCCGCGGAGTCAGCCCCAGGCGGTGTATTTAGGCCCTTCTTGATATTATTTTGAATGATTGATGCTTTAGACAAAAATGCTTTGTTAGCACACAATAGTATTTGATTGTTCTATCTACATGTTTAGACAAACAGTAGACCAGCCACAGAGCATGTGCCTCACACAAAGCACAGAAGGTTAGGCATTCATTCGAAGACATGAATATTAGCAGTCTACTATCAGATGAACAAACCTTGATAGGTTGAAGAATTGTAATGCAAAGAAAGCAGTGCAGTGAATGTATTGTAGATGCATTTTCAAAGCAATCACATATACATATATTTTTGCAAGTAACCATAGTGTGTGTTTCTGTCTGTGACATATTTTAAATTCAATAGTGAGTAGTGAGCATAGGTTCAGGGAAATAGCTTGCCTTTAGCTTGTAACACTAGTCAATACTGCAGTTACATCCACGATGAAACATCTGATTGTATGTGGTGCACCAGTTCCAGAGTCGAGCAGTACAGATGAGTCCTGGAGTTTCGAGGGGTACTAAAATACCTTCAGGAGAATGGATCCTGCTTAAACATGGGCCAAGGTGAAGGAGCGCAATGCAAGGCTCCTTCTGGTCATCCAAAGAAGCAGTGTTACTGTCTGGCTTCTTAGAGTCTTGTGATATTGATGCAGAGCTTCCATTGTCTTCCTTGGATAAATTGCCTTCTCTGGCAGGGTCGGATTGGCCCCTCGGCCTTTCGGACTGTGGCCGGGCCGAAATCGTCCCTGGGAAGTGGGGGTTGGTTTCTGACCACTCCTGAGCCGGTTTGGGAAATTTCCTTTTTTTTTTTTTTAAGATATTTTTTTTCCCCACATTTCCTTTTTTTCAAAAAGCCTTTAATCCTTCTTAGGTTGATAAATGAGTACCAACACAGGTTGGGTGATATTGTATGCATATTTGTTCTATAAAAAAAGAGGTAAAGCTTAAGTGCTATACAATAACATAACATTTAGCCTTGGAAGTCTGCTTGCATTCAGTCATTTGACAATATGGATCTATACACAATTTTAATTATACATATGTTGATCGATTCTTGTATGAAATGTATATCACATTAGTGAAACCATAACCATATTTCGAGGGGATTGGTTCCTCTGACGTATTCCACATCTATGACAGGTAAACACCACAGCTGAGCTGCTTCGGAAAATGTTCAGCGTCAATGACGTCGATACGCTGTCCTCGAGGCCCTCCGGCGAGCCGACGTCACCGGATGTTGTAAGTAGGACGCACGACGCCGTAGCCTCAGTTCTGTTTTTTCTGCGAACGTGTTAGCTTCAGAGATCTCGGCGCACCTCGGTTCTTCTGTATACTTCTATCGGTTCTTCGAACTTGGTGTTTGTGAAGATATCATGTTTTCGTCTTCTTCTACCCCACGGTCGGGATTCAAGAAGTGACGGGACTGCGGTTCCAAAGTGTCACTTACGGACCCGCACGACGTCTGCCTCTGGTGCCTCGGCGAGGGCCACGGCACCGATGACTATGACGATTGCAAGTCATTAAAGTCGAAGGCCTTGTGGAAGCGGGAGAAGAAGCTTACTGTAGGTAGGCTTTCCAAACCCCGAAAAGTCAAAATCTGCTGGGATTTCGACCGACGATTCGAGGGGCGACTCTCCGCGTCGTCAGCGAAAGTCCAGGGGGTCTTGGTCCCGTAGTGGTTCCCGCCATTCCTCTGCCTCCTCGAGGTACTCGAGGAAGCACCGTCACCGGTCGCCTTCCCCGTCCTCGTCCGAGGACTCCGCCAGACGGTGGGTTGCTTGTCCCAACAAGCATTCCTCTCCTGCGGAATGGGATGCATTTCAATACGGAGATGACGATTTTCTAATCGCAGGGCTACGTTCCATCCGCGCCTTCGAAAGAAGCCAGCAGGGAACATGCTAGGGCCACCGCTCACACGCCTTCGGGCTTGGGCGGTCGGCACGATCATCGGGAGCCTTCAAGGTCCCGATCGGACAAGGTGGATCGCTGTAGCCATGCCCGCTCCAGGACCCGGTCCTCGACGCCCTTGAGACGGGCGGAACCTGTGAGGTCTTCTAATACGACGTCGATGCCATGTCCGTCGAGGGACTCTCTCCATCGGCGCCGAGGCCGTCGAAGGACACGCTCAGGGCACCGCCCTCGAGGCCTGTGTCGAAGCATTCGGCGCCATGCTCAACGCCAATTCTGTCAAAGCACTCCACGCCTTTTGTGGAGGCTTTACCGGAGGTACCCACGTGCATCGGTGGAAACTCTGAGGAAGGCCCTGAAGAAGTCAGTGAGGCCTGTATTTGAACCTTTTCCTGTGCCCTTATCCAGGGATTTATTCCAGCCTCTGGATTATATCTCTGAGGTGGATGAAGGGTCTGAGGAAGGTTTGGTACCTGATGAGGTTCCTGACAACCTTTTATCTGGTCATAGCCAGTTGAAATATCTGCGTCAATCTTTGCACGACGCCAGTGGTCTTGATACCTCCCTGGAGGTCGAGTTTGGCAGGCCTGAGCCTGGTACGCATGCTGAATTTTCATACAGGCGCCTCATGTCGAAGGTGACGGAGTACTTGGGGTGGTCTGCGCCACTAGTGGATTTTCTGCAGGATGACCTGACAGATATCCTTGACCAAGGTCCACCCACTGACCCGGTGCTGCCATTTCATATGGCTTTACAGCGAAGGGTGGCGGCGGCTTGGACTGCTCCAGAGATTCTCCCGGCAGTGAGCAAGTCGTTCCCGAAAAAATACCGTCCAGCTAGTAGCAACCCCTGCTACTTGACGACTCACTTTGGTGGTGCAGGCAGCTACGGCGCTGGCAAAGCAGGCATCGTACCTTACCATCCCTCCTGATAGGGACGACAAACGTTTTGATGGCTGGGCGAAGAAAGTGTTTTATTCAGGGGGGTATGGCTTTACAGGCAGCCAACTCTGTGTGTGCCTTAGCACGTTTCACTCACACTCTGTGGAATTGTCTCTTTGGCGGCTGAACATATTCCCGAAGGGGAGGAACGGGATGGTTTTATTGCCCTCGTTCAGGATGGCAAGGATGCCATGTGTGAATCCGTTCAGTCTGGACATGGCAGACGGTGTCAGCCAGGCTATGGCGACGAACACCGTGATGCGCAGATTTATGTGGTTGCGGAAGTCGGGGTTTGCTCCTGACGTACAATCCCGACTTCTCAACATGCCCTTTGCTGGTGTCCATATTTTTGGCAGCAAGGCTGACGAGAGCCTTGAGAGGTTGCAGACCTCAAAGTCTCCAGCAAAGTCGTTGAGCGCTGCAGTCTGCCAACCTCCGCCTTTTCATCCTAGGGGACAGCAATGGAGGGGAGGTTCCTTTTGATAATACTCGTCTTTTGGTAGAGCGGCCAGTCAAAGGGGCCAACATAGGAGTAACAGAGGTGGAAAACAGGGTACTCGAGGTGCCAAGGCCGCTCGAGCAGTTGCCTCTTTGCCCTCAGGCACTGCCGCAGTCGCTTCAGCTCAGTCATGAGGCCATGTCCCATGGTTCGCCGGTTGGGGGAAGGCTGGCGCAGCATCTTGTAGAATGGCGTGCCATTACTTCAGATGTGTGGGTTCTGGAGATCATAGGCCACGGCTACTGTCTTCCTTTCCGGCAGAGGCCTCACGACAATCCACCAGGGAATCTCTCTTTGAAGAGTTCGGATCCACTCCTTGCGCAGGAAATCAAATACCTGCTGGAGAAAGGCAGCATAAAACTGGTGCCTGTAGGGGAGAGGAACAAAGGATGGTATTCCCCATATTTTTTGATCCTGAAAAAAGACGGGGGATTGAGACCCATCATGGACTTGCGTGGTTTGAACAAGCTCCTCAGGAAGGACAAGTTCAAGATGGTCACTTTGTCTCAAGTCTTCCAGGCCCTTCAAATTCAGGACTGGTTGGTGTCTCTAGACCTCAAGGACACATACTTTCATGTGCCGTTTAATCCCAAGCACAAGAAGTACCGCAGGTTCACGGTTGGCGACTTGCACTTTCAGTTTCAGGTCCTGCCGTTTGATTGAACTCCGCCCGAGGGTATTCACCAAGCTCATGGTGGTGGTGCCAGTGTTTCTCTGGAAAGGGGGGGGATTCAGGTCTACCCCTACCAGGACGATTGGTTGATCAGGGCACGCTCTCCCGAGCAAGTCCTGGATCATCTGTCAGTCACCTGCCACTCCCTTCACAAGCTGGGCTTCTCCCCCAACTTAAAGAAGTCCCACTTGACACCTACCCAGCGGCTCCAGTACATCGGAGAAGTGCTCGACATATCCCTGGGGCTGTGTTTTCCTACCCAGGTGAGGGCTCATCACATTCTGCAGATGGTGAACAAGTTTCAACATGCCCAGAGTCTCCCGGCGTTAGAGTTCTTGAGGTTGCTCGGCCTCATGGCATCCTTCATTCTCCTGGTGCCAGAGGCCAGGCTGCGGATGAGATCTCTGCAGTGGGCTCTCAAGGTACAGTGGTCACAGTCCTCCGGCAGGATGTCAGATCCAGTTCAGGTGCCCCCCTCGGTCGCGCAGGATCTTCAGTGGTGGGCCGTCGAAGGCAATCTGATGAAGGGGGCTCCATTTTGGCAACCCTGGCCGGAGGTGACGATCGTGACGGACGCTTCCCTCACGGGATGGGGAGCTCATGCCAACGAGTTGACAGTCAACGGTCGTTGGTCTCTGTCGGAGTCCAGACTCCATATCAATCTGTTGGAGCTGAGGGCCGTCAGGCTAGCCCTGAAGGCTTTTCTGCCATCTGTGCGGGGGAAGAATGTCCTGATTCTGATGGACAATACAGTGGCCATGCACTTCCTCAACAAAAAGGGGGGGCAGGGTCTCTCCCTCTGTGCAGAGAGGCGATGCAGCTCTGGTTCTGGGCCATCCAGCAGGAAATATTGGCAGTTCATCTGGCCAGAGACGAAAACGCGGCAGCGGACGCTCTGAGCAGGCAGAGCATGGTCTCTCACGAGTGGGAGCTGGCTCAGGAGATTCTCCTGGAGATCTTCGCTCTTTGGGGGACCCCACAAGTGGATCTCTTCGCCACCAGTGTCAACCGGAAGTGCAAAAGATTCTGCTCGCGGGAATTTCCTCCAAGAACCTTAGGGGACGTGTTCGTAGTGGAGTGGTCCTTCCCACTGCTGTATGCGTTTCCTCCAGTCCCCGTCATTCCGCAAGTGCTGCGGAAGTTCGGTTCCCGAATGATCATCATTGCTCCGGCATGGGCCAGGAGAACGTGGTACGCGGACATGTCCATCAGCTCTCCACGCCGTCTTCCCTACCGAGACGATCTGCTCTCATGGGACGGGGGGGGTCAGGTCTCCATCCAGAGGTCAAGTCACTCAACCTTCATGCTTGGCTTCTGAAAGGTTGAGGTTTAAGGATTGGGACCTCCCTGAAGACGAGGTGTTGCTTTCGGCCCGAAGGCCTGCAACGGAAGGCGTTTGGGACAAGCTGTTACTAAACAGATTTTGTCTAGATGGATTATCTTGACAATTTCTGAATGTTACCGCTTGGCGGGTAAGGACCCTCCGGTAGGCTTACGGGCCCATTCTACTAGGGGTGTGGCTGCCTCTACTGCCCTGCAGAGGGGTGTTCCCATTCGTAAAAAATTTGTGAAGCAGCCACATGGGCCTCTGTCCATACTTTTGTAAAACACTATTCCCTGGATTCTATCCATGGGCAAGATTTGGCCTTTGGCAAGGTGGTCCTCTATTCTGCAATTTAATTGGGTATTCTAAAATTCTAAATTCTTTTCCCACCTCCTTACGTTGGTACTGCTTTGGGAGTCTGTCATAGATCTGGAATACGTTGGGGGAACCAATCCCTTCGAAGAACAAGTTACTTTGTTACCTGGTAGCGTTATTTCGATGGGATGTTCCGACGACGTATTCCAAATCGAACCCTCCCAACCTGCCACTCTACAGAATTTCTTAAGCGATTGCAGCTTCCGTTTCCGCAAGACTTTCTGTAGTCATACTGGCAGAAGATTGGTGCCATACGTTCTGGGGAAAAAACTACAACTGAGGCTATGGGTGTCATGCGTCCTACTTATAACATCCGGTGAGGGCCTCGAGGACAGCATATCGACGTCATTGACGCAGGACGCAGACGCCAAAGATTTTCCGAAGCAGCACAGCTGTGGTTATTACCTGTCATAGCTGTGGAATACGTCGTCGGAACATCCCATCGAAAGAACGTTACAAGGTAAGAAAGTAATTTGTTCTTTTCGTAGTGTACTTAGGAACAATGCCATTTGATGCCACTTCCTGTTTTGTCAAGGGGTGAAAGGTCGTGTTTCATCGCTTCCCGGGATGACACTTTGGGGTGGGGGGTCAAATGACATCACTTCTGGTGATGCCATCAGAGGTCAAGGGTCTTAAGGGGTGGGCCACTTTTTGAGGTGAGAGGTGGGCCACTTTTTTTTGGGTGACCGGGCCTATTTTTTGTCCCAGTCCGACCCTGTTCTCTGTTGCTTCAGCATCAACTCCCTCCAGTACTGGTGTAGAATGTCAGCCTTTGTCAATACCAGAGGGTAGGCCATGAGCCTAATCTCCAATCATATACTCATGTACCATTCAAACATTTGACAGCCACTGATTCAATGCTGATTGACGAATAATGGGCAAACATTGCGGTTGTGAATTCTTAGATAATCCCAGAAATCCCTCTCACAGGTAAAACTCTGTTTCCCCCACACTAACCATTTGGTACCTCCTGGGTGTAAGGGAATTTTCCTGCCCCCATAGTCCTTCCCATTCACCACCCAATCACAAACTGGCAACAACGTACAGTTGCCAAATATTGGATTTACAAACACTGGATGCTACACTTATTTTAAGGGTATCTTGAAGGAAAAATGGCTCCTGAGAGAAATTGTCTACCACTCGTGCAGTTGCCATTTTAAGGTACACTGTCACCAACCAGAGTAGTCAAAACAGCTCACTTCTCAGGGTTACTTGCCCTGTGAGACTCTGAGGCACCTTGGCGGTGGTCCCCCCCACCTTAGGGCCTTGAGAGACCCTAAGAGCAATCTTGTCCCCATTGGAAGAAAATGGTCAGAGCATCACGAGACCAACGCAAATTTCAGGGTACTCTCCTAGTCGGCCAAAAGGGAACTTCTACCTTGCAATAATAGTGCAAATCTTCCATTCACTGGAAACAAAGGGATCAGAGATGCTACCTCAAGTTCATGAAATTCAGGTCCCTTAGATTAGCACTAAAAGCTTTTTTCAATGGATGCTTTTCTCCTGCAGATTTCCCATTTTTTGATAGATATATTCATCCAGCTCTGCTGCTCATAAACTTCTCAACAGGGGGCGTAGTAGACCTCGACTCGGCAGTCGATCATCGATCCGTCTTGCTAAATGCTTGATCGTCTGGTCCGGATGTGACGTTGGGAGTCGTATATATGGCAGGTCATTAGGCCCCATACCTTGGTTTCTTTTTTCTGTGCGCTCGACACGCTGATGTGAGGGACGAGATACTGAATCTTGACTAAATTTGTCATATTTTTTGGGGAAAAACTCGACTGAGAGTATTTCCGCTCCCCAGGTGTTGTGATTTAAGAGGTGCACCGACTGCCATTCCAGAATGTCGGTGACTGACCCTCACAACATTTGTCTGTGGTGTCTGGGTGCGGATCAAGACACAGAGGGATGTGTGTCGTGCTCCAAGATGCACTCGAAGTTCATACGCGAGCAGGCCCCCAAACTTGCCTTGGGCCGACCGTCGCCAAAATCGCTGATGCAGTCTATCGTCCAGTCTTCTGAGGCCAAGACCGAAGGACCCACTCCCGAAAAGGAGAAGCATCGACGGAAAGCCAAGAAGCAGTCGCACTCTAGGAGCTACTCTTCATCGTCTTCGCATAAGAAGCAGAGCCACCGTCATCAACACGAGTCCAGCTTGTCGTCGGACAAAGGTAAGCCCTCCGCTGGACCAACCACTGGAGAGGAGTGGGAATATTTCAAGAGCAAAATGATGGCTATGTTTAAGGCGCAGGCTGCTGCAGGTGTGGGTGCGCCCCCCGAACAGCAGGCCTCAGCAGCAAAAGCGGCGCTCTGCACTCCTGACCCAAAGCATCGCAATTCGCTGATGCCATTGGTGCCGGAGAAGCCTTCAGACTCGACTGACGCCAACACAGGCACCAAAGTCATCAATGGCCGGTCCCTCTAGGGAGCGTTGACAGGCTGACGCACGTGACGCCACAGGGGTGTCCAAGCCCCAACCGGCACTGACGGCTATTCCGTCGAAGTAGAGAGAGAAGCTGTGTGCTGACTATCAGAGGCCGATCCTTTGGACCTCTCCAGGTCCGGATTCTTCAAATGCATGCCCTCGATTTTCAGCACCGACCAGGCCGATGGTCAAGGGGACATAGATCCCATATACGCAGGGTCGGGAGGCGTTGATTTTTTTCTATGAACAGGCAGACCTCTTGGCATTAGACCAAGCATTACACGATGCCAGCTGCCTGGACATGTCTCCAGATGTGGAACTTCAGCAGGGTCAGACCTACACTCACACCCATTATAAGTTTATGGCCCTGGTGGAAAGGGTAGTAGACACCCTAGGTTTGAAGTCCTCTTCAGTGCCTGTTCAGGGCTACGAATTGACAGACATATCAGATGAAGGTCCTGTGACAGAACATAACTTGCAACTTTATCCAGCAATTGCAGACCCCTAGCTTCCTTGTGACAACATCCCTGCTCCATTGCCCTGGTCAACTCTACCTTTACCTCTACCTTTACAGGGAAGTACGGGCCGGCAAGAGGAGATCCATCATTTCTGGCTTCTCTTCCTTCTCCGGAAGAGCTTGCTGTGCAGGCAGCCACAATCTCTAGCATCCATGCGGCCTCCACATCGAATCTGCCTCCGTAAAAGGTTGGACGCAAAGGCCAAGGAGGACTTTACGTCTGGCAGCATGGCGCTGAAATCCACCACTGTGGCCTGTGGATTAACAAAATACTCCTATGGATTATGGAAAGCTGTGACGCAGGTAGTGCAATACATCCCCAAAGTTGAAATGCGAGATGGGTTTACACTGCTGGTGGAAGATGGGATGGAGGTAGCCAAGCAGTCGTCGCAAACAGCCCTGGACGTGGCCAACTGTGTTGGCCGTTTGATGGGGTCGGCAATAGTCTTGAGAAGGCAAGCCTTTCGAGGGAGAGAAGGCTGATGACTCTTTGGAAAAGTTTAAGGAGTCCAAATTAGCTGCACAATTGCTGGGCCTAGCTGTACAGCTGCCAAAACCTGCCTTCAGCTTTACCTCTAAAGGCAGAGGCTACAGACTCTGGCCTTACATCAGGAAAGTGCAGTTCGCACTGGCCAGGCAGGGCAGAAGCGTTTCTCGCAACTCGGAAGGGGCAGAAGGACTTTCAGAGACCAGCAAACAGTGGCAGGGGTGGGGGCAGCACCACCCTCTAAGACACTTTGATTTCCCCTCCCACAATTTACCGGTTGGTGGACGGTTGTCAGAGCATTGGCCCCTGTGGCAAGAGATTACCTCTGATGCCTGGGCCATGCAGCTCGTTTGGTGGGGTTATTGTCTGCCCTTCTTAAGAAAACCACCGAACAGACCCCCCCTCCACCCAATTTAGACTGACCCTATGAGGTCACCTATTTCCAATAGGTCACTTTGTCGATGTGTCCCAGAGGGACTGTCTTTGAGAAAGACCAGACAATTAAACATGTTGTGGAGATCCTTAAGATACTAAGCCCCCCAGCTGGAAATTACCAGCAGGTTGGTAAGCCCCAGATGGCAAATGTGGAGGGGGCCTGTTAAAAGGTGCAGTGCCAAATGGGAGTGTGGCCATGTCTAGTTTCCATTCTTTCATAAAACATCTTTGAACCATGTTTTCACAATTTAGGACACTTTAGTTTGTTTGTCCATCCCACCACAGATACAGGAGGTCCCACCATAACACAAAGGCAGGGCACAGGGGATGCCAGAGGGTGGAGACAGAGAGAGCCTGAGACTGACCCTAGACCATCCACCAACCCTGAGAGACCCCATCATATATTGTACATCCACTAATTCTCATGCTGGTTTGATTGAAACTTGCGTCTTTTAAAGTCTAACTCAAGATAAATCTAAGGTGTTATTCCAACCCTTCCACTACCGGAAAGGAGAATGAAGGACATGATGTGACAACTTTGAGCAGCGTTTGGGAACGTTTTTGCAAAGACAACAATCTGTAATGGTGTAGTGTCTTGTTTTCTAGGGAGAAGATTATCTTCTGAATTAACATGGCCACAGGGCAGTTTTACCTTTTGCAGAAAATATACCTTTCTATATACATACTCTTTATCACCCATCTAAAGTTGAGTACTTTTACATACTGAGCTCCAAATGGGTCCTCAGCTGTTACGTAGCAAGATTAAAACAGTATATAATCGACAGCCGGATTTTTGTTGGATTTGCTGGGCCAGGAAGGCAGACATTTTCTAAATTTACCACCTTTCAGTGAATCTGTTATTAGTTTGCAAAGGGGTGACTTTGGGCATGAGGGCACATTCTAATAGGTTATGAAGCCTAGTCCTTACTGAAAATAATTCCAAGCTTCTTCTGTCTGGATTCCCTAGCAGAGAAGGATGCTTGGTTTGCCCAGTTTGTGCGCTCAACATTTCCCGGTAGGTTCACGATTCCTTTCAATTTGGTTAGCCATCCTTTTTGAAAACGTAGATGTTTTTTGTCATCAATACTGTATTACCTCCATAGATTCCTCATTGACCCTCCCTCCATCCTCTCACATCGGGGTTATGCATAACTATATGTCAGTTCTAGTACATCTTTGTGGGTGGACCGGAGAACAGGGGAGTTTTACAGCCCTGCTTGTCTACCTTTGACTTTACTTCCGTTGCTAATATGACAGAATTGGTGTAGGGCTGGCTGCGTCCCCCGAGTGACTTTTTAAAGTTTCTATATCCATCCATCAGACACAAGTAAGTTGTTCTTCAGACCGATATTATTTTCAGGACTTTTGTCACCACGATAGACCTGAACCATCATTGGCATATCAGCGGTAGTGTCCAATGAATGGGCGCACACTCTGTTTAAGTAGCTTTCTGCACTTATTGCAACAGTGGTTTATGTGACGCCCCACATGGAACCTGAAGGATAGCATTAACTCCTGTCAGAGAGCTCATTGGGCAGTCTTTAGAGCCTCCACCAATTGAAGCCAAAGGCTGTTAAGGCTGTGCAGCACCTACACCATGATGGCAACGGCTATCATTTATGTTACAGTCCTATCTAATCATCCCCTTACTCTCCAGCAACATCCTGTGTTTGATTATGACTGTCTACCTCCAGTATTCTATGAATTTGTTAGACTGAAACCTGTCCGTTTGGTGACCTGCCCACCGATCATCTGTTGAAACACAACCTTCTGTCCTCAACCGTCCACGGGTTGAAATCAGTCAAAGTTCACCAGCGTTTCGATTCTAGGTAAAAGTTGTTGATTGCTTGTTGAAAGGGAGAATCAGATTTTTTTGTTTTTAGTACAGGAAGCGGCTGTGTGGGTGTCAGTGAATGGTGTGTGAGTGGAGTTATGTCCTCTGTGCTCGGTTGGGACCTCACAGTTTGTTGCCCCCACCCTAACCCACTTCCTCTGTGAATATAGCTAACTGTGGTTTTAAAAGCATCGCTGATGGGTGGCATTGGTGTAGAAGCACCCTGCGCTTGTGGCCAGGCGATACCTTCTGAAGGCACTGTCAGTAGCAGCTAATCTAGTTCTGCAAGCTCCTTGAAACTATTTTACCTACACATACATGTTCCGAGGCAGTGTGTGAATGATTACAGGGGGATGTCCTGCATTTTGTTATCACAATAGGAATTAACAGTATGTACTCCGTACATCTTTAGAAAGCTTTGTGAGTGAACTCTCTCTGCCTGTCACCATATTGTTGCTCTTTAGTTGGTATTTTTATGCCAGTATGTTAACAAATCTGTTGTCTGGTTTGGTCCCCTCTCCTATTTGTGAATATCATTCTTTAGATCCACATCGGTCTACTGTACCTACATGAACGATTTCTGTCTTTTTGTTGAGTCATGTGTTTTACAATTTATTTTCGTATGTACTGTAGCAAAGTGGCATAGTTATAATAAGAACAATGTCACTGTGTCCCAAAGTGTTCTTTATTGTTTGATGAGACCAACTTTTTCTTGCATGTAGTTAACTTTCTCCTTACTCTAGCAGGTTTACTTAGTCTCAGAGACTGATCTTTCACTCCTTTCTCAAGTTTGCCAGTCCCTGGTTGGTTTCTCAATGCCATTCCAAGTCTTTCTTTACTGTTTCTCTGCACCCCTCTACCGGCTCTAGGCACTTTCCTAAACTGCTTAACGCCACTCATTTCATCACGTGTCTCAGACTAAGACCACTTTTTAAAAACATTCTCAGTAGGTTCTAGACTTCTTTCAGACTTGCTGTGTCTCTCTTAGGCTCTAGCCACTTTCTAATACGTTTCAAGGAGCCTATAAGGTGCAAGGTATCTCGTTCAGACAGCTCAGCTACCCTCCCATGCTCTTCGAGCTTTGCAAGGCTTTTCATTGTTTCTCCTAGGGTCTAGGTGCACTATAATTTCAGGGTTCTCAGCTCACATCTGATTATAGGTGCTTCTCAGGAGTCTTCTTCAAGAATCAGTCTTATGTGTGGCAGTCACGTTTGAGGAGTCTGAGTCAGCAAGTTGATTCCACATGCTCAATTGACTAACTTCCAGTAATCTCTATTTTTTCTTTCTATCTTCCTTGTAATATATACCCTCTCTTAATGAGCTTTCATTTGTAGATATTTCCTCATTTTGTCTGAATTGTTTTGGCTCTGTGAGTTTTAGCTCTGTATCTTTCCCCATATTTCTCTTCCTCTGGCTCTTGTCGCGTGACAGGGGCCAGAAGGTAGAGCAAAGTCAAGTTATACCAACCAGGTTGCCTACCTTGGATTTTTTCAAATACTTTTTCTTTGTGTAAGCCACAACATGGAGTTTGTACATCTTGAAGCAATAACTTTCTTTTCGGATGTTCCAGGTGCTTCAGTACATATTCTCTTAAAAAAGCTATCTTTTCTCTGTCACGTTTGTGACCAGTTTCCTGCTCAGTCTCCTGTTTTTTGTTTTTGTTTTCATACATGTACAGTAAATGTTCGATTTTGTATGTTAATGATGTGCTATTCTCGGTCTCTTGTAAGAAGTCCCTGGGCGCCTGGAGTAAAAGAAGTGTAAAGTCACGTGACAGGGGGCCAGAAGGTAGAGCAAAGTCAAGTTATACTGACCAGGTTGGCATCTTTGATTTTGTCAAAAACTCTATATTGGTGGAAGAACTTTCTTTTCTGATGTTCTGGGTGCTTCAGTACCTATTCTCTTCAGTGAGCTTGAACTAAAGTTATATTTTCTCTTAGATGTTTGTGGCAGGTTTCCTGTTCAGTCTACATTTATTTTGTTTTCATACGTGTACAGTAAATGTTTGATTTTGTATGTTAATGATGCTCTATTCTGAGTCCTTTGTAAGAAGTGCCCGGGTGCCTTGAGTAAAAGAAGCAATTTATTATTAATTGCAAGTAAGTACATCTGATTAGCAAGTCTGAAGGAAATGCTCATCTGCACATCCCTCTCTCTTAAGACGCCAATCTCGTGTGCACGTCATTTTGCAGGATGCCACATTCCAACACTCATGCACACAGCATCGTCCAGGAACACAAGCTTTTCACATTGCCACCAATGTGCCCTTTTCTTTTGCTTTCTTGCATTTATACTTATTACATCCATTTTATTTAACAAAATACTATTGTTTTCGGCTACATGGGCTTGCAATGTATGACCAATTTCCTCTAGTCGCACCTCTGTGGCATATTTTGCGCTGATGCCAAACAAAGAAACAAACTGACAGCACTATTCAATGGGGGAGTGGAGTGGAGTGGAGTGGAGTAAAGCAGTGTTGCACTGTGGCATAATGCAATTTATGCTTTTCCTGTATTTCATAAGAATCAAATGAGGGAAATGGTGAAAAGGAAAATAACTCTGTGCACTATATAAATCCCTGTACACTGCAGATCCTAATATAAACATACTTTGTAGGTACCTGGGACTTCCTAGATTGCACTTATACGATCTGATCTGTCTGTTGGTTGACAGTGCCTTTCCAAAACTATGCTGTTGTATGTTTTAGTGTAAGAAATGGCATCTTGGGGAAAAAAAACTTTTGTATGCTCATGTTGTACTTTGGGTATTTCCTACCCTATTTTCAGTGGATTAGGGGATAGAGTATGTTGGAATGTACAACATTTCATTTTAATACACAGGTATTTTGGTTCTTTTGTACTTTTTAATCTCAGTAATGTATGTTGATAAAATGGGGAATCATTAAGGCACTCTTCAGACCAATAGAGCTCACCCCACATTGTTGGCGTCAGGATAAAGATGGTGAATACTAGCAGGTACTCCTCTTATCTAAATTTCTGCCTCTACGACCTGGTACAGTGAGCCTTCTTCAGGTATGGGCTCTGTGATGAAGTCCCCTTTCTGATTTTTGGGACTTTTGGCCGGGTTGCTAGAGGGATCAGGTACCACCACAAGCATAGTGGGTAGTAGGGTTGGGGGTGGTATGAGGAGGGTCCCCTTGTTCTCACAATAGGGCATAGGAGATCCACAGGGCAGCAGCAACATCACTGGCCCTTTATGAAACATCAAAGAGGAACCTGTATCAGGAAAGGTCAGACAGCCACCCATTTCCTTAGCCCTGGAACCCTCGGGCCAAGCACAAAAAAACATTGTTGGAAAATGTTGTCCCATACTTTATCCCGCTCAGACATCTGTGACCCTTCCTGGGTGCTCAGAAATCTACTGCATAACACGTTTGTGTAAAGCCACAGACTAGTCCACAATTGCCTCCAGCACTCGCTCTGTGAAATAGATGAAAATATGGAAGAGGGCGGTTTTAATAATGTTTGCTATTTGCTAGTTCAATTTGTATTTAAAGTGTCATTGTTAATGAATTTGTTAAATTCATTATTTTGTTTTAATTGGTATTTAGCTGTTTTTCTTTTTCTTTGTATAGGGTTTGTAATAAGCCTATGTACAATAAAATAGAGGGGGAATGTGCTGGGAAAGGGAAAATAAATTGGAAAATGGAAAACCTAACGGCTCTGTTACATGGTAGCACTGGGAGCCTCAAGCTACTTTGGAGGCCTTTTAGAGAGAAATACTAGGCCCAACGCCATAGATCCCACCGAACAGCAGTGGACTCTTGAAGCTGGAGAGTGTTGGTACTGAAGAGAGATTTAACTAGGGTGTTTATGGGGGTGGGGAGAGAGAGGAGATAATTGTTGATTACAGAGAGAAGTTATGTTTTTGGTTGCCTTCAGTTGTATCATTTGGAATGGAAATGTCTGATTATGCTACACAAATGTTATTAAAAAAATCCAAGATGGCAGACCAGCCATTTAAAGACGTGGTCTTCCTTCCCTATTCTCAGTCAATTTCGTGAGCACATGTGATCCTATTAAACCCAGCCAATTCAAGTCCTGTGTCACTTTGCCAGCACAGTTGAATGCCCTGACTGGCAGTCTGTCCCTGGGGGGAGGCATTTCAGGACTATATAAGCAAAGGCTTGCAGGCAATAGAGATGTTTGGAGAAGGAGCTGCTGGTGAGAGTTTGGAGACGGCCGGAGAGAAGGAGCATGTAAGCACTATTCCCTTGGCCACTATCAGGACCATGCTTTGATAATCATTGACTTTTCTAGCACATGGTTCTTGCTTAAGGCTACATTTTAGCTTGAGGCTCGAAAGCTTAGCTTAAGGATTTTAATTTGTAGTTTAAACACTTTCTGAACCATGCATTCTTACTGAGAAGGCGCAAGATCTCTTTTGTGATGAATGGAAAAATTAGCCGATGTATCCAGGAAATCTTTAAAATCGCTATGGACAAGACTGAATCCTTTCAAAGTCAGAATAAGAACAGGGTGTGATGATGTGGTTGGTGTTGTCTTAGCTTCCTTTTCCTGGTAAAATGTTTGAATATTTGCCGCACCCACGCAAAAGAAAATGTAAAGAGGGCCCACTATCTGCATGCAGTTTATTCAGAAGCCTGTCCTAATTATTAATATGCCTTTTCTAGAAGCATTTCTGGGGCCCTAGCCAGTTTGGAAATCATCTTAGTTGCCTATATGCACATCCATATCTGCAAACTTCCAAATAATATAACAATGGTTCTACCAAGGGTTGTCCCCTACCGAGCATGGAACTGAGAACAATATCTGTGTATACGGTATATATCAGTATGCTGGTAACATAGCTCAGTCTTTCATCCTTCCGAGGTTGCTATTAATTTACTTATTTCATGTAAACATTGAATATCCTCTGTCAGTCCAGAAATTCTCGATCATAAGGCAATATACTTTCTTGGCGTAGACCAACCGCCTCATGTGTGTAGAAGGTATAGAAAAAACTCAACCATAGTGCGGCCATTTTAGAGGTGACTGAAATCGCCATTTTGTTTTCTTTCTGTCTTCTCTAACGTTGCCTTTTTGCCTCATGTAAAACTGCTTTGCTGAAATATTATTCTGCTTCACTGGTGCACAATGCAAGGCCGCGAGCGGCATGTTGAAACATAACGCATTAAACTAGACAGAAATGCCCGGTCCCTCCCGCGTATATCCTTGAAGGATGAGCAGTGAGGCATTTTAATCAGAACAGCAGGTGCCAGCTAGTCTGGGTAAGCACAGTAGAAACTCTGGAGTGAACATTAAATGACTTGAATTATGCTCTTCTTTGTGGCTCCCCTTCCCTGAGCCTGGTAGAGCCCTGGAGAGCAAGTTGACTCCCCGGTACACGAAACGAAACGAGGAGATAGCAAGGCCTGGAATGTGTCTCTCCCTACGCACAGCTTGCTTGTAGAAACAGAAGCATTGTGTTCTTTAAAACACAGACTTAATTTTGTGGGCTTACAAAATTGCAAACTGTTACACAATGAATGTTCAAAGGTGTCAAACTAGTCACCATTGTCAATCATCGTGCCCAGTTCAAAGGAAATGCAATAGGGGTGGTAGAAGTTGTGACACTACTGATTACTAGGTGCTTGTTTTGTATATATGTAACTGTTGTACGAATTTCGCTCTCTTGTGTCCCCCGAGGTCTGGTAGACACATGTCGCAGGGCGTGGGACCAGTTGGCCAACTGAAACTATTTGCTTTGCAATAAACCCTAGATTTTGGGAATACAACCTCGTGTCTGGCGTATCAGTTTGTGTGTGGTGATTGTGCTTTGTTTCCACAAACGGGGGTCCCTCAGGGGCCCCTTCACCTCATTTCACAAGGCAATCTTAACACATAGAAAGGATTTTAGGAAACGGGGCAGTTTGGTGTACGTAAAAACAAGAAATATACATAAAATGAGAATTCTAAATATAAACACACCACCACCCAAATATTCAGTCAATATGTCAAGAGTATACAAAAAGAATTATGACTATGCAAAACTTACAATAAGAATCCCATCAGATTCACAAATTCATGGGTAATGGAATCAATCAATAAATGGTCTCTGAACAATTCTAAGGCCAGAGCATAACATAACCACAACATGAGTAGGCAGAGCTCAGATTCTTTACGTAAGGTTCACCAGTTAATGCACATGAACCGTTAATGTGCATCTGTCCAATACTTAATTGAGGGCCCGGGTTTTTGACCACGTAACTTGTCTGCTACTTTGTTCCTTTTCTGATGTGCAATACTTTGAAATGCCCTTCTAGCACATCACACTATTTTTCCACTTTTGTTACATGCAAACTCGTTCCTGTGCCCCTTGCAAGAGCACTCAGGGAAGCCATGCTCTCAGACATTGATTTTTGCAAGTGGAAACTTTACGAAAGAAAAACATCTAGCACCAGATTCCAGCCCTACTAGAGCACCACACTCCTGTGCCGCTACTGCCTCAATTCTGTCTTCTTTTGAACATTCTGCACAGATGTTGTGGTGGATTGTAGGCACAATCATGTCATGTAAGAGCAATTGTTTAAAAAAAGTGTAATACTTTATTTGTCTTTTATACAACCAAACAATACAAACTCAATGCCCGATTACCCACCCCCACCCACCAAGCTTGGATACACATCTGCAAATTCCATAACTTGTGCAGTCTCCAGCAACATACAACATCATCAGTCCGCATTCAAAATCAAGTATTGGACATATGGGCCCCACACCTCACAGGGGCGGGCATGTAATGGCAGAGTCCGTATTATGCTAGTCTCAACATAGTGACAGTAGGCTATATCATGTAACCAATCTTGTACTCTGGGAGGACGGCCCTTCCACCAGGCCATAGCCACCCTTCTGTATTCTAATACCAACAGTAGTCCTGCCAAGCGTTTCCCTGTGGGTTGCAAGCCTCTAGCACATCCCAGGACTGTTAGAGTGGGATCCGGCACTAAAGGTTCACTGGTGATCAAAGAGCTTTTGGCCAACACTTCTACCCAGAAATCGTGAACCCGTGGGCACTCCTATGCCAAGTGGAGAAAACCAGCTGGGGCGTATCCACATGTCCCACAGGCGTCCAGGGTATCGGGGTGGTATCTGTGAAGCTTGGTAGGGGTGTGGTAAGTTTGGTGCAGAAAGTTTAAAACGTATTTGCTTGCATCTGGAATTTAAAGAAACCTTCTGGGTCTGGTTCAGAATATACCCCCAATCCGCGTCATCTATTGGTGCCTTCAATGTGGTTTCCCAGCACCTCTGTAGGACGTCTCCGTCCCACAGAATCTCCGAGACCAACCCCCCGTATATCCGTGAGACCAGGTTGCCCTACCCTCGGGATTGAATCACTCCCTGCAGTGGCCAGATTGAGGGTTGTTCAGGAAACATGTGAAAAGCCCCTTAATAGCAAAACGTCGGCGGAAATATACAAAAATGTCTAACGCTGAGACCCCTCCCTTATCCTTTGCCTGTTGGATTGTGAGGAACTCTCCCTCTGCGAACAGGTCCCCAAGGGCCTTAATCCTATTTGCCCACTGGAGATACACCTGCTCGCTGGTCAGCGGCATGCCTGGGATGTGGCGCGCTAGGATCAATGGTGAGTATAGGATGGAAATGTCGACCTTCCCTTCCATTTTCCGCCAGATTGCACATGTGATCTTGGTCTACGTTCAGAGAGCTGGGTGCCACGTTTTACTTCCTGATGATCACTGCCCGCAGCAAGTGTGGCGCAACTATGGCCCTCTTCACCTGCACATGGGGTTGGATAAAATGTGTTGCATACCAGTGACTCAAAAAGTGTGCCTGCGCTGTCCAATAGTAGCACTCAAGGTCCGGTAGAACTAGGCCTCCCCTTCTCGGCGGTTGTGTCAGTGTCGCATAGGCCACTCTTGCCATCCTCCCAGCCCACACCAGGTCAAGGATGAGTCTGTGTAGGCATCGAAAAAAGATGCTGGTCAACAGTAGAGGGACATTGAGGAACAGGTAGAGGAATTTGGGGAGAACCACCATTCTAACGATTGAGATTCGACCAGCAACGTCAGTGGAAGCGTGCGTCATCTATTCACCTTCTCTTGGAGCCTCTCCACCGCCCTGCTATAGTTATCCCCGAAAAGGTCCTCCCAACGTTTAGAGACCATGATACCTAGGTACCTAACTCCTGTGGTATCCCATCTGTGACCAAACTCATCTCTGAACTATGCAGTGTTTGTGGTGAGGGGGAACACCACTGAGTCTAGGTTATTTTCTGGGTCACTAATGCAGAGGGTCATGTCGTCCGCGTATAATATGATCAACCTATGGGTTCGAAACAGTCTTCTCTGTATGTGGCGTTCCCTAAGGATCGCTGCCAATTGTTCCATCCCCAGGGCGAATAATAGCGGGGAAAGGAGGCATCCCTGTCGGGTTACCCTGCCCATCTTAAAAGCGTCTGACCTCACCCGCCCCACTCCGATTTTCGCCAATGGGTTGGTATATACAATAGGGACACCAAGTTGATGAAGTAGGGGCCCAGGCCCAGTTTACGGAGTACCGCAAATAGGAAAGGCCACTCAACGGAGTCAAAGGCCTTTTCCGCGTTTAAAAATACTGTGATTGCCTGGGAGGTGCTGTCCAGTGCCTCCATTATCCCAAATAGGCACCAAAGGTAGTATTCTTCCGGGGGATAAAACCCGCCTGATCCACCAGTACCAGACCGGACATGAGTGGGGGTAATCTGTTTGCTAGGATCTTGGCCAATATTTTATTATTGACGTTAATCAGGGGAGTAGGTCGGTAAGACCCACAGTCCTCGTGGGGGTGGGGGGTGTTATCCCTTGTTTGTGTATGAGTATTATGTTGGCTTCACCCAATCTGGGTGGGAGCGATCCTGTCGTGAGCGACTCCTGGTATACTCTGAGGAGAATCAGCACTATTATAGGGGCATAGGCCTTATAGAATTCCCCCGTTAGACCATCAGGTCCCAGAGATTTAGATCCCGGGAGCTCCTTGATTGCTGCTAGGATTTCCTTCAGGGATTTGATGTGCTCAAGGGGTTCGCGTAGGTGCTCCTCTACCCAGTAAAGTTCCATCTGGTCTAGATGGCGCTTAGCTCCTCGGGGTCTGTTGGGTTTTGGGAGCTGTATAGTTCTGCAAAAAACATCCAAAATGCAGCTGCAATATCCTCTTCATAGCCTACTAGTTTACCTTTGGGGGTCTTTTACACACTTCATTGGGGGAGGTCGCCTGCCGGCCACTATTAACTGCGCAAGAAGTGCTCCTGGCTTTTGTCCTTCGCCGTATTGCCTGATTTTACAGCCGCATGCCAGAAGGCGAACCTCCCGTTTCGTGTTAGTTCTGAACTTATTGAGTTCTTCGCGCAGAAGTGCAAGGACCCAGGGGTTCAAAGTGCTTGCATAATCTGTTTCCAGGTCCTTAATTCTAGCTTCCCCCTGCGTGAGTTCCGTCCGTTTTCTTTGGACATACAAGCTCCTCGAACATAGCACTTTAGACTTTCCCACAGCACCCCCACCGATGAGACAGAACCTTCGTTATCTTGGAGGAAGGATTGAATATCGCTGCGTTGTAGTGTGCCAGGTTCAAATGGCTAGCAATGTCCCCCTCCTCCCCGGTCTGCCCACCCCACATTCGAGGAGAACTGGTGCATGATCTGAGAGGGTCCGTGAAAGTATCTGAGAGGTGCCCCACCAGAATCCCCCCGTAGGAGACACAAATTGATAATCAAGCCTAGACCTGGAGCCATGGACCCAGGTGTGGTACTTGTAGTCTCACTCCCCTTGGAAATATCTCCAGGAGTCCATGAGGTCACATGACACACAAAGTTCCTGCGCTTGTATACCAGCCTTGGTTATGTTACACTGTCCCGCTCCCGTTCCGGTCCATAAGGGGATCAGCACTGTGTTCAGGTCCCCTCCCCACACTATCGCGGCGCCCAGGCATATCATTACCCAGTCAAAGCCATTCGGACCATCTATATTGGGGCTGTAAGAGTTCAATAGTGCCACCTGTAACCCCTCAAGGATCAGGTGGACTAGGAGAGCACTCCCCTTGTTGTCTTTCGCTGTTGAGATCAGGCGAAACTTAACCCCCCCTTCCAATCAGCATAGCAATCCCTCTGGCATAGGAGTGGGATGAGACATACCTGTGGCATCCCCAATGGCACCCCATTTATTCTCAGAGGATGCAGTGAGGTGAGTTTCTTGTATAAATGCCACATCGATCAGGGGGCGTCAGAGGTATTGTATGACCTTCAGGATCTTATCAGAGCTGCCCCTCCTTACCCCCCTAATATTCCAGGTCACTATGAACCCCAGTGACTCCTAGGGTGTCTGATCTTATTGGGAGTGTCACCCCCCTCCATGTTTCTTTTGGGCTTGCACACTGTTTGCAATCTTGGGCAAATGTATGTATTGGCGAGATAGCCGTGCGAGAATCAGGAACCTAGGTGAACTCAAATTCCCCACCAGGCAAGGCTCCTCCCCCTGTTGGTGGTACATAAACAACCGAGGCAAATTATCAAACTGCAGCATCCATTGGGTTACTAATGGTACACAAACCTGACCCCCTCGCTGCCCTATGAACCAAGTTTTTCATCCCGGGTCAACCCGGCCCCGGTCGACCTGCTTGAGGTCTCAGGATATTGCGAGGAGAGAGTACCAATCTCATCCAGGAACGCACTTGCCGCCTCTGGCATGGTAAAGAATTGTGCTCTCCCCCCATGCTGGATCCAAAGCTTCGTAGGGAACAGCATGGGGTATGAAATGTTTTGGTCTCTCTGCCGACGCTTGACCCCTGTGAAGGATCTCCTCGAGTCCTGAACCGCCGTGGAAAAATCTGGATAGATGTGGGATCTTGTCGCCATTGTACTGCAATTCTCCTATGGTTCTGGCCAACCCCAGGATTGTGTCCCGAAGACTATAATTGAGGAGGCGAGCGATAATGGGGTTGGTGGCCGCTCCGGGTATGGGTCGGGTTGTCGGTATGCTGTGGACTCTCTCCACCACAAACAGCGGAGATATCTCTTGTCCCCCAAAAAGTTCTATGCACATGGTCTCCACAAATTCCTCTCATGTTCTCTCGGATCCGTACCAGGCGTATATTGTTTCTATGGGCCTTTCCTTCTAGATCTTCGTTCTTCGTTGCCACTGCTTTGATCTGCACCTCGAGGGACGAGACTTTGGCCGCCAGTGAGGTCAAACCATCTTCCAATCCTGATATTCTATGTTCCGCCTCATCCAGCTGGTCTCTGCGTTTGTCTAGGCGATGTTGGAGGAGGTCTACGTTTGATGAAAGCGAATCCAGTTTTGAATCAAGCCCACCAATACCAGCCTTGAGATCAAGGAGTATCTCTCTAATGTCCTCCTCTGGATGGTCGGTAGTGCCTTCGCGATCTCCCCTGCGGGCGCAGCGGCCTCCCCCAGCTGTTGTGATCTTGGTGTCCTGCAAGACGTTCTCCTCTCAAAGGTAAGTTTCCGCTGGCTTTTGTCTAATTTAGCCATTGTACAGAGGGAGTCTCAATAGTGCAAATGGAGGGGGAGGAGGGCCGAGGAACAGGTCCCTCCCAGGAGGTCGGGGTCCGGTGCGATTGTGGGTCGCTACAGGTGGGGTGGTCTAGGTGATGAAGCTCAAAGTGTCCTCTCCTATGTCTAAGGCGTAAATATTTATGATAGAGGCCCAGAGACCAGGGGAGATGACCCTAAACTGGGCTGCAGTTGGGGGTCAAAAAGGATTTCTTCTGTGCGACCAGGTTATATGCCTAATTGGCGAGCGATCAATGTCCAGCTCAGACGCTAGTTGGGGGCCTGATACTTCAGGCAGTCTTCTCCTCAGGGACCCGACACCGCACCCAGATGTATCTGAGCGGTCTACCAGGAGCCCCCCAGTCGCTCGACCTAACGGATCTGTCGCTGATCCAGGCCTCCTTCAGGAGTGGGCACTCGCCAGACTTCTGGCAATTTGGGGGACTCCTTCAGGGTCTGTGTCTCCCGCTCTGTGGAAGCGGGCTTGGAGTTGTCTCTGCTCACCGGAGTCCAGTCAACGATCTACGGAGCACTGGTTCTCCAGCATGGGGTCTGGCATGGATTCACATGCTCATGAATATTCCCCGTCGTCAGGCTGGGAATCCTCGGTAAAGAAAAAACCAGTATCAGTTTTGTTTCTGATCTGTCTTTCGTAGTAATAACCAATCACTGGTCTCTGCGTCATACTGACCACAGCCAATGACTGCCCTCTACCTAAGCACCGCCTCTGGCAGCCAACTTCAGATTTTTACCGCACGTTCATGTGTTGGGATCCTCGTGCTATTGCTCTCGAGCGTTAGTGCTATTTTTTCACGTTTTTTCTCAAAAACTTCGTTTTTTCGGTCAAAAGAGCCTCAAGCTCCACCGACTCTCCATCCGATCAACGGGGACCCGTTTCGGATTCGTCTGCGCCCCTCAAGGGTGAAGATTTCGTCGAGCTACGCTTTTGGAGGACTCCAGAAGTTTCTCAGGCCCGGCCATGGCCCAGGAGAAGGGAAGCTCGACGCCCGGAAAGCTGTTCAGGGTCTGCCCTGGATGCCAGCTGCAGAACGTCTTCAAGGAGGACGAACACTCTTTTTGTCTTTACTGCCTACATGAGGACAAGACGCACGTGGAGAAGAACTGTGCGTTTTGCGGCAACATGTCGGAGCGGACCATGAAGGACCGCCATCAACGTCTCGCCAACTGGCTAGAAGGGAAGAGCCCGTCCGGCGAGAAGAAGAGGAAGAAATCCGAGCGGTCTTCTAAGACCTTTGAGGACGCCCCGGCGACGGGGGTCCAACATAAGGCCAAGCACCGCGAGTCCGCTGGCACCGGGAGCGCCGAACGGTCGGGCTCTACGGGCGCCAGGCAGGGCGCACCCTCCCCGGCACCATCAACCACGAGCCAACGCTCTGGGTCGGGTAAGAGGAAGGCCGAGCACCCGGCGAAGCTCCTGGAGAGGCCCCGGTCGAGCTCGAAGGCGGAGGGGGAGCGAGGCAGTGTCCCCCCCCCTCAAGGATAAGGCGGTGAGCGCACCTAAGGTGGTGAAGGCCTTAATCCATCCGGCCAAGCCCTCTATCGAACCTGTCGCGGCGGCCCTGGCTCAGCCTGTGGAGGCTACACCAGTGGTGGCGACCTCGGGGCTCAGAGTCTCCCTGCCACCTCGGAGGGAGTCCTCTTTTGTGCCCATCGATAGGACCCCCGTGAAATCCCCCGTGGGGAAGAAAAAGGGGGGGCAGGGCGTCGTCGTAGATTCGGCCTCAACCTCAGAGGAGGAGCTGGTCGAGGTCTTAAGCCACGGCCTCGGCGTGGAAGAAGACCGGCCCGTCGGGATGGATCCCGACGCAGGTGACGACGACATCGTCGAGGGTACCGACGGGGCCCCTGATCGCCCGTCGGATTCCCCTCTGCCAGCGCCGCGAGACAACTCGGCGGCCATTTTGTTGGCTATACAGTCCTTATGCTCTGAGATAAGGACGAGACTACCGTTGCCGACGGAACCTCTCCCGTCGGGGGACCCAGAACCGGGACCTTCTGGTGTTCCCCCTACCAAGAAAAGAAGGAGCCACCCTCCACCTCCTTTTCAGCCGTCGCGCCCCTTCCAGCCCTCCTCCCCGTCCACCCGAGGGGATGATACGGGGACTGACACGGCAGCGACGGGTACAGACGACGAGGATGTACCGTCGTCGCCTCCCACCAGGGCTTCTCCGCCCGACGAGATTGGATCGTTCCACTCAATGATCGCCAGGGCATCCGAGCTTTTCCAACTCTGCCCTGAGGAGAAGAAGGAGGAAGGTTTCCTTTATCAGCGGCGCGAGGCCAAGAGGAAGACGGTCCTCGCGGTGCCTCTATTGGACGACATTTGGGATGAGTGCCTCACCCTCCTCAAGAACCCGTCCACGACGCCAGCTAGAAGAGACCGGTACGAGAAAAAGTACCGGGTCCCGGACACGGCCCCCCTGTGCCTCCGGGCGCAGCCTACCCCGGACTCCGTCGTCTCCGCGGCGGCCAGGAAAAAAGCGGGGGGGGTGCGGCCTCCACATCGACTTCCCCACCGGACGGCGAGGGAAAGAAATTGGACGCTATGGGACGCAGAGTCATCTCGTCTGCAGCGACGACAATTAAAGCTGCCAACGCCTTGGCTATCGTGGCCCGATACGACAGGGAGCTCTGGTACAAACTGGCTCCCCTGCTGGACTTCTTGCCGGACGACAAGAGGGCAGAGGCCCTGGAGATCCTGTAGGAAGGTGAGGTGGCTTCGGACCACGCCATTACCGTTGCTACGGACATCGCCGACACTGGGTTCCGCCAGTTGGGCAACGGCGTTTGCCTTAGGCGGCGTGGATGGCTCAAGGCTACGGACTTCCGTCAAGGCGTTCAGACCAGAGTCCTGGACATGCCCTTCGATGGGAACAACCTGTTTGGGAAAACGGTGGACGATTCCCTTCAGGCCATTAAAGCGGACACCGAGACGGCCCGGGCCCTTGGAGTTCTGCAACAACGACGGACGCCCTTTCGGAGCAGCGGAGGCAAGGGCGCCTCCAAAGGTTCCGGCGGCGGTTTCTCCTCCTACCGTCAAACGGCCCGCTCGTCATCTCAGGAGGCCTACAGAGGACGAGGCAAGCCTGGCGGACCCCGCCGTCGTCGCCAAGGACAAGGCGCTAAAGCCTCGTCGAAGCAGGATTGAACCGGCCGGGGGGTCGGGCCCCCACCGAAGCACCCCGGTGGGAGGCCGGCTGGCGAGCTTCGTCAGCGTGTGGGAGTCCATCTCCACCGACCGTTGGGTGCTGGACGCCTTGGCCCGGGGCCACGCGCTCGAGTTTCAAAGAAAGTGTCCGCGCGTCCCCCCCCGTGGCCAGGAAAGAACTTCACGTCCCTCAACTTCTCCTGGAGGTGAAGGCGATGCTCAAGAAGGGCGCCATCGAACTCGTCCCAAAGAGGCTTCGGAGCTCCGGAGTCTACTCGAGATACTTCTTCGTGAAGAAGAAGACGGGGGGATGGCGCCCCATCCTGGACCTGCGACGTCTGAACAAGTTCATCAAGGCGCAAAAGTTCCGGATGGTCACACTCCAGCACGTCCTGGGTCAGCTGGAGGAAGGAGACTTCCTGTCGTCGTTGGATTTGGAGGATGCCTACTTCCATATTCCCATCTTGAAGGGGCACCGAAAATTCCTCAGGTTTGTGGTCCAAGGGCGGCATTACCAGTTCAAAGCCCTCCCCTTCGGTCTACGGTCGGCACCCAGGGTGTTCACCAAGTGCCTCGCACCGGTGGCGGCTCAGCTGCGCCGCGAAGGGATCCACGTCTACCCCTACCTGGACGACTGGCTCATCCGAGCCAAGACAAGGGAGCTCCCCGTGGTCCACACGGCAAGGACCGTCCAACTTCTCACGGACCTGGGATTCTCCGTGAACTACACCAAATCCCACCTGGTACCCGCGCAAGACACTCTGTTTCTGGGAGCGAGGCTCAACACAGTGTCCCTTCGGGCCTCCCCGTCGGAGGAGAGGACCAGGACCATCCTGGGCAAGGTGCAGCGGATGTTGGTGGCCGACGCGGCCAAGGTGAGGTCCATCAAGTCCCTCCTCGGAATGATGTCTTCCTGCATCTACCTCATTCCCATGTGCAGGCTCGGGATGCGCCCGTTGCAGGAGTTCCTGGACGCGCGCTGGATCCAAACGACGGGCAACTTCGAGGAAAGGATCACACTCGACGAGAGTTTCCGACGAGCGATCCGGTGGTGAGGCACCCGCGCGCATCTGACAGCGGGCATGGACTTCCAGACCCCAGCCCACCAGGAGACAGTGACCACGGATGCCTCCCTGGAAGGGTGGGGAGCGCACACTGAAAATCTGCACGCAAGGGGCCTTTGGCTCCCGACGGAGAAATCCTTACATATCAATGTCCTGGAGCTCCGTGCAGTGTTTTGGGCCCTCAGTTCCTTCCTTCCGTCCCTCAAGGGCAAGGTGGTGAGGATCTTCACCGACAACACCACCACCATGTTTTACATCAGAAAACAGGGCGGAACCAGGTCCCCAGCACTGTCCAAGGAGGCGCAGGACCTGTGGCATTGGGCAGTCACCCAAGGGATGTTTCTGGTGCCGTTTCATCTGGCAGGGATAAAAAACACCATCGCCGACTCACTCAGCAGGGAGCTGCGCTCGTGCCACGAGTGGGAACTACGGCAGGATCTAGTGGATCGCCTCTTCCGACGGTGGGGCACACCCCAGATCGACCTGTTCGCGACGGCGACGAACTCCAAGTGCCGGAGGTTCGCCAGCAGGTTTCCCCAGGCGAGGAGCATGGGCAATGCTTTCTCGTTCCCCTGGGAGGGCCTGTTCCTCTACGCGTTCCCTCCTTTGCCACTGCTAATCCGGCTCGTCAACCAGCTCAAGAGGTCACGGTGCAGGATGATCCTCGTCGCACCTGCGTGGCCGAGGCAGATATGGTTCCCGGACCTTCTGGACTTGTCAGCGTCCCCGCCAATCAAGCTGCCGGTGGACGCGGATCTGCTCTCCAGGGAAGGAGGCGCCATCCTCCACCACGACCCGAAATCGCTGAACTTGCAGGCCTGGCTCCTGCAGCGCTAGAGTTTGGAGGATACGACATACCGGCCGACTGCAGAGAGGTTCTTGCAAAGGCCAGGGCGTCCTTGACTCTTAAATGCTACGGACACAAATGGAAGAGGTTCTTTGTCTGGTGCCACGCACAGAAGATTAACCCTCTACGGATTGCGGCTCCCCAAGTTCTGCCGTACCTGCTGACGCTGGCCAAAGCTGGACTGGCACACGCGTCCATCAAGATTCATCTTGCTGCGATCTCCCGATACACCAGAACCACGGGACGGACGTCCTTGTGGTCTCATCGTCTGGTGAAAGAGTTCATGAAGGGACTGTTCAGATCGTTCCCGCCGGTGAAGGCTCCGGCCCCGGCGTGGGAGCTCAACGTGGTGCTGACCAAGCTCATGGGACCTCCGTTCGAGCCTCTGCACTCGGCCCCGTTGAAGTTTCTGTCGTGGAAAACAGCGTTTCTTGTGGCCATCACCTCCGCACGACGGGTGGGAGAGATCCAGGCCCTTTCCTGCAAGGCCCCGTACTTGACTTTTCACGACACGAGGGTAGTGCTCAGGACGCACCCCTCCTTCATGCCCAAGGTACCGTCGGACTTCCATCTCAACGAACCCTTGGTGTTGCCTGTGTTCTTCCCGTCGCCTTCGTCGCCGGCTGAGAGGACTTTGCACTCGCTGGATGTGGCTAGAGCGCTGAAGTTCTACGTGGACCGCACGAAGTGTTTTCGGAAGACGTCACAACTCTTTGTGAACTTTGGACCTGTCAATCAGGGGAAGGCTCTCTCGAAGGCTTCCATTTCCAGATGGCTCTCCGGCTGGATCATGTACTGTCATCGGTTGGCAAACCGACCGCTGCCCGGCCGTCCGAGAGCCCCTTCCACCAGAGCGATCGCAGCTACCACGGCGTTCCTTTCTGGTGTGCCCCTGCTGGACATATGCAGGGCTGCTACGTGGAGGTCGACGCACACCTTCACGAAGTTCTACTGCGTCGATCGGGATTCCAGGGAGGAGTCCAGGGTCGGCCAAGCAGTGCTGCGCAACCTGTTCGCCTGAGGTGAGCCTGGTGAGGAGGTAAGATGCTTAATGTTGAGTTTGATGCAATGCTTAATGTTGAGCCTTTGCCACCTCCCGTGGTTGTGCATGTGTGTACTGCTATGTATTCTTTATTCATGAGCATGTGAATCCATGCCAGACCCCATGCTGGAGAAGGAACAAGTTACTTACCTGTAACTGTTGTTCTCCAGCATGGGTCTGGCATGGATTCACATGCGAACCCTCCCGCCTACCCCTCTGCGGCTCTTCACTTGGTCATACTGCCACTTCACGTGCTTCCAAATCTGAAGATGGCTGCCAGAGGCGGTGCTTAGGTAGAGGGCAGTCATTGGCTGTGGTCAGTATGACGCAGAGACCAGTGATTGGTTATAACTACGAAAGACAGATCAGAAACGAAACTGATACTGGTTTTTTCTTTACCGAGGATTCCCAGCCTGACGACGGGGAATATTCATGAGCATGTGAATCCATGCCAGACCCATGCTGGAGAACAACAGTTACAGGTAAGTAACTTGTTCCTAATATGGCTTTAGGGCGGCAGACCACCCCCGCCAGTTTAATGATCCTGTTGCCTGCAGTCTCTCAGAATGTCAACTATTGGGATGCCCTCCCGTCAGGTCGGATGGTCCAGCGGCGGGCTCCCACCTGTTCCTAGTCTCCTTCCTCTCGTGCTCACCTTTTTCTGGAATCACGGAGATGCTGATGTTGTCACACCCCCTCTCACAGACTGTACAGAATGCTGGACATGCCGGCCCTTTCGCCTCCGTTTGGTCCAGGGGTGGTGCGCAGCTCAGCCTCAGTGTGCTCTCTAAAGTTGTTGTCACTATCCTCCGGCGGTGTCGTGTTGCCTCTTGAATTCACTCCGCCCGCGGGGCTGCCTCTGCTTGCACAGCCCAGGTTGCAGCCGTGTAGTGACTGCAGCAGCCGGCAACTGTTGGATCGCCTCCGCACCGGAGCTCTCCCCCTGCTGCGCCTGCTGTACTGGTTCCACAGACCAGCCGGGCCACCCGCTGTTTCTCCCTCCGGACGGTGCCCAGTCACTGTGTGGGTCTCAGTCTTGTACCTTCGCCCTCTGATGGAGAGCGATATTGCCAGGAGTATCTGCCGCCGAGGGGAGGGGTGAGTGAGGACGGGCCTGCTCTTCGTCCGGCGTCCTCCCTCTCGCTCGCGTCCTGAGTGTGTATCACAGGGCGGCCATAATTTTCGTTGCTGATTAGAGGCCTCGATTGTCCGTTGCTGCACTCTTGGACCAGTGCTGCTTCTCCGGGACCCCGTCCTGCCATGCCGGCTCTATATAGTTGTGCTGCTCTCATGACCCCCTCCAATGCAGTCTGTCTTACTCCACAGCCGACACACCGAGGGATCACTCTGCACTTGTCGGCCTCACCGCACACCTCTGGGCCAGCTGTGCTCATTATGCGGGTTGTGTCGGCATCTGCTCCTGATGAGTTGAAGGTCCGCAGGAGGGATCTTCAGGGAACCCAGCCGCACTCTGCCAAAGGAGTTTGCTGCCTTCGAAGTTGCCTTTATATCAGGATTAATCGGAGCTCCTCACAGAGCTTAAAGAGAGACCGCCATCTCAGTCGGGCTCTCTAGCACTACCATGTAAGAGCAATGGTGTGCCGTGGCACTTATTTCTGAGACCCGGCACATATTGTCTCAGACTCAGTTTGATTAGGATGTGTTGTTTGTGTTTTGGCAACTTTTATTATTGTGACTGCCAGTCACATAATAAACACCTATAGAATCTAAGCAAAATGTAAATGATGATTGTGTTTAAAGGCGCACTTTAACATTTGTCTCATGTGAAGAAACAACGAGTATGTTATTTTATGTGTATGTTGATTGCTATTTGTAAATCACAAATCTGCGTAGGGACAAAGTGCATCCGTCAACCACAATAAGCCGATCGGACTTGCACCTTTAACCCCATATATGTTGACAGCATGGGGAGCAGCCATGGGTGGTGGCAACAGTGGGCTGGGAGCTGCCTGTGTCATGAGCGAGTCATGAAACATTTGAGCCCTGGCACTTATTTCTTTTGACAAATTAAGCACTGTGCAAGAGACCTAGAGAGCGTACGGTTAGCCAAAAACCAACCATGGTAGGTGAGCGAGCACTCTTTTGTTTCCTGAAGCTAGGTCCGCGCTCAATAAATACCCAAACAATAATAATACAAAAACACATATAACCTATAAATTCCCCAATCAGGAGAATAAAGATTTGAATTAGTTACCAGTGTTCAACAGGTGAGTACTTACTCAGAGGCAAAGAAAATAGGTGGCACCAACACAAGAACAGATTCTCACACTTTATAATAAGTCCAATCATAAGTTGCTATGGAGCCTTGTACCGAAAAGTCACAAATTGCAGATTATAATTTCCTCCGGTGAGGATCAGTCAAAATTGGTGCTTAGTAATGCTTTTAAAAGTTAGATATGTATTTTCACAAAAATCAGGTAAGTACCCCACTCTATCCTATTCACTGGGAGAGGCCTAGGAAAGTATCCTTAGCCCAGCTTTGCCAACCAGAGGCCAGGCCAGAGGGAGTTAGAGCCAAGGGCTATGCACCCAATGTTACCCTATCGAGGACAGTGGGGGTACAGAAACAGGTATGTTAACTTACCACCATGGCTCTGATTCTTCCAGATAAGACTACAGATCTTTCAGAATCCATTGGGAACACAATAATTTGCTCTTGGTTCGGGTGAGGAAGACCCACTGATTGCAGATGCAGAGATCACTTTTTTTGGTCAGGAGTTGGTTCGTCAGACCCCAGATGAAGAAAAGAAGCATACTACTGTGGTGCAGACCCTTCAGGACACCTGCACAGGATTGGAGAAATATTGTTCCAATTAAGGTCACCACGGTACAGCGGTGAACAGAGAAGCAGACCCAGCACAGCAAGATAGCCGAGGCAGGTGCTGGTCTGTCCACCAGGTAATCCAGGGACACTGCTGAAGGTTTGGAAGACACAGATCTTCAAGTAGGGGTTGAGACTGGTTGTTCCCACCGGTCCAAGGGTCGAAGCACCAAGGAGGGTCTTCTGAGATCAAGCAGAGGAGCAGGGCTACACCGGGACAATCACTGGAGTCAATGCTAGTCAGCTACAGGGGTTGTCCTTGTGTCTTCAGCAAGAAGCTCTTCTTCGCATAATTATTGGTTCTAACAATGATCTGTTGAATAACTGCAGGAGCCCTCCTTTTATCCAAGATTCATACTGGGAGCAAGCCCAGCAATGGTAAGGATTTTCACTATTCAAACAGCAAGGGGGTGTCCAATCCTGGTCAACCACTGGCCATCACATCGGTCCTGCAACACACTTTTGGATGTCAGAGGATGTGGTCTGGGGCCAGACAGTCCCAGAACCCTCCTCTGGCACACACTTTCTCAAAGGCCACTTGCCTGTGAAAGAAGCATATTTCCCCAGGAAAGGGGTTACTATATATAGCATTGTTTTGACCTGAGAATGCAGGAATATGGCTAGAGAACAATATGGCCTAAGAACAAGTGAAAATCTCGTTGCACAGCCATTTTAGGGTGCTAGCCACCTTTAGTAGTCATTCGTGACAAATGCAAAAGTGAACAAGAAAAATACAAATGTTAAAAGTCACTGAGCCACCAGCTTGTTTTAGGCACATTGTCAAAGTAACCAAAAAGTCTTGGGTAAAATGTTATAAGGCTACAAAGTATCCTAACTGCACCTCACTGTAAGGTGATGTGTGCAATGGTAAAAATACAAGAATTCCAAAAGAGAGTCTCTAAGTATCGATAGTCTTAGAGACAACTCCGTTTCCCCATACGAGTGAGCAAAACAGTCAAGTGAAGTAAAGCAGAAGGATTTACTGACCTACGAAAGTCAGTTCAGGGTTCGAAAATATGCAAAAAGCCTGGGCGTCAAGACGGAATCTCTGAAGGGAAAGGTGCAAAAAGAAAATCTTTTCTAACCACGTCACCAAGAGAGCTAGACTACTCTGAGACATTATCACAAAATGGGGGCTTTTTAGTGAGATTTGGTAGCCTTTACCCCAGCTTTGCAAATACTACATTATGTACTATTCCGAACTCATGCCACCATGTGTGCAGCTGGTATCATACGGGCAGTCTCTCCCCTTCCATCTGTTCCAACAGCAAACTTTGTTGGGACCTGTTTTTCTGTCACTTCAGTGTTTTGTAAAGAGCTACATAAAACAATGCATGAAATACAATTTTGAAAACAATTGCTATAGCTCTTTAAAAGATTAATTGAGAGTAGAAATGATCATCAAAAATTAAATACAGAAAATATGCACAATTACTATTTAACAATGTCCTATTCCATGCCCTAACAAGAAAGCATACAACCTAAAATACTCAAGATTCTCTATGATCAGCCTCACATAGCTCCATGGCGTCAACAATCTTCAATATTTTAATACTTGGTTTAGCACCGTGGTTCTCAAACCAGCTCTAATTTTCCTTTGTATTTTCCATCCTCCTCACGTATAGGGTGATCATATGTATACATTTTAAAAATTGTATTTTATGCTATTGCCCAGCTTTAAGGAACATGTGTCTGCTCCTTCTGTGTTGTGCTGTACTTCAAAACTATGACCTCAACACTCTCTTATGCAGATGCACAAACAAGGCTTTGGACATTCCCCTGGGTAACCATTAAATTAGTTATCCTTCACTAGAGAACCAACACACACAAAGCACTCACCTCTCTCTCTCTCGTGTGTGTGCGCACTCTCTTTATTTTGAATGGATTGTGTCCTCCCAAGTATTCTAATCTTTAGATATCTTCCCTTCCAGCGTCCTCTGCTTCAGAATTTCTATTTTTCAACAGAGGGTGCTATGCGTTGTCATGGTCGACTCAATGTCGCTTGAGGGCCTGCGTCTCGAGGTTGGCATCATCGAAGGTTTAAATAGCACTCACTGTGCTTGCTATTCAGTTCCATTTTTCCATGATAGCTTATGCTTCGAATACAGCATGTTTTTGGTTGCTCATGAAACTGTTGGAAGAGCGAGAGGACTGGCCGGTCAAAGAGGTCAAAGAAAGTTCCCTTGTGGTGGACAAGGAAGAGGTGCCAAGCCCGCCCATGCAACAGGTTCTTTACCCTCAGCCACTGCTTCAGTCACCTCAAAACCTCTCTGAGGCCTTACTCTACAAGACCCCAGTGGGAGGCAGACTCCCTCAACATCTCTGAGAATGGAAAGGCATTACTTGAGATGCTTGGGCTTTGGAAACAGTAGCCCAGGGTTACTGCATCCCCTTTTTAATATGGCCTTGGGATCATCCACCGGGGAGCCACTCTTACAAAACTGCGGATCCGTGCCTTTTGCTGGAAATTTTGAGTTTTCTAGAGAAGCGTGCCTGTGACTGAGAGGAACAAACTGGTATTCCCCTTACTTTTTGATTCCCAAGAAGGACAGAGGATTGAGACCCATTTTGGACTTGACATACTTGTACAAGTTCCTCAGGAAAGACAAGTTCAAAATGATTACCCTTTCTCAGATCCTTCAGGCCCTCCAACTTCAAAATTTTATGGTGTCATTGGACCTTCAGGATTCTTTCTTTCCTGTGCCTATCCATTACAAGCACAGAAAGTACCTGATGTTTGCTGTTGGTGGTTCTCATTATCAGTTTTGGGTTCTGCCATTCGGGCTGACCTCCGCCCGAGGGTTTTAACCAAGTCGATGGAGGTGATGGCAGTGAGTCTCAGGAGAGTGGGGGATCCACCTGGACGATTGGCTGATCATGGCATGTTCCCCCAAACAAGCCCTGAAACATATCCGCTTAGCCTGGCACTCTCTTCACAGAATGGGCTTCTCTCTCAATTTCAAGAAGTCCCACATGATACCATCTCAAAGGCGCTAGTTCATCAGAGCAGTCCTAAGGGCATCCTCGGGGAACGTGAAGGCTCAACACATTCTGCAGATGGTCACCAAATTCCAGAGTGCCCAGTGTCTTCCGGCCTTCGACTTTTTGAGGTAGCTTAGCCTCATGGCATCCTGCATTTTCCTGTTGGCGGGTGCTCGCCTGAGGATGTGATCCCTCCAATGGCCTCTCGGGTCCCAGTGGTCTCAGTTCTCGGGCAAGATGTCAGATCTGCTACAGGGTCGCACAGGATCTCCTGTGCTATGCCTGCAAAGGGCAACCATGGCTGGAGATAACAGTAAATATGGATGCCTCACTCACAGGGTGGGAAGCTCACGTCAACGATCTGTCAGCGGTCGTTGGCCTCCATCGGTGTCCAAACTACACATCATCTTTTTGGAGCTGAGGGTGGTCAGACTAGCGCTGAAGGCCTTTCTGCCCTCTGTACGGGGAAAGAATGTCCGAATAATGACGGACAACACAGTGGCCATGTACTACCTCAACAAGGGAGGAGTAGGGTCACTACCACTGTGCAGAGAGGCAGTGCAGCTCTGGTTCTGGGCAATTCAAGAAGGAATCTCTCTATTGGCAGTTCACATAGCCGGAGAGGAAAACACGGCGGCGGACGCTCTGAGCAGGCAGAGCACAGTCTCCCACGAGTGCGAACTAGCTCATGAAGTCCTTCAAGAGATCTTTCACCCTTTGGGGAACCCCTCGAGTAGATCAGTTTGGGTCAGTGTCAACCGGAAGTGTAAGCTGTTCTGTTCCCGGAAATTTTCCCCAAGAGGGGTTCTAGGGCGCACGTTGGTAGTGAACTGGGAGTATCCACTACTATATATGCATTTTCTCCAGTCCCTGTCATTCCTCCGGTGATCAGGAGGTTGGGAAAGTTCAGGAAATACATGATCCTAATTGCTCCGGAATGGGCCAGGATGGCGTGCTACCCGGACCTTCTGGACATGCCCATCTGCCCTCCAATGTATCTTCCACAAAGAGAGGACCTACTCTTGCGATAGGAGTGTCGGGTTCTCCATCCAGAGGTCAAGACACTCAACATTCACGCATGGTTTTTGAGAGGTTGAGATATAAGGAATTGGGATCTACTGGAAGACGTAATTGAGATTTTGCTTTTCAGTGCAACACACCAATGGTGTTGTCTTTCCTATTGTATCTAGCTAATGTGGGGTTCCAGATTCGAACCATCAAGTTGTACTTGGAAGCACTTTCAATTTTTAAGCGCACGTCTGAAGAAACCTCATACTTCAAGATGTCGCTAGTTCTTCAATTTCTAAAGGGACCCACAAATGTGTTCCCTCCCAATCCCATTTCTAGACCCAGTTTGGTATTTAAATCTAGTACTAAAATTCCTTGTGCGTACTCCTTTTGAGCCTCTTCGCTCCTGTCCATTGAGGCTTTTGACATTTAAGACAATCTCACTATTCGTTTTAACATCTGCCCTCAGGGTGAGTGAATTGCAAGCTTTATCCTGTAAGCCACCATTTACAACTTTCTATAAGGATAATGTTGTCTTGAGAGTTCTCCAGCATGGGGTTTGGCATGGATTAACATGCTCATGAATATTCACCGTCGTCAGGCTGGGAATCCTCGGTAAAGAAAAAATCAGTATCAGTTTCGTTTCTGATCTGTCTTTCTTAGTAGTAACCAATCGCTGATCTCTGGGTCATACTGCCCCCAGCCAACGACTGCCCTCTCCCTAAGCCCCGCCTCTGGCAGCCATCCTCAGATTTTTACCGCACGCTCAAGTGTTGGGCGCCCCCGTGCTTTAGCTCTCGAGTTTTTGCTTCGTTTTCGTGCTTTTTTCAGGAGATTTTCTCATTTTTTCGGTCTAATCGAGCCTCAAGCTCCACCGTTTCTACTTCCGATAACGGGGACCCGTTTTGGAATTCTTCTACGCCCCTCAAGGGTGAAATTTACGTCGAGTTTACGCTTCTTGGAGGATTCCGGAAGATCTGCGGCCTACCTCAACGGACATGCCCCAGGACAAGGGAAGCTCGACGCCCGGATCCAAGCTGTTCAGGTGCTGCCCTGGATGCGGATAACAAAACGTTTTCAAGGAGGACGAGCATTTGCAATGTCTCTACTGCCTTCATGAGGTCTAGACGCACGTGGAGAAGGACTGTGCGTTCTGCAAGAATCTTTCGGAACGGACCAAACAAGATCAACGTTCCCGCCTCGCCACCTGGCTGGAGAAGGGCACAGCAGGTGAGAAGGCGAAGAAAAAGTGTGAGGGGTTTTCTAGGTCCTGTGAGGGTGCCCATATGACAGGGGCCCAACAGAAGGCCAAGCACCGCGGGCACCGGGTGCGCCAAAAGGTCGGGCTCTTCGGCTGCCAGGCAGGGCACGACTTCCCCGGCACAAATACATCAAGGCGCAGAAGTTCAGGAAGTTCAGGATGGTCACCCTCCAGCACGTGCTGGGACAGCTGGAGGAAGGCGACTTCCTATCGTCGTTGGACCTGGAGGATGCTTACTTCCACATCCCCATTCTAAAAGGGCACAGGAAGTTTCTCAGGTTCGTGGTTCAGGGACGCCACTACCAATTCAGAGCCCTTTTAAAGTTCGGATTAAAGTCGGCACCCAGGGTATTCACCAAGTGCCTGGCACCAGTGGCGGCGCGCCTGCACCTGCAGGGGATCCACGTCTACCACTACCTGGACGACTGGCTAATCCGGGCAAGGACAAGGGAACTCGCCGTCGAACATACAGCGAGGACCATCCGGTTTCTCACAGAACTGGGGTTCGCCATCAACTACCCCAAATCCCACCTAGTTCCATCGCAAGTAGCACTGTTTCTGGGAGCGAAGCTCGATACAGTGGGGCATTTGGCCTCCCCTTCGGAGGAGAGGAACAAGACCATCCTGGGCAAGGTACTGCGCCTGTTAGCCAGGGACGTGGCCAGGGTGAGGTCCATCAAGTCCCTTCTCGGGATGATGTCCTCATGCATCTATCTTGGAGCCCTTTGCAGACTTCGGATGCGTCCGGTACAGGAGTTCCTCGACGCCCGCTGGTTTCAGGCGACGGGCTGCTTCGAGGACAGGATCCCTCTCGACGAGGAGTTCCGTCGGGCGATCCTATGGTGGGGTACCCGTGCTCACCTCACTACAGGCACGGACTTTCAAACCCCGGCGTTTCAGGAGACTGTGACGACAGGCGCCTCTCTGGAGGGTTGGGGGGCCCACACCGGAGATCTCCACGCAAGAGGCCTTTGGCTCCCGGAGGAGAGGTCTCTCCACATCAACATTCTGGAGCTCCGAGCAGTGCTCTGGGTGCTCGAGTCGTTCCTTCCGTCCCTCAAGGACAAAGTGTTGAGGATCTTCACCGACAACACCACCACGATGTTATACATACGGAAGCAAGGGGGCATCAGATCCCCAGCCCTATCCAAGGAGGCCCAGGATCTGTGGCACTGGGCCATCGCCCAGGGGATGTTTCTGGTTCCCTTCCACTTGGCAGGAATAAAAAACACCATCGCCGACTCACTCAGCAGTGAGCTGCACTCGTGCCACGAGTGGGAACTACGCCAGGATCAAGTGGATCGGCTCTTCCAAAGATGGGGCAAACCACAGATCGACCTGTTCGCGACGGCGACGAACTCCAAGTGCCAGAGGTTCGCCAGCAGGTTCCCGCAGCCGAGGAGCATGGGCGATGCTTTCTCGTTCCCATGGGACGGCCTGTTTCTATACGCGTTCCCTCCGTTGCCGTTGCTGCTCCGCCTAATCAACCAGCTCAAGAAGTCCAGGTGCAGAATGATACTCGTCACACCGGCGTGGCCGAGGCAGATCTGGTTCCCGGACCTTCTGGACTTGTCAACGTCCCCACCAGTCAAGCTCCCGGCGGACGCGGATCTTCTCTCCAGAGAAGGAGGCGCCATTCTCCATCACAACCCACAGTCGCTGAACTTGCAGGCCTGGCTCCTGCAGCACTAGAGTTTGGAGGGTACGATATCCCGGCTGACTGCAGAGAGGTTCTTGCAAAAGCCAGGGCGTCCTCAACTCTCAAGTGTTACGGTCATAAGTGGAAGAGGTTCTCTGTCTGGTGCCGTGCACAGAAGATTAACCCTCTGCGGATTACAGCCCCTCAAGTACTGCCATACCTACTGTCGCTGGCCAAAGCTGGACTGGCTCACGCCTCCATCAAAATACATCTGGCTGCCATCTCCCGATATACCAGGGCTACGGGACGGGCGTCCTTGTGGTCTCATCGTCTGGTGAAGGAATTTATGAAGGGACTTTTCTGATCGTTCCCGCCGGTGAAGGCTCCTGCCCCGGCGTGGGAGCTTAATGTGGTGCTGACCAGGCTCATGGGGGCCCCATTCGAGCCTATGCATTAGGCGCCTTTGAAGTTCCTGTCATGGAAGACTGCGTTCCTCGTGGCCATCACCTCCGCACGATGAGTGGGAGAGATCCAGGCCCTATCTTGCAAGCCTCCATACTTGACTTTTCATGACCCAACGGTGGTGCTGAGGACGCACCCTTCCTTCATGCCCAAGGTGCCATCAGACTTCCACCTCAACAAGCCCTTGGTGTTAACAGTTTTCTTCCCGTCGCCTTCAACGCCGGCCGAGAGGACTTTGCACTCACTGGATGTAGCTAGAGCGCTGAAGTTCTACGTGGACCGCACAAAAGATGTTTTCGGACGACGTCACAACTATTTGTGAACTTTGGTTCTGTGAATCAACGGAAGGCTCTCTCGAAGACTTCCATTTCCAGATGGCTCTCCGGCTGCATCATGCACTGTCACCGGTTGGCAAACCGGCCGCTGCCCGGCCATCCGAGAGCCCATTCGACCAGAGCGATCGCTGCTACTACGGCGTTCCTGTCTGGTGTGCTCCTGCTGGACATCTGCAGGGCTGCTACGTGGAGGTCTACGCACACCTTCACAAGATTCTACTGCGTCGATCGGGACTCCAAGGAGGAGTCAAGGGTCGGCCAAGCAGTGCTGCGCAACCTGTTCGCCTAAGGTGAGCCTGGTGAGGAGGTAAGAATTGCTTAATGTTGAGTTTTGGATGTAATGCTTAATGCTGAGCCTTTGCCACCTCCCGTGGTTGTGCATGTGCATACTGCTATGTATTCTTTTATTTATGAACATGTGAATCCATGCCAGACCCCATGCTGGAGAAGGAACAAGTTACTTACATGGAACTGTTGTTCTCCAGCATGGGTCTGGCATGGATTCACATGTGAACCCTCCCACCTACCCCTCTGCGGCTCTTCACTTGGTCATACTGCCACTTTGCGTGCTACCAAATCTGAGGATGGCTGCCAGAGGCGGGGCTTAGGGAGGGGGCATCATTGGCTGGGGGCAGTATGACCCAGAGATCAGTGATTGGTTACTACTAAGAAAGACAGATCAGAAACGAAACTGATACTGATTTTTTCTTTACCGAGGATTCCCAGCCTGACGACGGGGAATATTCATGAGCATGTGAATCCATGCCAGACCCATGCTGGGGAACAACAGTTACAGGTAAGTAATTTGTTCCTTACACCCACTTTTCTTCCGAAAGTAGTTTCAGACTTTAATATCTCAGACATTTTTTTTGCCAAAATTCTATCCTCCTCCACACCCCAGAAAGGAGGAAGGACTACACATACCAGACCCTAAAGGAGCGCTGTGCCTTTATTTATCAAGTCTTGCAAAATTGAGACGGGTCGACCAACATTTTGTGGGTTACACCGGACATAAGTTGGGTCTGGCAGTTACCAAACAGACGTTATCCAGATAAATAATTTTGTATGTCACAGAATGTTACATGCTTGTAGGAAAGGATCCCCCAGAAGGTCTTCGAGCTCACTCCACAAGGGGCATGGCTATCTCTTCTGTCTCACAGAGAGCAGTGCTGATTAACAACATTTGTGCATCAGCCAACTGGTTTTCTAGCCATACCTTCACAAAGCACTATTGCCTAGACTCTGCTTCAGGCCAGGAGGTGGGATTTGTAAAGGCAGTTCTACATTCCATTTGTGACAAAATCTGAGAATTATTACTTGTTTCTGAAAATGTATACTCCCTCCTCCAAATCTCATACTGCTTTGGGAGTCTATCTAAAGATGAGGAATACGTGGGAGGACACAATCCATTTGAAGAACAAGTCACTTACCCCTGGTAACATTCTTTTGACTGGATGTTCCTCCCACATGTTCCTTATCTCCCCTCCCATCCTACCCTGCAGCCGAATTTCTGTGCATTACACCCTGCATTCCTTCTTCTAATACTGTCTTGGTTACGCTAATGCCAGTTATCCTGTGGGTTGAAAGCGAAAAAATGTAACTAAATAACGGGTGCAGTGTGTGCTATTTATACCTTCAATGACTTAAACCTCGAGACAAAGGCCCTCAAGGGACATCGAGTTGACCATGATCACGCACAACGCCCTACGCCAAAATGAAATTCCAAAGCAGCTGATGCTATCTAAAGATGAGGAATATGTGGGAGGAACATCCAGTCGAAAGAACGTTACCAGGGGTAAGCAACTTGTTAATCTATCCCCCCCCTTTTCCCTGGGGTGTGGTAGTGGACTGCAGAGGGTATCTGCACTAATAGGATGGCCTCAGACCTTAATGCCTAGAGACGTTTTAGATTCTTTGGTCTTAGGCAAAGGAATCTTCAAGCTCAATTACAAGATAATACTCCATGCACTGGCAAAATCACCTGGTCAGAGGGTCTTGGCCCCTCAACTACCAAACAACATGCTCCCATCAGACCATGTTAAAAACCCAAATTCTAGTTTCCTTGTGTGTCATTCCCCCAAATTCCACCCTTGACAGAGCTCTAAAGGAGTTAGGTCCAATCAAAACAGTCTCTTATTTTGCCCTTATCTTCATCTGGAGCAATTTACCGGTCAATTTATCCTGACTCTGTGGCATCCATTCCTCAGACATTATTTACTGTGGCAAGGCCAGGAGTGTGTTATAGAAATATTTGTCATGGCTTTGCAGAGCATTTACTTGCATAACATGATTCCATAAAAGCCAGTAGTGAAAACTACATTCTCTTCAGACAGATGCTTTTGGTGCCACATCCTGTAAGGGTCCCGTTCTATACTATCCTATTTAATCCAATAAGCATACTTGATAGGGACCTCTGAACACATCTGTGTAAAAGATATCACATGCATTCCAAACTGTGAAGGATGGCCTTATGTGAGAAAAAGGTTAGTTGCGTAGGATGCCCTAGTTTGTTCTGAAACCACGCATAGTGACCTTGTCCTGGTTGGTGCGGGCAGCAACACCAAAACACCCCAAAACTTCAGCGTTTAATTGTGATGGCACAAAAAAATCTTTCCTCACATCCCTGACGCGGATCTTCAGTTACTATTCTTTATTGTGAAGGATTCCTCTAAATTCATGCTTGTGGAATAGAACATCAGTGCCTCAACTCGGTTTTCTCTTTTCTGTCAATAATGTTACACCATGTCCATCCTCTTATCTGACACTATCATATTATTGCTGAAGTTAAAATGTTGCAGACTGGCATACACGATGGTGCTGTGGTTAACACCTCTGCCTTCAAGCAAAGGGCTTCCATTCTGTTCCCACACTGCATTATCGAATGGTACTTGAGTTGACATGAAAGGTTGCAACTGTCCCACGGTTTTCTGTATTAAAAAAACACATCGTTGTCTTTCATGCAGCAGCAAAGATTGGATGCACTTTTAAGTTATATTCAACATGCATACAATTAGGATATGCATGCACCAAATTATCTCATTGTGGGGCTAGGGCATGTCAACAATTCAATAACATCATTATATTGGGGGGACAGTGTGTTTTTTTAACGTTTTTAAATGACAGAGATATGGCTGACAACGTGGCTCTTATCTTTAGTGTGTGTTTGGACTGTGTTTTACACCTTATTCTGGGGAGCTCTGGCTTCAAGTAGTTTGGAAATGGAATACAGAACTAATCTTCTCCTATATGCTGGATACACATTTTTGTACTTTCACCCCCAAGGCCACTATTAATTTCATGGGTCCATTTTCCAAATGGCACAACCCCCTCTATGAAGAAACGTTTGAATATTATTGAATATTATAGCTAACAAGATTCCCAGTTGATGAAAACAAAGGTTAATTTCAGTTTCATTCAATTCTGTTAAAGTATTTAACAGGTGACCTATTTTGTAGTAATTCTAACAGTCTTGATTACACAGACTTTCATTCCATACGTAGGTCTTGTGCAGATGTTCTACATGATCAGTTGAGGTTGGCATGGTATGTTCCTAAATATATGGGACATTATGTTGATCAAATGAGATCCTATGATACTCGTGTAGTGGGCTTGTAACCCATCAAAGATTACATTAAGTAGCAGACTAGATAACATCTTAGATTGAATTGTTGGATATTAAGTTATCACACTGCTGATCCTCCTGCAGACTTGTGCCAAAGCTGCACTTAGGAAAGAATAGATACTTGCATGTGAAACACCATGAAGGACAGCATCTGTGGATGTTAGGATGGCTTCTTGCTTCCCTGTGCTCAGAGAAGAGAGACAAAGACCCATATGTAGGCAATAGGGGTTCCTGCAAGCTTACACCTGCTCACCCAGCAGTATCAATGGTTGAGCTGTTGATAACAGATCTTAAGAGGCTAGCTGGGCATTTTCAGATGCAGTATAAAGCATAACACATATATAACATTAATTAAGGATATGTTGCTACATTCTAAGGAAAACTCTTTTCAGTTAATGTTAAGGTGCCTAGGAATCTGCATCTGCTCAACTTGCTGTCCGCCTCCCATAAAAATGACGTTGTGGGCAGAAGGGCTTCTGATTTGCTTCTGATCTGCTGTCCAGAGGCTGTAGTATACCACTGGCCTACATTGTAATGTATATGCTCAATGATATTCATATGGTCCAGTCCCACAAGTCTAAATTTGCAGTCATGCAAGGGCACTTGTTCTGGCTGCTAGCTGTGAAAGCTTCAGGAATTCACAAAATCAAAGAACAGTAGTGGCAACCCTGGTCTCGTGTTTGGTAGTAATGGTTCTGGTAGCAGTGACTAGGTTCTGTAGTTAAACAGGATGTGTGACAACTCACTAGAGAGAAGACTACTTCCATGGAGGAGTTTGCACATTACTGAAGCTCGGGTTGGTGCTGTGCTGTTTGTCACCAGTAGCGGCAGGTGCAGTTGGTGCCCACCGGTTGCAGTTCAAGTTGGACTGACTCATCTAAGTCCCAGTGATGCCTCCAACGTTCAAGAGAAAAAAATATTTTGCCACAACAGCTCATGTAATGTATTAATATTTATGAAGCGCAAGAATATAACTAGGAAGGTATTCTTGTAATGTAACTAAGAAAGTATTCTTGGATTGTAACTAAGAAAGTATTCTAGTAACAGCGCCACGATGCCCGAGGGCTGCTGTGCCCTTTATAAATGTAAATAAATAAATATGTCCCAAAGGCATCTAGGTGCTAGAAACAGCAAGTGAGAGAGAAGCAATATAACAGAAAAACAGAAATAAGACAAAAAAAAGAGGTGTCTTCAAGGCTTTCCCGAAACCCAGATGATCGCTCAGATTCCGAAGATAGATAGTTTAGATAGATTGGGAGAGAGTTCTATATAACCAGTGCAAGAGTAGAAAAAGCTTGCCCCCCGCACATGGTCTCCGAAATCTGGAGACCATTAAGAGTCCCACGAGAAGCCGATTGAATGGACCTTGTAGGGGCATAGGGAATAAGTTTGGCCTGCAAATAGTCTGCACCAAGGTCATAAAAAGCCTGGTGAGCAATGCAGAGAATCTTAAACTCAATGCAATGCCAGGAGGCATGGGGCTAGGCAAGGGGTCAGACAGCAGAGAATGGTAGGGGGTACTATGCAGGGGTGAGCAGTAGGTATATATACATAGAAGCCCAGAAAAGGACGTAGTACACACATCAGGTGCTGCATTTGCCCTTTATGCAGGTGTTCTATATTGGCCCAGGGTAGGAGGCAGCAAAAGACAACAGAAAACAGCAACCAAAAGGAGCCACAGACACACCAAACACATGTTTATTGGGCACTTGGGGGAAGAACTAGACTGGATCACCGAAGGGGCCTATGTAACAAGGTTGCAGTTTACGGGGCATGGCATCTGCAAATAACAGGTCGAGAGCCACGCTTTGTCCCCAACTTTGTAGAGAGGTTCTGGCCTACGTTTCATATCAACATACAGCTTGTTATGTTTCTTTGGCAATTTCTAAATTGGTGTGGTGTGTATGTCTTTCCACATTTAAGTCAATTGGTCTTTACGTGCCTGTATGGGCGGTAGGTGGCTTTCAGCTATTGGTTGTACCATTGGTTGAACCAGTAGGTACTGAAGAAAGGTACTGAAGAAAGGTGAATACCTGGTGATAGACGAGTGTAGTGCATTCTTATATGCTAACTCGGCCATTCAGATGGCTTCTGCCCAAGCCCCCTCAGCACCATGAGCAAAACAATGAAGGTACTGTTCCATAGTCTGGTTTAGTCTCTCGGTTTTTCTGTCCTTCTCTGGGTGGCAACTTGCTGATAGCTTCATGATAATTCCTGTGTGCTCAGAGAATGCTCACCAGAACCACAGTGTGAATTGGGCCCCTCTGTCAGAGACGATGTGCTGGGGTACACCATATAAACAGATGATGTGTTGCATAAAGAGATCTACTAAAATGCTTGCTGTGGGAACGCCTTTACACACAATAAAGTGAACTAGTTTGGTAAGAGAATCTAAAACAACTAGAATGGCAGTATTTCCTTGATCGGATGGTACCTCGACTATGAAGTCCATGCAAATTGACTGCCATGGGGCCGTTGGTGTTTGTAGCGGACGTAGTAGGCCTGCTGGTTTTTGATGGTCCGGTTTGTTACCGATATATGTTTCACAGTTCTGAACATACAAATGAACATCTTTATGGATTGTTGGCCACCAGTAGTGTCTTTTTAGCAGGTCATTGTTTTTTGCTGTTCCTGGATGTCCGCCATTGGAGAGTCGTGACACCATTGCATGACTTGATTTATCAGAGCCTCGGAGGGCTGCACCATGATATGGCAATCTGTTTGTTATTGATAGTTGTTTTTGTGGATCGCCCCATTGACTTAGTTCTTGTACCAACACACAGCCTCACCCATGCATGCAAAAAGATCATTGCTGGTACTTCCTATTATACGAGTTGGTGGTACTCTCGGTCTTTGTGCTTCCTTCTTTTGCTCACCAACTGGTTCTTGGGGTACCTAGATAGGATGTCAGCTTTTTTGTTCTCCTTGCCGGTACATTACTACAAAATCGAAATCTGCAAAGTACATAGCCGATCACAGTTGCCGCAAACTTAATGCTTTAGCAGATTTTAGGAACTGTAAATTCCGGTGGCCTGTCAACACGGTGACAGAATGTCTTGCTCCCAACAGATAATGCCTCCATTCTGTAAACACCACCTTGATCGCCATGAGTTCTCTATCGGCTATTATGTCGTTTTGTTTGACAGGATTTAGTTTCCTTGAATAACATGCTTCTCGTTGTAGGTGACCGCCCTGATCCCGTTGAGATTGTATGGCGACTGTGGTGTAGCTGGAAGCGCCTGTCTCCATGATAAATGGTAGCGTAGAGTACGGGTGTAAAAGGACTGGGGCTGTCGTGAATGCCTTCTTCAAATGCTGGAAACTTTCCTCTGCCGCTGCATCCCATTCGAATTTGGGGTCCCCTTTTGCAAGAACCGGGTGATGTGTACAACCTTTTCTGCAAAGTAATTAATAAACCTGTGATATAAATTAGCGAAACCCGAAACTGCCTTCACTGTTTTCGGAGTCCACCAATGTGTTATGGCTTGCAGTTTCTTGTTGTCCAGCCGAAACTCTGTCGGGCGATCAAATGAATGCCAAAACTCCACAGTGGTACAGTGGAAATCACACTTCTCCCGGAGCCATTTTAATACAGCCTTGACATGCTGGACGTGTTGTTCCATGGATGGTGAATAGATTAATATATTGTTGATATACACTACGGCAAACAGATTGAGGTAGCCACATAGGGCTTTGTCCAGGAAGTGCTGAAAGGCGGCAGGTGCATTGTAGGGACCAAATGGCATAACTTGGTATTCATACAGTCCGAATTTCATTCTAAACGCAGACTTCCACTCGTCCCCTGCACGCACCTGCACCAGATATGCACCCTGCAGGTCCAGTTTTGTGTAAATTGTGGCTCCCCGCATCTGGTCCAACAGCACCGGTATCACTGGCAAGGGATTGTTATGTGGTTTACTGCACAGTAGTCGATGCAGGTATGAAGGTCTCCTGTCTTCTTCGGTACAAAGAACAATGGTGAAGATACAAAAAACAATGGTGAAGAAACAGGCAAAGTTGAATGGCATATAAAAGTTTTGCAGGTAGATGTCTATGTATTCCTTCAGGTACCTATTTCCTGCGTCTGTCAGTGCATGCATCCGACTACACAGCAGTGCTGCCCCAGCCTCCAAATCAATGCAGCAATCAAAGAAGCGATGCAGTGGTAAGGTCTCAGCTGCCACTTTACTGAAAACGTCTTGGTGGTTCTCACACTTGGAGGGCAGCGCTATGGTGCTGTTGCTGGAATACTGTGGGTTCTAGGTGTGTTGTTGCTATGGTCTCTCTTTGGTTCCCTTTACCCTGTACGGCACAATGTGTGGATGAGAAGCTTACCGCTCCTTGCATTCAGTCAATCACTGGTTATGACGATGCAGCCAGCGCAAGCCAAGGATCAACCGGAATTGAGGGGTAGCTATTACATCAATACTTCAAAAAAGGTAGCAGGTGCTCCTCTCCAGAAAGAACATGGCATGATAACCTGTTCCGAGATGAGAGTTTGCAGCGCACGCTTTTTGCTCACCGTACCTTTCACAGATGGGAAATATCCATTTGCATATCAGTCTTTGTCCCGCCCACATGGGCAGTCCAGCACCGAAATGCTATGGCAATTCCTCTCTGAACAAGAGTACCAACAGCAACCCCATACACGTGTTTCAGCCTTGTTGGGCCTCATCAGTGAGGTGAAGCTGTGCCTCTCTGAGCAGTGAGCAGGGAGTCCACGTCCGGTTGCCCCTGCTCACTGCTCAGAGAGGCACAACGGCAACCAGACGTGGACTCCCTGCTCACTGTGCTCAGAGAGGCACAGCTTCACCTCACTGATGAGGCCCAACAAGGCTGAAACACGTGTATGGGGTTGCTGTTGTACTCTTGTTCAGAGAGGAATTGCCATAGCATTTCGGTGCTGGACTGCCCATGTGGGCGGGACAAAGACTGATATGCAAATTGATATTTCCCATCTGTGAAAGGTACGGTGAGCAAAAAGCGTGTGCTGCAAACTCTCTTCTCGGAACAGGTTATCATGCCATGTTCTTTCTGGAGAGGAGCGCCTGCTACCTTTTTTGAAATAATTACATCAATACTGATGGTTTCTTTTTGACCTTGGGCATCCAGAATGACTTCCTTGGTCTGTTGCGTGATCGGTCCTGATGTGAGGGGAGACCCATCTACGGAGCGTGCCGATTCATGGTGCTCTTTCTGGCGCAATAGCAGACCCAATTCCTGTGCATACCGTCCCAAATAGTGAGAAAGTTTAGAGGTTAACAATAGCTTCCAGGAGCTTCATGATACAGGTTAAGGTTGAAATAGGCCTATAATTGGCTGTCAAACCAGGGTCAAACTGAGGCTTTTTCAATATTGGTGAGACAAGTGCATGCTTCGAAGCCTTGGGGACAAAACCCTCAGTAAACAAAGTCTTAAGTGCTCCAGTAAAAAGCGAAATGACCTCCAACAGTAGGGACTGGATAACCCAGAGAGGAATAGAATCGGCCGGGGACTTTAGTTTCCGGTGGCCCCCACTGATAATGTCATCCGTGACTGTCTCAAACTGAACCATCCCAGATGTGTTTATTTTATTTGGTTTGCTCACAGAACCTCTCTCTGGGCAGCCAATTCCATTCCCAGAGATGGATTTACAATTTTTCTGAATCTTTTCATCGAAGGAAGAACTTAAGTCACACTGCACAGGAGTTACCGTTTAGAGCTTCACTACTTAGAGTTCCCGTGCTGAGCAGGAGGCTGATAGAATCCGCTCAGCAAAATGCTGATAATTGGCCACCATAATAGCCTCCTGATAGCGGAAAACAGACTGTTCAAAGATAAGTTTAGAGTACATGTCATATTCACGTCTCCCTTTACGATCAAATTGGTGAAACCCTTGCTTGAGAGTCCTTAAGGATTAAACCATGGAGCTGAAAACTTAGCCCGGGTTTTACTAGCCTTAACTGGTGCAAAAGCATTTGCTGCCTCCGCCATGGCCTTCAACAAAGCATTGCAAAGTTCTTGCTACCCCTTAACAATAACATTATTTGTGCTTGTCACAAGGTTTTTAGCTACAGAAACCGGGGAGACCTTACCCCAATGCCACCATTGTAGAAGAGTGTTAGGCAAACAACAAGTAGGCACCGAGAATGAAATAGTATAAGGAAGAACAAAATGATCGGACCAGGAAACTGGCAGTGAATTAAATACTGCTATCCAATCTTTTTTAGAAAAAATTAAATGAAGCACATTTTCCCTTCTGTGCGTAGGGAGATGATTACACAACTCAATACCCATGTCGGCTAGTGTACTAATCAGACTTTTTGCATGAATATCAGTAGGATTATTCGGCTTAACATTGAAGTCTCTCATCATGAAAAGATTTGGGATAGACAAAGCCTGATCAGCAACAAAGTTTGCAAAATTATAGGCACAATTAACCAAAGATAAAGGAGGCCTATAAACCAACAAAATGTAAACAGATGTGTTAGGCGACCATTGAAGCAGTGTTAACAGATGTTCACATGGAAGATTATGATTTAAAACAAGTGAAGCACAGGTTAAGGATGGTAAATGGACCAGTGCCAAGCTACTGCCTAATCCCGGAGGGGCTCCATCAGAACACAAAATATTATACTTTGAAGGAAGCATCTGGACAATATCAGGTTCAGATAAAGAGGTGAACCAAGTCTCAGTTATGCACAGTAAATCGGGAGAAAACGCCTGTAAGAGTGAAAATATACAATCCCTATGGGCAACTGCCGACCTGACATTAATTAAGAAGCCTAATCTCACCTTGGGCAAGGGCCAGCAGATCTGCTTGAGCATAATACATTCTTGTACCAATGTTTGATTTTACCACGTGTAGAGAGCTCTACAGTCTATCCATTGCTGAGCGGTCTAAGCCCAGGGCCCATCTGTAGCCCGGACGAGCACAGACGGGCTTGCCTTTAGTGTGCTGCAAATGTGCCCGCTGCACCTGTCCGTTGTACGGGTGGTCTCCAATGCATATATATGCCATGTGGGGAGATGATGCGCCATAAGCATGTGAAGTAGAAATTACAAGCAGACTAGTCTGCTTCTAACATTTGTACATATCTAACCACGGAAATGTCTCCGCCTTTAAGCCATGTGCGGATTGCGCAAGACCAAATGGCTGTCTCGTACCCCACAAAGAATCTGCCTCTACTGTTAGGGGAAGAACATGTTCTGCAGTATTGCAGATCTTGCCAATCCATGAATACTGACTTCCCAGTGAATTTCTGAGGTGAGGGAGAGCACTTGATTGATCTAGTCACAGAAATGTAGGAGACCAGCAGGCAGGACACCTTATCAGAGCTGGAAATACATCCGGCATTGGCTCAGAGAAGCCTTGAAGATTCGTTCAATGGGTGATGGTGGCAACATTGGGGTCATCAGCACCCACCAGGCGAAAGGGCAGTTTAAAGTGACTAGCATACTGGATAGTGGTTCCCACAGAGAAACCTGATTATTCAACCCGACTTTGAAGGCCAATATAACAACCTGGGTTAAACAATCTTCAATTCCAACGGTGGACCGGGACCTTGGATCCAGTGTTTTTCGCCACCCATTTGTTCTTGGACAGTCTGATGGTGCCGGTTGCTACTGTGAACCAATAAAACCACCTCTTGCCTTTGTTGCTGCTGGACGGCTAGAGATTGGACGCAAGGTGTTCCCTTCAGGCAGCCTTGCTCTGAGAGTAGTTCATGCACTCTGTGCTTAAGCCCAATACTCTGCCCACTGTATTATTAGCTATGAGGTGGCAGAGAATCTGCCAGCTAAGGAGATAAAGAAGGGCTTCAACAGCTTGGCGAAGGATGGCTAGGAAGCTGAATGCCAGATTTTACAGTCTGGCTTTGCCACAGCCGATTGTATGGCATATGCCATGGGCACAGGCTTGGTGCTGTGAAGGCGCTTTTGGATGTGAACCTCCGGATTTACCATGAATGTACATGAAAGCTGCTGGGTATGCCTTTGGATGGGAGCAACCTCTTTGGGTTAATGTAGAAGAGTCCATCCTGAATTCAGGAATTGAAAACAGCGGCCAAATACTTAGGCCTTTGCAGCTCTACAGCCCTCCAACTAAGCTCAGAGGGGTTGAGATTTTTCGACCCTTGGCCTTCTAGACCAATTGTGGTTTGGGTCACACGCTCACCAGCAAGCAAAAGATGCACCAAGGCACGCGTTCTGGAGCGCACTGGGTTGATATTATTGCCTCAGCGGTCCCCACAATGACCCCCGATACGCAAAGCCTCTGAGGTCTTCCAGCATGCCACTAATGTAGGAAGATGCATTTCCCTGTTTGTTAAGGAGTGACGTCAAATCACTTCCAACTGTTGGGCCTTACAGGTTGTATCTCAGTGTTAATGCCTCCCTTTTACAAAATACCCTTCCACGCATCCACCCTTCCTCCAGCCCCTTAGGGCCTCCGGCTGCTTCGGGTGGTCCATCAGCTTCAAGCAAAAGTTGTTATAAACTTGGTGGCCCTTTTAGAGGGATGCAGGGGCTGGTACTCTTTATTCTTGGATTCCTAATGAGGAAAGGGGCCTGCGTTCTATCCTGGATCTGAGAATATTTAACATTTACCCACTTGAGGACAAGTTCAAGTTGGTCACTTTAGCTCAGATCCTACAAGCCCACAAACTAGAGTACTGAAACTCATACTGTACTGGTAATACATATTCAGTGAAATGTTATTACTACCATGACATGACTGATTGATATAGCTTGGATCTCCAGGATGCCTACTTCCATGTGCTGATCCATACCAAGCACAGGAAGTACCTGAGATTGGTATTGAGGTATGCCCACTATCTGTTCAGGCTTCTTCTGCTCTTCCTTTCTTCGACATCTGGGGTCTTCAAGCTGCTGGCAGTGGTAGCGGCCTGCCTCAGGAGGCTTAGCATTCATGTTTTCCCCTCCCTGGATGACTGCTCATCTGGGGTTCTCTCCAGACTGGACATTGGCACATCTGTACCATACATGAAAACCTGTTGCACTGTTTTGACTGTTCCCTGAATTTCAATAAGTCTCGTGCTTTGCTTTGCTGTCCTAGTCCCTATGTTTCATTGGGTGGTCTTGGACGCCCACCTGTTCTGACATTCCCTTGCTGAGGATTGTGTGGTGAACATCTTTCACATGGTCTGTGTTTTGTCCCAGAAGCATGTTTCGGCCTCCACCTTTCTGCATCTGCAAGGCCTCATGGCTTCCTGTATCCTGCACTCAACAATGGTTTCCTGGGATCCCCTGTGGTGGGTCCGACAAAACAATTTATGGAGGGGGGTGCTTCAGCAACCTTGCCCTAAATGACTGTAGCCACTAATGCGTCACTGAAGGGTTGTGCCGCACAGCTGCAAGAGCTGGTGATGAGCAGGCTTTGGTCCTGTAAGGGCATCGAAGAAGGACGCTGACACAAAGCTGGCATTGTGGTGGTTAAAAGCTTTTATTTGTGCATAAAAAGGTCTTCACTATCCCTATTAAGAGGGGTTTCCCTGCTTCAAACCTAATTCTGAAGTGTCCGTCAGAATGTCTGTCAAATTAAACTCTGCTGCACTGTCACAACCTACTTCTATCCCTCACCATACAACTAAAGGATACAGTAACAGAACGTTCCATCTTCTGGAGAAATGGCTCTCTAATCCTGCTGCTCGACTAGCAGCCAGAAGAATGTTCTCTTGCAACAAAAATGCCAGGGGGAAGGACTCCCTTCCTCTGGCTTGCGTGTTTACTCAGCCTTTATACAATTCCACATCCAGGAGAATAATTCCTGTCTCCTGGTGTAGATCTATACAGTTTTCCAATAAAACCAGGGGGAATGACTCCCTTACCCTGGTATTTTTAACACAACTCCTTGTTTGCTCAGTTCACTTTTGTTGTGGTCCCATGACCGTCTGTGATGGTCAGTAGGCTTATTGTCGCCACTGTGATGAGCAAGCTCTCCCTGGATATCTGTTTTCCAATGGTTAGGGTCTCTGACCCATCTCTATTGGCCAGTGGGCTTATCGTCACCACTGTGATGAAGATGATTTCCTCTAACATTCTCAGTATTCACTTTTGGGTCTCAGACCCTTCTTTGATTACTCCCAGCAGTGGGCTTCCCACTACTGAGGCGAGAGAGAGCTTCGTTAACCAGCAGCCCTCTATCCTAATTTCCCCTCCGGGTCTCCCGTACCTCCCTTTAGCTTGTGTGGGATCGTGGTATATCACCGGGACTTCCTGGGACTGCTGGTCTTCTGCCTGGCTCTGCTGGTTCACTGCTGTTGCTCCTTCGGCTGTGCAGTACTTCACCCGTCTGTTCCGCGGCCCTGCTCTCCTGCTCAGTCTTCTGCCCGGTATTGCTCCTGCAGTACCCATGGCGGACTCCCACCGCACTCCACCGGCATCTTCTTTCCTCCAGTCTTTCGCCAGCTCCTGGATCTCTTGCGCTTGTTTGCCTCCACACATGCTGCCAGACTTGACGGGGTTCGACACAGCCGCGCTTGACACGGCTGAGCTAGTCACATTTTTCCTTTTGTTATTTTGTATATATCCGGCTTGTAAAAGTCCTTTGCCTCTGTTGATAACGTAATCCTCATGCCTCTTCCACATCCGGACCACATCATACCAGTACTAGAATAGTCAATGACCCTTATGTCTCCTGCGCTCTTTCTCATCCTAATTCTTTTGGCTTTAGCTTTGCCCTCGGTGTTACAACACCACATAGGTTTGCTTTCGATAAAATGGTTCTGAACAGTGAGTAGGGCTAGGGAATGATGGGGAGTGACAACATTCAATGGTCTGTACCTCAGGTGGTTGCCCTTGTCCCCAGAGGGGGTTTCCCTCCACATGAGGTCCTCCTGCATTAAACTGCCCCTAGGGGGACTATTGGGTAGCGGCCGGACCCCCCTTAGCCTCATGGAAAAGGGCTCCCCTTCTGCAGAAGTCACACTACCTTCTGAATCGTCACAGTCCCTAATGGGGGCTTGGGAACATGTAATTTTGCTGGAGTGGTGTGTGGTCAAGCTGGCCCTGATTGCATGCCTTCCTTCTTTGCAGGGCAAATTTGTGTTCCATGTACAATCTCAAAAACCTGGGCGGTGTGGGGTCATAGCCTCTGCACATGGAAGCAATGCGACTGTGGTTCTGGACTCTGAAGAATGAAATGTCTGTCGGTGGTCATCTTGCTGTGTCACAAAACATCACGGTCTTTGCTCTGAGCACACAGCCTTGGCTTTCCATGTGTGGGAGCTCTGCTAAGAAGTTCTGGAGATCTTCACCCTTTGCGGGACTCATCAGGTGGACCCCCTTTGCTTCCATTGTAAACATGCAGTGTGAGTTGCTGTGCTCTAGGGAATTTCCTTTGCAGAGAGTGCTGCGTTATGCATTGCTTGTCGAATGCAACTTTGATCTCTATGCGTTGCAGATGACCCCTGTCATTTTGCTTGTTCTCAGGAGACTGCAGTCCACAGTGATTGATTGTTCTGGACTGGACCTGTAGGATGTGGTACCTGAAGCTTCTGGACATGCCCTTTTGCCCTTGGGGCGCCTTCTGCTGGGGTGGATCTGCTCTTCTGCTCGTGGACCGGGTCCTCCATCCAAGCTTTAACAGTGTCCGCTTTCATACATGGTTGTTGAGAGGCTATGGTATAAGGAGTGGGACTTGTCAGACGATGTCCTGGATGTACTACTTTACGCTGGGATGCCTTTCGCCAACCCAATTATCCCTGTAGGTGCCATATGATATCGGCTTGGTATTGGGATAGAACTCTTTCACCTGTTTTACTTCTTTGTTGGTGTCTGGTCAAAGTTTCGACTACAAAAGGATCGAATGCAATAGGGTCGACTCAATAGGACCGAAAACAAAAGGGTCAGATTTCTTTTTTTTCTTATATATATTTTTTGGGGTTTCCGTATAGGTAAAAAATAAAACTGGTTTTTACCACTAAAACGGGGATTGGGTGCTGGGACCCCCAAAAAAAAAACATTTTGGTCCTTTTGATTCTACCCTTTTGTCATTCGATCCTTTTGATTCGATCCTTTGACCTATAACCTTCTTTGTTTTTTAGATTTATGGCTTTCTGTGACCTGGATGGCCTGCAGTTTGACACTGCAAAGGGTACCTAGCTTTCATTTCAGTGTTTAAAAGGAGCCCTGAACAAGGCTTCTATTTCACAGTCCCAACAGTTATGCATTTATGTGGGGTTTGTGCAATTCATTTCCCCTGAACCAGTTTGTTGTTTCTCAATGGGATTTTAAATTAGTTTTGACTTTCCTCATGAGAGTTATATCTGAGCAGCTGCCTTCTTGTTCATTAAAGTTGTTCACCCGTCATGTGAGTATCCTGGTGGCCATCACTTCTGAGTTAGCTTTGGGCCTCATTACAAGTTTGGTGGTATTTCGGCAACTCTAATGTTCACCCTTGACGACTCCTCAAGCCTACTCTTTGGTCTTCCTCCCTCTAGAGGAAGTCCTCAACTTTGCCACCTACACTCTCTACAACATACTCAGATCCTCCTCTACTTCTACCTACCGACAACATGCTGGTTGCCTCTCTATGCGCATTCGCTTCCTTTTCATGTTCCTTCTATGAGTATACAAAACTAACAATGGCCTGGCTCCTCAATGCCTGTCTGATATCTCTGCCTACTCACCATCTTGTTCCCTCTGCTGCACCTCTGCACTCAACCTAATTTTTACATAACCACTCCTCCAAATTCCGCTTCTGGCTTTCCGGCTTTTCTCCCTATTGGTCCTACTCCAAAGGAACCCGCTGCCCATCACAAACAGTCAGCCCAACTGTAGATTTCGTCGAAGCTTTAACTTACCATACATGCTAAAAAGAGAGCTCTGAAGCCTCTTACCCCACCCTCGAGTGACGCTTGATATGGGAATTTTGTATATTTATATAGTACTCCTATTTAGTTTGAAGCACTGCCCCCTTAGCTTAATGATACCTTTGTTAAGCCACCTGTTTTATTTATATATTTTCTATTTGGTTTGTTTTGTCCTTTCCTTGAGTGACACTTTTGCTTCTAGACCGTCATAAACGAGCTCACCGCTTGTTCCCATCTTTGTGCTGTTATACAGGCCATCCTTCAGGCATAAGTATTGATAGTTCTACTCAATCTTATTAAATTTGGCACACCTAACTAATGGATTATTGTAGTTCTAGCCTGCGTCAGCAACATTACAGACAGGTAGGTAATGTGTTCTTCTTATGGATTCCTCGCACCCTCTGATTCCTCATCTTTAATAGACATACTCAACTTGATAGGCAGTGGTATGTAAATTAAACCTTAGCCCAAACTCAAGGCCCCCATTTTTCACATCTTTCATGAAACCAACAATCCAGTTGTCTTGTGTTTGAACGCTTGGCGGCTAGAAAGTTCATGGATTTCCCTAAGGAGTTCAAGCTCCAGGTCTTAGTCCTGACACCCTGGCCTCCAAACTGTGCAACTTTAGTGGACTGGGCACCTCACCCGAGCTTGACTTCATGCAAGCAAGCACTGACATACTGTAAACCCAATGTGTCCATTCAGAGGATTGCTGCTAAAGTTTGTTCCTCTCCTCTTCCCCTCTCTCCCCTCCCCCACACCTCCCTCTCCTCTTGTGACTCTTGCACTGCAACAATTGTCGCCAGCATAGTAATGCTACTGCTAGTATTGTCTCCTTTTTTTCTTCCCCACCTCTCCCTTATTGTTCTATGCACTTGTACTATCTGTTATTATATGATAGTTTCTTTCTCACATTCAGAAGTTTTCAAGGACCTGTAAGAATGTAACTGTATTTTCCCATGCTCCCTTCCTCCTTGAAGCGCTTTGAAACACATTGTGTATAGGCGCTATACAAATAAACAATCAATCAAAGCTGAGGAGACACTTGGCCTGCTAGTGGCCTGCTCAGCCCCACTTTGATTGCATTTTCTCCCACCAACTTCTGGGGTCTGCAGATTGTCAGCCTGTTGTGGGCTATCGACCTGCTCAGCCCTGCTTTGGGCTGCAGTTTCTCTCACCCTCCTCCTGGAGGCTTTTGGATTATCAGCCTGGCATGGGCTGCGGCCTGGTCAGCCCTGCTTTGGTTGTCATTTCTGGCACCCCCTCGTGGCGTATTCAGATTGCCAGCCCAGTGTGGGCTTGGTTATGGCCTCGCCCCCCTCCACCCGCTACTTGTGTGGTGCTGCTTACCTTTTTTCCACTGACTGCTGTGCTCTGTAGTGGAGGCAGTCTCTCTGGCCAGTACAGACCCACGTTCCCAACCTGGCTCTGGACTGCACGGTCGTTTTTTTCTTTCCGGGACTTTGGCGTTGGAGAACCAGGGTGCCAGTATATCTTTTAGTTTGCTTTTGCGTCCTCTTTCAGTGACCCCCGGTCTCGTCAGGATCTGAGACTTCTTCGAAATAGCAGTGTTCCACAGGCCGCCTTAGGTCTTCAGCCACCACGCAGACTGTGTAGCTCTGTGGTTCTGCTCTTGCTGCGAGGGAGGGACTCCCTCCTCTGGGCAGCTGTGCAAGCCAGTGTTTTTCACTCTGCAACTGATTCCCCCTCGCTCTGTTGCCGTCCAGGTGTATTTAGGTTTCTCCTTGGAATGGAAGGGGAGATTCCATTGGTTCTGGTTTTCACAAAGATGGGTTAACAGACTGGCCAGAAACCAAGCCATACAATTTAAAGAGACCCTGTACATGATTGCCCAGTTTAGATCCTATATAACCAACAAAAACTTGGGACTTTGCAGTGAAGGTAGGTGGAATGAAATAATTATTTGTCCCCAAAGAGAGGATCCCCACCAGTGAGATCCTGCTTGCCCTGTCTCCTAGGTAGGGTATTGCTTAGCTGTCTCACCTCCCTATTCCCAAATGGGGTGGCTCTCCCTTGGGGGATAAGGGGCGAATTCTCTGGATTGGTCACTCAACCTGTTGTAGCCCAACTTGTAACTGAGGGGTTTTGCACACATTTCAGCAGGAAGTGCATTATCCAGTAAGACATTTTTAATTTTTTGATTATGAATTTGCCGAACAGATAACTACCTGGAACACCTGAGGCCATCGATCATTTCTTTGTCACCCAGCTGCATTAGAAATAATAACGGGAGCCGACATATTCCTATTACAGGAGATGTGGTGTTCCAGACCCGTCATAATTGAGGGATATCAACTAATTCTAAATCCTGTGACCCCTTCAAATAGAGGTCGGAGTAGTGGGGGACAGGCTATTGGTGCCACATTATTACATGTCTTAGGCACTTTCCCTGCAAGAATTTGTAGTGCGTATGTTTTTGGCTCCCATTCTCTCTCCCAAGGGAAACAAACACGACGGTATACTGATGTTATATATGATCCCCCCCGGGGGGACTGCATACGGAGCTTATACACAGAGCACTCAAATTATTAATCTTGAAATGGTATGACCTTTCTCTGAAGGGTTAATAATCATCGCTGGAGACTTCAACACAGAGAGCTTGTGAACACTACATCTTAGTACAAAGAAATCAAAATCTTCTTGGAAGTATGCGCTAGCTGTATTTCATTTAGAACAACTTGGGTTTGAAAATACTGACCCAGAGGAGAAAAACTACACTTGGACAAATGGACTAGCCAGATCCCATCTAGACTATGTCATGGTGAATCCATTACTGGCGAGTAAATGCGATCCTATTCAAATTAATTTGAATAAGCTGAGGGATCATGCTGCATTAACTTGGTCCATGACTTTGGAAAACTCCTATATGACCAACTTACTTTGCTCCAGAACTACTATAAACATTCAAGGGAACTGGCTATGCCTGAGTGAAAAAGACATAACCTTTCTAAATGATTTTTTGAACCGTAATCTACAAGATTTCATGAAAAATGGTTTGTCAGTCAATTTGGACCTAAATCATTTGATCTATAGTCGGAAACTCAGATATAAAGAAGGGACTGACAAAATGATATTAAAAAATGGAAATCTTGCTTTTGACGCAATCATTGCAGCCCAAAAACAGACACTTCGCAGCGATAAACAGAAATACATCAATCCCTATGGAGGAGATATTGAGTCAATTAACTAGGTTAGCTACAAGCTATAGAAATTGGGTAAAACAACATAAAACATCAATGAACACAGCAAATTGGACTTGTGTATTTGGTTGGCTTAAAGTGTGTGATACTAAAATATTCTGGCCCCACTTCAACACCTTCAGAAGAAATAAATGCCCATCAAATATAAATCTAGTCTTGGAACTTACATGGCTAGAATATATAAAAGACATGCATTATCAGCACACTCACAATGGCCGTATGGACCTTGTGAAATTTAAAGCCTTGAAAGCATCTAAACTTGACATTAAAGAAGATCTAATATAGAACATCATTATCAAACTAAAATGTTTGCGAGCTCCCGGGCCTGAGGGGATTCCAAATAAAGTAATGAATGCTAATCTGACATTGTGTGCTAAAATATTAACTAAATTACATCATCAGATTTCACAAACAGGACACATGCCGGAAGGCTGGCACAAATCCGTTCTAGTACCTATCTTTAAAAGACGGGATAGGGCCTGAGGGGATTCCAAATACAGTAATGAATGCTAATCTGGCATTGTGTGCTAAAATATTAACTAAATTACATCATCAGATTTCACAAACAGGACACATGCCGGAAGGCTGGCACAAAATATCTATCAACCAAAGATAAATGGAATACATGTACCATGGCTGTCCTATGCGGACGATATAATATTAGTAGACAAAACTCTGATTGAGTTGTAAATATGCCATCACTGTCATAAATGAATACTGTAATGCATTAGTAACCTGTAACCAAAGACCAATTAAAGAACTATAAAGTCCCACTGCACCAAGGAATTTCAACACAGCAATAGTTAGTCCCACTTCTTGGCCACTAACCTCTCTGTGGAAAGATTCCTCTGTTTGAGTCCTGCATTTGTCGTTGACGAATTTACCAAAATACTTGAATCTTAACTCCTGCCAAGCTTCTGCATCCCATAATCAGGTGTTGTCTAGTCTGTTTAGTCCCCGACACAAATCGCAAACCTCAGGAGTTGAAACCACTCCTGACCGTATTGCCACTATTTCTTTAGCCAGAAGTAGGTTCAACCAGAATCGCAGGAATTGTCGACGCCAGAAATTATTGGGAAATCATGCAAGATATTTTGTGAGCTTATTCACTGGTTTATTAATCCAGGTTAAACTCAATACAGGGTGTATTTTCTCACTTTTGGGATCGTCTTTATCCAAACCCCTCTAAAGAGTAACTTCTTAACCTAGAGGGGGGTGGTGATAAGCAAGTTGACGCTCACTTGATTTTCTTCTAAGATGCTAAGTGCATAACAGCAAAATCACTAAATTGGGTTTGAAAGCTTCATTTCCAGTACTTCCCTCTGAAAATCTAGAAATGGTGAGCCCATGGAAGGCAGAAGTAGGGCCCTAGAAAAATAGGAAAATGCCTGCCCATAGAGCAAGGACGGCACACCTTTCCATTTATAATGATCCAACAAAGGCCTAATGGTGAATCTCAAAACCTTGCTTTTAACCATTTTAGCTGCAAGGCACCAGTTATTACCTTGGTTCTAAGGCACACAGCAGCATCAGGCGTCATCGGGTTATCTCTAAAAATCATGCCTAAATATTTCGATTCTGCAGAGGGGGGTTTGGGGGAGGCAAGCCCATCTACCGTTCACAAGATCGCTCTCTTGACCAAACACCTTAACGTAGATAACCTTTGAAGACCCACCTGTGTGTGTTCTGCATGAAGGATGTCGTCTGCATAGGAGATCCAGAAAACTCAAGTCTCCCACCTTTGGCAGGATAAAAGCTGTGGCTTCCAAATGGGTGGGGAGATCAGCAAGGTAAAGGTTGAATAGGCAGGCAGACAGTACGCATCCTTGGCGCAGACATCGGAAGATCCCATCCGTCAACTGTCCCTGCCTATTTAACCATACCTGGACTGAAGAATTCTCATGGTTGGTCATCAAGGTGGCCAATAGATGTTCCGTGGTATGCCACCCACACAGTTTAGCCCACAGGCGATCATGTGTATTGTGTCAAAGGCTTGATTTAAATCAGTGGCCTCCATATAGATTAGGGCCCCTCCAAAAGTCTTAGACATTTCCTGACAAAAATTCACTATAAAGCTTTTTGTTTGTGCCCATCCTTCTGCGAAAACATGTTTTCATGTTGCTCAGGATCCCGGCTTAGGATGCCCATTCCTCTAGCTCGGCCAACAATATGGATGAAAAGATCTTACTCTCTGGGTCAAGTAGAGTGACGGAAGTTTGCAGGGGCAGATCTATCCCCTTGTTTATAAATTGAAATGGTAATTAAGTTTACACTTCTTCACTGCCATTGCAGATTCTAGTTTATTTAAAGAAGTGTTCTTTAGCCGTTCTAATTCAGCCCTTGATACTACCTTTTTATCCTGAATAAGTGTGTTGACGTGGCATCGCATCAAAGCCCGAAAATGTGCATGACTAATTTGGGTTGACTGCAGTTTGTGCGAAATGTAGGAAAGAAAGTTTCGGTTAATATCACCATTTTCTCCTCAATATTCACCAATACCAAAAAAGATTCAACCTCTTGGATGAATTTAAGTTTACTGCCCACATTTGTAACCAGTTTATAACCAGTTTATAGCCCTTCTTATGAACATCCAAGCTGATGTTCGAACCCACAGTCTTTATTTTTAGTGGAATGTTAGATGATGCATTAAGAGGGCAGTGGTCACTATCTGCTATATCCATTACTATTAAAGATTTGCAACATATAAAACGCGAGCGAGAGGCCGCCAGGGGGCGCACGGCTGGCTAAACATATGCTCGAGGCCCTCGAGGTCCAGAAAGTGGCTTGAGCCCCCTCTTCCCGACCCACCCTCACCCCCCAAGGAATACCTCAGTGAGGACGAGTGGACTGAAGTCCCCCTGACACCCGGGGAGAAGAAACAGGCACGATTGGTGCCCCAGGAGCGGAGATCAGAGTTGCTGCACGGACCACGGGAAAGTGAAAATAACTTTCCCCACCCGCCGCGCTCGCAGTTCGGAAGTCTGGGAAGACCAGCTGAGGCCCAGCCTTTCGGCGGTGTACACCACTCAAGTGTGGAGATAACCGCCTTGGGCCCCGCGACTCACAGGTGGGTGCTCTCTGCCCAGGCACACAGCAGCAGCCCATATAACAAGGGCGGCTGCTGACGGCCCCCCCACCCCACCACTGCACCCATCTGAGTGGATCCAGAAGGCCATCACTGTAAGACCAGACCGGAAAGGGGTGCACCCTCGAATCCCCCGGTGGCCCACAAGACAGGGGAGGAAGCCAGTCCACGGACACACCACATGAGGGGCCCACTGTAGGCCACGCACGACCCAACCACCAGGAGGATCCCGCAGAGGAGTGGGCCAGAGGGAGACACCAGAGCCGGTCCTCATTCACCCAAAGTGCACAAGGTGCTCACGGGTATAGGGAGGTGTGGATCCTTGGCACCGGGGCGTGTGCTTGTCTCCCCAGGATGGCGAAGAGACTGAATTGTCAACGTTAGGCCCCACAACCTGACTTTCTGGGCCTGGTGGGATACTGAGCAAGACTTTGGAGTGGTGAAAGTGCCTCTGCGCACCCAAGGGACTGGGGGACGGCGTTGGAGGCCATACCCCTGACGCTGCTTGGGAGGGTGGCCCCCGACAGTTAGCTCGCACCACCATCAGCAGCAGTAGGGGGCGTCAGGTGGCACTAGTCTTGGGCCTGGGGGGAACCATGACTCTCATAGGCATCTAGAGCAGCCACGCAACACAACCAGGACACACAGGGGCTCCAGAAGGTGTGGGCCCCCAAGACCGGGGCGTCTGCCCGTCTTCGGAGTCGAGAGGCCTACCAATGACTGCAACGGGCCAGTATCAGTGGGATAAACTTGACATATGTGCGCTATTCCCTGGATCCTAGCGTGAGGAGTGGAAAACGCCGACCAGTGCGGCGGCCAGTGCACCTCACCATACCCTATGGGTGGTGGGGAACCCCTCCACACCCAATAACGACATACAGAGAATTTATGAGGAAGGCTGCCCTTGCAGGACCGGAGGATGGGGTTGCCCAATTGGGAAGGAGACCGCCCTATCTTTAGGGGGCCTGACACAGAGTACTGCCAGGAACCACTGTGGGACCCATGTGTGAGGAACTAAAACCTACGCTACGCAAGGGTATTATTTTCAACCGAGGACAGGAGCCAGGGAAACTCCCACAGAGTGTACTCTGTAGAGACCAAGTGTCATATGGACTGGGCGCCGATGCTCTAGATATACGGTTACACCCTAAGGGTCAACATACGGTTTGCGGGTTAAAGGGGGACCATGGCGGAGAAGGAGGAAGACTCCATGGCGACGAAAAAGGATGTGGCCTCCATAGTGGATGAGATCAGAAGCATGAGAGCGAACATCAGCGGGAAGGTGGATAAGATCATGCAGAGTATCGATAACATAGAGGAGAGACTTCAGGAGGTAGAACACAACCCGTCCTCACTGGACATACTAGAAACACAAGTGGATGTGCGAATGGCCGAAATTTAGGGCAAAGAAGCTCGGATCACCTTTAAAATTGACAACTTTGAGAAAATGGAGAGTAGAAATAGTCCCAGGATCTTTGGGATACCGGAAAAAGAAGAGGCGACAGAGAGATACCTGAAAAGAAACCTGTACGAAATCACGAAACTTATATTTGATAACGACTCCATAGATTAAATCAAAGTCTCGAGAGGATACACAGAGTGGGGACCCAGATCCGTCCTCGTTTGCCTCCACAATTACCCGGAAAAAGTCAAGATCATAGAATGCAAAGAAGGTCGGGTCTGTTACCTACGGCAAGGCCAGATATACTGTATTTCAGGACCCATCATCCCTGACCCTTGCCAAGAGAAAACTGTGTCACTCCCTCACCAAATGGCTTAACTATAAAGGGGTCCTATACAGATGGGGGTTCCCAATCTCTTTTGAAATGTATGGATACAAACAGAAATTGGTCACTGAGGAGATCAACAGAGCGAAGAATGAGTTCCTGTGAGATGCAGAGGCCCCCTCAGGCTCGTGGGAAAAGAACGACGAGGAGAGACAGTGGCAGGACAAGGGCCCAAGAAGTAAACGTATTCCCAGAGCCAGGAAGTACAGGAAACTGAATGCTTCCCCAGCAGCCGAAGCCTGACCTGGAACAGCAGTGGGCACGCACACATGAATATCCCACGGTTTGGAGAACGGGGGTGGGGATAAGTTGAAGGGTCAGACTTTAAAAAGCTACACTCATGAAGTAAGTGCCCTGAGTTGTCTTCAGGGTGAAGGCTCACTGAGGAATTTCACTTTGTTGGTGCCATGGGAATAGTTTGGGGGGTGGGGGGGGTTACTGGATTTCACATTGTTGGTGCCAAGGGAATAGTTGGGGGGGGGGGGGGGGCTACCTGATTAGCGGGACCCGTAGATGGTTCGGCCACATCCGAGGATGGATCATGGGGGTGGACCAAGAACGAGTGAGGCGGGGGGGGCAAGTTGGAGGGAACAGGGGGGGTACGGAGGTTGTCTCAAAGTTAGTTGGAGTTTGGGTTTGACACTAGACGATGTTCCCATTTTGGCACTGTGGCATCGCAAGTGGAGGGGATGAGGCTCCCACGGTGGGGTAACATGATGGCCATCTCAGATGGAGGGCAGCAACTGGTCTCCCGGAGTGTTGGTACCCTGAATGTTAAGGGCCTCAATTCCCTGACGAAGAGATCCTTGGTGGTCAGGGAATTTAGGCAATCAGGATTGGATATCCTCTTTCTAAAGTAAACGAAATATATGAGGGGGGAAGAACGGAGGATTCCTAATGGCACAGTGGGACACAAATTCTGGGGCTCTGGCCCCTGTAAGAAAGCAGGGGTGGGTATCCTGGTTCTTAAGGCACTCAAGCTGGTGGTATTGAAGGTTTGGCCGGATGTGGAGGGAAGAGCCCTTATGGTCTCGGGGAGCATTGCAAGGTAAACGGTACGTTTGCCACAATATACGCCCCTAACCAGGGGCAACTGATATTTATGAAGGGAACCCTTCCCCAGGATACTATGGGGACCTGATTCTGGGAGGTGATTTCAACACTTGGGCGGATGCTGAGATGGACAGGCAAGGGACGCGCGACAGAGTGCAAGGGCCCCCAAAACCGGCTTATGGAGAGATCTGGGAGACACTAGAATTATGTGGTGTAAGGAACATCTTGCGTTACCTCCACCACTCCAGAGAGGGGACTACACATTCTTTTCACCCCTTGGCGGAACTTTCACGAAGATAGACTATCTGTACGTTTCGAGGGATTTATGGGATGTGGGTCAGGGTGCGGAGAGGCATACTATCCTCTGGTAGGACCATGACCTGGTCATGCTGGACCTAGGCTGGCTGGAAATGAATCCTAGGGGATCTAGATGGCGGTGCAACAAATCCCTCTTAAAGGATGCAGTGTTTTGGGATGAGCTCAAGAAAGAGATTGGGGAATTCTTTATCGCAAATAACACGGGAGAAGTTGCAAAGAGAATGGTGTGGGAAGCGGGGAAGGCAACCTGGGGTGGAATACTGATCAGAGAGGGAGCAGGTAAAAAAAGAGAGCAGACCATCATTGAACATGGGCTGCGGGATGAGAATGAAAAACTTGAAAAATGAAAAACACGGTCATCATTAGAGGGAAAGGGAGAATACCTTGCGTAGGCCAGGAGGAAGAGGAACTGCGCCTACTGAGGAAGGGAAAATAATTCAGAACCTGCAATTCCTCAAGCAAAAATTCTGTGAGAAGGGGGATAAGGCCGATGCACTCTTAGTGGCCAGGCTGCAGGGACAACGAGCCGAGAGGTGGGTGTTGCAGGTAGGGGGAAACAATAACATTCCAGTGTCTTCATCGGATCAGATACAGGAGGCTTTGAACTCCTTCTATGAGGCTCTCAATAAATCAGAATCTACACACGATGTGGAAGTTATTAACACATACTTGACAGACATCCCGTTGCCCAGGTTGTCTGGAGATGAGTCCAGGGTCCTTGAGAGGAGGGGGATCAAGAGGGCGGTAGCGCAGATGCCGCTGGGCAAGGCACCAGGCGAAGATGGGTTCTCTGCTGGCTTCCATAAATTATTCCTTGAAGCATTGCTCCCCTTTATGACAGAACTCTATAATGATCGACTCGAGACTGGTGTGGCCCAAACTCCTTTACCCGGGCACTCATCACAGTGATGCCCAAGGAGCCAGGAGGGGAGAGACCCCAGGACTTGTGGAGCTTATCGGCCTATTTCCCTCCTCAACATTGATGCCAAAATATATGCAAGGGTACTTACGGCCAGGCTTGAGGAGTACATGCCCAACTAGTACACCCTGACCAAGTAGGCTTCATCGCGGGCCGGCATGGGACAGACGCAATGAGGACATCGTTGCACCTATTTCATGAGGCAAAGAGGGTAGAAGGTGACCCACCTTCCTCTTAGTGGAGGCTGAAAAGTAATTCAACAGGGTAGTGTGAGACTTTCTGAAAGCTGTCCTGATAGTGCACTATTGGGGGATCATGGCAATATATGCTGCACCCAGGGCATGTGTCTCGGTTAATGGGTGGTACTCAAAATGGTTCGATTTAGGGAGGGGAAATAGCCAGGGCTGCCCCCTTTCACCAACGCTTTCACACTCTCATTGGAGCCTCTCGCACAGAAAATTAGGAGTGAGCCCCGGGTCATAAGGGTTCTGTATCTGGTGCTCGGACTACAAAGTAGCTTTATTCCTGCTGCAATCCTCACCCTTCTGAAAGAAAAAGAGTGGGTGGGCTCTACCGGAAATGAAACTCTGCTATAAGCTGCTCAACTTAGTCTTGATACCCCACCTAAGAGCACAGCAAGATCTGCAGTGGGTCGCCCTAGACAACATACACTTGCACCAGGCCCTGGTTGGGGAATGGTTGTGGGTCCCGAAGAATAGGATACCATGCAGAATTTGAGAACACCCGATTGTGGGGGATGATCTGGCGTGTCTGGAGGCGGGGTGTGAAAATGGAGGTAGTGATTTCCTGGCCCGCTCGCTGGGGCACATCTGGGTTCCAGGAATTAGAGACACCATACAAAACCCTGAGAGATTCCAATTCTGGTACGAGGTGGGGCTTGAAAGAGCTGGGCAGCACTGGAGGGGAGGTAGATTCATTACCATTCAGTAACACGAGGAGGCTCTGGGCATAGGCAAACTCTCGGTCTTTCTATATCTTCAAATCAAGGGGGCACTAATGGGGGGACCTGGAAGGAGCAGATCCAGAGAGACCTCACCCCATTTGAAAGATTCTTAGACACCAGAATAGAGGGGAGGGGGATGATCTCGGCCATGTACAGAGCCCTCTTGGAGTCGGGAAAGGGCTCCACAGACAAGCTAAGGGGACGATTAGAGGGAGCCATCGGGGGGAGGGGTTTAGAACTACTTCTGTGGGATAAAATATGCAGGGGAGTGTCTCGGACCTCGATCTCCAGCCATTACAAACTCCATGCCATCAAGCTTTTGCTTATGGACCCGTTAAATGGATTGCTTTTCTCCTGCAGATTCCTCATCTGATAGATATTCCTTCCAGCTTTGCTTGGAACATTTTCGACAGGGGGTGTAGTGGACCTCGAGCTGGGGGTCGACCATCGATCCGTCTCACTCGGCATCTGGTAGTCGGCTCCGGATGTGACGTCAGGCATTGTATAAGTACCACGTCACTATGCCCCAACCTCAGTTCCCCCTTTTTTCCAGAGCACCGCACACTGGATAGGAAAACAGAGAGAACACATCGGCTAATGAGCCCTTTAAAAATAAAGTAACTATAGACCTCCGAAGGAGGAACAATTGAAAAAGAACACTTCAAGTAGCCTTAGAAAAATCTTTGCTTTAAGACTGTGGCAGGAAGACAGAAAATGGACACAGAGGACAAACCCCAAGTCAACGTGTAATAGAAAGATGCGCACCAACCACCGACTTTGAGTGGGGATGGATGGAGGGGGAGATGAGGAATCTGCGGGAGAATAATCCATAGAAAGAACATTACAGTAAATTAGTTTCTCCTTCAATGGATTGCTTTTCTCCCACAGATTCCTCCTCTGATAGACTCCCAAAGCAGTAGCAAAGGAGGTGGGCAGAAAGTTGTATCAAAAATGTGTGCAGCACTGCCCTGCCAAAATGCGCATTAAAAGTATGAGCCACCTCCAGGCTATAGTGTTTTGCAAAGGTATGCAAAGATGACCATGTCGCAGCACGACAAATTTCCTTGGTAGGGACCCCCTTCTGCAATGCAGCAGATGCGGAGACCCCCGCCCCCCTTGTGGAATGGACCCTGATGCCTACTGATAATTTCTTCCCACTGGCCTGTTAACATTTATCTATGCAGAGAATTATTCAATGGGATAAAGTCTGCTTAGTTCTGGGCAGGCACTAATGGGCTAAGGAAAGCAGGTATGGATTCTGGGTTCGGACAGAGTATCCAGCCTTCAGACTGCATTAGGATATCCACGTCGCCGAGGCAACTGGTGAGGTGGACAGATCCAAGAATTCGGAGTACCACGTTTTCCTCGCCCAGTTCGGAGTGATCAAGATCATGGTCGCTGGAAACCTCTTCAACCTCTGGAGAACCCATGGCATGACGGGAATCAGAGGGAACGCGTGATGGAGAGGGAAGGTCCAATCCACCAGAAATGCGTCCCCCAGTGCCCAAATCGCTGGGAATCCGCCTTGAGCAGAACAGTTCACATTTCCTGTTCGACTCAGTTGCAAACAGACCCACTGCTGGGGTACCCCATAGAATGAAGACCTCCTCTAGTACTTCCTAGAACACTTCCCACTTGTGTGAGACTGTGCTCTGCCTGCTCAGAGAATCTGCCAAGTTGTTCTCTGTGCCCGCCAAATGAACTGCATAGACTGAGAAATTTTCTGAAGCTGTTAAGCCGGAAGGAATATCTATCAGATGAGGAATCTGCAGGAGAAGAATCCATAGAAAGAACATTACGGTAAGGTAATTTCTCTGTTCGACTTTAGAAGATGTACCAAAATGTCAGCCCACTATGTTGGCGGGAATGCAGATTGAGGGCCAACTACTGGCACATGTGGTGGGGGTGCCCTAAGGTGCAGATTTTTCTGGGATGAGATTCTGGGGTGGATCAAGGATCTTGATGGGATTCGCAGAGATAAGGCCCCACTGCTGGTCCTGTTTGGTCTAGAGGAAGTAGAGGGAGAGTGCCTTGGACTTACCCGGGTGGCAGCAAGCTTGCTATTAGCGGCTAGGGTTTGTCTTGCAACGCGGTGGAAAAATGTGCACCTTCCAGGTAAATTGGAGTGGATAAATGTGGCTAAAAACATGTACATTATGGAGCGAATAACGGCAGGGCTCCGTGGGGTTGCGGGATTACTGGAACAGGAATAGGGGGATTTTGTCAATAAATATTTGTCAGCTGAAGTTGCTTGATCGGATTCACCTGCAGGGAACGGGTGTGACCGGGATCCCTGGAGGGAATTAAGCATGGCGGACTGAGAGTTCAAAGGACTAAACTTGATAAAGGGGACAACTCTGGAGGGCCCAGGATACTAGGGCTTAATGATATCTACTTAGAAATCCAAGCCTGGATGGCTACACACAGTCTTTGCTTAAACGACGATAAGACAGAATTGCTTATCGTAGGCTCCCAGGCTCGACTCAACAAACTGGACCAAAGGTACCAATCCTTTACCATTGATGGCAACATCATAAAAGTATCCAAAGAGGTCAAAACACTAGGTGTATACCTCGATTCTACCTTGTCACTAAAGAAACAAATAAACACTACCATCTCAACTACCTCATACACCAATAAATTGATCAATGCCTGCAGGCCTTTTCTCTTCACCTCTATTTGCCTCATCCTATTTAAAGCGCTGATACTGTATAAATTAGACTATTGCAACACACTTTACTTAGGCACTACCACAAAAAACTTGAACAGGCTTCAGATCCTGCAAAATAATGCACTAAGATGTTGTAACGCTCACCTGATTCCCGTAGAGGCGCCGGTCTTGACTGGGCGTATACCGTATCTTCAAAGGTGATGTGTAACACACGGCTGGCTCTTTGGGCTGGACCTCTGTGCACTGTATGTCTGACTCGAAGGGTAAGATGTCTGCAGATAGAAAATATAGGATTAAGGAACTGGGTTATTGAATGTCTCTCTCTTCTTCCCTTTCTCTTCTCCTGTAGAACCCCAAAGGTTAACGCTCTCACCTTAGGTAAGTGAACGCCGTGCTCTCCATCTGCCTCGGGGCAGGGTGCTGTAACCAGTTTCTTCACTGGATAAGGGGAGCAGGCCTCTTGACTTCAGAGGACTGCTGTCCGTCGTTTACTGCACGAACGGTAAGTTTCGAGTAATTCTAATGTCTTTAAAGTCTTTAGTAATGATGTTTCTTGTTTTGCAGGGTTCCGGCGATGGCGGATGACGGGTTGAAGTGAGTTGAAGATGGAGCCCGTGTGATGAATAGAAGCGCCTGGAAGCACGTAAGTAAGCGCTTGTTGCCTGCTTCACGATGCGCTCTAACTGTCTTTTTATTTTGCAGGTACAAGTTCGGAGCGGCTGCAGGGTGCCGGAATACCCACTGGGTTAGATGTGGAAAGGAGTAATGGCACGTGAGTATTAATGTTCCCCAATGTCTTTAAACGCACCTTGTTTTGTCTTTCAGATGCGGGATGCAGCGCCGAAGGCCTCCGGAGCGTGCGAAGAGTTGGTAAGCTTTTGTCTTTCAGATGCCGGAATGCAGCGTGAAGACCTCCGGAGCGCACAAAGAGTAGGTAAGCCTTTGTCTTTCAGATGCCGGAATGCAGCGTGAGGCGTTGGTGACAGCCGATGGACCAGGTAAGTGAAGAGCAGTCACTGAAGACCGTAATGCTAACCTGTTCTTTCTTGTCTTTATAGGTGTTGCTGAAGACTGGATTCAGGATGGTAAGCCTTTTTCCTTAGGCCCAGGATCAGATGCAGAAGACACGATGAGCGTTCTGCTGCAGAGGATGCAGAATAACGCAAAGCAAGATTCATCCATCGGGTGTGGTTTAAATAGCCTCCTGTAGTGCTTAGGTGTCTCCTTCCACAGCCACACCTAGGTAAGAAAAGAGTTCCTGCTTTCCAGAAGAGTTTGTGTTCTGAATCTAGGGAGTGGCTCCTGCCCCACCCAACAGGAAAAGTAGTTCCAAACAGAAGAGGATCAGAGGCTCAACTGGCAGGCAAGTAAGCAGCATGGTCTGCTGCAGGTAAGTCCACCCAAGCATTATGAGCCCGGCGCTTCCAGCGCTGGGACTGGGCATATTTATGAGCCTGGTGCCACTGGCGCCAGCACTGGTTCCAAAAGGTCCCAATTGGGACTGGTTGGCACTCGGAACCTGGGTTATGGATCTGCTTCCAAGGGAGTTGGGAAAACCCTGACCTTTTGGAAGCAGAGATCATGACAGTACCCCCCCTCAAGGCCCCTCCCAAACCGGGCTTCTCTGGGGGTTTTGGCTTGTCAGGAAATGTTCGGTGAAATCTTTTGATTAGGCGAGGAGCGTGGACATATTCAGCAGGTTCCCAGGATCTCTCTTGGGGGCCGTAGCCTTTCCAGTCAATTAGGTAAAATAGTTTAGATTTGGAGATCTTGGAGTCCAGAATGCTTTTGACTTCAAACTCGAGTTCTCCATCAACTAGGATAGGTTTTGGAGATTTGGTTAGTCGGGTTTGAGGTTGCACGGGTTTTAATAGAGAGACGTGGAAGACCGGATGTATCTTCATGTGCGGGGGCAAGTCCAACTTGACCGCTACTGGGTTTACTATGGTAGTGATGGAATAGGGACCAAGGTATCTTGGGTTGAATGTGCGTGGCCCTTTTAGAGGTAGATATTTGGTGGATAACCAGACTTGATCCCCTACTTGATATTGAGGGGCTTCCTTCCGATGTTGATCTGCTCCTTTCTTGTATTGTTCTTTAGCCCTTTGAAGGTGAGAAACAGCTTCCTTAAAGGCTTGGGTGATTGTAGAATGCAGGTAGTCTACTGCTGGTGTTTCAAGATCTTGGAGGGGATCCAACTCCGAGGTTCGAGGGTGACTGCCGTACAAAAGAAAAAACGGGGTTTTCCCAGTTCCCGAATGGACAGAGTTATTGTAGGCATATTCGGCTATCCAAAGGATGTCTTTCCAAGTTTTTTCAGTTTGTTGCAGCATGCAGCGTAAATACTGTTCCAGAGTTTGATTGGTCCTCTCGGTTTGTCCGTCGGTCTGAGGGTGGTGACTGGTCGATAGTCTCACATCAATTTGAGCCGACCGACAGCAACTTCGCCAAAAATGAGAAATAAATTGACTACCTCGATCCGAAATTAGAACCGAAGGAAAACCGTGCAGTCGGACGATGTTTTCGAGAAATTCTCGGGCCAGAGTTGCTGCTGTTGGCAAGCCTTTGAGCGGACTGAAATGCGCCATCTTGGAGAATAAGTCCACGATTACTAGAATCGTATTGTATCCGGAGCATGGAGGTAGATCAGTGATGAAGTCCATAGAAAGCGTATGCCAAGGGCGAGGTGGGATGTCAATAGGGCGTAAGAGGCCTGCTGGTTTTTCCTTTTGACTCTTGTTTTGGGCGCATACTCCACAGGACATTATAAAGTCTCTGATATCTTTTTTCCAAGACGGCCACCAGAAGTAGCGCTTGATCTTTTCTGAGGTCTTGGCCATACCGGGATGTCCTTCCATTAAAGAATCGTGATAACAAGAGATTACTTTTTTCTGTAAATCTGTGCTGGGTAGGTATAATCGTTCTTGGAAATACAATAAGTTGTCCTTTACTGCAAAGTCCTTTCCCTGCAGATGCCAATTCTGTATGTCGTCTGGAGTTACAAGTTGCCTGGCTTTATCCTTAACTTCCTCTATGGATTCTGTGGCGATTACACCCAGAATTCTTTGTTCGGGAATGATTGGTACAGGTTTTGGGGTTGATCAAGTGTTCTTCCACTCCCATCCGAGAAAGGGCATCAGCTTTACCGTTCTTTGTACCAGGTCGATAGGTAATTATGAAGTCAAACTTGGCAAAGAATAATGCCCAACGGAGTTGTCTAGAGGATTGGGCTTTTGCGGTTTTCAAATATTGCAGGTTTCGGTGATCCGTAATCACAGTAACGGTGTGTCGGGCCCCCAGCAGATAATGCCGCCAAGCCTTAAAGGCAGACTTGATAGCCAGAAGTTCCTTGTCAGTAATCGTGTAATTGATTTCAGGAGGCGAGAATTTGCGGGACCAAAATGCCACGGGATGCAACTGATTGGTTACCGGGTCCTTTTGTGATAGAACTGCCCCCATGGCAAGGCTTGAAGCATCAGTTTCCACGATGTAGGGGAGTTGGGGGCGAGGGTGTTTTAAGATTGGTGCAGAGATAAATTTAGTCTTCAAATCCTGGAAAGCTTGTTCCGCCTCGGTAGACCATTCAAAACGTTTGTTTTTCTTTAACAAGGCAGTGATGGGCTGGACTATTCGAGAGAATTCGGGGATAAACCTGCGGTAAAAGTTAGCGAAGCCTAACATGCTTTGCACACCTTTTATGGAGGATGGTGATGGCCATTTGAGAACTGCATCGACCTTCTTTGAATCCATACGCACTCCGCCAGGTGATAATATGAATCCCAAGAATTCAACTTCAGTCACGTTGAAACCACATTTTTCCAACTTAGCGAAAAGTTTGTGTTGACGCAATCTTTCGAGGACCATTTTCACGTGTTTCCGATGTTCAGATTCCGATGAAGAATAAACGAGGATGTCGTCAATGTAAACGACAACACACACATCTATGAGCTCTCTGAGGACATCGTTCATAAAATATTGAAAGGCGGCCGGGGCATTGCAAAGTCCGAAGGGCATGACCTGATATTCAAATAGCCCATACTTGGTGCGGAAGGCCGTCTTCCATTCATCGCCCTCTTTTACTCGTACCAAGTGGTAAGCTCCTCTAAGATCCAGCTTTGTATATATGCATGCTTTTATGATTTGGTCCAGGAGTTCAGGGATCAAAGGTAACGGATATCTATTCTTAACGGTGATCTGGTTCAGGGAGCGATAATCTATACATGTTCTAAGGTCTCCTTCCTTTTTTGGAACGAAGAACAAAGCTGAAGAAGCATTGGACTTGGAAGGACGAATAAACCCATTTGCCAGGTATTGATCCAGGTATTGTCGAAGGTGAAGGTTCTCAGGCTCGGTGAGGGCATAAATTCTACTACAAGGAGGAGTAGATCCAGGTATCAGGTCTATCTGGCAGTCATAAGACCTATGAGGAGGTAGAGAGTTAGCCTGATCCTTCCGGAAAACATCTTGGTATTCTAGGTATTCGGGAGGTAACTGGGGAGTCTCTGAAGAAATTGCTGCCAGTGCAACACCAGGTGGAGGGTGACAAGTAGAGACACATTCTGGAAACTGGACCGTTCTTGCTCGCCAATCGATCAGAGGATTGTGTTTCTCTAACCAAGGTATTCCTAGAATAATCTGAAACTGAGGGGCCTTGATCACATCGAACACGATCTTCTCATGGTGTCCATCTTGACTTACTAGCGTCACCTCTTGAGTGGTATGCGTTACTGGCCCGGAGGCTAGCTCCGTACCATCCACCGTAGTAATGACGTCCTTTACAGCCTTGGGACAAAGAGTTAGATTCATCCTCAAAACCATTTCAAGATCCACATAATTGCCGATGGCACCGCTGTCGACGTAAGCTTCAATTGCATGTAATCGATCCGGATTATCAGGGCTAATGAGGACCATAGGTATCACGAAATGCGAGGTCACGGAACTGGTTTTCACGCTCGGCAAGAGGACCTCTATTCTTGTCGGGCGAGGTCGTTTCCCTGCTCAGAGTTTGTAACTTTGGTAACTGCAGCTCCTACTGCCTTCTTGGCAGGTTTCACCGGACAGTCTCGAAGAAAGTGCCCTGAGTTTCTGCAATAGAGGCATAATTGCAACTGTTTTCTCCTTTCCCGCTCCTTTTGTGTTAGAGGACCTTTCAGACCCCCTATTTGCATGGGTTCCCCGGAGTCTACTCCTTTGGAAGGAGTTGGCGGTTTGGAAAATACTCGAGCATCAAACTTGGAACGATCGGCCTTCCTGTTCTGCAGTCTGTGATCCATTTGAACGACTAAGTCTATATAGTCCGAACAATCTTGTGGGGGATTCACTACTTGGGCTAACACATCTTTGAGCTCTCCACGTAGACCTCTATAAAACAGCGTAATCCTTTTGTCCTCAGGCCATTGAGTTTCCACTATCAGTCTGTTGAAAGACGCAATATAAGCCAAAAGGTCTTGATTACCTTGTCGCAACGAAAGAAGCTCATTGTCCAAGGCCTGCCCCTGTGAATGTCTTGCGAACAGTTTTTCCATACTGAGCTGAAAAGCTTGAAAATCATGGAGGACCGGATCATCTTGATTTACTAGAGGGATCGACCAGTCTGCCGCATTGCCACTAAGGTACGAAAGTACGAAAGCTACTTTAGCTTGATCAGTTGGAAAGGCTGCTGGCCGGCATAAGAAATGCAACCGGCACTGATTGATAAATACTGCAAACCTCTTTGGGTCACCAGAAAATCGTTCGGGCGGAGCCAGAGGTACATTCCCAGGTAGGTTGATCTGCACTGGATTCATAGAGGATGTAGAAGGAAGATTTCCCCCAGATGCGGGTAACGGGGTCTGTCCGGCTTGTGACTGTAGCAATTGTCTAGCGAGATCATCTGTTCGCTCCTTGGAAATAATCAGTTCCCTTCTTAGAGCGTTCGTTTCCTGACGGGCTGCATGCACTTCTGCCCTTAGTTCCCCAAGTAACTGGGCTAGCTGGTCGGTATCCGAGGTTTCCATAGCGCCTGGACGGGAGTTTTGTGGTAGGCTTTGCGGTCTGTAACGCTCACCTGATTCCCGTAGAGGCGCCGGTCTTGACTGGGCGTATACCGTATCTTCAAAGGTGATGTGTAACACACGGCTGGCTCTTTGGGCTGGACCTCTGTGCACTGTATGTCTGACTCGAAGGGTAAGATGTCTGCAGATAGAAAATATGGGATTAAGGAACTGGGTTATTGAATGTCTCTCTCTTCTTCCCTTTCTCTTCTCCTGTAGAACCCCAAAGGTTAACGCTCTCACCTTAGGTAAGTGAACGCCGTGCTCTCCATCTGCCTCGGGGCAGGGTGCTGTAACCAGTTTCTTCACTGGATAAGGGGAGCAGGCCTCTTGACTTCAGAGGACTGCTGTCCGTCGTTTACTGCACGAACAGTAAGTTTCGAGTAATTCTAATGTCTTTAAAGTCTTTAGTAATGATGTTTCTTGTTTTGCAGGGTTCCGGCGATGGCGGATGACGGGCTGAAGTGAGTTGAAGATGGAGCCCGTGTGATGAATAGAAGCGCCTGGAAGCACGTAAGTAAGCGCTTGTTGCCTGCTTCACGATGCGCTCTGTCTTTTTATTTTGCAGGTACAAGTTCCGAGCGGCTGCAGGGTGCCGGAATACCCACTGGGTTAGATTTGGAAAGGAGTAATGGCACGCGAGTATTAAAGTTCCCCAATGTCTTTAAACGCACCTTGTTTTGTCTTTCAGATGCGGGATGCAGCGCCGAAGGCCTCCGGAGCGTGCGAAGAGTAGGTAAGCCTTTGTCTTTCAGATGCCGGAATGCAGCGCGAGGCGTTGGTGACAGCCGATGGACCAGGTAAGTGAAGAGCAGTCACTGAAGACCGTAATGCTAACCTGTTCTTTCTTGTCTTTATAGGTGTTGCTGAAGACTGGATTCAGGATGGTAAGCCTTTTTCCTTAGGCCCAGGATCAGATGCAGAAGACACGATGAGCGTTCTGCTGCAGAGGATGCAGAATAACGCAAAGCAAGATTCATCCATCGGGTGTGGTTTAAATAGCCTCCTGTAGTGCTTAGGTGTCTCCTTCCACAGCCACGCCTAGGTAAGAAAAGAGTTCCTGCTTTCCAGAAGAGTTCCAGTGTTCTGAATCTAGGGAGTGGCTCCTGCCCCACCCAACAGGAAAAGTAGTTCCAAACAGAAGAGGATCAGAGGCTCAACTGGCAGGCAAGTAAGCAGCATGGTCTGCTGTAGGTAAGTCCACCCAAGCATTATGAGCCCGGCGCTTCCAGCGCTGGGACTGGGCATATTTATAAGCCTGGTGCCACTGGCGCAAGGACTGGGTCCAAAAGGTCCCAATTGGGACTGGTTGGCACTCGGAACCTAGGTTATGGATCTGCTACCAAGGGAGTTGGGAAAACCCTGACCTTTTGGAAGCAGAGATCATGACAGATGTGCCCTCAACCTCCCGCGCAAGGCGCACATATCCACGGTTTGCAAAGAAGTCCACTGGCTCCCGATCCGCAACAGAATTATGCTAAGAACCCTGGTCATCACCCACAAGTGCCTGTCACGTACTGCCCCACGTTACCTTTCAGACAAATTCTCTAGACACTGCCCCATTAGACCCACCATAACTCCTTACCTGCACCAACTAAAGATCCCTAACTATAACCTAAAAACAGCAGGAGGCTCCAGTTTCCCAGTGCTCGCAGCACAATGTTGGAACTCCCTCCCTCCTACAATTAGATCGGAAACTGCATTCTGGCCATGGTAAAATCTTGGCTACTAGCCTAGATATCTAGACTCTCACCGACATGACCGGCCAGCCGCCGCTCTCTATCTGCAATGTAATTGTAATGCAACCAGTATTGTTTACTCTATCTACAGCCTATTCAGGACCAACCTGTAACCCGGTCCTCACTTGCCACTGTAACTATTTTGTGCCTATTCTCTGTACATAATCTTCTCGGTATATTCTACTTTTGTATGTAAACATTCAGAGTCTGGACCAATGTATGCTCTGCCTGTTGTATTATGATGTTCATGTAACGATATGTAACTCTGCTGTGCACATGATTATGCGCCCAGCTACCTGAGGGTTCGGACGCGCTTTATAAATAAACAAACTAAACTAAACTAGGGGACACCAAAGGAAGTGGACATTGTCATTGTTTGGGCTATTACGAGAATCATACGGAGTAAGAGACGAGGTTAGGAGGGCGATAGGGTGGTGATCAGTGGGAGGAGTGAGGGGGGGGGGCGTTTAACTAGAGTTGGCCGCCTCAGGTGACGGAAGGCCGCAGGCAATCTTTGATGTAACAAGAGGTGTTTTTGTTCCTTCATGGCATTGTTTATTTCCCCTTTTGGGGGTTGTACATTTCTTTTTTCGGTTTGTATTCGGTTTGTTACACTATTCGAAATATATTAATAAAGCCTAATTTGAAAATTAAAGTGACTGACTAAGAATCATGTGATCAAGATGCGTATTATCTCAAGTCCAATCTGGTAAGCATAGTGGAAGGAAGCCACGCAGCCGTGTTGATGATGTTGGATCTTTCAGTTTCTTATGATCTTGTCGACTACACTCTCCTGGTAGACAGATTGAAGGACCTGGCTTGTTGTTCCGACGCAGCCGCTCGGTGGATCACCTCCTTTCTGGGACCTCGTAGTTCCAGAGTGGCAATAGAATGTCTCAAATCTATACCAACTATCACTACCTGCGGAGTGCCACAGGGAACTAGTATTGCCCCAGCCTTGTTTAACATCTATATTAGGCCACTGCTCAACCTCTTGGACCACCTGGGTGTCCAATATATCAACTACACTGATGACACCCAGGTTGTCCTCGAGTTGTCAAGCAATTATACAAAGGACTCTGAGGCCCTTAATGTAGTGTATAGTGCCATCCAAGTCTGCATGGCCTCAAACTCTCTGGCACTGAGCTCCTCATTGTGGCCTCAGGGCCTCGATTAAAGAAAATAAACCCTGCCTATGAAAGCTTCAGCATCGCTGGCAGCAGGATAACGGTATCCAAAAGACCCTGGGTGTTCATCTGGACGCAGAACTATCTGAGGTCTCAGGTCTCTCACTGTCAAGCTACCTTGGGTTATGTCATTAAGCTCCTGGATCAGGCAAGGCTCTACATTTCCACCAGTAGCAGATCTCTTCTAGCCACTGCCTTAGTTAACACCAGTCTAGATTATTGTAACAGCCTATTGGTCGGAACTTTGCAAGCTAACATTCCATCCCTCCAATTTACACAAAATGGCACTGTTTGTGCCATTTACAGCCTTTCCAAACGAGATCACATCACGACCGCTAGAAGGGCCTTACATTGGCTTCCGGTCAAGCACAGGATTACACATAAACTCTTGTCACTATCCTACAAATGCTGGACCGCCACAGCTCGTAAATATCTCACAGAACGCTTGACGGTCAGTCAGTCAAGTCGGAACTTGCGGTCCAGGGATAACTTCAAAATGGTGCAACCACTGTTTAAGATGGCCACATTTGGTGGCATCAGCTTTGACGTACTGGCACCTAAAGCATGGAATGGCCTCTCACTCGCACTGAGAGCATCTGGTTCTCTTACAGACTTTAGAAGATTGGTTAAAACTCATCTGTTCAACCTTAAACCAGACTGAAGTCAACTGCTCCCTCCCTTCCCACTGCTTTGACCTCCCAATCTGTCATTGTCTTGTCTAAGTCCTGATTGCTTTTTGTGTGCCCTGAGACCCATGGGCATGTGGCGCTTTACAATAAATGTATTATTATTATTAATATTATTATTTCTGAACCAAGTAGACTTGCATGGAACTTCACCTTGAATACTACGATTTGCCATCCTGAGAACCCATGTGTAAAAGTTTCCCCATTTTTCCGACTAGTTTCGGATCTACCGTTATACCATTATTTTTTGAAGCGGCCACTCGTCAATCGGAATTTACATCTTTGGTGCAAAATCGAGTGCATCTGAGGTCGAGTAGCCCTGATCGAATTACATATGTCAGACATTTGCACGAGAAAAGGGTCCAGGTCCGAACACAATAGATTCCAATAAACAGCCCTACAGAAAAAGGTTGTATCGGCCACTTTTGCTTCCTAAAAATAAGGAAATTTGCCCCAAAAATACAAATAGGGAGTACACATACTCCCCCCAAAAAAAGGAAAAACTGGCAATCTTGTGCTCCGGCTCTCACCCACACAGCTCAACGGATATGTTTGGACAAATAGCGCATGTTATACCACAGTAAGAAACTACCATTATCACTGCCTGACTAAAATAAGTAAACGCTTATCTTTTAATGTGTATGAATGATTAGATGCAAAGAAATTATTATTACAAACATTTTTCCTTTTTCCAGTTAAAAACATATTTTTACTTGCTTAAAAAATACTGCCACTGGGAATTGGACTTATGTTTTTACTCACTAAAAACATTTGTACTCCCAACTTTAAAAAATAGGGCATAAGATACCCACACTTCCAAATCTTAAAGAAATGTACTTTAGTCCCTTGGTTGCGCTCTTTCTAAAAAGGAAACATTGCAGGTTTGTAGGATTTCAATGTTTTAATCATTTTTCAAAAAGGAAATGAGTAATGATCAGTGTTTAGTATCCTTTAGGCAATGTAGTTAGAATTCACTAATTGTCCAATGATACATGACATAGTTAAGAGTCCATTCTCAAAAAACAAGAAAGAAAAATCAAAAAGCGAGCTTCAGTATATAATGTCCTGACCTGTGGTTTTACAAGGGATGCAAATAATAATCCCACTTGAAACCTTGTGGTTAAATTACTAATTCCATGTTGCAGTCCTCAACACGTGTTTCCCCGCTCTATATCATGAGCGGTTCCTCAGAAGGGATAATGGTCAATAGAACTTATGTTGAGATCCTAGTTCATTCACATATTTTTCAATTGTCCATTTGTTTGTAAATTGTAGCCACTGAACTAATTTTACATTAGCAGCTGGATTTGGGTAATTAAAGTTTCCTAGACAATGTACCAAATCATAATCTCTCTTAATATGTTAATGTTAAAGGACATTTGTACCGTGCACTATCACCACCGGAGTGGTCCCCTGGCGCACTGGCGGCTCTGAAAGACGGAGGGAGGGTGGGTTAGTGGGGGGAGGATGGAAAAGTGCAAGAGTGCAGTGATGTGCTGTTGGTGGCCTCAGCCCGGTGGGTCCGTTGGCTGGGCCTGGGGTGTTTGCGCCGGTAGTCGTCGTGTACTGTTGTGCGAGTCTGTGTGTTTTTTGTTTTGCAGTGTAGTGAAGTTTGTGCGGTTGGTTGTGCTGTAGGTTTGTGGTTGTGTTTGGTTTGGAGTTTGACAGGTGTATGCAGAGGAGGAAAATTGTTAGTGGAATTGGTTATTTGGCATCTCTATCCTGAATTGAAGAGTTGGGCTTCCGTAATCTCTCACAGATGGGGTGTGTGTGCACCCTGTGCCTCTGGTTCGGTCTGGGCTCGTTCTGAATTCGAGGCCCATTCACATTTCTCTGCCACCTCCACCAGCCTCCCCAACAACCCTGCATGTTCCTTACTCCCACTTACATGGCCAGTGCACCTGCCAGTGTCCACACCTCAGTTAGTCTCGACAGTTCTGGGGGCTTGTTGGTGTCCTTTCCGGTTTAGTCATTCCTTTCCTTTCTGCTGTTTCCTTTTTTTGTCTGTGGTATTGAAAAGCCAGGTTTTTAGGAATTTCCTGAATTTTAGGCGATCTTTGGTGTTTATTTCTTTTGGGATGTTATTGCAGGTTTTTGCGGCTAGGTGGTAGAACGTGGTGCCTCCACATTTTTTTTTATTTATGGTTTTAGTTCCAGGCGGATTTCATTGCTTGACCTGAGGAGTCTCATTGGTTTGTAGATTATTTTCTTTTGTAGGAATTCAGCTCCTTGTCCGCAGATTTCCCTGTGCGTTATGCACATTGTTATGAAGGTGATAAAATGTTTTACTGGGAGCCAGTGTAGTGTTTTTAGGGCAGAGGTGATGTGGTCTCTTCTGGACAGTTTGCTCCTGTGCCCTCCTTGGAGGATACCTCGGTGGACGATATACTAATATAGGCTTGCACTCTGAGCCTTCACATTGGTCAGACTACTTATAAGTGGAGGTATCAAAATACAGATCTCCCTGCATAGGCTCTTAATTGGATGTTTTATGCTATGCCCCCATCCATGTATGGATGCCGCCGTCACAAGTTGGTGCCATGATAGGGGCAGTGATCTTGTGACATGCCTCATGGCACACTTTTAGAATTTTTTATTTGCCAATTTTAGGTATTAAAGTGGCTCCTACCAAGAGCCATTTTGCTGCCTTTTCACTTTTCAGTTGGACAACCAAGCAGGGGCCCTATCTGTCAGATCCCATGATTCTGCAGTCTTTAAATGGACCGTCAAATGCATTTCCTCAAAACATGTGTTGTTCCTTCGGTCTGTGGGTATTAACTTGGTACTTAAATTCTTGTTGGTGGCTCAACATTAGTTTATTTCATTTATAAAGGAAGTTTATGCCCATAGGCATTTAGGTGCTGTGGGATGGGCAAAACTGTTTCAGAAAAAAGAAACAAAAATGGTTGTTCGCACAAGTCACTAAACTGTGTGCTGCAGCGTACCAACAAAGTACATTATTCACAGGATATAGCTACATTATAACTTCTTTCCGAAAGACCAGATGGTCACTCAAATAACTTACGGTGGCGAATTACAGAGTAGGATGTGCAAGCAGTCTAAGGTCTGCAGTCAGTTCACAGGTAGTAGTAAACTTGATAAACCTCTGTTTAAGCAAAGGTGGGCCAATTGAAAGCCCAGTGGATTGATCCAGTTGCCACTGGCAGCCAGTGCAGCTGCCCAAGATAGTTTGATACCGGGGCTCTGCTTTACAAGCAGAAGATTAGGCTGGCTTGAGACCGTATCCATTAAAGTTGAATAAGCTTTGTTTGGGTGACTAAAGTATAATGAACTCCTATGAGCATATAAAGCTGAATAATAACATTTCATGAGGTGCTAGTGATTTTACAGATGAAAGAAACCAGATTTTATCAGTTGTTTGAGTTGAGGATTTAAAGAGTGTTCAGAATAGTGTAAGACATGCATATTTACGTACTTCAGGGAGTGATTTTGAGGAAGGGGGAAGGAAAGTCAACCAGAGAAAGTCATTGCACATCGAATTGTTGAGGCCAAGCATGATGTCTGAATTTGTGCAAATACGTTTTGGTCCTTTTTTGTCCACCCAACTCATCACGTTATCAATGTCTAACCCAAAGTTGGATGCAGTTTGACCAAGGGTATACTCAAATCTAAGGAGCACCACAGTATCACTGGCATTCATGTAGAAGGAAAGCCAAAATGAGCAGATAGGAGTAACAAAGGGCTAAAGCAAAGATTAAAAAGGTGCGCTGGAAAAATAGAGCCCTGACTGTTACCCCTCATGAAAGGGCCATTAATGATGACTCAAAAGATGGAAGGACGTGTGATTGAATGTTGCCCTCTAGAAAAGATTGAATACAGTTTATGCCAAAGGCATATGCACCATTCAAATGGATATGGGCCAAGAGGTTGTCATGGCCAGTGGTGTGAAAGGCTGCTGAAATATCTGATGAAATCAAAGCCAGAGCATCCACGGCCCGCATCCTCCACCCTCTTTTGGGTAGACTAATGCAGTGACAGAGGAATAGACTCGGTACCACTTCCGGGGTTTACACTCAACATGGGCTAGATTGAGCACCTTAAAATGTTCCTTTGTAGACTGGAGTTGCTTATTCACGACTCCCTCAATCGGCTTCCCTGGAATGAGGAGCTGAAAGATGGGACAATGTTTTTTGGTACCTCAGGGTCCGTGGTAGCCTTCAGGAACACAGGAAAAGTAGCCATCTGTCAGGATGTATTAATATTTTTTCTGAAGCTTGTGGATTTGCTTAGAATAACATGCTTTGCGTAGGCAACAGGGCATTCCTGTAATACTATCCCCACTGTTACATGTTAGTACCCATGATCCTTCACGTGTCATCGTCCTCCAGTGCTTTTTTTCCGCCATCGGGTTGGTCGCTATATGCAGAGTTTTTGATAGATTAATCTTGCGCTCGATCGCGGGCAAATTTACTAATTTACAAGTCGACCACCTCGACACTGGATACCCTTCAGGAAGAAGACTTTACGCCCGGCACAACAATTCTGGCAACTGGTGTCTCGATTTCAGAGGGTCGGCAACATCTTCAGAACATTTTGAAGCTTACCGGCACCACAGTTGGTTTTGAGAGCAAAACCGCAGAGCTCTCCGTTAGGGAAGCTCTGGGTTCCCGTCAGCCTGTCACCAGCTTTGAAAGGTAGCCATCAAGCTATCTATGCAGACTACCGCTGGTGACAAGAAGGCTGCACATATAAGGCAGAAACACTGCTTGTATGAGGGCCACACTAAATATGCAATTTGAGGAATCAATGCAAAGTAGGTCAAAACACGCCTAAACTCCGCATCAGCACTATAAAACAAATTGGAATGAAGATGCTCAGCGTCAAGTTGTTCCCCCTCATCCCTTGTTCCGAGAATATCAGAGGCCCTGACACATTCTTTTTAAGTGCAGACTACAGTGGGGGTTAAAAAAATACATTTTGATAAGAAATCCAGTCCTTCAGGGGGTAATGAGGGTTTCTGTTCTGTTGCTTCCTCACCTTTTCCATGTCTGAAGTTCACATTTGGCATGACTTTGAAAGCGTTTCTTTAATGGATAATCTGTGGAAGGAATGTATGATTAGAAGAACTATGTACTTACATTTGGTAATGTCCTCTTTGATGTGTATGCAAGCCCCCCCACAGATTCCTCATCGATCCTCCTACCTTCCTCTTTAAAAGATTGATCATTAATTGTTTGCCATCTTTATAATGGGAATATTCTCGCATTCCTCAATGTGTGAAACCAGGAAAAAAAGTTAAAGCTGATATTACAGGGCACACAGCTATATTGATATGCTGAGAGCATCACTTTTGGGGCAAGAGGTGTCACTATTGATGTTAGAGTTGACCTTCAGCTGTATTTTATTTATTTGCACTTATAAAGCGTGCAGCGGCCCTCGGGCATCGTGGTGCTGTTACAGAAAATTCACTTGGATCAAAGAATACAGTAGGATAACAAAAGAAATACCAGTGGGTCTGTTCCGTGGTTAAAGTAGAACTCCCTCCATTACATGTAATTGAAGAGCTTTGTCTTCAAGGCTTTTCTGAACACAGTGAAGAAGGCTTCGTTCCTGACCTTGAGTGGAAGTGCATTCCAGTTTTTTGGGGCTAGCACAGGGAAGCTGGTACCTCCGGATTTGACTCTTTGGAAGGTTGGGACCTAGAGCTGGTGTGAGTATTGGGCCCTTTTGGGTCTGTTGGCGGGTGCCTGGTGGATACGTTCTGACAGATACGGGGGTGTTGAGTGAGAGCCATTTGTGGGTGATCATGAGCATTTTGAACAACATGTGCTCCCTGACTGGGAGCCAGTGGGCGTCCTGCCTGGACTGAGAGTCATGCCTTCTCCTAGGGATACTTAAAGCAGCTCTAAGCGCGTTGAGATGACCCAATGCCAGTTTTGCATATTTTTGGATGAGGTGCCTAGGAGGAGGACATTACAGTAATCCAGTTTGGCACCAATGGTGGCTCTGGCAATGTTGAGAAAGTTACTGGTGGAAAGGTACGGTTTTACTGAGTTAATGATTTTGGTTGTGAGTTCTGCTGAAGAGGAGATGGCGCTGACTTGACGTTTCATTGATAGAGTGGAATCGAGATACACACCTGAAGTTTTGACGACAGCAGAGGCTGCGATTACGGTGTTCTCAATGCTGAACGTGTTGTATTGGTTGTCTAGTTTGTTCAGAATTTCCTTGGGGCCTACAATTAGGATTTCCATTTTGTCCCCATTAGATGCACGCCTGGATGAGTGCATAGGTCTCAGTGAGGGTGTTGAGGTCTTGCTCATAGGAGCCGGTGAGGAGGAGGAGGATTTGCGTGTCATCAGCGTAGTTGGTAAGCGTGATGCCATGCTCTTCGAGATCATTAAAGAGGGGAAGCGTGAAGAGATTGTAGAGGGTGGGGTAAGTGCAAGAACCTTGTGGGACCCCACAGTCTTTGGGGGATGGATTAGCAGAGGAGACGCTCATGGCACGCCTTTCTGAGAAGGGTGTATCCAGGCTGTAGCTTCTTGGGAGAATTGGGCAGCTTCAGTAGCTTCAGTGAGGTGTCTGCATAAAATCTTGTGGTCGACCAGGTGGAATGCGGCCGAGTGATCGAGGAGGACGAGAAGCGCTGGCTTGCCTTGGTCCATGGTTTCGAGTAGCTGATTCTTCAGGTCTAGCAAGACGGATTCTGTGCCATTATGTGGGCAGAAACCAGATTGCCTTTTACCCAGGATGTTGTGTGATTCTAGTTAGGACTGGATCTGTAAGTATGCTGCCCTGTCTAGAATCTTTAGCAGGAACGGTACAGTGGTGATTGGCCTGCAATTATTGGGCAAGTCAGGGTCGAGTTTTTCTTTTTTTTGTTGCAGAGGTCGCACCAAAGATTCCTTAAGGGAAGGTGGGGACGATGCCTGAGGCATTGATAAAAGCTGTGAGAAACGGTGCTAAAGACTGTCTTTGATGAGGGTGGCTGGACAGATGTCAACTTTGCAGAGCGATGGCTTGATATGTTTCATGACCCTAAGGACTTCTGATTCTGTTTTTTTCTTGAAAGCAAAGGGCTTAGGGTTGTCATTCATCATGGGGGTTGCCAAGAGATGACCCAATGCCAGTAGGCTTGGTGTTGGGGGTATTACGTTTGGGCAGTGTGTTGAAGTGGGCCTTAATTTTGTTTTGAAGGGTGTTTATTTTCTCTAGCATGGCATGTTGAATGTTGTTGCACCATACATTGTCTTTCAAAGTTTGTTGTGTGGTGGTGTGGGGTACGCTGAGTTCTTTGAATATTGCAAATAGTTCTTTGGAATGTGATTTAGCATTTTCAATTCGTGAGTTGTATGATGAAGCTTTGTCTACAGTGATGACGTTTTTGTATTGTTTAGCCTTTAATTTGTAAGCTTGATGTGGGGTATCAGAGGGGCTGGATTGCCGGTCGGTGAGCGCCACACGTTTAAGGACTCTTGGGTCGCGTAATTCTTGGGTGAACCAGGAATTGGCGTGTTTGATGGATTTAGCTTTTTTGTTTTGTAAGGGAGCAATAGCATCTATTGCTTCTTTGAGGCACCACTCAGTGGCTGTGAGAAATATATCTGCTCCAGTCTGCGCCTGGATGACATTTCAGAGATCAATCTGTGGGAGGAACTTCATATCCATCCAAAAGAAAATTGCTGAAGGTGAGTGGGATGTTTACAGGGCTTGTGCTTTTTACATGGGGAAGCCCCTTTATTTTGTTATTCTAGTGTTCTTGCCTTCTTTAATAAAAGTCTGAAGCAATAAAAAGGAAACCCAACAATTAATCAAAATATATGCAAGGCAGAAATAGCAGCAATTGGCAGGATTTTTCCAGGCTACCTGAACGTGTGAAGCGCCAAGATAGGCACAATTGACTGCCATTGGGTGTCAAATTGCCTGACCTTGAGAAACAGGCATACTCGAGCTAGGGACTTGAAACAACAATCTGGAAGTGTCTCCTCCACCTGCCCCGAGCAGACCTCTCTTTGTACCCTTTGTCCAACAGCTGGTAAGGTTGGTCCGTGAGGTAATCACTTGCCATGGATATCTGTGAAACCTCTCATCACAAGTTTGAAACCTGGCCGACTCTTTCTTTACTCTGTGGTTGAAAAATTGAGTACTTTTAAATCTGGCAGTATTAACCATTATTAACATAGTACTTCGAATCTAGAGAAGCAAGATATACACATGTTATATTTTAGATAGTAAACATCAGTGAAGGAACACGAGTCAAAGTCCCTAACATTACATGCAAGACTGCATTGGGTTGTAAGCTGGCTCTCTTTTAATTGTTCGATTTGATTAAAGGCGTGACTGCATTCAAAAAGGTTTTAAGCGTTTAAGTTCTTGTGGTTGATGAATCCTAAACAATGCATTCTTATGTTTCCACCTCCACAATTAAGACGTTTGTATTGAATCAGCCTGCTCATCAGTTTCCTGTTAGGTGCTGCATCACCACCTTTAGAGAGGCCGTTGAACGCTTAACATAAAGCAAAACGAAATAGCGATTGGGTACACGGAAGAAGTCAGAAAAAGTCAGTCTTGCAGCATGCAGAAGCTGTACAGGCTTTGACAGCATGTTGGAGGGAAATGGGAGGAAAATGACTTTGCCCAAAATACTGTATGTGTTGAAAGTATAAAAATGTGTCCTAAGCTTGATCAACCAACACACTCTAATTTGTGTCAGATCTTATGGCCTTATATATTGACATGTTTTGTTTGTAGTAGCCTCTTCTCGTAAACCAAATACTTAATTAACAGACATTTGTTTTCTTTGGTAGCGTATTTTGTAGTTTTCTGAGTGTGTTCAATGCATGAAACATTTTTGCTTTGGTTAACACCCTTGACAAACCCCCACACTCTTAAAGCCCAAGCATGGCCCACCTCTAGTAATAGATGTGAGACCCTTGTCTGGAAGATTGTGGTTCTCTGCTGAGGGGTCTTGAAGTATCCTCGCCATAACAGCAATAAAAAACAAAGACCTGGTCTTTGCAACACTTATTGAGCATTTAAGGACCACCTTGGTTGGAGTGATCTCAACGGTGCACAGTGCCCGCCATGTGGAGTCCGGCTTGTTTAGCTGCAGTTACCTAAGTTTATGAAGTCTCATCTAGGCGTGTCCTGCTGAAACGATAACTATCACTGTGGTAAACCATTCCGCTACAATTGTTTTCTTGCCGGAGTGAGCCCGCTGTGTGGTTTTGGTGCACCGCCTCGGTAACTGATGAAACTACTGTGGTTTATTAGCAGATGAGTTCTCCTATTTAGCTTCAGATTTCTAGTCTCTTTTCCTGTAAATGTTTACTAAACAAGAATTCAAAATAAGGTTCCTCTGGGACCCTTGTCCTTACCCGAAATAGAGGCTGCATGCAGAGTAACACAATTTGCATTTTAGAAAATGTGTAATTAACACCTTAACAGCTAAGTTTGTATTTCATTGCAGCATTTACTGCTCAAATTAAAGATCTGAAGAAGGGTTGTGGAAGCAGCATGTGAAATGGACAGCTAAATATTTTTTGGTCGCATAAAATGCATAATCTATTCTTTTAAAATTAATTATATATGGATTCCCTTGAATCCCCCACGGCCCTCCTCACTGACAATCACTTTTACAAAGTTTAGATTGTGGAGTTCAGATAAGTTCACAATAATGGAAAATTTAGCTACACATTCACTTGCTGCCCTCCTCTCTAAACACTTCGGATTTCAGGCTCTGTGGGATTCGGACTCTCCACATGAAGAGGATATAATGTCATGGTGACATCCAATGGCTACATAAAAGTAGGTTAGTTTCTGCAACTGCATCATCAAAGTGACTACTCCAGAAAGATCTTATCTGAGCACTCGTAATTGGACACTAATGGTTGAAACCACATAAGGTCCTGGAATCCTTCACCCAGCATTGCCTTAGCCAGTATATGCACCAAGCCTATGCACAGATGAAACAGAAGGGGAGTGGCACCCACACAAGACATTTGTTCTCGAGTCAGGCATGTTCCAAAGTAGCCAAAGAGGACTGCTAAAACCATGAGAGGGTGGGATAAGACTTTTTTCTGTAGATATTTCCCCTGTAAAATTTAGATGGCATGCTATCCTTTTTATATTGTGTTTACAGCAAACATGATGGGGAGGTAGCTGGGTGGGAACGTAGACCAATCTTTATTTTTGTATTTATTTGATATTTTGGAAAGCCTTTTTAAAACAGAAATCATATATATATGAGCTGTGATGTATGTGTAGTCAGAGACCTGATGTGTGCAAGCGCAAGTATAGAAATCGTGTTAAGGCACACATAAAAATTGTGCAATACGCATCTTGCGTTTTTGTTGTTACTCCTCCATATGATTATATTACTGATTGTTCTCTCCTTCATCATAAATGGATTGCTTTAATGAAAACTGAGAACAATGCATGCCAATTACAGTCTAATCCGTCTCTATGTATGGATATTAGACGAAAAGCGGCCATAGAAATCGACGGTCTCTACTACTATAACATACACAGTGCATCCCGATGTGATTATATGACCTGCATCAAGGTGCCTAATGTGTTAAATCTGCAAATGAGCAAATAAATTCAAAATATGCAACGTTCTGCAAAAAGGCCAAGTGCATCAACATGGCAATGATATAAAGTGCATAGTGCATACATTCAAATGGTCTGCAGTGCATGCTAAGTCTTGCCATCCAATTAGTTGTTCAGGCATATCCCATTGGGGAGGCGAACAATGCATTATAATGCAAACATGAGGTCTGGTCTGTTGGTCTTGAACATGATGCATGGTCAATGTGCAAATTTACAATGCAGTACAAGGTGTGCAAATCTCGCATTACAAAGTGCATGATGTAAACAAATACAACTGTGCGACCTGTATAAAGGTGCTTGGTGCGTTAAATGTGCACATAAGCAAACCTATCTAAATTGTGCAATGTTCTGCAAAAATGCCAAATGCAATATTTTAAATTCAAATTTGCAATGGTATAAAGCGCATAGTGCATTCATTTAAATGGTCAACAATGGATACCCATAAATATTCTCATTCAATTATGTTATTCAGGCATTTCATACTAGTGAGGCAAACATTGCATTCTGGTCCAAGTATTGTTGCTCTCAAACGTAGTGCATAGTCCATGAGCAGATTAGCAATACAGTGCAAATTGTGCAAGTCTCGCATTATAATATATCTGAGGCTTGTGGATCTGCTTAGAGCATATGCTATGCATAGTCGGACACCTAGTGGAAGCTGCAGAGTTACATTTTTTGTTTTCGAAAATGGACACCGACAGAGCATGCCAGTAATACTATCCCTAGTTACGTGTACTGTATTCATAGTCCTTCACGCGTGGTGGTTTTTCCACCATTTTAGTCGGACGCATGTCGCAGAGTTCGTTCTTGGCTGACGCCATTATTTAGTTAAGTTTAATCTTAGTATTTCTTTCCGTCCTTTTGACTGCCGTTTACCTCAAGATCTCCGGCAACGGCTTCGAGGACAAGTCCATTCGTCGACGATCATTTGTCTATGGCCTTCCAGGGCCCATCGGGCCTCGGACCTGCACAATAGGGAGAACGGGGGAGGTTCAGATTCCAGTCTCACTTAGAGAATGTATATTCACTTTACTACCATTTATTTTGCCAGGCTGCCATCCTTAAACATCATGGAAAACACTCCTTTTAAATGTTCCTCTTCCTGTATCAGGAAGTTCCCCTGGAAGGATTTGCACCAAGTGTGCAACCTTTGTTTTCCCAGGGACCACACCGAAGAACCGTGCACATCTTGCAAACTGTTCAGGCCTAAGACTTTAAAGGATTGCAAGACTAAGCGCTTGGCCCACCACGCCATGCAGGCCGAGGCCGCCACGGACGTTGAGGGAGCCTCCTGCGATGGCAGCATCAACATCCTAAGTGACGCTGAGGGTGATCGGGATCCATCGTGCAAGCCCCCGACCCCAATGGCAGGCTGGCCTGTGGGTCTGCTAGGGGGATGACACCCGGCGGCTCAAGCACTACCAAGTCGCATCAAACCAAGTACATCTCCCATGGCCGAAAGCCGACCATGTTGTCGACCGATAAGCCACATGCGGCGTCAAGGGAAAGGTCCAAAAGTTCCCTGTCCTCTGGGCCATCGCGGTCATGATCACCACACGACAGGCCCATGAAACAGACATTTGTCTGTTAACCGTTTCTAAATCTGGGAAGTCCTCAGATGCCGAAGACCGGGCGTCGAGGGGCAGGGGGGGCTCAAAATTGAGCAAGTTAATTAAAAACATGTTCTGACACCCTACTAAAATCTAGAACGTCGAAGAAACCATAAATCTTCAATGCACCAGGTTAAAAAGGTACATACTACCAAAGGCAGGGATTACACTACCTCTGAAAATACGCTTTCAGGGGCTATGCGTTATAAGAATACCCCTTCCCCAGAACCCACACATACACCCGCTCCACTTAGTCCTGCTCCCTCTGTCTTGCCAAGCTCCTCCGAATGGACCAGAGAAAAATTCGATAAGGTCATGAGGAGAATTTCCAGTTTTATAAACTTCTTTGACGACCACCCCACTCTAGACTTGTTCGCTACAGGAGAAAACAAGCAATGCCCAGACTTCGTGTCCAGGTTCCCCCAACCAAACTCCAAGGGGAACGCCCTATGGTTGAACTGATCAGGGAAATTTTCATATGCTTTCCTCCCTCGACTCCCTTAATGAGCAGGATAATGAACAAGATTCACAAAGAACAGATGACGCTCATCCTAGTTGCTCCCAAGTGGGCAAGACAGCCATGGTATCTGCATCTGCGCAAACTGGCGATGTGCGATCCCATCAAACTCCTGTGTCAGACCCACCTATTTATCCAACACGGAGGAACAACAGTACATCTCCAACCCCACACAATGAACTTGGCAGCATGGCTCCTGAAGTCATAGAGTTCTGACATCTTAATCTACCACAGCAGTGTATGGATATCCTCAAGGAGGCACGAAAACCAAACACTGGACACTGTTATTTCGACAAGTGGAGGAGATTTGTAAATTGGTGCCATTCTAAACAAATAAACCCCAGAGAATGTTCTCCATCCTGCATTCTAAATTATATGCTCCACTTGTTTGACTCAGGGTTAATATTCAACTCCATAAAGGTCCACCTGGCGGCTTTATCAGTGTACACCACCTCTCAGAGTAAAGTATCATGGTGGAAAATTCCAGTCATTAAGGCATTCATGGAGGGAGTAAAAAGACTCCACCCTCCAATTTCTAACCCACCGCCAGGATGGGCTCTCAATGTAGTACTCACAAAGCTCATGGGGCCCCCATTAGAGCCCATGCATAAATCAAGTCTTAAACACCTGACATACAAGACTGCCTTCTTAGTGGCTATTACTTCCATAAGAAGAGTTAGTTATTGCTTTGCGAGCTTTGTCAGTGCAGGACCCTTTCTTTATCATCCATAAAGACAAATTTGTTTTACTACACACGAGGTTCTCTCCCAAATTCATTTCCAAATTCCATGTGAACCAATCCATAGAGCTACTGGCTTTCTTTCAGAATCCAACTAGCTCAGCTGAGGTAAAACTCCACACACTGGATGTGAGGAGGGCGGTCCTTTACTACGTAAACAAGACCAGACCGCTTAGAAAAAAAGACCAACTCTTTGTCTCCGTAGCACCAGACGCAGTGGGAGACCGCATTTCTCCAAGAATGCCATCACCAGATGGATAGTCAGATGCATACAACTATGCTATTCATTATCAAATAAGACATCGCCTTTCACACCAAGAGCTCGCTCCACAAGGAGAACAGGAGCTAATCTGGATTTTATCAAAAATGTCCCCTTGGACAGCATTTGCAAAGCAGCTACATGGAGCTCAGTACAAGCTTTCACTCATGCACTACTGCATTGACACCCATTCAAAGACAGATACACAGGTGGGACAGGCGGTTCTAAAACACCTATTTGCCGCTGCTCCTTCTCACACCCCGCCACCTTCTCCTAACACTGCTCGCTAATCTATGTATAGCACACACACCAATATGAAACATGCTTAAATATGATATACATTAATGCCTTGCACCAGTTTTACTAACTTGCAATATCTATCTGTATCACATCCTGGTATGGCAGGCAGTGTGGCCAGGTGATAGGTGGGGAGTTCAGAAGGATGCCTCTAGACAGGCTTGCCAGCAGACCTTCTGTCTGATATTCAATCTTTCTGCAGATTGGCTTGGGCTGGGGGGGGGCACATTGTAGTAATGGGGGACCCGTAGTGTGAAGGAGCAGAAGTGGGAGGTTGCACAGGGGTGGGATGGCTACAGAGAGTTGAAGAGCATAGAGGTCGAAAACTGTGTATGGGAGATTGTCAGCAATGAAGTGGTGGTTTTGCATTGAAGCCCATTTAGTGTGGCAGCAGTACTTTGAGGTGGGAAAGGATCTAGGTTGATTGTACAAGATGCATGTATGAAAGCTAAGTACCTTGTGTGGGGGCAAAGCAGTAGAGGTGAAGGGCCCGGAATAGGCCACAGCAGTAATCAAGCTTGATGAGGGTTGAGATGTGCTACAATATATCTGGGATGAAGGATGGAAAGGAGATGTTTGTTTGGGTGCCGTCTGCATAGAGGTGGTGTTGTGGAAGCCAAATGATAGAATGAGCTTACCCTGGGAGCCGGGTATAGCAGGAGAAGGGGACTAGACCCTGGACCGATTCTTCCAGGATGTCCACATAAGAGGCTGGGAGTAGAGGATTTGGAGTGCCAGGAGATGATGCAGTGGCGGTCACAGAGTGGCGGTCACAGAGAAAGAAATGCATCATGTCGAGCACAGTGTTCTTGAAGTCCAGTGAGGAAATGGTTTGGAGGGGGAAGCATAATACAGATGAGAGAGAGCAAATGAGAGATTGAGTAGGTTGGAGGAGAGGTGGAAGGGATTAGAAAGTTGGGAGACCGAGTAGGAGTAGTGTTAGTGAAGTGTTGAGTCCGAGAGAGGTGGTTAGAGAGGTTGGAAGGGCCAGCAGTAGGTTTTATCAGCATGGGTAGGACCTGGCCAACTTGTAGTAGTCTGGGAAGATATCGGGAGATATCTAGAGAGTAGAGATGTGTTAGTGACAAGAGGAGGTTAACTTATTGCATGAGGTGTGAGGCAATCAATGGGATTGCCGGGTGGGTTGGCTGAGTGGAGCATTGTTATCTGCTAAGCAGGGCAGATGGGGGTGAAACCACATACAGAAGAGCGAGAGCGGGGTTGAAGGGTGACGAGATAGAAGGGCGGACAGTTGTCACATATTTGTACGGTTTTGATCCACAGTCCAAGATCCACAGTTCAATAATTTAGGTCACGTATTTACTTATTTGTTTTTATACAGCGATATTTAACATACAGGTGGTGCCACTGCAGTTAATGTTATTGAGGTTGCATGCAGAAGTCCTCAAATGTTCTGCAAATGTACAGTGGCAGATTCAGCCGGGTTTCGAGGTGCTAGAAGACTTATGTTGCTGTGCTATGAGAGTCAATTCTCAGAGCTTGTATATGGCCAGTCGCAGTGAACATTTGATTTTAGTAGAGGGTTATGGTAGGAGCTGCTAGATCCAGATTGGAGAGGGCTATCGGGGCAACTGATATGTAGATGGGTCCAATGGTTAAAACGTGTGGGAGAAGTGGCTCGCCGTCAGAAACATTGACAATAAGTTGCTCTAAAACGGGTTAAGAATTGCATCTATTTGATTGGGTGATGCGGTGTGGCAGTTCCAAAATGAATGGGATTATTTTCCTACATGGAAGCAGCTAGTATGCAGTACAGAAACTGGGATCCCAGAGGGGTAAATGTCTGGCCACCATTAGAAGAACTTTTGAACTGGGGAACTTGATGCAGAACCATTGTAGTGGTGAGTTAAAGTGAGTGGATGGCCAACATATCATCTTTTTGTATTCTATATTAGTAGCTTTACGGTTTTACAAAAGATTGTTGTTTCTGCACTTAGAAGTGCTTTAATAACATTTTGAAAAACGTTATTGGTATAACATAGTGCCTTTGACACCAGGCATAAAATGGTATCCAATTCGAAGTGTGGAGCACCACACCTCACATCTTCATCCAGCACAAACGTTGAGCCAAAATGTTACCATTACGAAAACACACTTCAGACGCATTCTTTTCTTTTTGTTCCTTTATTTTATTCTTCAATTATATATAATCCATTTATTGATATTTGCATATATCAAACTCCATATCTTAGTTTAGATTCCACAGTCAGTTTTTTCTAATTTCCTATCATTAAATATGCATTTTACAATTGCTCAATATTTTCGCGTCACTTGTCTTTGGTATTTATTTAAACTAAGATATGGATTGTGGCATTGACCAATCAATGAATGGATTAAAGGTATGAGGTGTTCGTTTTATGAGCAGCCCACAATCCCTTAGTTAAAATGAGTCTGCCCTGCAACAGAATAAACGGGGCACTGAGGCGCTGGCTAGAGATATTCACAGTGCTCTGTACGTTGTTTGTGTTCATCTGTCTAGGTCCCAGTTATAGAGCATTAAAACTAGGCAATAAAGTATGCAATGTGTCTTATCTATGAAGGGTGAAGCACTGCTATGAAAAACACTCTGATAAACCAAATATTGAGGAGGCCCTGAGCCACAGCAGGCAGATACCACTTTGGAGCAAAGCAACACCTCTCCGGGAATGTTAAAAAAGGGCATGGTGAAGATTGTTCCTAGCCAAATGTGCCCAATGAGACGTTCAGACTAGTATGTCACTAAAGGCCACCTTGCACACATCCAATTTATGCTGAGGCTACATCTCATTCATAATTTGAAATATTTGATTGTAGCCATTGTAAGCCATGAGTTGAGACAGCACCCTCGTTGAAACATGCCACTTAAACAACTCCACTCATATTTTGCACACTCACCCAATATATTGAAGTTAGCCATGTACTATTACTAAACACAATCTTCATGAATCTAGGAAATTGCAGTACTGATATTGGGAGCAATTGCTAATTTTTTGAGCTTGTTAACTGATGCTTTGTTCCTGCTTTTTTCTATGACCATGGAGTTTACCTAGTTTCAGTTTTCCTCTTGTGAATGAGCAAACCAGAAGGGGGGGGTGGAGGTATTGATGACATGTACAGCGATTCTTTGTGGTACATGGTTTAGAAAAGAATGTATGCTTTATTGTGTAGAAACTCAATGAAACGTGTATATATAGAAATAGAACCCAGCTGAAGCTAATTTTGGGGATATTTCGTGCTGAATTCTAAATTGTGTATCCATGTGGTGTGATGGCATGGTCCTACAAGACATTAGCATGGGATCGAATTTGCTGCATCCATTGTTGAATGAATATTTCAAAATACTTTTAGATTTACATTCTTAGACCTCGCCTATTTTAAATTACTCGTAATTGGGAAAACGTCTCAAAATGATGGAATGCTAAAATCCTCTTAATTGTGGTTTGTGGAACCTGAAAGTGATTAGACTTAATAAAGTGCCTCATCTGACATCTGCATTAGCCTCTGTCAGCTTTCTAGTTGATGAGCATACTTAACAGCATGTGACAGGGTGCCCGCCGCAATAACCGAGAATCACTTCAAGGGTATTTATTAAAGACTTTTTATGTTCAGAATGGTTGATTCGCAAGGTTCTTTGGGCGTGTAAAGGGGTTTGGTACGTTGGTGCTTGGGCCGGCCATTTCCTCTCTTGACTTCCCTGGGCCTACATCCCACCTCCATAGCCCAGACATTCCTATCTGGGTGGTTATTAACACTCAAATCAGTAACACCATCTGTTTTTCTTCATTTCTACCCTTTAGGTGTTTGCCCTGAGACAATGGCTACCTGAATCCATAGGGAACTTATAACTTTCCCTTAGTTAGAACTTGGGGAGTAGGGAATGGATCCTTCTTTCACCCCGCATCACGCTCACACCTTTTACACCCTCTCGCACCTGACCCTTCTCTGTACTCATCTCTTAAGCTGTTCTCCTTCCACCATGTTACTGTCCATCCAATCTCTCACTCCGCCTTTCCACTTCGATTGATCTTCCGTTCCCACTCTTATTCTTACCCCACTGCTTGTAAGCCCCGCCCCTTTTACAACATGGACCATGCTGGGGTGCCAGGAAGCTGGAACATTCAAGGCCTGCAGGACCATTAATAATAATAATTGATTACATCCATGGTGGCATAGTGGTTCTAGGCCTTCCTGGGGCCTGTATTTATTAATAAAATCTCCCTGGTGGGTTAATGGTGGTTCCCTATAGGGAGCAGAATCCATCAGGCAGAGTCTGTTGGAACCTGCCAGTGTTGTGGTGGATGCGGCACTCCTTGATGCCGCGTCTGCCCTTGCTGTGTCCTGCGGCCGAAGTTGTGCCGTGCGTGGCTCCCCGTGTCAGGGATGCTGCGTGATCTCTGGCGTTGCGATGGGGCTTCCCTAACCCCGCTGCTGGTTTCCTCTGTGTTTCTGGGGTGGCTGCCCCATTCCATCTACGGCTGTCATTGCAGCAGGTAAGGAGGGGTGAGTAGGGGGTCTGCCTGCATTCAGGCACTCATTTTGGGTGTGGGTTCCCCCCTTGACAGGGCCACAATGCTGACCATGTCACAAGCTTTTCAAGTAAAACAGCTTCACTTGCCTGAAAGCCTCGAAACAGAGGTCCTCTTCGAGATCTGCAAATCCCTAAATATAGGGACACTTCCGTATTTCCCATCTTAAAAAAAAAAGAATTTGCTCTTCATAATGGTCCACAAAGGATTTAAGAATACTAGGTGTAAGCAAACACAACTCCGTTACCTTGCCACGGGAAAAAGGAATCCAAAACAAGGATGCAAAACAAGTTCTTTATTGGACACCAGCCCCTTTATTGGACACTTTAAGCTTCTCTGCCTAATACATAATACTTTCGGAGGCCTCTTAGCTGCGGCACATTTTCAAATGGTTGAACACATTCAAAAACTAATTGGCCATTAAAAAGTTAATGTTCTGAGGGCCAGATTCCATCATTGTGGGGGCCAAGAATAATTGTGCTCCCTCATCCCTTAGTTATGAGCAAGATCAGAAAGGTGCCCAAGACAATTTTCCACCATGCCCAAGAATAAACGTCTGGTATCTATGCGAGTAGAGGTAAACTATACTGCTTTCAGGTAAAATCTGAAAACCTCCTTGTTTGAATGAACCAACCTTGGACTGTAAACCTCTGTTTTGCGCCATGATGCCTGCGGGCTATGGCGCTGTACAACTAAATACATAATAAATAAATAATATTGAACACTTTAATGAAGCATCCTGTTTTTCGTGTGATCACTTCCTACTTTACCCAAATGTGTGCAAGACCTGTATGCTAGCCATCTAGAGAGATTGTACTTGTTCAGCAATCTCCTAGCAACTACAGAGGCAATAAGCAGCATTGGCACCCTATACATCATCAAAATTGGTTATCATGCAGAGTACACAGCTCAGTCATATTGGCTTACATTAAAAACTGTATTGTGGGCATCCAGTCCAGGAAACATGCAGGGGTCACTTAGAAGGGAGGGGTGGTTGGTAGGATAACCAGGAGTATAACAAGTTTGGTGTTAATAAAATGATTGTATCAGATCGGAGAAACCCTCTAACTAAAAAGCGAGTTGTGATGCAAGTTTTGCAGAAGATCACTACTACTGAACCCAAGAAAATATTTGTGTTTTGAGGAATATTTATTTGGTTCTCATTTAATGTATTCTCTGAAGAATGGTATGAATGAATCCCAACCAGAAAGAGCTCGGGTGTCACTGAACCTCTCATTAAATCCTGCTAATGTAGACAAACCATATTAGTGTTGGAACCAGAGTCTGATTTAAATGGAAACACTCGAGGACTGTGCTATTGTCCAACATTTGGCTTTGTATAGAAGACATTCAGTGAACTGAAATACATGATGGTTTAACATGGTCCTCAACCTTGATGCAGCTGCCTTCCTAAACTGGCTCAGGGTTATATCAAACCAGTAAGAGGTTAAGGAGAGTGTCGAGCTACATGTTGGCTGTGTGTTATGAGTGGCAAATGGAAGCTTGCACTGCAAATGCTCATTGAAGTTGTAAGTAGGCATGCACGTACGTTCGGCTTCTGATGGGTATTCCGACAAGGTTCGTCCCATGTTCATGTATGACTGTTTACTGAATAGCTGTGTTTATCAAGATTAAAACTTAAGTTAGGAAAGATATGTAACAAATGTTTTGCCAAATATGCCATAGTTATACCACTGTTGTAATAGCATTAAAGATTTGCTTAATCAAATTAAAGCATTTAATGTACAGAAAAAACATTGTTGTGTTGGTGTTCACTGAAAGAAAAAGCTATTTGAGCAAGAAGCCATCAAAGGTATTTTTTGCATCTCCTCTTCCTTTCCAGCAAACAGATTGTTGCTGTGGGTTTCGATTTCTTTGATTCAACCACAAGCCTCAGAGACACCTGCACACACGTGCGCGACACGCCTGCTCGCACCACGATTGCTTCATCGTCCACAGTCATAAACCGAGTCAGGTCGTCCAGCAAAAACCAGTAAAAACCACCAGTAAACGGGGGAAGTGGCGTCCCCCGTGGAAAACGTTTGTTTTTTTCTCTCTGGTTTCGGTCTTGCAGCCGCTTTGCCGACTTCAGTAATGGCCCTTTTTAAGTTTTACACACTGTCTGTAATATCACTTTGATGTTTCATGGTTAACCCACTGTGCAGTGAAATGTTTTATGTTAAATGGGATCTGTTCTTTAGATTCACATTTTGGAACCGTCCCATAGAGCAATCAAGATTTTCTCGTCCATTGGGCAACTGATTTTGCCCCCTGTAGGCAATGAGCAGTCCATACAATGTGATAGTTGAAACATGCGGGTAGACACACAGGCTGCTTTGCAACTTTATTTTCCACCTCAATTTTTTTCATATGTGTTGATAAAACATGTACAGAATATGTGACAGAAATTGGGGAAAGGGTGGGTAAAGCACAGTGCATGCTTCTCAAAACTCGTCAGACCGTATATCACAATCAGCCGCAGTGAAAACAGCTCTCTATCACGCTAACACACGTGCTATGGATACCAGTATCGCAAGCGTCCTTCAACCAAGATGGTCCCATCTCGGTAAGCAGCAGTGTAACCTTCATCTTCAAACATGCCACACAGCACAATCTGAACAGTGCATAGTCAGCAGCCGGGCATGTAGTCGGGGTATTTCAACTTGTTCAGTTGAAATGGGCCTGAGCCTCAATCTTCTACCCCCATGTTGGTAGTCTTACTACACAGAAACCCAATTAATTAATTCAGGACATTAAATGTGTGCTTTGCTGCGCCCAAGTTACAGGCTGCCTTTGCTGGCATCCTAAGGTCACCACCCCTCTCAGGCCTTGCAGTATCCAGCAGCGTTGTTATCACCTCTGCATCTACATTATGCGTTACTGAGAAGAGCTTGTAATTGCTTTTTTTAATGTATTTTTTTTTAAAAAATTTATGGCTAAGAAAACGTAACCTTTAACAAATTTAAAACAACAAAATACATAAAGAATACATAAAGAAAAATTGGAGAAAAGAAGGAAGAAAAGAAAATATATAAAAGAAATAACGAAAGATAAAACATTACTGAGGATTTACAACAGTACACAACTCATCTAAAATTCAAAATAAATAAAAATACAATTAATGATTACATACATTACTTGAGATCTTCCAGTTTCAAAGATTTTAAAATATTGGTCACTGCAAGAACTGTTGAAGTAGTGTGGTATGCCAAACAAGTCAACCAAATTAATTCCTAATTTCCTATCTCAAAAAGTTGAGAATTTGTTTAGATGGTTATCTCTCAAGCCAGGCACAGCAGGGCATAACAACGTTGAATGCTTAAGAGATTCAAGCTGGTTCTCAACCTTACAAAAACGACAGACTGCCTGGTCCATCCTTATGAAGCCATGTCTCACCAGGATTTGATTAGTTTGGATCAGATTCAATCGAAATCGCCAAAAAAAGAGTCCTAACAGACTATATTGCAAGATATGCACCTAAGGCACCAAGCTTCTTATGATCTAGCTGCAGATGTCTCAGGGACGGGTACGACTGCATTTTCTCTGTGGTTCCAATCCAATCACTAAAAAGGATGGATGAAACAGGTTTGGACACATACGAACCATTGGATTCCATAGTCAGCCTATTGTGCCATTACAGATGAGGGAGTGGAACATATGCAACTCGGGCATTGTCCCACGCCTAAAGGGAAAGGTCATTGTTAACTGCTAGATCACCTCCATTTTGCACAGGACCAGAGGCAACCTCAGGTACCTTTCAGCCTTATTGGGCATAATTTGTAAATGTGTTGCTTGGGATTTTAGGCAACGCAAGTCTGAGCCTTGCATTTGGGCATTCGACTTTGCAGCAAAACAGAACGAGATATGGTTTAAGTTGTGAATTAATCATACCTGCCAGAACTTGCCCTAGGAAACCTTTTATTTACCCTGCTGTACAATGGAGAAGAGACGAAACATATGCAAACCACACCTTTTTTCACCACAAAAAGGCCAGTGAAGCCCAGTCTAGTGCAGTGGTATGTGACCTAGCAGATTAGGATGGACTTCTTAATTTGGGGTAGAGTCAGGCTTGATTTGCTTATTGGTATTTCCATTCTGTCATTGGACAGCAGACTGAAAACCATTGGGTTGGAAAGGTTTCTCAAAGCAATTGATAGTGGTTCTGATTAATTAAAAGCTTGTCCATCCATCACTCTTAACTGTTTCACAGATTGCCTACACATAGAACCAGCACTGCACATCGGAAGTATAGTGTGAGATTCCTTCACACACATCTTTACAAGGCTGTCATCAGCGTTGGCATGATTTTCCAACCACACAAAGCAGGCAGCATCATTTCAAGCACATCACCCAACACAAATTACTGTTTGGGTTGTTGCCAGTGCAAGCTTCCTTCACCCGAAGCACCAATGCAGCACGAGCAGCAGTTCGGCACTTTTCACTCACACACAGAACAGATGTGGAACAGGAACAGAATTCATTGCTTGATTTGATTACTACAGATTTAACATTAACAACTATTTTTCTTGTGGGCGATTTAAATATACATTGTATGGCTGACAAGGGAAAAAATGGCACAACACTTATCTCATAGATGGATGTCCTTAATGGCGGATAGACAGCGCTTAATGCTGAATGGAGCCATTAAGGGTGAGATCCCTCCGAAGGCCACTTGGCGTAGACTGAAACAGCAAGCCATAATAGATTACATTTACATTCATAGATCCACATTTACAGTTATAGATAACTTCTTAATTAAATGACCAGTTAATTCTATACTTGCACTGCAACATTCCTTTTGTTCCTCCAGAGAATTTCAAACTCAAAACCAAACTTATCATAACTGGTGGTCGCAATAGACTGCTTTGGTCCCCAGAACAATTAATTGAGATTCATAATTGTGTGAGATCTAAAGCACTAATTACATCAACGATAGCTAATGCTGACGAGCTCTATTGCTGCTCTTCATCTCTTTCAGGAATCCCTGACAAAAACAAATAAACCTAAGTTCAGCCACAGGGACACATATGATCTAATAGTGCAACAAAAGAAGACTGCCCTTCGTAGAGCAATAAGATCAACTAAAACCCTCCCGCTGACGGAGTGCCTCGATGAAACCAAACAGTTGAAATTACGGTATAAGAACTGGCTTAAAGCTAGGCGGGCCCTCACGTATCAACGAGATGGAGTAGACATGCTTTGTACCATCTCATCCAAAAATACAGGGGCCATCTGGCAACTACTTAATCGTGCCACCCAAAATTCACAAGTTTCTCTACAGATAAATGCTGTCTCTGAACAGGCTTGGGTTGAATATTTTACAAATCTCTATGCTTGTAAAGCTCGTTACACCCTTCAAACCACTTACCTGACAGAAACCAAAATGGAGCCCAGTTTTAATTAGTGGACTTAATTTTCTACATTTCGAAGTGGAGTGTGTCTAGAGCACCAGCACCTGATGGTCTGACTAACTATGTCATGAAGAGCAATCCCGAATTGTGGGCAAATATACATTTTTCATGATGTCATAGTTTCTCGAACCATTCCACCATTCCACCATCATGGTGCAAATCAGTGATTGTACTAGTATTTATAAAGGGAAATCGACAATCGCCTAACTACTATCGTCCATTTGCTAGACTGATTCTAAGAGACCTCACCTAATGGATCAACAGTAACAACTTATACGATCCTCATCAGACAGGGTCTATATCTGGTCTTGGAACAGCTATCAACTTATATGCAATAACTGCAATCAAAACACAAATCAAATGCACAAAGCTGCCGATCTATATGGCATATATAGATTTTAAATCCGCTTTCGATTCTATATCAAGACATATACTAATGACAGAACTGTCCCTTATCTCTCAACTTCACTCTGAAACATCTGTTCAAGTTAAGCTGACATTAGAGGGGAAATTATCCACTCTGATAGCCACGTACCGGGGGCTGAAGCAAGGGTGTGTGTTGGCTTCAATACTTTTCAACTTTTTCATTGCCGACATATGTAACATCTTCTCTTCCATAATTGCTGACACTCCACGTTTAGGCACAGCATCTGTTGCTTGGTTACATTACGCAGACGACCTTGTTGTAATATCTAAAACAGCTAGAGCCCTACAGAAACTATTATCTGCGGTCAGGGAATACACCAATCAAAATCTTCAGATTAATATGGCTAAAACCAGAGTACTACACCATGGAACAGAGAAGCGGAAAAAGGCAAAAGCCTTTAAAACCCATTAAGTGCCAAAGTCTATGCAAAAAAGACGAGCATACCCCGTCCATTTAAGGGCTTTTAATTGGCATCTTAAAAATGAGAAATTTGAAGTTGTAGAACAAAACTAATATTTGGGTATAAACATTAATAACCACATCTCGGATCACCCTTACCTAAATGAGATACAAACCAAACTCAGGACTGCCATTTCACAGGCACGAATAGTTCAAAATAGGTATGGTAAATTCTCATACTTACCAGCAATAACGTTTTATATGCAAAAAGCAGTGACCCCCATCCTATATGGAACTGAATCCAAACCCTATATACCAGAACTATATTGGACAAAGCTTGAAGGTTCCCATTATAAAGGTGTCTTGGAATTACCAAAAAGCCAGCCCATGTGCACTGTGAGAGCTGAACTGGGCCTACCATCGCTATATGCCATGTATAACTGGAAGGCATGCTCGCTATATAGGAAATACCTATTAGCAGCTGGTCAAAATTCCTTACTAAGTAAATTGTCAAATTACATGCTTAACTCTGATCATAATTCTGCTCGCAAATAGAGAAATCATGTTATCTCTGTCCTGGCCATAGCCGATAAATCGGAACATTTACTAATAACTAAACCTACACAGGCCAAATATTGGCTTTGGCATTATGATTGGATATGTACTATTGATATGTACCAAAAATATAGATCATTCAAGGATTATCCTTTCACTGCAAATTTTTTTCGAAGTACTGAATCTTATTTGCTTAAATTCCCTAGTCCGAGATACAGAAACATATTTTTGCATTTTTGCCTCAATCTCTTTAAAATCGGAGAAATACAAATAAATCGGCATGAAATTATGGACGTCATTTAGGGGTTGCCAGGGGTCGCAAGTGCGACCCCTCAGCTCTCTCTTGCTACCCCTCAAACAAAAGATATTTTGTTTGTTTCTTGTTTTTTTTAATTCTTTTTACTGAGGCTCATGGACTGTGACCGGCAGCATATGGCTCTTTGTTTCTAGAGTGGCTGATAGATATAGCTGGTAAGATAGCTCAGTGAGTTGAGCGCTGGCTGCTGCATTGTGTGTGTGATCTGCATATTGCAGGTTCAAATCCCAGCAAGTAAAACTCAGCCTTTCATCCTGCTGAGGTTGATAAATGAGTACCAACCCAAGGTGGGTGATATTGTATGTATATTTGTGTTATATTAAGCGCTTAAGTGTAAGTGCTTTATAATAACACATCATCGTTTGGCCTTGGACGACTGCTTGCATTCACAGTGATTTGGTAATATGGGCCGATACCCACTGATATTAACAATACATGTGATTATCCATTCTTGTATGAAATGTATATCACTTTACAGTGATATCGTAACCATATTTCGAGGGGATTGGGTCCTCCGACGTATTCCATATCTATGACATGTAATCACCACAGCTGTGCTGCTTCGGAAACTTTTTTCTGCGTCCTGCGTCGATGACGTCGATGCGCCGTCGTCGAGGACCTCCTCCAACGTCATCCGATGTGATAAGTAGGACGCACGACGCCCGTAGCCTCAGTTCCGTTTTTTCCGCGAACGTGTTGCTTCGTGATTCTCGGTTCACGCCTCGACTCTTTAGAGTTCTGTTCTTCTCGGTTCTTCAAACCTGTTCGTTTTGTGAAAATCCTTCGTGTGAAGATGTCTTCTACTTCGTCTTCGACCCCGCGTCCGGGTTTCAAGAAGTGCGGGGAGTGTGGGTCCAAGATGTCGGTGACGGACTCGCACGACTCCTGCCTCTGGTGCCTCGGGGAGGCCCACGACATGGATGACTGTATCGACTGCCAGTCGCTCACGTCCAAAGCCTTACGCGAACGTAAGAAGAAGTTGTCGGTAGGTCGGGTGTCCAAGCCCAGGAAGTCGAAGTCTGCGGGGCTTTTTCGACGGATGATTCGAGGGGTGACTCTCCGCGTCATCGTCGGAAGTCTCGTGGGTCTCCTTCTAGGAGTTGGTCTTGCCACTCCTCAGCCTCTTCGAGGCATTCTCGGAAGCGCCGACACCGGTCGTCTTCCAGGTCCTCTTCGGAGGACTCTGCCCGGCACGTCGCTTACCCCACCAGCCGTGCGACGCCGGAGGAATGGGCTTCCTTCGGGAAGAAAATGCTGGCGATTCTTGAGTCGCAGGGTACTAAGCCGTCCGCGCCCCCGAGTGGGGTCGGTCGTGAGAGGTCGAGAGACACCGCTCGCAAGAGTGGTCGGCACGAGTCACGGGAGAGGTCCCGTTCGGACAAGGAGACTCGTTCTCGCCGTACCCGTTCCAGGTCCCGGTCCTCGACGCGTTCGAGACCGTGTGCACCTGTGAGGTCTTCGAGGAAGACATCGACGTCTGAGGCGTCGAGGGCGTCGACAGGCTTTCTCGAGGCTCCGAGGAAGTCGTCGAAGCCGTCGACGCTCAGGTCGTCGAGGGACACGCTCAGGGCTTCGGCCTCGAGGGCTGTGTCGACGCCGCCGATGCTGGAGGCGCTGCATCTGACGTCGACGCCGATTTCGTCGACGCCGATCCTCTCGGCGCCGATGCCGGTTCTCTCGACGCCGGCGCCGATTCGCTCGACGCCATCGACGCCTTTCGTGTCGGAGGTACCCCGTGGCACGGGAGAACCCCCTAGGAAGGCTCTGGTTAAGAGCAAGCACTCTCGGGTGCCTTCATTTCGCCACCTGGACTATATTTCAGAGGCGGATGAGGATTCTGATGGCCTGGTTCCTAGTCAGGTTACAGATGAAATTGTCTCGGGCCATAGTCAGTTTGACGATTTGAGACAGTCACTGCATGATGCCAGTGGACACCTCTCCGGAGGTGGAGTTTTGTAGGCCTGAGCCTGGCTCTCATGCCGATTCCTCGTACCGGTGCCTTATGGCTAGGGTTTCTGAGTACTTGGGATGGTCTGCTCCCCCAGGGGAGTTTGTGCAGGATGATCTGACGGACATCCTTGATGTTGGTCCCCCAACTGATCCGGTACTGCCGTTCCATAGGGCTTTACAGAGAAGGGTGGCGGCGGCTTGGACTGCTCCGGAGAGTCTCCCGGCGGTAGGCAGATCCTTGTCGCGAAAATACCGTCCAGCCAGTAGCGACCCCTGCTACTTGACCAGGCACCCCACTCCGAAGAGTTTGGTGGTGCAGGCGGCCACGGCCCTGGCAAAGCAGGCGTCGTACCCTACCATCCCTCCTGATAGGGACGACAAACGTTTTGATGGCTGGGCGAAGAAAGTGTTTTCTTCTGGTGGTATGGTGCTTCAGGCGGCCAACTCCATTTGTGCCTTGTCTCGTTTCACACACACTCTGTGGAACTGTGTTGCGTTAGCGGCTGAACATATTCCCGAAGGGGACGAACGGGATGGTTTCCTTGCTATGGTCCAGGATGGTAAGGATGCCATGTGTGAGTCCGTTCAGTCGGGTTTGGACTTAGCTGAATGCATCAGTATGTCCATGGCAGCGAGCACCGTGATACGCAGGTTTGCGTGGTTGCGGAAGTCGGGGTTTGCTCCTGATGTGCAGTCTCGGCTCCTCAACATGCCCTTTGACGGTGAACACCTTTTTGGCAGCAAGGCTGACGAGAGCCTTGAGAGGTTGCAGACCTCGAAAGCTGCAGCGAAGTCGTTGGGCGCTGCAGTTCGGCAGCCTCCGCCTTTTCGTCCTAGGGCCCCGCAGTGGAGGGGTGGTTCCTTTCGCTATTACTCGTCCTTCAGTAAAGCGAGAGGAGCTGGCAGTCAAAGAGGCCAACGCAGGGGTACCAGAGGTGGACGACAGGGTACCCGTGGTGCCAAGGCCGCTCGGGCAGTTGCCTCTTTGCCCTCAGGTAACGCCGTGGCCGCTCCCACTCAGTCATGAGGCCATGTCCCATGGTTCGCCGGTTGGGGGAAGGCTGGCGCAGCATCTTGTAGAGTGGCAAGCCATTACTTCAGATGTGTGGGTTCTGGAGATCATAACCCACGGCTACTGTCTTCCCTTTCGGCACAGGCCTCGCGACAATCAACCGGGGAACCTCTCTTTGCAGAGTCCGGATCCGCTCCTTGCGCAGGAAATTCAAGCCCTGCTGGAGAAAGGCGCCATAGAACTGGTGCCTGTAGCGGAGAGGAACAAGGGATGGTATTCCCCTTATATTTTGATTTCGAAGAAAGACGGGGGATTGAGACCCATCATGGACTTGCGCGGTTTGAACAAACTCCTCAGGAAGGACAAGTTCAAGATGGTTACTCTCTCTCAAGTCCTCCAGGCCCTTCAGCTTCAGGACTGGTTGGTGTCACTCGACCTCAAGGATGCTTACTTCCATGTGCTGATCCATCCCAAGCACAAGAAGTACCTGAGGTTCGCGGTGGGCGACTCGCACTTTCAGTTTCGGGTCCTGCCGTTCGGATTGACCTCCGCCCGAGGGTTTTCACCAAGCTCATGGTGGTGGTGGCAGCGCATCTCAGGCAAGGGGGGATTCACGTCTACCCCTACCTGGACGATTGGTTGATCAGGGGGAGCTCTCCCGAGCAAGTCCTGGATCATCTGTCCGTCACCTGCCACTCCCTTCACAGGCTGGGCTTCTCCCTCAATTTAAAGAAGTCCCATTTGACGCCAACACAGCGGCTCCAGTACGTCGGAGCAGTGCTCGACACTTCCCTGGGGCAGTGTTTTCCTCCCCAGGTTAGGGCTCTTCACATTCAGCAGATGGTGCACAAGTTTCAGCATGCCCAGACGCTCCCAGCGTTCGAGTTCTTGAGGTTGCTCGGCCTCATGGCATCCTGCATTCTTCTGGTGCCAGAGGCTCGCCTGCGTATGAGATCTTTGCTGTGGGCGCTCAAGACGCAATGGTCGCCGTCCTCCGGCAGGATGTCGGACCCGGTTCAGGTGCCGCCCTCGGTCGCCCGGGACCTTCTGTGGTGGGCCGTCGAAGGCAACTTGATGAAGGGGGCTCCATTTTGGCTTCCCTGGCCGGAGGTGACGATCGTGACGGATGCATCCCTCACGGGTTGGGGAGCTCATGCCAACGGGCTGACAGTCAGCGGTCGTTGGTCTCCGTCGGAGTCCAGACTCAATATCAATCTGTTGGAGCTGAGGGCCGTCAGGCTAGCCCTGAAGGCTTTTCTGCCGACTGTGCGAGGAAAAAGTGTCCTGATCCTGACGGACAACACAGTGGCCATGCACTACCTCAACAAAAAGGGGGGGGCAGGGTCACTTCCTCTGTGCAGGGAGGCGATGCAGCTCGAGTTCTGGGCCATCCAGCAGGAAGTTTCGATCTCGGCAGTTCATCTGGCCGGAGACGAAAACGTGACGGCTGACGCTCTGAGCAGGCAGAGCACGATCTCTCCCGAGTGGGAGTTGGCTCAGGAGATTCTCCTGGAGATCTTCGCCCTGTGGGGGACCCCTCAAGTGGATCTCTTCGCCTCCAGTGTCAACCGGAAATGCGAAAGGTTTTGCTCGCGGGAATTTCCTCCAAAAGGAGCCTTAGGAGACGCGTTCGTGGTGGAGTGGTCATTCCCGCTGCTGTACGCGTTTCCTCCAGTCCCCGTCATCCCGCAAGTGCTGCGGAGGTTACGGAAGTTCGGTTCCCGGATGATCCTCATTGCTCTGGCGTGGGCTCGGAGGACGTGGTACCCGGACCTTCTCGACTTGTCCATCTGCCCTCCGCGTCGTCTTCCCTACCGAGACAATCTACTCTCACGGGAGGGGGGTCAGGTTCTCCATCCAGAGGTCAGATCCCTCAACCTTCACGCTTGGCTTCTGAAAGGTTGAGGTATAGGGATTGGGACCTCCCTGAAGACGTGATGGAGGTGTTGCTTTCGGCCTGAAGGCCAGCAACAAAGTCTCTGTACCGTTGCCGTTGGCGTAAGTTCTGCGACTGGTGCATAGTTCAGAATGTGGATCCTTTTGCATGTGACATCCCCATGGTTCTGTCCTTTTTACTTTCTTTGGTCCACAGGGGCTTGCAAGTGGGTACCATTAAAGGTTACCTGGCGGCGCTGTCCATCTTTAAGCGCTCGTCTGAAGAGTGTTCTTACTTTAAAATCCCTTTAATTTCACAGTTTCTGAAAGGGCTCACTAATGTGTTCCCTCCGTCACCTTTCCTGGTGCCCGGTTGGGATTTTAACCTTGTTCTTAAGTTTCTTATGGGTGCTCCGTTTGAGCCTTTACATTCTTGCCCTTTGAGGCTGTTAACTCTGAAAACTGTGTTTTTAGTTGCGGTTACTTCCGCTCGCAGAGTGAGTGAGTTACAGGCACTTTCAGTTAAGCCACCCTTCACTGTATTTCACAAGGACAGGGTTGTCCTTAGAGTTCGTCCTTCTTTTCTTCCGAAGGTAGTGACGGAATTTCATTTGGCCCAGAAGGTTGTTCTTCCGGCATTCTATCCTCCTCCACATCCTGGTAAGGAAGAGGAGAGGCCCATAGGCTTGATCCTAGGAGAGCTTTAAGCTTTTATGTTTCACGCATGTCCCGGGTCAGAGTGGACGATCAACTCTTCATTGGTTACGCTGGAAAGCGTTTAGGGCAAGCTGTGACGAAACAGACTTTGTCTCGCTGGATTATTTTGGCCATCTCGGAGTGCTACCGCTTGGCGGGTAGGGACCCACCGGCTGGCTTGCAAGCCCATTCTACCAGGGGTATGGCTGCATCTACTGCCCTGCAGAGGGGTGTTCCTATTCGCAACATCTGTGATGCAGCCACCTGGGCTTCAGTACATACATTTGTACGTCACTATTCCCTCGATTCCATCCGAGCACAGGATCTGGCCTTTGGCAAGGCGGTTCTTTGCTCTGCTATTTGATTGGCTATTCTAAATTTTGATTCTAAATTCTTTCCCTCCTCCTTGCTCTGGTACTGCTTTGGGAGTCTGTCATAGATATGGAATACGTCGGAGGACCCAATCCCCTCGAAGAACAAGTTACTTTCTTACCTGGTAACGTTCTTTCCATGGGATGGTCCGACGACGTATTCCATATCACTCCCGCCCTGCCTTCCCCGCTGCAGAATTTCTTTTGCGATTGCAGCTTACGTTCCGCAAGGCTTTGTGTCTGACTGGCAGGTGACTAGTGTCACACGTTCTGGGGGAAAAAACTACAACTGAGGCTACGGGCGTCGTGCGTCCTACTTATCACATCGGATGACGTCGGACGTCGGAGGAGGTCCTCGACGACGGCGCATCAACGTCATCGACGCAGGACGCAGACGCCGAAAAAAGTTTCCGAAGCAGCACAGCTGTGGTGATTACATGTCATAGATATGGAATACTTCGTCGGACCATCCCATCGAAAGAACGTTACCAGGTAAGAAAGTAACTTGTTCTTTTCGTGGTGTACTTAGAAACAATGCTATGTGATGCCACTTCCTGGTTTGTTGAGGAGTGAAAGGTCATGTTCCATCGCTTACTGTGATGTCACTTCGGGGTGGGGTCAAATGACAACCCTCCCTGTGCTGTCATCAAGGTCAAAGGTTGTGTGATGTCACTTCCGCTACCCCTGGCAGTTTGGTGTAATGACGTGCCTGTATGAAATCTCAGAGAGCGAAAATATTTGTAGATTCAGTTGCAGCCAGCATCAGTGTGAGAATTTGCAACATTTTATGAGTGTCCAGTTTTAGTGAGATCACGAAAAAGTTTTTTCAACCGCATTTTAAAGAATTTAGAATTCAGCCGAAGATTTATGGCATAAACTCTTTCACACTTGATTAATCAAGATTCAAATTACAATTGGGAAATGTATTGTTCTATTGGATCTTGAGTAACTTAATAACATCTTGGTCTTTTAGAGAGAGAGCTGTGAATCTGGGCTGCAAGTGTTCATATGATTAAGAGTAGTAAAACGATTCTTAACTCATGATTTAGGATGCTCTTAAGTTTCACAACTTTTTCTTATTTAATGGCTGCATAGCCAAACATTTTATTTCATTTATAAAATTTTTCTCAATTGTTGGACCGTAACAAACTTGCTGTAATCTGTGCTGAATGTAGCTATTTTACATGTAACGTTTTAATATGACTTCTTTGTTATAGAATATTAATGAATTTGTTATTGAAAGGTTGCATTATTCAACTACAACAATTAAATAAGTAACATTTTTAAAAAGAATGCACAAGGCCAATACAAGTATTCCTCATACACAATAAATGAGGGTTATAAAATTGTCACGATACCTGCTACACCATATCCTCCATGCCCCGAGTAAGGTGAAGGAGCTTCTAATGTATTCTTTCCTCCCACAGATTCCTCGTTCATGACATCTATACCACAGCTGCTCTTTGGAAAGTTTCCGACCACCCGAAGGCGCAGCACGAGTTTGCGTTGCCTCGACTCGATGGCTCTACATGCCCCACGCCGTACATGATGTTGGGATCAGTATATATTGAGGCACTTCGCTCTGTATCCTCAGTTCTGATGCTTGTGAATCTGCTTAAAATCACATTCTGTGCATATAGTCCGACATCTAGTGGAAATCGCCGAGTATTGTATCTTTCTTTCTAAGATCGAAAGGGACGTCGGCATGGGCGTGACTGTAACACTATCCCTAACGTGACATGTGTACCCAAAATCCCTAATGCGTCGAGGTTCCACACATTTTTTTCCCCAACTTAGTTGGTCGCTTATGTGGAGCTTGTAAGAGTTTATATTGCTAAAGTTTATTCCCATGCCCTACTGTCGTCTAGTCCCTTCGACGACTGCTTTGCGGGTTTCCTGCCGCAATGACATCTACATCTGCTGGACGACTGTCGACTGCGTGGCCTCGGCCCTCCGACCAGGCCCTTAGAGTAGGGAGAGTGGGGCCCTGGGTTGTATTCCTCTCTGAGAATATATTTCCTTCACCCCTCTCTTTCTCTTGATCTGGCTGCCGCTACCCTCTGCTATGGAGAGGACACCCTTTAAATTCTGTCAGTCGTGTAACAGCAAATTTCCTTGGAAGGACACCCATCACCGATGCAATCGGTATCTTCCTTGTGACCAAGACCAGCGCTCATGCAAAGCCTGTAAGCTTTTTTGTTGAAAATGTTGAAAGACAGGCAGACTAAACGGTGGGGAGCCTACGCTATGCAGGCCGAAAGCCTTTACCCTGTCGTCGCCGTAGCTTTGGACGACTAGGAATCTGTCAGCAGCCATGACTCCGATTTGGAAGCTATTGACCTCTCAGCAGAGTCTGTGTGCTCTCAGATGCCCGTCCCCAGCCACAATAGACATGCCACCGGCACTGTTATGGGGAGATCACACCCCGGCAACAAGGGCAGCCACGCACCACGTGTACAAAAGCACACAACCCCTAAGGCCTATTTGAATCGTTGAAAAAGCGCCCAAAGCTCGCAGGACCATCAAAGGTTCCAGCGCCACCTGCCAAACCCAGCGGTTCAACGCCCTTCACGCAACCATATGCGAGCCATTTCGACTGGGCACCCTTCTGGAATGGGCGTTCCCTCTAAAAAATCCTCGGGTGCAGACCCGCCAGCCAAGAGCACACAAACGCCTGAGGACGGGGGAGTTGCCGACCGCGACTGCGCCTTCAGGCGTGTCAAAACCCTCTATATAGCCACCAAAATTCGTGAAAGTCTTTCAGAGCTCATTTCGGCAGCCAAGGAGTACAAGGGCACCCCCTCTTGTCGAGAGGACTATTTTGAAGTCCCTGTGTCCCTCTCTAAGACCTTATTAGGAAAGTCTCCCACTTTTGAGGAACCCTTTCCTCCTCCTGACCAATCTTCTTCTCTATGGACTAGGCAAAGGTTTGAGCAGTACATGGACAAAATGTCCCAGTGCATTGACTTTTCAGACCGGTATATTATACCCAAGAGATCTAAGGAAGTGTGGACTCTTGCCCCATCCCCTCCAAATTGTAGAAACTCACACCTCTGCACAGGGACACCAAGAAGACATCTTGCAGGTCCCAGGTGACCCAAACCAGGAGGAGTCTTATGAAGAGGTTAACCCTTTTGATTAGGACCCAGCTGTTCAGGACCCAGACTGGGACCAGACAGAGGATCAGGGTCCTTGGCTTACATCGACACATACTGTTGACCCAGATACGGAGGATATCCTCAAGGAGAAAACTCCAACTAGCCATGCTATCCCTCTACTGAATTCTATAAAGAAACGCCTGGTTACTTCTTTGCTGTCCCCTCCTCTCATTCTGATATTTAACCCCTGGGTGGAGAAATGATTTTGCCCTTCACCCTCAGACCCCCTCTACATTACAGGTCATGCTACACCGGACTCCTTAGTTGTTACAACCGCTCAGAAAAGGGCGGGGTACCTCTGTCCTCAGCAGAATACCCTCAGAACAAAAACTGCAAGTAGCTTTACGCCCTGGGCAAGCGGGTCACCACCTTTGCATCCTACTTCATAAGGATCGTAAATTACACCACCCTACTGGCAGGTTACAGTGATGTCCAGTGGGGCCTAGTGCAGTATGGTCTTCAGGATGTTCCAGAGCCCACCCAATCATGCCTTCTGTCGGTCGTGGCTAAAGGCAGACAAGTAACCCAAAACATATTGAAGAACACTCTGGACTCGGCTGAGACCGCTGGACACACCCTCGCGCAGGGTACCCTGCTGAAGACATGCCTGGTTAAAGAACTCTGGGTTTAAACATAAACTCAGGCCTCTCTAATTAATAAGCCAGTGGAGGATTCAAACTTTTTCGGCAAAGTAGTTGATGACGCCCTAGAGACGGCAAAGAAGGAACACGAGACCATCACATCACTTAGCCAGATCACGACTAGGCACTTTCACCAGTTTGGAGGCTCCAACTTGCGCCAGTCATTTTGTGGCCAATCCTTCTCCCGCTATCCCCAGGGGCAATACGCTCAGGAAATAATTCCTGGTCCTCCATTCAAGAATCCTCTGGTAACTTTCAATAACAACAAAGAGGCAATCGCAGGGGCAAGGGTAGAGGCAGAAACTCTACTCGTAGAGGCTCTCCGGCCTCTGCCTCAAAGTGACTCGCCAGTTCAGGTCCTCTCCCACGCTTTCTCTGTCAGGGGTCGCCTGTCTTCATTAACGCCTGGGAGTGGATCACTTCAGATCAGTGGGTACTAAGGACTGTTGACGACGGGTATTGTATTGAGTTTCTCTGACCACCTCGGTACCACCCACCGAGAAGCAGACACCTGTTGCCAGAACACCTGCGCTTCCTGCTAGAAGTAGTTCAGGTCCTGCAGGAAAAGGGCGCCATTGAAGTCGTCCCCCTTCACCAGGTAAACAAGGGTATTTATTCAGTGTACTTCTTTTTACCCAAAAAGGATCTCACCATGCGCCTTGTTTTAGACTTGCGCCCTCCAAACAAGTATGTCAAACCTCAAAAGTTCAGGATGACAACACTTCAGGAGGTAATCTTACATGGTACCTCAGGTTCATGATAGAGGACACCCACTATCAGTTCAAGGTTCTCCCCTTTGACATTTCTTCAGCCTCAATTGTGTTCACAAAGGTGCTGGCGATAGTAGCGGCTCATCTGCGCAGGCAGTCCATCCGAATCTATCCTTACCTCAACGACTGCCTCATAACAGTGGATTCATACGGAACATGCCAGACAAATACCCAGAGGAAAGTAGATCTCCTCTTCAACCTAGGATTCTCTATCGAGAAAAAATCCAGTCTAACCCCCAGCCAAGTCAAACAGTTTATGGGGGCTCTAATTCGGACAGAAGGCGGGCTGGTCTTCCCCTATAATGAGGGGGTCCAGAACATTCTGTCCAAGATGCCTCACTATGTAGCCAGTCACCAAGTGACCGTACGCAAAGCTATGCGACTTATGGGGATGATGGCTTCCTGCTTCTACCTTGTTCCTCACGCTCGCCTGCGCATGTGCCCCATGCAAGTGTGGCCCTTGAGCCAATGGTGTCAGGCCAGCGGCCAGTGGGATGATCTAGTGGTTGTCTCGGCATCCCTCGTTCACTCTCTACAGGGGTGGTCAGGGGAAACCCTTCTGAGGGGAAAACCTTCACCTCCCCTGCAGTAGAAGCCACTTTCACCATGGACACATCTCTGACGGGACGGGGAGCTCACCTCCTTCAACAGACAGTGCACTGTCTCCAGCAGTAGAATTCAATCACATTAACCTGTTGGAACAACAAGCAGTGTTCAAGGCCCTAAAGACCTTCCAAACACCTCCAGGGGAAAACAGTTATAGTCCTCACGGTCAGTACTACAGCCATGGACTTCTTAAACAGGTGGGCACACTCTCTAGGGCTGTCCAAACTGTCTCAGAACATTTGGAAGTGGGCACTCAAACACATGTTCCTTCTTTCACAACATGTTCCAGGGGAACTCAATCTTCTGGCAGACGTACTCGGCACAGACTTCCCTCTAGCTACAGAAGGATATTTTACTCAGCATCTTCACAGAATGGGGCTTCCCAGAGATCGACTTATTCGCCACTCTGGAGAATGCCCAATGCCCAGATTATCCCTCCAGATACCCACAGAACCTCTCCAAGGGGAATGGTCTTTGGATAACAGGGTCCGGGAGATTTGTCTACGCTTTTCCCCTCCGATTCCCCTGCTCAACAGAATAGTACACAAGATGCACCAGGAACCAGTCACGATAATCCTGGTGGCCCATATGTGGGCCTGCCAACCTTGGTTCTGCCATCTCATGGCAATGTCAGTCTCCCCTCCCATGAAGCTGCCCTCCCCGTACAACATGCCGTCTCAAGATCAGGAAGAGACACTACACCCATAGCCTGAAGCTCTCAATTTAGCAGCCTGGCTCCTGAAGTCATAGAGTTTGGGTACCTTCAGCTCCCTCAGAGATGCATGGACATACTCAGAGAGGCACGGACACCTACCAGCAGACATTCCTACTCCAGCAAATGGAAGCGCTTTATCTGGTGTAATGTCAAGGGCGTCTATCCTATTGATTGCTCACCTAAAATATTGTCCTTTACCTAACCCACCTGTTAGATTTAGGATTGGTTTCAATTCTCTTAAAGTCCACTTAGCCACGGTTTCTGCGTACACCACGTCCCAGAGCAAGGTCTCATGGTGGAACTTTCCTGTAATTAAAGCCTTTATGGAAGGGGTAAAACGACGTCACCCCCCCCATTATCAACCCAACTCCCGGTTTGGACATGAATATTGTCGTTAACAGACTAATGGGACCTCCCTTTGAATCCATGCACAATGCTAGCCTTAAAGCACTCACCTACAAGACCACCTTCCTGGTGGCAATCACTTCTATAAGGAGAGTTCGTGAACTGCATGCCCTTTCAGTTCAGGATCCATATGTCACGATTCACAAAGACAAGGTGGTTTTGTGCACTCACCCTCGCTTTGCACCCAAATTTATCTCAAAGTTCCATGTAAACCAGTCCATAGAACTACCCACCTTTTTCCAGAACCCCACTAACGGAAAGAAGCCTCCACACGCTGGATGTAAGGAGAGCGGTTATTTACAATCTGGAAAAAACAAAGCCGCTAAGAAAGACTAACCGGTTCTTCATTTCAGTGGCAGCTGGTAGAGAAGGAGACCCTGTCTCTAAATCCGCTATTTCCAAGTGGATTTTAAACTGCATTACACTGTGTTTCTCTCTCTTGCCAAGAGAGATCTACCGTTCACACCTAGAGCACACTCTACTCGGGGCACAGGGACTACCGTAGCATTCATTGCAAATGTTACTCCAGATTCCATTTGCAAAGCTGCAACCTGGAGTTCTGTAACACCTTTACACAACATTACTGCCTGGATACACATTCCATGTCTGATTCTCAGGTGGGAGAAGCATTGCTAAGACATCTCTTTGCTATTGTTCCTTCACACATCCCACCACCATCTCTGGGTACTGCTCGCTAGTCTATTCACAGCATGTGATTCTAAGCAGATTCACAAGCATCAGAAGACATACATTACTCACCTTAATAGCATTTCTGGTGATTGTATCTGCTTAGATTCACATGTGTCCACCCATCCTCACCTCGTGGAGTAGAAGCATAGGCTTCTTAGACCTTCTCTCTTCTGTACTCGCTCATGCACTCTATAAGGCTCCCTCACGGCAGAAAAAAACAACCATTGGGACCACGCTGCGTGAGGGATTGTGGGTAGACTACATGTCACGTTAGGGATAGTGTTAGTCACGCCCATGTCGACGGTCCTTTCGATCTTCGAAAGAAAGATGCAATATTCCGCGATTTACACTAGATGTTGGACTAAATGCACAGCATGTGAATCTAAGCAGATAACAATCAACAGAAATGCTATTATGGTGGGTAATGCATGTCTTCCTTTTTTTCTCTGGACTCTGCTTGCTTCAGGAACACAGCTAATGCCAAAACCTACAAAGGCATTGGATTTAAGCCTTACAGCGTCTGTGGACACCAAATGTCTGTTTCCGACACCCACAGGATTTGTCTGTACTGTCTTGGAGAGGAACACGACCCACAGGACTGCGAGTTGTGTCAATGGATCCTCATCGGGAAAAATATGTCCCACTGACCCATTCGAGGTCACCGGGTGTGGAAAAGCATTTCCGGGTCCGAAAAGATAACACGAAGAACAACTGCAAGAGGAAGCGAAGAACAACTGCAAGAGGTCCCATCCACCAAGTAGTTCCTCTAAGGGTCATTTATCTACTAACAAGAGGAGTCAATCGCTCTGTGTCAGCTCCCTCTTTAACTGCGCTGCGGTTCCACGAGTATATGCTCTGCATCCTATGGGAGTGTTCATGACAAAGATGGAGGACATCTTTGTTGAGATGGGTGATCCCATCTTTTTTGTGCCTGAACTTTGAAAGTCACAGATTTCCTTGAGGAGTTTTATGGGGAGGATGGTAACTTGATCGACCATGCCTTAAATCTGCAAGAGGCAAGTGATTTATAAAGATCTCCGGAGTTTGGCATGTTGCTGACACCAAATCCAGGGACACCCTAGGCTTCCTTTCAATGCCTGATGGCAAAGGTTGTTGAGACCTTAGAGTTGCCAGCCCCTTCTAGACAAAAGGTCGAACATACAGACATTCATTATGAAGGCTAAAGAGGAAGACCTTCGTGTACATCATAGAAAATGCATTGAGCAGACAGACTTCAGCCTCCCACGAGTTCCAGTCTGTCAGCAAGTTCTGTAAGAGATTTTCTCTCAGTGGACCTTTTCACTTCCAGTAAAAATGGTAAGCACAAGTTGTTCTTCAGGTAATTTCTTTGACAGAGTGCACTTGGGGAAGCACTGACTGTTGCATGGACTTTCAACCTCCTCTGTGCTTAACCGTCGATCCCGGTCATTCCACTGGTTCTCAGGAGGCTGTGCCTATTTGTGTCCATGTTGATTTTGATCGCACTGGACTGGGCCCGGAGAACGTGATACCCGGAGTTGCTAGACATGTCCATCTACTCTCCCGGAGCCTTTTGCATGGAGTGCATCTGCTCTCCGAGTCGGAAGGACGGATGCTCCATCTGCACTTTAACAGCAGGAACCTTCATGCCTGGCTGCTGAGCGGCTCAGAAGTAGTGGGATGTGTCTGATGATGTCCTGGGCATATTACTTTAGGCTCTGAGGCCTACTACTCTCCGCTCTGACGCTTGCCACCAAGTCCATTTATGCCTACAGATGGCGTAAATGTTTCGTTCTGTGCAAAAGAGGAATTTGGGTCCTTTTACTTATCCATATCCCCCATTCTTGGTTTTCTGATTTACCTGACCAGCATCCCTGTCTCCTCGATGCCTCCGGCCCTTCTCCTTCTAGCAAAAGGTGCCATAAAACTAGTCCCTTTGAAGAGTGAGGCAGTGGCTGGTACTCATTACTTTCTGATATCGAAGGAGGATGGGGAGGGCGGCGGGTGGCTGTGCCCCATCCTGGATGCAAATCTGCTTGACCTGTACCTGTGCAAAGACACATTGAAGATGGCCATTTTAGCCCTGGTTTTACCTGCCCTCAAGCTTTAAGTTGTTAGTATAGTGAGATGCACTATGTCAACAAGTGCTGGGGTGTTTGTGCAATTAAATTGTGTAGAGTAGCCCACATGATGTGGTTGTGGGCAAAGTCTAAGATTAAATTCCTACACGTTTTTGTTTACCAGGAAACAGCAGCATAAAACTGCATGCTCCAAGCATGATGCAGTACATGGCACACAAGTGATCATTTTTTTTCTGTGCTTGGCAACATTTTGCGATATGAGACATTCACAGGTTTACGTATTAGCAACCCAGAACAAAGCAAAATGTCATCAGTGTTATTGCTGAGATTTCTTGCAGAAGGGGCTCTAGGGACAGCCTTGTGATTCCATGGACATTCAGCTGTATGTATTGTAAGTGTGCAAAAGGAGGAGACTGGCACACAAGTGGCATGGTGGTTGGCATAAACTTTTATTATAAAGAAAATAAAGAGGAAACCTATCCCTCACTAACTCCAAGAGGGGTTTCCCTGCCTCAACTAAGGAACTCAGAATTTGGTCAGAATGTCCAAGTAAATGAAGAGTCCACTGTTGTGTGTCAAAATGCCTACCTCTGCCCTTCAAACTTGTAACGAAACTAAAGAGGTAGTGGATCTTCTTGGTCCAGAAGAATGTCTCCCTTCTTCTGGACAAAGGATCATTGTTCCAATTGGCAGGTGGTAACTTCGCCTGAGAGACTGATGCCCTTTCCCAGGTCTCAGTCCTTTTCCAGGATACAAAACAAAGTTCCTGGTTGTAGTGCTGCAACATTCTCAGTTCAAACTCAAAAGATAAAGTTTCAGCTTAAACATAAACATTCCTTATTGCCCATAGTTTTCTTCACTATTGGGTTCCTGGAGAATGCCTCCCTTCTCCTGGTATCTTGTCCTAAGTATTTTCACAGTGCCAGGGGAATGACTCCCTTCCCCCGGGCCTGCCTTGGCTTTGCTTCACAGTGCACAACGCCAGGGGTATGGCTTACGTCCCCTGATTTCTCTTGGGTTACAGTTTCACCGCAGTAGGGGGAATTCCCCCACTCCAAGACAAAAAGAAGCATTGTGGGAGAGATGCTTCATCTTAGACCTTCATTCTGTACTGCAGGAGCAGCACAAGCATCTCAACTGATGAGGTAAGCGCAGATTGGCTTTAACGTGCATGTTCTGGTAACATTTTTATTTTGAGTGGCGAGAGCTCCACACATCCTATATTTTACTGCTGATCGGCTGAATCCTGTCTGTTGCTGCAAAAGTCATTGACTATACCTTTTCAAGGCGTATAACCTTGCTTGCCAGTTTGGCAGTTTAATTTCAGCAATTCGAATCACCTCCAACATGGCCACCACTCCCTTGTGTAGAGGAGTGCTGCTACAGCCATCACAGCTACTTCATTTATTGGTCTGCTCCCACCCAAAGAACCAATCCTGGGAGCCGGCAGGCGAAAGCTAGCCCCCTCACCAAGGCCCTCTCCTAAGGCGCTTGTCTGTGCCTGGGAGGGCTCGCCCCCCGCCCACCGCAGCACCTCAGGCTCCACCACCTCATGGAACAGCATGCCGCTGGCTGCTCCAAGCTCTTGTGACTCTCATGGAGCCTTGTCCTCCCATTGCAGAGCACCTGTGAGTTATGTTCTGACTACCCGATGTCTATTCACTAACTCACCAATGTTGAATTGAGCTGTGCCAAGGCCACTTTTCTGCTGTTTCGCCTATGCCTTCTATACCTCCTTTATTTTCCTGCATTTATGTGCTGTTTACGAAATTTCGAATCTAGGTGTGTTGAACTGTACAACCAATTTTGTAACCAATTGTTTCTACTGAATCTGTTTGCTCTCCTTTTCGGATACTAGGCCGCCTGGTGAGTTTGTGCTTGTGCCGTACAGTCTCTCCTTCTATCCCCCATCCTTATCCCTCCGCCACCCCTATGGCGCTCACTATCTCGCCTATCTATTCTAACTGCTTTACTATCACCTATCCTCCTTCTCTGACCTGACAAAGTCTGGAAGGAAGACGTTTAAAAAAGAGTTCCTGACTACCAACCACGGTCTATCCACTGCACACACCTACGTCAGCGCAACTTCCAGATTGTCACTGACATCCTCTTTTCTATCCCCTCTCCAGATCTCTGGACCCCTCGTCTTATCTCTACTCTCTCGCCTTTCCTTTCTTCACCCATTAATGGTGGCACTAGATGGGAAGTACCTTTGGCAGGCTTCTCATCATCCAGGTGTATCATTAATCTCTATCGCAATGACACTACCATGGCTAAGGATCCTCAACCCCCAACCTCTTACTCTTTGACAGGCATATGCCGTCCCTCATCAACTTCCTTCCTGCTACTCCTTCCTCCTCTCTCCCTGTCCCTCTTCCCCCTCCTCAGATTGGTGTTACCACACCCCTGTATCCCTCCTCAGAAAACCTTCAAAGGCAGGGACCTGTTTAATCTAGCCATGCTTAATGCTCGCTCTGCTATCAAAAACTCTGCTGATATCTACCTCCTCCTTGAAGACATTGACCTTAATACCCTCACTGTTACCGATGGTTGGTTCAATGCTAGCTAAGTCACTGCTTTTGACTCCCCTCTCCATAACGGCTACAAGATCATCTCTAATCCCCACTCTAACCTATCCTTGAAACACTTGTGTATAGGCACGTTACAAATGCCATATCATATCATATAACCGTTCTGGTGGTGGGGTTGCCCTGATCTTCCATGAGTGGGTCCCTCCTTCCCTCGTACCCACCCAGCCATACTCCTCCTTCGAGAGCCTGATCTGCAAGCTGGTCATCTCTCCTACCTTTTCCCTGACCATTGCCGCTATCTGTGGGCCACTTGGCTCTATCACCCGGTTCCTCTGAATGGGCTGATTTCTCCTCCTCTCTTCTGACATCTTCCTCTAAACTCCTTCTACTGGGTGACTTCAACATCCACCTTCACTCCTCATGCACAGCGTCCACTCTCTTCCCTGACACCTGCACCTCGCTCTCCCGCTCCATTCTCCCCTCTTGTCCTACCCACTCGGCTGGACACTCTTGATGCCGTTATACAATAGATCTTTCGCTCTCCTTCCCACTGGCCCCCCGATTCCCGCTCTCCTGGTCAGACCACTCCCTCCTCTCCTCCCATCTGGGCCCTCTCAGCGCACCTCCCCCAGCTCTGCCAACCTCGTTCCCGGACATCCGCCTGATGAAACGAGTGTCAGTTGCTTCCTTTGCATCCACTTTCATCCCACCCTCTCCTCCCACTGCAGACTCTACCTCAGACTCCACTCTCAGCAGCCTCCATCTCGCCACCTGTAATATTCTTGACATTCTTGCTTAAGTCGGCTCTTATATTTTTGTTGGTTTTGACCCTGGTCTATGTCCCACTTTGTTCAAACACACATAAACTGTCTCGTCACCTGTTCTCATCTTTGATATTGGATAGCCACCCTTCCGGGGACTGCCTCAGCCAATTGTAAACGTGTTATTGTAAGTCAAATTGACATCCCTGTTCAACAACCTCACCCAAAGGCATGGCGATGAAATCCCCAGTGGTGTGGTAAGAGAGAAAGATATAACCGCAGCCCCAAAGGGATTCACTCCGGTCTCTAGTAATCAGTCAATGCTGAGGCAGAAAGCCTTGAGTGAGCTCTGCTTCCCCAAAACATATTTCCCCCTGCCTTCAATATTCTATTTCTTGCAATCGTGCCAAGGGGAAAAAAATCCAATTTTTAAAGAAATGCAAGCCAAACCTCCTATTAAAAAAACAAACCCATTATATTTTTGTTGGTTTTGACCCTGGTCTATGTCCCACTTTGTTCAAACACACATAAACTGTCTCATCACCTGTTCTCATCTTTGATATTGGATAGCCACCCTTCCGGGGACTGCCTCAGCCAATTGTAAACGTGTTATTGTAAGTCAAATTGATATCCCTGTTCAACAACCTCACCCAAAGGCATGGCGATGAAATCCCCAGTGGTGTGGTAAGAGAGAAAGATATAACCGCAGCCCCAAAGGGATTCACTCCGGTCTCTAGTAATCAGTCAATGCTGAGGCAGAAAGCCTTGAGTGAGCTCTGCTTCCCCAAAACATATTTCCCCCTGCCTTCAATATTCTATTTCTTGCAATCGTGCCAAGGGGAAAAAAATCCAATTTAAAGAAATGCAAGCCAAACCTCCTATTAAAAAAACAAACCCATGACAATTCGGACAGTACAAGGGACATAAACTATGTCCATGCTTTGAACTGGGTATTAACCCCGTTTATGGCATAAAGATGTCCATGTAAGTAGGTCCCCGATAGCCCTTCACACATAGTGAAACCAATTTTTTGAGCGCCACCCAACGCATAATAATCTTCCTTATGATGCAACAGCGCCTCGGGGAGCACTTGCGTCAGAGATCCATCCTCGCACACCGTCATTAACCATAGTACTCATAGTAGATATTTCTGCTGTGGGTACTTGAGTGTGGTACTTAACCACTCTCCTCCCCATTCACTGCTTGCTAAACCCCATTGTTATCGGAAAAACAATCTTTTCATGGCACCAAGTCGCAGTCTCGCACCCAGAATCCCGTTTGCCCTACCCACGAAAAAAACCTATAATAGACCACTCTGATTAAATGTTGTCAACAATCCATTTCTCCACAGCAGCCCCACAGGAGGACTCTGGCTTTCCCTCCAGTAGAGCCAACATACTGAGTTTATTCTTCGTGAATGGCCTAAAGCATCCTCTGCTCTCTGTTCCAGTTCAATGCCATTTAGGTTGACTGATTCTGTATGTAAATATGTTCTCTGTAAAGCGCTCTGGCAAAAGCGCTTTATCAATCGCACATCATTATCAGTTCTACCCTGATCAGCGTCACATGTATCCAAGAGGTTCACCTTTGGTGGCTAATGTCACTTTAGAGCTTTGAATAATGCAGACACATCCCAAACCTTAGTGGTTGCCGCATCAGTTAACTGGTCCATCTTAGGCTCCCCACTCCTCAAGGGAATCGTGTACAGCTAATAGTGCTGCTTACTGCTCATAATCTGACTGCTCCATGTAATAATATCAATGAAATAAATTACTTTGTGGTAAGTTACTTTGTGGAAATCACTTTGAACGTTTACCTTGAAATGGCTATTTTAGGGGGGTTCTGCCCATACCTCCTTCCCCATCACTAACACCCCTATGCCAAACCCCTCCCCATCCCATTTTACACCTTGATCCACAAATACATATATAAATATTCAAAGTAATTTCCATGAAGTAAATTACCACTAAGTAATTTGCTTCGTAAAAAAAATAACGGGAGACCAATCTAACACATCTTAATGAGGTGGATCAAGCCTTTTTGCCATGTAAAGCAACTTTGATGGGACCCGGAGCACATCAACCTCAGTACCAATCTGGCACTCCAGACCGCCTGGTTCAACAGGACCCAAGCAGCCTACCCAATTCAATACTGTTGGGGTGAGCGGCCACAAGCAGGTGGCCTCCAGCCCCTGCTTGCAGTTGCTCAGAGACAACTGGCTGCATCAGACCAAGCTGACCGGCCAGGCCAATGCACTGAGGAACCTATATCCACAGCACTGCTAGCATTTTAGCACCAAAGTCCATAAACCTGGACCCTGTGCTGATCGAGAAGGGGTATGTGAAGGATCAAAGGTTCAAGCCTCGGTTAGCACTGAGGGATTCAATGTCCAACCACAATAGCCCAGCTGCTGTAGGTCTCTCATTGCTCAGACACTTCCTGTGTAATCATGCCTGTCAAACCAATCCAGCGCAGCTATACACCCCTGGGGCAATCCAGTTTCTTAGTATAGATGTGCAACTGATGTAATTAGAAGATCAGCGGACAACTCTGACACAGCCCACAGAATCAGGTTGCGGACCAATCTTCCGTTTTAGCTCTTCCAAGAGCATCCGGTACGATCTGCTAAAATCTCAAATAAAGCATTGCACACCATACCACTATAGATAAACCCCACCAGTAACACACTGCTGTGCTCATGGTTCTCGTAAGAATCAGCATCATACTTGTGGAAGCTATGAGGAGGTATCAGTAAAGAACTGGGCTGGTCCAGCATTTTAGAATCTTTGCCACAAGCATCCTGTGCCATGAATCTGTATTCATTGAAGGGGAAAGAGAGCTTGGATAGGTCAATGCTGGAAAGGGCCTGGAGCCATTCTACTCCTAGATAGGTTGAGTACCATGGTGCCATTACTTCTAGTCAGGATGCCAACACCTTTGTACCCCCGCAATCCCTTCTCACAGTAGAGTGAACAAGGGAGTGGGGGACGCCCATGCAGCCCTTGCCACCGAATGGAGCATTTGGTCAAACTTTTCAGCCTTTCAGAATTTTGGAATGGCCGAAAATTCAGCCAAATCTCCCATTCAGTCTTTTATTTTCTGACATTTTGGATGATTCCGTATATAGTATCTATTGATATAGTATATCTCCATCCTGATGATAAGTTATTATTTAAGCATTTACATCTATGAAAGATACCGTTGCTGGAGATCTACCATTATGTGTAAGTAACCAAGATTCCTCCCATTGTTCAATCCTCATTTTTATTCTATTTTGACAGATGTTTTTGGAGACATTTCTACATGTTTTCTACAGCACTCTTTGGAGCTTTGTTTTCACTCTAAAAAAATACATTAAATTCTAAATTCGCACAAGCTTTCTCATCTGCTGCAATGTGTTTGCTTTCTGTTTGTTGCTGCTCCCAAAATGTCATCATTGTGTTTTTACAGCCTCAAAACGGTTCATGAAAACTGGTATTTATGTATGTTTGCATTTATAAAGCGCGCCGAACCAGCAGGCATCTGGCCACTAAATCTTTGGCATTCTATTGCATTTCCCGCAATACATTGAGAAATCCAGTTATAATAAGGTAATGATTTTGCCAAAATAGGACAGTCACATGCGAATGTGAGCAAGCAGAAGGTGTCTCGCCCGCTAGTCGCCGGGGGCTCTCTCAAGTGGCCAGGGCTCAGCCATCTCCTTTGGATTCAGACCCTGGGGGTGGACCAGTGCGGGAGGATCACCTGGGTGAGGGGTCTTCAGAGAGTGGGACACCTGAGGGTGAGACGCGGTATCCCCTCCCTGTAACACCTTTACCCCATCCTACCCGATAGGATATTTAGAAACTCGACCCTTGAGCCCTCTTTCCCTTTTCAAACACTTTGACACGGACAGCCCATTCTGGAAGAAATTGTCCGACACTCTGACACCCGAGTATTGTATCTGACCGGTCCCACTACTATGGTCAGGCAAAAGTCAGGCAATTACTGGTTATCACTCACACCTGACTACCATTACCCTTCCCCACATGTAAGAGGGCAAATCAAGGAGGGCAATGCCTTTGACCTTTCCAGCGATAAACCATTGCTTTCCAGAACCCTTTAGAATAAAAAGAATAAGCCCAGGAAACCGGACTGACAAATCCTGTATTACGTGTCTGAGATACCCGGGACCCCCCTCCATGACACACCGAGTCAGGGAGGATTAGCAGCCGCTGTGGTACCATCCTTGGCTCCAAGATCAAATCAGCGCCTGAGAGACCAACACAGCCGGTGAGTTGGGGAAACCGATAAAAGATCGGTCTGTGTTGAAGTCAAGGTTGCAAGCGGCAACATTGTATAAAGAGCGCAAGAACGAAGATTGAAAAGCGTGTGATGAAAGACGCAGGAAAGCTTAATTGCTGATGGATGTTTTGAACATTTAAGGAGAAAGATATAATGCCAGTGACAGAGTGGTCCAGGACCACGTGGCTGCTCAATCGAAGGTCTCTGTAAGATATCCAGCCAAGAATTGGCAGAAAAGAAATTAAGAACATTGTGTGAAGTGAATTGAAGTTGTCCTGCGACGGTTTAAGCAAAACCCATCTCACATTCGAAAGTCTTTGATCTTTGATATCAAGAGAAAAACATAGAAAGTGAGATTACATGGTCCGATCCCTAACGAGGGAGACCAAATGTGAACTTTGTGCAAAAGGGGTCCAAGCCCGAACGAGGGAGACCAATTGTGATGATTGTGATAAAAAAGGGGTCTGAGCCCAAAGGATGGAGGCCCGTGATGAACACTGGAAGCCAGAACTTTGTGATTGTGAAATCCTGATAAGAAAGGAGGCCCTCTGCAGTAAGAGACTGTTATTAGAAAAGAAGCTTTGGCAGCAGGCCCTGAGACTTATGCTTTGAACTGTATCCTTTTGGCAGAGACGCCAGAGTGTGTGCGAAGCTCGAACGTGCCGTTTTACCCCGTCCTGAAAACACGGGCCAGGGAAACCAACTGCTCAACTATCCTGATATATAATTTCTTGAAAACATTTCTTTTTGCAAACATGGTTGTCCCACATTTTTGTATTTCGAAGATACGATTGGCAATAGGTTTATTGGGAATAGGTTTAGACTCCACTAGGACTGCATTATTATTTTTTGATAGTCGTAGCTTGCTCCCATCCTTAGAATTAGGTTTAGATAGGCATTCAACCAACCCATTGAAGTTCCATAAACACCCTTGATCCGTGATCACTTGTATCTGTCTTCACTGTTTGATACCATGCCTTTCTTACACGAAGCAAAGTACAAAATGTCTAAATTTCTGTAGCTTTATCCCATAAAGGTTCCTAGATCCATCTTGTATCCTGCCTCGTAATAACAATTGTTAATCTATATTGCCCTTTTTAGGTAAGAACACTCCTGTCAGCCAGCTGGGGACGATAGAGTTCACAAAGCCCAAAGACCCATTCCAGCCATTTGCAACGGACTCCAGTGACCTGTTCCACAATAAAAAGGGCTTCAGTGATCCATTTAGCGGAAAAGACCCCTTTGCCCCCCTATCTTCAAGTAAAGCTTCTAAAGACACTTCCATGGGTTTTGCAGACTTCAGCTCTGTAAGTTGAGTTCCTGTTCCTTGCACAATCTGTTCTGTTGATTGTAAACAAACCTCTGTTTTAAGCCAAAACCCTGCAATTTATAAGCATTGCATGTATTTATGCTCTTCCTTTATATATTGTTCTGTATTTATAAATCTTTATGAAAGACTTTCTCAATAAATGGAAAGCAAGCTGTTCGCTTTATCAGCTAAATTTGTCTCCAGGCTCTGTGTGCTTTTTAAACAATTTAGCAAAGGCTGCTGTATGTCTTCATCGAAATAATTTCTGCCATTGTTCATGTCTTGTTATGTATTAAGGTAAAGGTTATCCGCTGACAGATAACATCAAAGCTCACATTTACAACAAAAGCATGTTATGTTAGCACACTCTTTATTATTGAACACCATACCCTTTCTCAGTTTAAAGTCCCTACCGACTCTAACCTTCCCTGCATCATATTTTAAAAAAAGATGAATGGTGTGAGCCTCTATAGAAGAGGTCCTCATCTTGGAAAAAGCACCAAACATGAAAGCTACCATTTGTAATAAGCTTGGTCTTTTAACTGTGAATTAGAACATTCCCTGATAATGTGGAGCTACTTTAACTCAGTTTTAGACCGCTCGCTTACATTATGTGGGAGGGGACGGGCCTCTTAAGCAGAAGTTGCACACCTAATGTGAAGGCTCACCTTCTCCATGTACTCTACAAACGTCATAAGAATCTCTGGATAAAAAACCGTCCCGTTTCCTAACCAGAAATCCAACATCCTCCACCTTAGCGCAAGGTGGATTGGGTGTAGTAACGGAGTTTAAAAAAAAAGTAAAGACCCTAAAGAGGCCACCCACGATTGCGTGAGGAGGGGGAGAAAACAAAGTGGCAATGACATGTTGGCAGCTGAGTCGCTTTAACTGTTATCAACATTTTAGGATGTGTAACTTATGGAGAAGACAACACAACTTACACTAAAGGCAATGGATATATATCTGAATAGTGTCCTGCATTAGAGTTGGAAAACCTTGTACACCATTGATTGCCTTCATGGAAAGGGTTGTTGCGGTGGTTTCATCTTCCTTAAAACCACTATGACAATTGGCACTGTCTGCACAGAGTGCTAATATGCATGAGAGAGCCAAACTAAACTTTCATCCTGTGTAACACAGCAGAAGCATGCTTCAAAGGATCTCTTTTCTCCCGCAGATTCCTCATCTGATAGATATCCTCATCCAGCTCTGCCGCTCAGAAACCTTTTCGACAGGGGTGTAGTGGACCTCGACTCGGCCATTGATCCGTCTTGCTCGGTGCTCGATCGTCAGCTCTGGGCGTGACGTCAGGCGTTGCATGTATATACCACGTCACTATGCCTCATAACTCGGTTCCAACATGGCATTGAGTCTTCAACTCAGCGTTTCTGACTAAATCATCAAATTTTCTCTCATAAATCCACGACTGTGATGTCCATTCACTGGATTTCGGGCTTTAAAAGGTGAACCGACTGCCATTCCAAAATGTCGGTGACCGGCACGCACATTTGTCTGTGGTGTCTGAGTGTGGATCATGACACAGAGGGATGTGCGTTGTGCTCCAAAATGCAATTGAAATACATTTGTGAGCGGGCCGGAAACCTTGCTCTGGGCCGAAATCTATGGCACGGTCAGTCGTCCGGTTCTCCGAGGCTAAAACGGAAGGGGCCCACCCCCAAAAATGAGAAGGAAAACATTGGTAAAAAGCCAAAAAGCAGTCACACTGGAGGAGTCACTCTTCCTAGTCTTCGTCGTGTAGAGTGGGAAAGCATTGCCGACCCCACGCTTGCCAATCCGCCGATAACGTCGGCATCAGAGAAGCCTTCAGGCTTGATGCCGAAAAGGGCGAGTAAACAATCGATGGCTGGTCTTTCTCTGGAGCATCGAGAGGCTGACGTCCTCGGTGTCCATGTCCAAGCCTCGACGGTGCTGACGGCAGTTCCATCAGCGTCGAAAGAAAAGCCCTTGGCACCGGCTATAAGTGACAGATCTTTCACTCCGCTCTCCAGGTGGGGATTCTTTGAATCCATGTAATCAATTTCCGGCACCGACCAAGGCGCTGACCAGGGGGACATTGATTTCATGTATACGGGGTCGGGAGGTATTGATTTTTTTCAACGACAAAGCAGACCTGTTGGTATTGCCCCAAGGGTTACATGACACCAGCGCCCTGAACACGTCTCCGATGTCGAATTTCAGCAGGATCAGCCTTATATGCACCTGCATGCTAAATTTAGGACCTTGGTGGAAAGGATAGTAGACATAGGTTTGAAGTCCTCTTCAGCACCTGTTCAGGGCTACGAGCTGACAGACCTCTTGGATGAAGGTTCTGTAACTGTGCATAACATGCCACTTAATCCGGCAATTGCAGACCTCCTAGCCTCCTTGTGGCAACATCCCTGCTCCATTCCCCCGTTCCACTCTAAAACTTTACGGGGTAGTACAGGCCGGCAAGAGGAGTTCCATCTTTCCTGGCTTTCCACCCTTCTCCAGAAGGGTTTGTTGTGCAGGCAGCCACAATCACGACCAGGCATGTGGCATCCACTTCAAATCTGCCTCTGAACAGAGAGGGTAAATGTTTGAACGCAACGGCCAAGAAGGTCTTTACTTCTGGCAGCATGGCGTTAAAAGCCACCTTTGTGGCCTGTGGATTTGCAAAATGATCATTTGGTCTATGGAAAGCGATCACAAAACGCACATCCGGACCCTGGGTGACACCAGTGGACTTCTTTGACTCGAGATGTCCGGGCACTCCTTCAGGACTCATGAAGAGCAGTTCTCCGGACGGTTGGCAAACAAGACTGGCTTCCAGGGTACTTCGATGAAGAGCAGCAGTTTGCACAATGGTCCCCCGTAGCTCGGGGCGAGGTCTCCTTTCGCAGGTCCTCTCTGGATCAGTCCTTGGAAGAACACAGTAGCTTTCGGAATACAGTGAATAAATTGCAGCAGCAGGCTTCGCCTCCAGCTGGGCTTCAAGGACCATCTTCTTCTTGCTAAGTTTTGACTTCAGCTTCTGAACAAATTGGTAAGTGAGCGGTCCCGAGATATACACATCAGTCCCTCATTCACTTTGGCTGAGCCAGGCTCAGGCAGCCAATCACGTTGAAGGGCATTTATGCAGGCAGGCAGCCAATCAGGCTCACAGGCATTCAGACCTCTCACTCCACCCAGGCACCCATAACCAAAGAGTATGGGTTCGGGTAAGTACCCAGCCTTTCTCCAGCATGGGGTCTGGCATGGATTCACATGCTCATGAATATTCCCCGTCGTCAGGCTGGGAATCCTCGGTAAAGAAAAAATCAGCATCAGTTTCGTTTCTGATCTGTCTTTCTTAGTAGTAACCAATCACTGATCTCTGGGTCATACTGCCCCCAGCCAATGACTGCCCTCTCCCTAAGCCCTGCCTCTGGCAGACATCCTCAGATTTTTACTGCACGCTCAAGTTTTGGAAGTCCTCGTGTTTAGCTCTCGAGTTTTTTACTGCTTTTTCACGTTTTTTCAGGAGAATTTCTCATTTTTTCGGTTTAATCGAGCTTCAAGCTCCACCGTTTCTACTTCCGATAACGGGGACCCGTTTCGGAAATTCTTCTACGCCCCTCAAGGGTGAAGTTTTCGTCGAGTTTACACTTCTTGGAGGATTCTGGAAGATCTGCGGCCTACCTCAACGGACATGGCCCAGGACAAGGGGTGCTCGACGCCCGGATCCAAGCTGTTCAGGAACTGCCCTGGATGCAGATTATGTAACGTTTTCAAGGAGGACGAGCATTCGCGATGTCTCTACTTCCTCCATGGGGACAAGACGCACGTGGATAAGGACTGTGCGTTCTGCAAGAACCTTTCGGAACGGACCAAACAAGATCATCGTTCCCGCCTCGCCACCTGGCTGGAGAAGAGCACGGCAGGTGAGAAGGCGAAGAAGAAGTCTGAGCGGGCTTCTAAGTCCTTTGAGGGTGCCCCGGCGACGGGGGGCCCAACAGAAGGCCAAGCACCGTGAGTCTGCGGGCTCCGGGAGCGCCGAAAGGTCGGGCTCTTCGGTTGCCAAGCAGGGCGCTACTTCCCCGGCACGTTCGACCACGAGCCAGCGCTCTGGTTCGGGGAAGAGGAAGTCCGAGAACCCGGGTAGGCCGCTGGAGCAGACCTGGTCGATCTCGAAGGGGGAGCGAGGCGCTGACCCTCCCCCAAGGCGAAGGCCCAGGACGCACCTAAGGTGGTGAGGGCTTTGATCCACCCGGCTAAGGCCTCTACCGAAGTGGTCTCTGCGACCCTGGCGGAGCCGGCTGAGACTACGCCAATGGAAACGGCCTCTGGGCCCAGAGTATCCCTGCCGTCGCGGAGGGAATCCTCTTTCCAGCCCATCGCTAAGACCCCCGTGAAAGCCCCGGCTGAAAAAGGGGGGGGGGCGGTGGCCATTACAGACTCGGAATCGGCCTCTGAGGGGGAACTGGTGGAGACCGAGAAGGGCCTCAACGAAAGGTCCATAGGCCTCAACGAGAGGTTCATAAACCTCAACGAGAGGTTCGAGAAGGTTCGATCCCAGGGGACGGTCCCTGCTGACGTGATCGAAGATAGCGACGACGATGAACAGGACCCAGTGGAGCGGCCATCCCATCCGTAGCAGCCATTGCCGGAGCCCCAGGATAGCTTGGCGGCCATTTTGTTGGCAATCCAATCCTTATGTACCGAGATAAGGACGAGATTACCACGCACCCCGACGGAGGAGCCAGCACCAGGCCCGTCGGGAAGCCCTCAGAACAAGCGGAGGAGAGTCCACCCCGCTCTGCCCTCCGTGCCTGCGAGATTGGTGGACCCCTAATCCCCCTCGCCGGACCCTAGAGAGGATACAGCGATGGATACGGCGACGGGGACGGGCGATGACGGCGGCAATGACACAGCGGACATCCCGTCATCACCATCCCCCCGCGGGAGTCCCCAGCCGACGAGGTTGGTTCTTTCCACGCCATGATAACCAGGGCATCCGAGCTCTTCCAGCTCTGCCCTGAAGAACAGAAAAAGGAGGGGTTTCTGTTCCAACGACGAGAGGCTAAGAGGAAGACAGTCCTCGCGGTGCCTTTACTCGACGACATCTGGGACGAGGGGCTTGCTGTCCTCAATCCTGCCACGACACCCGCCAAGAGGGACAGGTACGAGAAGAAGTACCGAGTCCCCGATGCCGCCCCCTTGTGCTTCAGGGCCCAGCCCACGCCAGACTCGGTCGTCTCTGCAGCGGCTAAGAAGAAGGCAGTGGGCGCAGCGGCTTCAACTTCCACTTCCCCGCCGGACAACGAGGGCAAGAAGTTGGACTCTATGGGACGACGAGTCAACTCGTCGGCGGCGACGACGATTAAGGCGGCCAATGCCTTAGCGATTGTGGCCCGCTACGACAGGGAGCTCTGGTTCAAGATAGCTCCCCTGCTAGATTTCCTGCATGATGACAAAAGGGCAGAGGCCCTAGAAATTCTGCAGGAGGGCGAGGTGGCGTCGGGTCACACCATAACGGTGGCAACGGACATTGCCGATACCAGATTTCGCCAACTGGGCAACTGAGTTTGCCTCCGACGACGAGGATGGCTCAAGGCGACAGACTTTTGCCAGGACGTCCAGACCAGAGTGTTGGACATGCCGTTCGACGGCAACAACCTTTTTGGTAAGGCGGTGGATGAGTCTCTACAGGCCATCAAGACCGACTGGGAGACGGCCCGGGCCCTTGGGGTGCTTCAGCAGCGACGGCCCTTTCAGAGCCCCGGAGGCAGACAGGGGGCCTCCAAAGGATCCAGCGGTGGCTCCTCCACTTATCGCCAGGCGGCCCGCTCCTCTTCCCAGGAGGCCTACAGAGGTCGCGGCAAGCAAGGGGGTTCCCGCCGTCGTCGCCAAGGAGGCCAAGGCGGCAAGGCCGCTTCCAAGCAAGACTGACCCGGCCGGGTTGTCGGGCCCCCACCGAAGCACCGCGGTGGGAGGCCGGCTGACGAAGTTCGTCAGAGTGTGGGAGTCCATCTCCACCGATCGTTGGGTGTTGGACACCCTGGCCAACGGGCACTCCCTAGAATTCCTAAAGAAGTGCCCTCGCATTCCTCCCGTGGCCAGGAAGGAGAATCACGTCCCTCAACTGCTGTTGGAAGTAAAGGCGATGCTCAAGAAAGGTGCCATCGAGCTCGTCCCCAGGTGGCTCTGGGGCTCCGGAGTGTACTCAAGGTACTTCCTCGTCAGGAAGAAGACAGGCGGTTGGCGCCCCATCCTGGACCTGCGTCGGTTAAACAAATGCATCAAGGCGCAGAAATTCAGGATGGTCACCCTCCAGCACGTGCTGGGACAGCTGGAGGAAGGCGACTTCCTATCGTCGTTGGACCTGGAGGATGCTTACTTCCACATCCCCATTCTAGGAAGGCACAGGAAGTTCCTCAGGTTCGTGGTTCAGGGACGCCACTGCCAATTCAGAGCCCTACCGTTCGGATTAAAGTCGGCACCCAGGGTTTTCATCAAGTGCCTGGCACCAGTGGCGGCGCGGCTGCGCCTGCAGGGGATCCACGTCTACCCCTACCTGGACGACTGGCTAATCCGGGCAAGGTCAAGGGAACTCGCCGTCTATCATACGGCGAGGACCGTCCGGTTGCTCACGGAGCTGGGGTTCACCATCAACTACCCCAAATCCCACCTGGTTCCATCGCAAGTAGCACTGTTTTTGGGAGCGAAGATCGATACAGTGGAGCAATTTGCCTCCCCTTCAGAGGAGAGGACCAAGACCATCCTGGGCAAGGTGCGGCGCCTGTTAGCCACGGACGTGGCCAGGGTGAGGTCCATCAAGTCCCTTCTCGAGATGATGTCCTCATGCATCTACCTTGTGCCCCTTTGCAGACTCCGGATGCGTCCGCTACAGGAGTTCCTCGACGCCCGCTGGTTTCAGGCGAGGGGCTGCTTTGAGGACAGGATCCCTCTCGACGAAGAGTTCCGTCGGGCGATCCTATGGTGGGGCACCCGGGCTCACCTCACTACAGGCACGGACTTTCAAACCCCGGCGTTTCAGGAGACTGTAACTACGGACACCTCTCTGGAAGGTTGGGGGGCCCACATCGGAGATCTCCACGCAAGAGGCCTTTGGCTCCCGGAGTAGAGGTCTCTTCACATCAACATCTTGGAGCTCTGAGCAGTGTTCTGGGCGCTCAAGTCGTTCCTCCCGTCCCTCAAGGACAAAGTGGGGAGGATCTTCACCGACACCATCACGATGTTCTACATACGGAAGCAGGGGGGCACCAGATCCCCAGCCCTATCCAAGGAGGCCCAGGATCTGTGGCACTGGGCCGTCGCCCAGGGGATGTTTCTGGTTCCCTTCCACCTGGCAGGAATAAAAAACACCATTGCCGACTCACTCAGCAGGGAGCTGCGCTCGTGCCACGAGTGGGAACTGCGCCAGGATCAAGTGGATCGACTCTTCCAACGAGGGGGCAAATCCCAGATCGACCTGTTCGCGACGGCGACGAACTCCAAGTGCCAGAGGTTCACCAGCAGGTTCCCACAGCCGAGGAGCATGGGCGATGCTTTCTCGTTCCCTTGGGACGGCCTGTTTCTATACGCGTTCCCTCCATTGCTGTTGCTGCTCCGCCTCATCAACCAGCTCAAGAAGTTCAGGTGCAGGATGATCCTCGTCCCACCGGCGTGGCCGAGGCAGATCTGGTTCCCGGACCTTCTGGACTTGTCAACGTCCCCGCCAGTCAGGCTGCCGGCGGACACGGATCTTCTCTCCAGAGAAGGAGGCGCCATTCTCCACCACGACCCACAGTCGCTGAACTTGCAGGCCTGGCTCTTGCAGCACTAGAGTTTGGAGGGTACGATATCCCGGCTGATTGCAGAGAGGTTCTTGCAAAGGCCAGGGCGTCCTCAAGTGTTACGGGCATAAATGGAAGAGGTTCTCTGTCTGGTTTCAGGCGAGGGGCTGCTTTGAGGACAGGATCCCTCTCGACGAAGAGTTCCGTCGGGCGATCCTATGGTGGGGCACCCGGGCTCACCTCACTACAGGCACGGACTTTCAAACCCCGGCGTTTCAGGAGACTGTAACTACGGACACCTCTCTGGAAGGTTGGGGGGCCCACATCGGAGATCTCCACGCAAGAGGCCTTTGGCTCCCGGAGTAGAGGTCTCTTCACATCAACATCTTGGAGCTCTGAGCAGTGTTCTGGGCGCTCAAGTCGTTCCTCCCGTCCCTCAAGGACAAAGTGGGGAGGATCTTCACCGACACCATCACGATGTTCTACATACGGAAGCAGGGGGGCACCAGATCCCCAGCCCTATCCAAGGAGGCCCAGGATCTGTGGCACTGGGCCGTCGCCCAGGGGATGTTTCTGGTTCCCTTCCACCTGGCAGGAATAAAAAACACCATTGCCGACTCACTCAGCAGGGAGCTGCGCTCGTGCCACGAGTGGGAACTGCGCCAGGATCAAGTGGATCGACTCTTCCAACGAGGGGGCAAATCCCAGATCGACCTGTTCGCGACGGCGACGAACTCCAAGTGCCAGAGGTTCACCAGCAGGTTCCCACAGCCGAGGAGCATGGGCGATGCTTTCTCGTTCCCTTGGGACGGCCTGTTTCTATACGCGTTCCCTCCATTGCTGTTGCTGCTCCGCCTCATCAACCAGCTCAAGAAGTTCAGGTGCAGGATGATCCTCGTCCCACCGGCGTGGCCGAGGCAGATCTGGTTCCCGGACCTTCTGGACTTGTCAACGTCCCCGCCAGTCAGGCTGCCGGCGGACACGGATCTTCTCTCCAGAGAAGGAGGCGCCATTCTCCACCACGACCCACAGTCGCTGAACTTGCAGGCCTGGCTCTTGCAGCACTAGAGTTTGGAGGGTACGATATCCCGGCTGATTGCAGAGAGGTTCTTGCAAAGGCCAGGGCGTCCTCAAGTGTTACGGGCATAAATGGAAGAGGTTCTCTGTCTGGTGCAGTGCACAGAAGATTAACCCTCTGCGAATTACGGCCCCTCAAGTGCTGCCATACATGCTGTCGCTGGCCAAGGCTGGACTGGCTCACGCCTTCATAAAAATACATCTGGCTGCCATCTCCCGATATACCAGGACCACGGGAGTCCTTGTGGTCTCATCGCCTGGTGAAGGAATTTATGAAGGGACTATTCCGATCATTCCTGCCGGTGAAGGCTCCTGCCCCGGCGTGGGAGCTTAATGTGGTGCTGACCTGGCTCATGGGAGCCCCATTCGAGCCTTTGCATTCGGCGCCTTTGACGTTCCTGTCATGGAAGACAGCGTTCCTCGTGGCCATCACCTCTGCACGACGAGTGGGAGAGATTCAGGCCCTATCTTGCAAGCCTCCATACTTGACTTTTCATGACACGAGGGTGGTGCTGAGGACGCACCCCTCCTTCATGCCCAAGGTGCCATCAGACTTCCACCTCAACGAGCCCTTGGTGTTACCAGTTTTCTTTCCGTCGCCTTCGACGCCGGCCGAGAGAACTTTGCACTCGCTGGATGTAGCTAGAGCGCTGAAGTTCTACGTGGACCGCACAAAGAGTTTTCGGAAGACGTCACAACTGTTTGTGAACTTTGGGTCTGTGAATCAAGGGAAGGCTCTCTCGAAGACTTCCATTTCCAGATGGCTCTCCGGCTGCATCATGCATTGTCACCGGTTGGCAAACCGACCGCTGCCCGGCCGTCCGAGAGCCCATCAACCAGAGCGATCGCTGCTACCACGGCGTTCCTGTCTGGTGTGCCCCTGCTGGACATCTGCAGGGCTGCTATGTGGAGGTCGACACACACCTTCACAAGATTCTACTGCGTTGATCGGGACTCAAGGGAGGAGTCCAGGGTCGGCCAAGCAGTGCTGCGCAACCTGTTCGCTTAAGGTGAGCCTGGTGAGAAGGTAAGAGATGCTTAATGTTGAGTTGTTGTATTGCTTAATGTTGAGCCTGTTGCCACCTCCTGTGGTTGTGCATGTGTATACTGCTATGTATTCTTTTATTCATGAGCATGTGAATCCATGCCAGACCCCATGCTGGAGAAGGAACACGTTACTTACCTGTAACTGTTGTTCTCCAGCATGGGTCTGGCATGGATTCACATGCGAACCCCCCCACCTACCCCTCTGCAGCTCTTCACTTGGTCATACTGCCACTTGGCGTGCTACCAAATCTGAGGATGGCTGCCGGAGGCGGGGTTTAGGGAGAGGGCAGTCATTGGCTGGGGGCAGTATGACCCAGAGATCAGTGATTGGTAACTACTAAGAAAGACAGATCAGAAACGAAACTGATACTGATTTTTTCTTTACCAAGGATTCCCAGCCTGACGACGGGGAATATTCATGAGCATGTGAATCCATGCCAGACCCATGCTGGAGAACAACAGTTACAGGTAAGTGACTTGTTCCTTCCTAGAGATTTGCATAGAACAGTCCAGAATTTTGATGTGAATTGTGAGCCGCTATCTGATACTATGGTCTGGGGTAGCCCGTGTAATCTGACCACGTCTCTCAAAAACACCTCTGCAGTAATGCCTGCTGTGGGTAATCCTTTTAAGGGTGAGAAATTAGCCAATTTGCTGAATGAATCAACCGTAACCATGATGGCCGAGTACCCGTTAGAAACGGGTAAGTCTACAATGAAATCAGTGGAGATGTGTTGCCACAGACCTTATGGAGGGGTTTCCTGTTGTAGAAGACCCAGGGGTTTGCAATATGCGTACTTATTCTGTGCACATACAAGACATGAGACGACATATTTCCTGACGTCCTTTGCCATCGTGGGCCACCAGAATTGTCTAGAAACCAATTCTAAAGTGGCATTTTGTCCCTTGTGTCCTGCTAATGGTACATCATGACACCAGGCCATTGCTTGTTCTTGTAAGTCGGTCGTAGGCAGAAACAACTAACCTTCTTTGAATAACAGTTCTCCCCTTTGAGTCATACCCTTGTTTAGAGGGTCCTTTTCCTTGCTCTGGGCAGATTGTACTTGTTGCAGAAAAGTGTTAAGGGTATTAACAAACCGCTTCCCTGCTAAAAGGATCTCCTGACCCTGATAACCTCCAAAGTCTCCTTAACTGCGTGGGAGAGCATCAGCAAGAGGGTTGTCCTTTCCTGGTAAGTATGTCAGAAAAAAGTCAAACTGAGAGAAAAAATAGGCCCATCTGGCATGTCTGGAATTCCGACATTCCATCTTCTGGAGTACCTTCAGAATTTGGTGGTCAGTAGGAACCTGAAAAGGATGAATGGTTCCTTGTAATAGATGTCTCCATTCTTCGCATGTTTGCCTAATCGCCTGGAGTTCTCTTTCCAAGACAGAGTAATTTTGTTCACTTGGGCTAAGCGTACGAGAGTAGTAGGCGATGGGGTGTTCCAATCCATCCTCCTTCCTTTGTAGTAGTGCTGCCCCAATTGCACCGCCTGAAGCATCGGTTTCCACAATGAAAGGTGAGGACTGGTCTGGTTGTCTCAATATGGGAGCAGTCAAAAAAGCTGTTTTAAGTCTTTGGAAAGCTTGTTCTGTCGTTTGGTCCCAAATAAATTTAAAACCCTTCTTTAAGAGATTAGTAATGGGCAAGATGATTTCTGAAAAGTTGGGTATAAATTTACGGTAAAAGTTGACAAGACCTAAACATGTCTGTATGTCATTTACTGATGTGGGTACCGGCCATTGAGTTATTGCTTGTGTTTTGGAGGGGTCCATTTGCACACTGTCTGATGAGAGTATAAACCCTAAGGTACAGTTGTAGCTTCAAAAACACACTTCTGGGGTTTTGCCAACAGACTGTTCATTTACAACCTGTGTAGTACCTCCTGAACATGTTGGCGGTGTTCTTCCAGAGTGTTGGAAAACACGAGTATATCATCCAAACATACTATAACTGAAAAATATAGGACATCTGTAAATATTTTGTCCATAAACCGTTGGAACTGGGAGGGTGCGTTCACTAAACCAAAGGGCATGACTCTGTACTCGTAATGTCCAAGAGGTGTTCTAAAAGCCGTGTTCCACTCGTCCCCTTCACGGATTCTCAGAAGATGTTACGCTCCCCTAAGATCTAATTTGGTGAAAATTCGGGCTCCTTGGACAGCCCCTATAATGTCTTTCATCAATGGCATGGGATACCGGTCTTTTATGGTTAGACTGTTAAGTCCTCGGTAATCGATACATGGTCTTAATTCTGTCGTCCCTTTCTTTGAAATAAAAAAAAAAGGGAAGCCCCTGCGGATGAGGTGGATTCACGGATTAGTCCGTTCTTTAGATTTATGGTTAAGTATTCCTTGAGGTCCTCCTTTTCAGGTAGTGACAAAGGGAACATTCTTCCAAACGGTACTTCTGCGTCTGGAACCAGTTCGATCGTGCAATCCTCCTTTCGGTGAGGTGGAAGATTCCGTGGTTGAGTGTCTAAAAACACATCAGTATATTCTTGTATTGGTCAGGTATCAAGCTGACACTGTTTATGGATCTGTGTACCATTGTTTTTACTTTCTGCTTTGCAGGTTCTGGAATCAAACAATGTTGACAGCAGTAATGGGATTGAAATTTAAACGCTTTCTGACACCAGTCTATGCTTGGGTTGTGTCTTCGAAGCCATGGTATGCTCAAGATAATAGGAAAATGTGCTGCTCTTATCAAATCAAAGGATAGATATTCATGGTGATTGGACATCTGGACCTTTAATTCCTATGTCTCTTGAATGATGGGTCCGGAGGTTAACGGGGTACCATCAACCCCTTCAACGGGGATAGGTCGTATCTTGGAGCGCCTTGGTATCTGAAGCTCCAGGGCCCACTTATCATCCACAAAGTTGCCAGCTGCCCCACAATCCAACATGGCTAGACATTCAACAGGATTGCCAATGTTCCAGTCAATAGGAATCTTGATCACCATTAGACTATTGCTGTCAATTACAGCGGGTTGAGCCAATGCACAAGGTTTAATTGTACTTTCCCCTTCCTTTTCCCTGTTCAAGGTCGGGGTCTTTCGTTTCCCTGTCTTCTGGGAGGTACCTCGGGACAGTCCCTTAACAAATGAGTATTGGAGCCACAGTACATGCACATGATCTTTGCGTCTCTTTCGTTCGCATGCAGTAAGCGGTCCTCCTGCTATTCCTATCTGCATAGGTTCTTCAGTTGGTGTCTCTTCAGGTGTTGGGGGTAGGGCAGAGAAAGAACGGGGAATCTTTTTCTCTGCTCTACTTTCGGTCATACGGTAGTCTATCTGCAAAACCAAGGCCACTAGTTCCTGGAAAGACGCAATTCGTCTTTTAAGTCTTCATGCAGACCGCGACGGAAAATGGCCTGTTGAGCCGTCTCTGACCATCCAGCTTCGGTTGCTACTTTCTGAAAGTTGGTGACATATGTTTGTAGGTCCAAGGTTCCTTGACAAATGTCTAGTAGATTCTCAAAAGTTGAATAGAAGACTTCGGGTCTTTCAAATCTTGTTTTCAAATGTGTTACAAAGGTGCCATAGTTGTTTAAGGCTGGATCTGAAGCGGTCACCAAGGGAGTTGCCCAGGGCAGGGCGTTACCTACCATATTGGAAATCAGAAATCCCACCATAGCCCTGTCCAGCTCATATGTTTTATGGCAAAAGGTAAAATGTATTGTACAAGCATCGAGGAATTCCTTCACCTTTTTTGGGTTGCCATCAAATTTTCCACAGGGTAGGGAAATGGGAGGTAAGTCTCCCTTGGTGTCTTCTCTCTGTTGAACTTGCTGTCTCAAAGCGGCGTTGTCCGCTCTGAGGTTTTGCATTTAGAGCCTATATGGCATTGGCCATTTCCTGATATTGCTCGAGGCTAGCCATCTTCTTTTGGCTTTGCAATCTCTCAGGTTTGACAGGTTGATCAAGTACAGTGTCTACACAACTAGCCCCACTAGCCCACTCCTCACCTGATGAATCTGTTGGTGACGCAGTAGATTCGTCTGTAGAACTTTCCTTCTTCTTTTCTCTCCAGGTGGTTCTTGTGGACTTGGTTTCAATCTTGTTCTTGGATTTGAAGATAGGACGGGCTCGCCTAGAGTCCACTTTGCCAAAGAGGCTATGTGCCCGGCAGCGGGGACTCCAGGGAGCCCACCCCAAACCAGGGAAAAACCGGATGAAAAAACCCTGGTAGATCTTGATATGGATGGTAGTTGATGCAGTCCGTAGAGAAATCCAGTAAGAGTGAAGGCAAGAGTAGTATTGCCTACAAGTACCAGAATGCACTGGTTGTTGTCGTAGTAGGCGATTGCCTGTTGTCCGGTTAGAGGTCCAGCTGGCGTGCGGATAACACGCGGATATAGTGGTACACAAGGAAAGGACTGTGTGTCGGGAACACATCGCTCCAACGGTAGGGACCGCTCACAGAAAACAATGAAAGCTGGGGAACCACCTAGCACGGGAGAGAGTACAGCAATAGCAGGAAGGGCTGAGAGAGATGCAAAGAGGTTACGGCGACAGACGCCGCACAAGCGGAGAGGAAAGTAGTCCAGAACGGAAAGAGGCAAGGAGCCGTTGGAGTGGGAAGCAACCCACTAACAAACGACCAACAAGGTAGGCAGAAACCGGGAAGGGAACACAAGAGGGAGCGTAAGCAAACTTACTCGTGGAACAAAGTAAGGAAGTTGCAACGCACAGGTGCTTCTCATCTGCTGGTCTTTAAGGCGGCTAATACAGGAAGACTAGAATGCGCTGTGCGTTGCATGGAATAATTCAGTCCTTCTTCCATATCGACCATCTCCTCCATACTTTCCATGGGCGATATGTGACATCCCCCTACGTCCCCCCCCCCCCCCCCACCGGAGCCATTGTTCTCATGTCCATGAGTGCAACCCATTTATGTACTATTTGCTTATGTGAACATGTCCAAAATACGGATCTTGTGTGGGCAACACTGTACTTTATAGTTGCTCTGTAGGTATTCCAGGCCCGTTGCCCAGTCTGTGGTAAATCTTTGGCGGTCCCCCTGGATGTTATAGGTGATGCACTCCATCGCCAATAGGTACCCAGACTCTTTGGAGTCATTCTATGTTGGATGGTGGTGTTTTCTGATTCCATTTCTGGGCTATTTATAGCCATGCTGCCATTAGGAGCCCCATGAAGTTTCTTTTCTGTGTTTTCGTCAGTGTCTTGTCACTGGGACTTCACTAGCCACACATCCATACCTCTTCATTCAAATCTTCTGCACACTTAAACATCGCCTGCATTTGGGTTTTTACCTCTGTCCAAAACTGGAGTAATTTCGGGCAGTCCCACCAGATGCGTCTCCAATTCCCTTCGGCGTCGCATCCTCTCCAGCATTTATTCTGGGTGGAGCGGTACATTGTATGTAGTCTCTCGGGAGTGAAATGCCACTGCACCAGGATTTTGGTCCATCCCTCCCTTATCTGTATTGCTCTCGTCCATTTTGGGATGTTGCACCATACGTATTCCCATTGTGTTGTTGTTACTGCTTTCCCAAACGTTGTTTCCCATCTCTTCATATATTGCCACTTGACTTCTTTTTTCGTAGATGGTTGAGACAAACTTTTTCGACCCTGATTTTGTCATGAATCTATGTCTAAAAATCTCAGACCTCTGGTTGCCGCTTGCGTGATTGTCACAACCCTCGCCCAAAACCCCCTCTGGCAAACCCATTGGCCAGGTGGAGTCTGGACTCGGGCCTCTAGAGCCTGACATCCTCTTCAAAAGCCCTCATGGGGCCAGTCCTGGCGCCTACGGCGCCAGGTTATACACCATGAAAAACAATGTGCTTGGGAACTACTTTATTGTATTGTCAGCCAACATGGAGGCATCCACATAGCTTGGTTCCTAAGAACCAAGCTATGCGGTCTAGTGTTTTGGGTGTGGTAGCCTAGGGACTACATTACCTGGACTATTTTGTTGGGGCTATTTAAACCACACCCGAGCAAGACAACACGCTTCGCGTTACTTTGCAGCTTGCAACGAACGCTCACCGTGTCCAGCTATTCCCTCGAACCTCGGAGAAGCAGAACCTGCAAGGAGACAAAAGGAACATCATTAGCAGCAGCATTTTACCTGCAATCTTCATCTTTAAAAACTCTCAGCTACTGAGAATAGCTTCCTCGAATCTGCACGCCTCCCGGACAGAACGACCTGAAAGAGGAAGACAGAGGCAACATTAAAGAAAGCAGTAGAGAAATTTTACAAATTACGAACTGCTCAAAAGGCTTACCTGGCTGGTCGCCTCTCGGCTGGCACCATTCCGGACATTCCACTCGCGCTGAAGAACACCGCGACCTACAAGGAAGGAAAACACAGGTTAGCAAAGGCAAGACTTCGCAGCGCTGTGCATAGCGCTTACTTACCGCATCATAGCGCTCTTAATGCGCCATCATTTACCAGCGGGGCTCAACCAAGCCAGTTCGCCGCGCTGAAGCTCTGCATACCTAAGGGAGAAAAAAGAGACATTTTAAACAAAGAAAGGCATGCAGGATAGCAACAAAACTAAAGAACAGCAATAAGACCTATCTGAACAATATCAAACGGGCCGTCGGTGAAGTAACTGGACCGCACTCGCCCATGAAAGACAACGCGCCCATGCAAAGAAGGCAGGACGGAGAGAACGCCTAATTCTACCACAAGGTGAGGAGAGGGCGCCAGAGGGACTGAAATCCTACTGGGGTAGAGGGAGAATACATACCCCAGTCGGTCAGTCTTGAACACAGTCCTCCTGTATTTTCAGGCAGAACCTTCCCCGCAGACCACATCAGGGTAAAGCTGAGAAGCATATCGGCGAGTAACCCGGCTGGGTGGCGTCCCTGTGGATACTAGGTGAGCTTAACAGTGATCCGTGGGGAAGATAGCCAGTGATGTAGCTGATCGTATTTGTACCTGTCTTTTTCGGAAAGGCCGAGTAGCTCTTGGCAATCTGTGAAGGATCTAATCTGTTGTTCTTCGAACATATCCCCTACCTTTGGACATTCTGCCTCTTACCATTTTTTGAATGCTCCTTTCTCCATTCCGGCTGGAATTCCGGATTCCTTAGTATATGCCTGAAGGGGGCTGGATTTATTGTCAGTATTTCTTTTCTGGTTGTCCTGTTCCATATTTCCAACGATGCTTTCAGGACCTCACTTATTATTATTATTTGAACATTCTGGTGTCTGTGTTCGGGGCTAGTCCATAAGAGATTGCAGAGTCGAGAATTAGCCACTGCCCTGTCTTGTGCTTCCCATATTTTCTGGGAGGTGTCTGGGATCCATTCCTTCAGAACCCACAGCTGGGCTGCCTCATGGTATTTCCGGAAGTGCCATGCCTCCCGCCTCCTTCTACGCAGTGAGAGTCAGGCTTGAGAGTCTTGGGGGCTTTTTCTGCCTTATGTACAACAACACTGCTTTGGTGAGGGATTTAAAGAATGGAGTTGGATGTGGAGTGCTTGGAAGGAGTACAATAGTCTGGGTAGGATTGTCATTTTTATCACCGTCATCCGGCTCCACCAGGTTCCATTCAAGAAGGGGTGGAAAGTTTCCTGCGTAGAGATCTTTGTTTTTACCCCATTGTTTGCCACTTTTAATTGGAGTACCTCTGCTTGCCTGTGGACCTCTTCTCTGTTTCCGGCTAGGATTCCTGACTTCTGCTGGTTGATTTTTAGGCCTGAGATGGTGCCATAATTCTCAATTTCTCATATGAGGGGTGTTAGGGACCTCGTCGGATCTGACAAGGCCATCAGCATGTCATCTGCGTAGGCCACTGTTTTGTGCGTAATCCCTCCCATGTCTACGCCCTTATTCTCAGGGGCCTCTCTAATGCGCGCCAAGAGGGGCTCTAGGAAGATTGGCTAAAGTAGAAGGGAGAGAGGACACCCCTGCTTGGTGCCTCTTCCTATCCTTCTCTTGCTTGAGAGTTCCCCGTTTACCGCTATTCAGGCTGATGGTGTGTGGTAGTTGGCGCCAATCATCCTAATAGTCTTTTGTCATGCCCATCTTCCCCAGGATTTGGAATAGCATTGACCACTCGACTCGGTCGAACGCCTTCTCTGCGTCTATCGGCAGTAGTATGGCCGGGGTGTGGGTGTTTCCTATCTTTTCGATCAGATTGATTATCCGTCTGGTGTTGTCGTGGGTCATCCTATTGGGTATGAACCCTGATTGATCTTGGTGGATTAGTTTTGGCAGCTCCATTGTGAGTCTTGTGGCCAGGATTTTAGTGTATAGTTTGGCGTTCAGGTTGATTAGTGCGATAGGGTGGTATGAGCTCGGGGATTCAGGGTTCTTCCCTTGCTTATGGAAGACAAGAATTTTCACCTCGTTCATGGATGGCGTGATATTGGCTGTGTCTTTAAACGTATTAAATAATTCCGCTAGGAATGGGGCCAGATCTCCTGCATAAGTTTTATAGAATATTGCCGTAAATCCGTCCGGCCATGGGGCCTCATTGTTCAGTAGATCTCGGATTGCTCTGTATACCTCTTCTTCTGTAATGGGACTGTCTAGTTGTTGTTTCTCCACTTGTGTCACTGACTGGAGTGTAATCTTACTCAGATATGCGAATTGATCTTTTTCGTTAGGGTTGTTTGACGTGAATAGCTTTTGATAGAAGTCTTTGAAAATTGTTCCCATCTCCGTCATCAGAGTTCTCTTTTGACTTTGTTCATCTTTCAGTGCTTTTATTGTTTGCTTTTGTAGTTTTCCTTTTATTTGCCTCGCCAACTGTTTGTCGGCTTTATTCGCTTTCACGAAGTACCAGTGCTTCAGGTGCAGTAAGTGTTTCTCCGCTCTCTTGGTCCTGATGGATTCCAGTGGTCCCTGAACATATCTATATGCTCTCTTCACCTTCGAGGAGTGGTTGTGGGTCATTTCCTCCCATAACTCTGCACTCTTTGTTTCCAGCTCTGCTTCCCATTTACTGTTTATCTTGTCTCTTTGTGCTTTGGATGCTATTGTGACCGCGTATTATTGATTTGAAGTCCTCCCGCAGAGTGGCTTTTATTATTTCCGGCGTATCGTTGTCCTTGAAGTAGTGTACTACGCGCTCTCTAATTGCCTCTCTCATGACCGGGTGCTGGAGTATCTCCCTTGGCATCGCCCATCGCCAGAGGCTTGATTGTTTACGTAGTGTGGGGAGCGAAATCCATAAGGGAGCATGATCTGAAAGTGAGATGTTCCCCACTTCCACCTCTCGTATCTTCCCGGCGTGCTGACGTCCAGATATAATCTATCCTGGAGCTTGTGCCATGGACGTGTGAGAAGTGAGTGTATCCCGGGTCCGACCCCCTGATTTTACGCTAGGTATCCTCCAGGGCGAGCCTTTCCATGGACCTCCGGAAGGCCTTTGATGGTGTTCCATGCCACATGGATTTAGGGGTTGATCTGTCCTTGTTAGGTTCCCATGCTAGATTGAAATCTCCGGCAAGTATTATTTCCGCCTTTGCAAAGTTTTCCAGTTTATACATGCTGTCCTGTATGAATCCATCCTGTTCTGTATTGGGAGCATGGATTGTCGCCAGTGTCAGGGGAGGCCTTCAATTTTGCACATTTACGAACAGCTATCTGCCTCGTTTATCTGAGGCGGCTTCCTGAATACGTACGTTGAGGGAGTTGGCGTAGGCGATTAGTATGCCTTTTTTCTTCTCTTTGTTGCTTGCTTGGCTTTTTAGAGTGGAGTTTATCCCACTGATATTGTATGTTAGAATTTTCAGCCCCCTTATTTTAAGGTTGTGCACTGCCCTTTGTGTATCGCTTGGACTCATTTGCTTGGTTCCTTTGCCTTCCAGTGGGTGATCCCTCCCCCTCCCGCGTCCCAACTAAATCCCTCAACTTCCCCCCTTTCCCCTCCCTCCCCCCATCACTTCCCTGAGGAGGGCTCTGGACCCTATGATCGTGCCATGTCCTCTCTAACTCAGGTATAACTAGGTTGTGGGGAGTCCTAAACCCACTTAAAAGTCTCTGTGGATTCCTGGTTAGCCCCCGGCTCGTCGCCTCTGGGGGTCTACCCATGAACGCTTCTACATCTCTGCAGCTGTTTCTGTCGGTGTCCCTGGTGGTCTCCCATCTGTTTCTCTCTGGAATTCGAGTGTAGTGGTCATTAATTAGTCTCCTGGTGCTTTGTGGGGCGATTGGGTTTTGTGTTTAATGTTTTCCACCCCCTCGGGGCTCTCCGCCCTTGCGTGGATTCTCCACCCATGGCTTGTTCTCCATCTTTTCCTTGTATGTTCATAATCCTTATTCCTTCCTCGCATGTAGTGACTCTCTGTTGCTTTCCCTCCCATGTCAATAGACGGCCGAATAGGAATGTCCATTTATATATCGAAGTTGTCTCGAGATCAGTTCTTTTGTAATTGGTGCCATCTACCGGCATTTCTGAAGTGTCGTTTGCGCCAGGTCCTGGTGTAGGTGTATTTCGGTCCCATTCATTCTTATATGATCCATCGCCTTTGCTTTATGTAGGATCTGCTCCTTTTGTATGTACAACGTCATTGCGACTAGAACATCTCTTGGGCGGGCCCCTGGTTCTCACGATCTGTGCGGCCCTACTCTGTGTATTTTATCGATCGGAACCTCGACTTCTTCATCTCTGCTATTATGTCTCTGAAGACCTGTTGAACTGCTACTTTGCGGTCCTTTTCTTCCACTGTCTCAACCATATTTCTAATTCTTATGTTGGCTCTACGGGAGAGATTTTCTAGGTCCTCGCATTGTATCTCCAAGTTATGGGACAGCCTGGCCAAGCGTTCCTGTACTTCCGCATATTGCTGCGCTTCCTCGTCCAAATTCTGTACTGTTTACTCCAGTATATGAGTTCTCTCTTCCAGATTCCCTACGTCCACTTTCAGCTCCTGCACTGCCTGTTTCATCTCACCCTTCGTTGTCTCGAATTGGGTGTGCATGGAGGCCATGAATTGGTCTTGAAAGTCCCTAAACCAGGTTCTCATATCCTCTTTCGTGGTCATGTCTGCGCCTTCTTTCTCCCCTTGTACGTTCACTTCCTTCCCCTTCTGCCTTAGGATTCCCTGGCGTGTCCGTCCCCCAGAGTTGTACTAGGTCCTGATCTTGCTTCGCTTTGGTGGTTGTTGCTTGTGCCTGGCGTCCCCTGGATTTGGACATGTGTGCTGCCCAGGCTCTTGACGTGGCCCGTGGGCATTCTGATTTGACCCTGTGAGTGTTCCGCTAATTCTGGTTTCCTGCTATTTTATTTGCCTCTTTTGTGACTATCTGGCGTTTCTACGCGCTTCCTGCAGTTGTTTCGTATCTCTCCCCACTTATTTCGGTCCATGTACCTTGGGGGTTCAATGGGGTGGGGCAGGGCCCACCTCAAAAGATTCACGCTCTCTCAAGTCGATTTATATTGCCCCGGGGGGTCTCGAGTACGGTTCCCGTGGGGGGGTTTGGGGCGATCTGGGGAGCTTTGCACTCCCACCGTGACCCGGGGGTAATCTGTAGGGAGTTTTCCTAGGGTTTGTGAGTGGCCCCTGCGGGTGCTTCCCGCTCTGTCTCCTCACCTTGGGTTTTGTCGCTGGGGGTCTGCAGGCCTTTCTGTACGGTGATGCTCCAGCTGTCTCCCAGCCGGATCTAGCATGCACCTGCCCTGGGTCTCCTGGAGGGGCGGATCGTGTGTCCTTGGTCCTCTGTCTTGCTACGATCCGCTCTCTGTATGGAGTTGATAGCTTTGGAGGGAACTTTTGTTTGTTCATGATCGAACCCCTGCAGTTGCTGTGTCTCCGCTTCCTTCCATTTCCGTCCGCCCGTGCTACCACAGATGGTTTTTAGGGGGTCTGTGTTCCCCTTGTGCTGTTTTCAGTCTAGGATGATCGGGGGGCACTGCGGCACACGCTTGACTCGGCCTGGCTCGGCGTGTTCCGGTTGCTTCCTCCCTGAGGGCCACCCGGACTCCCTGCTTCGTCTCCTGGGCTGCCCTGGAGGCTGGCCCCCTTGGGCTTCACTGGAGGCTTCCGCGGGCGTTCTCTTCTATCTCCGTCCGCCCCCGCTCGTTCGCGATCTCGGGGCGCTGGACTTCTCCTTCTCCTTGGTGTGTTTGTCACTGACAGCTGTGTCTGCTGGGGGTTCGATTCTTCCCCTGTCTCGGGTCTCTCGCCCGCTCCTGGATGTGTTGCGTCAGCAGGTTCTCTCCCGGTCCTCGTCTCAGCGGGGGTCGGTCCTCTCCTCTCTGGCCTTGTGTCCGCGGCCTCGGCGGGCTTTGGCTGTTTTGCTGGCACTGCATAGCTGGAGACTCGTGCTGCGTTTAATGTTCTCTCGCCCGACCTCTAACTTCCTCTCTTTCCCTATTCGCGTCCACCAGGGTACCAACCTCTTTTGGGGCCGTGGCAACGCTTTTTGTCGTGCTTTATTGTTGCGGCCTCGAGCTGGGGGACAGAGCACCACTCACGCACGTTCGCCCGGCTCGGCTGCCATCTTGGAATCTAGTTGGAACATTTTGAATAGATTTGACGCGAGCTGTGCTACTTTGTCTGTATCTATACGGAGGCGGTTTGCCTGGCTAGAGGCCATTACCTGTATACAGAGGAGGGAGTGAGGGGCTACGTGTGATGCTTGCCAGGAAAGCTTCATCCAGTTATGATCTCTTTTATTGGACACTGTAACCTCCAAACCCAATATCAATGGCTCCAACTCTCTTGAAACAAAGATGTAATCGTGAATCGATTCCTGCCTACCCCTTTTCCGTGTCGGATGGCAGACTGTCAGTTTCAAAATGTCCGTTAGCCATATGAAGGTCCCGACTTTTTACAAACTGACACCAGAGCCTAGTTTTTCTGTTTGTGTCCGTGGTGGATGATCTTACTTCGATATTATTAATTGAGGCATATGAAGGCATATTGAAGTCCTCACAGATGATAATGGATGGATGGTCAAATGACAGGCCCACGTCAATTGCATCAGCAATCTTGTCCAGTATAGCAACAGCAGCATCATTCCAGTAGATGTTAATTACTGATAAATGGTTTATTATATGTACCCCTTTGGGCCAGGTCTCCTGTAAACATATAATGTCCAGGTGCGACCAGGGCAAACTGTCCCTTTGGGTCAGGTGGCTGAATCCTCTTGTGTTCCAGGAAGTAAGGATGTGTTGTTTTGGGACCCTACTTCCGTCTATGCTTAGTTAGTTCCTTTTCTTTGTAGCAAGAGCTCCAGGAAGCCAAGCCCATGGGTCCACTGATATCGATATTTCCCTAAGCACAAACTTGCTCCTTGGTGTTGATGGTTGATGACGTGTTGCATCTTTATTCATTGTTAAAGTTAGTTTAGCATAATACTTTTTTGGAGGTTTATCATCCATTCTTTAGACTTCTGCGTTCCTCTCAGATATATGTAGAGCTCCAGATCTACCTTTGGAGGAGTCCTCCGCCCGGGACTCCTTTACTTCCCGAGACCGGGGCTTGAGCTGAGTTCAATGGACCATCTTCATTCATTGTTTTCTTATGATGCCCCCTTGAAGAAGTCTTTTCTGGGAGTTCTGTAATGTCAAATCCCATTTCTAGAAGTTTGTGGGATGCAGATAGGAGATTTTTGGTGGTCACTGAATACAGATGTATGGTATGGGTACGAGGTCGGCTCTATGCTCGCGTCTGAATTCAATTCTGACAAAATCCTCCCCCGAGAGATGCTTTAGACTCAGGATCAGATGACGAAGACCAACCACAGGTTTTCGATTTAGGTTGAGGCCATCACCCTCATCAATACTCTCTATAGTCTAAGGAATTTGTGGTGATCTTTCTTTGTAGTAAATGTTTGATTTACTGCCCTTGAGCGGTATTTGTTGTTACTTGTTGCCCCATATGGATTTTCTGGAGAGTACTGGACTTTGATATGAGTGTTTCTTAAGGATGAATTTATGAGTGTTTCTTACGGATGGATTCCTAGGCTCTTTCTGCCTGTCTTGCTGTGCCTTAGTCGTTTATCTGGTTGTTTTTCTACCAATGATTTACGTTTGGCTTGATGTGGGGATGGTATCTTATCCACATAGGGCCTTCCTGCTTTCTGTTGTTTTGAGGGGCCTTGAGAATTGGACAATGTTCTACGGAATTTGGAGAGCAGTCTTTCACGCTATTCTGAAAGAGTGTAGAAGCGTGAGTACTCAGAAGACCTTGAATGCCTCCCCTTATCTAGTGAAGTAGTTGGGCGATCACAATGTAAGGATTTTGAAACGCCTCCACTAGTTGTCGATCTTGGGGATGTCTCCAAGTTCCCAAAGCGGATGTCGGCTTCGGTACTTTCCACTGAATATACTGAGAGATCCAAAAGATCTATGATTTACTGCTCCTGCTCTTGACGAAGTTGGGAGGTTTCATCCCTAGTAGACTTATCAGATTGAAAATTGACCGTTGATCCGTGGTCTCTGTTGTTTCTCATCTGCATAAAACATTTTTCCAACTGGGAGAGCTTTTTAAGAGACTTTTTTTTTAACCATTTCTCCATTGTCGTAGGTTTGAGCACCTCTGAGTTGTTGAAGTGCTTTTATTTGGCTTAGCAAACAGAGGGTAGCTTGGTTCATCAGTGGTTTTGGCAGATGGGTCTTTGAGAGGATGTTACCCTTCAGTCTGGATGGGGCTTCTCACATTTTTGAGTGTATCGTGACTGAAATGGATAGAGCCACAGGAGGGCTTAACACTGTACTTCCACCACCTTCACATACCTTTATACATGTGTTCGTGTCCCCGGACTGGACTTGAGAGCCTGGATCCTGAATACGATAAAGGTTTCCTCAGAGCCTTGGGGATGTCCAAGTTGATTGTCGGACTAGGCCCCACAGTTGGAGGAATGGGGCACCGGACCTCTACAGGATATGTTGGGGTCCCTGCACTGTGAGCGGCTTCTTTAGCCGTTATGAAGCCCTCAAGAAAGATCAGCTTGGTGTGAAGGATGGTTAAAAGTGTCGTATGATCGGCCAAAGTTTTTATGAAAGGAGCCATGGCTATTGTGAAAACTGACATCTCCGCAAAAGGATCTTACTTGGAGGTATTCCCCTGGTTAGAGGCTTCGTTTTGGGTTGATCTCCTGGACTCGTGGGGCTTAGCATTGTGAACAGAGGGAATTTTTTTTGTTTGTGATTTTAAATCAGCTTCGGGTTGTTAGGCAGAATTCTCTTATAAGGCTAATTTCCCAAACCTAGTGAGTCCCCCAGCAGCTTTGCTGGATTGTTTGGGGTTTGTTTTTTTCTCCTGCTAAGAGTGAGACTCTTTTCCTCCCACTCTTGGGCATGATTTGAGGTATGTCTTTGACTCTTTGTATGCTTATGGGCTATGGGGGTTTTCTTTTTACTCCATAGGGTATCATCTATTTTTTATGTGTGTTACAGAGCACCCTCAGTGCAGTAACACAGGGGTGTCATAGTGACCCCCAATCATAGACTCCATACCCTGGGACTGACTACTGTCTCCCAGGGCATGTAAAGTCACCATTGACTTTACTAGTCCAAAATTGTGAACAAAACCAGTACAAACCATCATATTGTGGAAGTACTGGAAGGGGTTCATTCGATTGTCCCTGGGTCTGTTTTCAAGGGGGCACTGTCCAGTCCCCCCTTGTCGAGTTTCTGGCTGATGGCAGTGGTTACCACGCAAAATATTCCACCAGAATATTCTCTATGGGATTTTCCCATTGATTTTAAACGCACCACTTTTTCGTGCAATGTTAAAGATACCGCCGGTTTATTTATTTAATATTAAATTAACAGTTGGTTCTTTTTGCCAGAACTATTTTCTAAAATGGCGTTTGTGTCCGTCTCTGTAACTATGACCAAGGTCGAGCCCTTTGTTCCACTTTTTGGCGGGCATCTCCACAGAAGCCCTCCAAATGGTGCCACTCTGTCTAGGTTCCACAGGATGTGTGGGGAATGGAATTGGCACCCTGGACTGCATTGCCTTAGCAACTCAAGTCGCACTCTGTTCTGATTGGGCCAGTGGTGAGCCGGCCGGCTCACCACTTAGCATGTTTGAGTGACAGCTAGGCTGTTGAATGGGGGTTTTTCTGCATAAAAGCAGGGCCTTTGGGACTGGAACTTCAGAAGTCGCCACAGGACCTAAGCATCCGAAGAGGGAAGAAGCTGAGCCATCTGCAACGACAACACCACCGGTGAAGCCCTGCTGCAACTACCTCACCACTTTCCCGACGACAAGAGAAGATCTTCTGCTGGACGAGTCTTCTTCCTCTGAGCTGGTGGGACCAACCAGTTCACCCCTTTCGCCTTCCAAAGACATCTCTTGGTCGAATCGCCCGTGCCAAGCACCCCAGCGGCCGGATAGCCAAGCTTCACCACTTTGACCGCAAATAAAAGAAACGCACCTTTTATCGACGAACTCCGCGGCTGGTTTCATCCCTGTGCAGTGCAACGACTCCACGTTTCCTCCTCGACGAGATCCTCTCTTCCCCTGGTCGAAACAACAAACTGCAACCACTGCCAGGAACAACTACCACCGCTGGAGCTTCCTCTCTCTTTAAGGTACTGTGTCCTGCCTGGCCTCTCCTTTCTTCGGTTTGCCCAAGGTGACCCTTAAATCCTTGGCTTTCCAACTGGGTTGGCCCCAGACCTTCTAACTTTACCTTCTCGAATCGCCCCAACCTCTTTTGAACATTCTGCAAAGACTTTTAGTGCATTTTAAACCGTGTGATCCTGGGCACCTTTCACTTTGCTCCATTTAAAATGGGCCTGGCCTATGAACTTTGGCTCTACAGTGTATACTGCCTTTTTTCCCTTGCTGAGAACTCCTAAAAGTGTTGGGACCTGTTTTATTTTTATGCTCTGCCTTTTTCTCTCCCTTTAACTGAACTATTGAGTGCCATCAGGTTACGCGCTTGCATCTGTTTAACAAATCGTGGTGTTTTAACTCTGACTTGTCTGATGGTTATCAAGGGAGGTGTGTATACTTTACCTGACTGTATTTTAACTTGCTTTTGATTTAGAGTGCTAGTATATTGCCTAAAGTGTGTTTTAAATAAATAATTATATACTTTTTATACAAAGCTCTTGTCAGTGTTTGTTTGCTCTACTGTGTTTTTAGCCCTATTGTGTATACTCTATATACTGCCCTACTCTTCTGGAGAGAAGTCTGACTGCTCAGCCACAGCTACCAGGTAAATCTGGGTGGTGCAGACTGCTACCAATTGGGCTTACTGCTTACTCCTGTAGTCTTAATCTTTTTGCAGTGTTCCCTAAGGGAACTGCACAGGATTCTGCCTAACACGGGGGCAGAGAGATTTTCCAAAGTGCCCTTGGAACGGGTCTCTTTAGTTTGGGTTGCCATTGCACATTCCTCGGATAAGAGAACTGCAGAGATACTGCCTAGTTGTGGACCCTGTTTGCTGGTGCCCACCACAGCTGCTAAGTCCAGTGTAGATCTTTCTAGAGAGAGCGCTCCCTGTTATCTACTTCCCATTGAGGTCTCGGATCCTTGGTCCCCCAACCTCTCTTGGGGCTGATGTTATGTTCAAGGTTTGGCCATACAAGACCCCAGGGGAAGAGAGGGTTGCATTTCTCTGACATAGTAGTTGGTCCTTAGGGTGATCATGTCGTTCTGGCAGTTCCCGTCCGGGAATTGAGGAGTGTCTTGCTCTTTTCGTTGGGAGAGTTTGTATCTTTTATACCTCAGAAGGCCAGCCATTGAAAGACATCAGTTTCTCCTGGAATGTAGAGGCTGGTGATGAAGATTGCAAGCGAGCGGGACCTTCGCCTACACTTTCCAAGAGTTCTGCGTCGGTCAGATGGAGTTCCGTTCGTATGGAGGGAACCGCAATAGCCCCCATCGCAGACTTAAAGGGCAAGTTTGAATCTCTCCTAGGTTCGCTGCGTTTGGGATAACTATTCCGCAACTTAATGATGTTTTGGCCTACTGATTGTTTTTTGGCACCCTAGGGGGCCCTCCATTTCCATTTCAGGCGTGAAAGAACATGAGGCTCCAAAGGTGAGACAAGAGTATGGAAAGCACCATATTGTTTGTGTTGTTTTTGGGGGGTGGGGTTGGGGGAGGGTGGATAAATGAGGCTGATTGCATAGGCCGGCATATCATGTTGTGACATAGATGTGGGTCCAAGGATGCCGCTGAGACTCGTTCATTTTCTTCTGAGGTCAATAAATTCAGTTTTGGAGACTTGGTACCCAGGGTTCAGGAGTTCGTGCTATTCCACTCATGGGGGTGGGAGCCTCCTTTCACTAGAACGTTAGCTGAGTCCAGGGGTACGTCGGCCAGCGGCAACCTGTCTGGTGAGCTGTCAAGGGTGCAGCGGGGGTCAGAACTCCGGAGCCCTTCACCTGTCGGGGGGGCTCCGGACACTCGGTGTGCTGACCAGTTTATCCTGGACAGTTTCATGCTCAGAAATTAATAAGGGAAGACTCAATGCCATGCACCCATTGACCGCACCCGCCACCGTCTTTGCGAGAGGCTGTGAAGCAGCGAATGCGGTCGCAGAGAAGGGTAGCGGGAGCCCGACGGGAAACGAGCAGTCATTACTAACAATACCAGAGGACCCAGACTCCCCTAAGCCATGGATGAACTCTAGTGTTGGAATAGGAGGAATCATAATGATGGTGTCGTAAAACGTACCTTGGCGTGCACCTTCCTCGTGGGCAATGTCATCACCCTCTACATCCCATTGAGCATTGTTTGGAACAGGGAGCCGAAAACTGCAAAGACTTGCAGCCTGCTCCCCCAGTGCTCCGCAGTCCGGCAGCTCCTTTCTCACGTGCTTGTTCGCCATGACAGATGGCAAGGGACGGGGCGATGGACCAAAAAGGGTGGGAGACTTGTAGAGATAACGTCTCACTACCTCATCCACAGAACACACTTCTCACTCCGAGGGGGTGAGATTAAATGCTCCTCCTCCTGCACTTCCAGTGAGAACAGGCTCCGGTCTGCGTGGAGCAAGGCTAGGTATAGGTAACAACAGCAGCAATTCACATAAAAAGGGGATTAACCATACGCAAATCAATCTTGGTCATGCCACCAATATGAGCAGTCCAGGCCAAACCTCCAGGTCATGTCCCCTTTGCACAGAAACATGAGCAGCCCAAGACATATCACCATCTTGTTTGCTCTCTTCATTGTGGTGCAATTTTATTCCCAGTGGTGTAGCAAACCCTCACCTTGCCATTTCCTCATTCACCTATGATGAAAAACTAAAAATGGAACGATTACTGGATATTATTCATAACTACTTGCATGCTCATCTATGGAAAGACATCATGCGACTATTGTGAATGGAACATATCTCAATTGAGTGGAAGTGTTTGCCATTATTTCCTTTTAGATTTCTTTGCACAGTCCACTCGTATAGTGTCCAAGGAAGCCTAGAAAAGCAGGAATGAAGCTAGCTGAACAATATGGCGAGGGTTAATTCAGTGTAACACAACCCTGCCGATGTAGTCCATGACAGACATGTCTTTGACCTCCTGAAAAGTGGGAATGGCTTGGCGGGCAGTGTTTGTGGCTGTAACATTGATTCATTTAGCATACTGAAATTTGCTCTACCTCTGCACTTGTTAAACATGATGAGTTTCTTCTGTTTTTTAGTAAATTGATTTTAAGTTGATAAATGCAATGTATTATTATTTGTGATGTGATTGTCCTCTGAAAGGAGTTCTCCAGTTTACCTCTATGGGCAGAAATTTCACACTAAATCTTTCCATCTCTGGGGGTTTTAAAGCAGAACACATGGTTGTGGCCACATGATTCTTTTCAGAATGTATCAATATTGTCCTTCACTAGAGGCAACACATACTTCAACTCTGAAGTGTAGTAATAGAGTTGAGAGTTGAACTGTAAATCGTAGCTACTAGCTTAAGAAAGCTGATTTCATTCACTGAGCACGCACACGCACACACACACACTCTCACTTTTATACACACACACTCTCTCACTTTTATACACACACACACTCTCTCACTTTTATACACACACTCTCTCACTTTTATACACACACGCTCTCACTTTTATACACATACACACACACTCACTTTTATACACATACACACACTCTCACTTTTATACACACACACACACTCACTTTTATACACACTCACTTTTATACACACATGCACTCTCTCACTTTTATACACACACTCACTCTCTCATTTTTGTACACATACACACACTCACTTTTATACACACACACACACTCACTTTTATACACACACACACACACTCTCTCTCTCTCTCACTTTTATACACACACACACGCTCTCTCTCACTTTTATACACACACATTCTCACACACTAACACTTTCTGGGGGCGGGCTGGAATAAGGCTCAATACAGGCATGTTACTTGAGTGGGAGAACAAAATCACAGGGACTAGATTGAGTATTACACTCCAAAAAAGGGCATCAAAACAAGAGTGAATGGGCTGCCAAGAAGTGTTTTCATTTAATTGAATACAATTGTGGCATTCCACACTTCGCAGTGACTGGCTTGAGAAGAGACTGAATATTTTCAGCAATCACAACTGAGTGATCACTGACACACACAGTCTCACACAATTCTTTGAGGTTAATGAGCAGAATATCTGTCAATTGATAGTGGTGCTCAATTACATTCACATGGAGAACAAGTCAATTGTGTTGTCCGACTTCAACATCTGCATAGCCTCCAAATGTAACCGGTGAAAGTGTGCACATACAGGGCATGTTTCTGCAACTATAGCAGTAGATATTTGATCTACAGATCTTGGAATTGTGCTATGTACAGTGCTGCTATTCATCACAGTCTCACAGACTCACAACAAAAACACACATCTCTCCGGTTAATGAGGAAAATGTCAGCCAATTGATAGAGGTTCCTGCGGCATTGACATGGAGAACAAGTCAAGTGTATTGTCATACCTTCACATGTCCATAGCCTCCAAATGTAACTGGTCAAAGTGTGCATATACTTGGCATGTTTCTGCAACTCTAGCAGTAGATGTATGATCTACAGATCCTTGAATTGTGCTCTCTACTGTGCTGCTATTCATCACAGCCAAGGTAAGCACTGTCAGGCACACAGCAGTTCCCTTTCAGGCTTGACAGCAGAGCCAGTTTGACCCATCGTGGCGAAAAGGTAAGTTTAGGCAACTGCATCAAGTCAAGGTTTGGTACAACCAACACACTGCATAGGGAAGCAGTACACTGCAACACAATTCACACCTCTCAGTTTCATGAAGTCTGAAAACAATGACCAAGATAAAGGACATGCTGCTTGCCATAGAACAAGGCTGAAACAATGCATTAACAGGGTGCATGAAGAGGTGCTTGAGGCAATGCTAGAAACCAACAATTGATGGTCAGATATTTTTCCATTTGTGTACAATTTGTTTCAGAAGTTGAAGTGGTTAGGGAATTGGCCAGCATCCTGCCATTGTAATTGGATTTGTTTAGATTGTAATTGTTTATTTGTAAAGCGCTTATACACAAGTGAAGTGTTTCAAAGCACTTCAATGCGGGAAGGGAACAAGGGGCTATTGTCATTCTTAGGCCTTGAAGATTCTGAGTGATCTATACCACCAATAACCAGCATACTAGGCCGAGGCATTTCGACTAGTATAATTGTGTAACAAAGAGTGGGCCGAGAAGTGGGGGGGGGAGGGAGAAGAACATACAAGACAGAAAAGGTTGGTCATCAATGCGCCTGTGCATGCAGGCACAGCCAGCTAGGGAGGGGAGATAGTGGAAGACAGGACAGACAAACATGCTAAACCTAATACAGTCAAGGTCATGCAAGTGTGCAGACAGAAGTGCGAGGGGGTGGGGGGGATGGGGGACAAGTGCGCCTAGTCCAGAAGGGTCCAAGGTTAAGTGCAGGGTGGGTGCCATTCTCATGGAACGTATTCAGAGTGCAGTAATGCACGGCAGAGTGCGGAGGCCCAGAGGCAAGTGTAGGACTGGCGGGGGAGCCTGGGACCTGTGAGGCTCTGGAGGTGCACCAGGCAACCAGTCAGCTGGCTGAACAGGTTGAAGATGAGAACGAAGTAGGGAAGCAGGAGAGAAAAGAAAGGAGGTTAGCAAGAGAGAGAGAAAGAGGAAGAGAAGAGGAATGTCTTGAGGAGTTTCCGGAACTCAAGGAGGTCTGGCTAAGGACAGAGAGAGGCAGGTAGGCTGTTCCAGAGGGGGGGCACCTGATGCATAGACTGTATAGACCAGGCACTATTAGTCAGTCCCGCACACCAGATTGTTAAGGATGATAGTTGAAGTGCCATGATGCTCCTCATCCATAAAACCAACTGAACTGCTAACTTCAAGTTAGGCTGCGCGTCTATTTGTTGATGGTCACCCAATGTTTCCCCTTTATTTTAATCCATGTTCCTCCTCAGTCTGTTTTACTAAGGTTCACCATTTGGAGAAGCACCCTCCAGTGGATATATTTCACAGGTTGGTGCAGGAATAAACCAAGCACCACAAAGGTCTTTTTAAATAGGGAGCCAAGGAGAAGGTCAAATTATCTTCAATCTGCTTAATACTCTTCGGACAGTAACAACAATAAAGCAGCACCCAGTCGGGAACAGTGACCAAATCACTGCAGAGTTCCATTGTCGACCAATGTCATACATTGTAGAAGGAGAAAAATATCTTGTACCTGCCTCGTCCTTGCTGCAGCTTCCTCAGAAGCCATCATAGATCTAGTCTCCTGCCCCATTACAAGAGACGGAAGCACCAGTTGCATGCTGACTGTTGATCCTTTCATGTCTTTGGGAACTGCTGAGCTGCAGTGTGCAAATATTACTCATTCCTTGAGGTTGTGAGGGTATGGGCTATAGTTCTATTCACCTTTGTCCACCCTGAAACTGTTTGTATCCACTAGTCCTGAAGCCATAGATATCAATACACAGTTCAATGGATTGCTTCTCTCCCGCAAGATTCCTCATCTGATAGATATCCTTATCCAGCTCTGCTGCTCAGAAGCATTTTTGACAGGGGGGGCGTAGTGGACCTCAACTCGGCCATCGATCCGTCTTCCTCGGTGCTCGATCATCGGCTCCGGACATGTCAGTCATTGTATATATATACCACGTCACTATGCCCCGTACCTCCGTTCCTTTTTTTCTGAGCGCTCGCACGCTGCTTCAGGAACACAACATTGAGTCTTCTCTCAGAAAACCTCAACCGTGATGTCCGCTCCCCGGATTTCGGGCTTTGGAAGGGGAAAAATGTCAGTAACCGACCTGTAGGACATGTCTGTGGTGTCTGGGTGCGGATCATGACACAGAGGGATGTGCGTCATGCTCCAGGATGCATTCTGGACCGACCACTCTAGAAGAGTAGGAACATTTAAAAAAAAAATTAAAAAAAAGAATTATTAGACATGTTTAAGACACTGGCTGCTGCAGGTGCGGGTACCCCCAAACAGCAAGCCTTGTTGGCAAAAGCAGTGCTCTGCACTCCCAGCCACATGCATACCAAACCGTCACCAGCGTCAGAGAAGCCTTTGGCCTCGGTGCCGGACGAAGGCTCAGAAACCATCAACGGCCGGTCCTTCTTTAGAGCATCCCCGACATCACAGTTCTACCCAAGCCCTGACCTGCGTCGACAGTTGTTCCGTTGATGTCGAAGGAAAAGCCCTTGGCACAGACTATCGACAATGGATCCTTCGTCCCTCTCTCCAGGTCTGGATTCTTCGAGTCCATGGCATCGATTTTCGGTGCCAACCATGGCAATATAGATCTCATGTATACAGGGTCGGGAGGTGTCAATTTCTTCGATGACCAAGTGAACTGTTCGCATTAGCCCGAGGACTTACATGATGCCAGTGGCCTGGACACGTTTCCAGATGTGGAACATCAGCAGGGTCAAGCCATTACCCACAGCCATGCTACGTTTAGGGCCCCAGTTGAAAGGGTGGTAGACACCCTAGGTTTGAAGTCCTCTACAGCGTCTGTTCAGGGCTATGAATTGACGGACATCTTAGATGAAGGACCTTTGACCGAGCATAACATGCCACTTAATCTGGCAATTGCAGGCCCCTTAGCCTCCTTGTTGGCAACAACCCTGCTTCATTCCCTCGGTCAACTCCAACTTTACGGGGGAAGTACAGGGCGGCAAGAGGAGATACATCTTTCATGGCTTCTCGCCCTTCTCCAGAAGGGCTTGTTGTGCAGAAAGCCACAATCGCCACCAGGCCTGTGACATCTACTTCAAATCTGCCTCCGGACATGGAGGGTAAAAGGTTGGTAAAAGGTTGGTCCCAATGGCCAAGAAGGTTTTTACTTCTGGCAGCATGGCGTTAAAAGCCACCATTGCGTCCTGTGGATTAGCAATATATTCCTTTGGTTTATGGAATGCCGTAGAGCAGGCAACCCAATACATCCCAAACGGTGCAATGCGGGATGGGTTACATGGCTGGTGGAAGATGGGAAGGAGGTAGCCAAGCAGTCGTTACAATCGGGCCTGGATATGGCCGACTGCGTTGGCTGTTAGTGGGGTTGCCGGTAGTATTGGTTAAGCTTCTACCCGAACGTCCAGAATAGGTTACTGGACATGCCTTTTGAGGGAGATTTTTTTTGGCCAGAAGGCTGATGACTCTTTGGAAAGCTTTAAGGAGTTAAAATTTGCTGCAAAATCGACAGGCCTAGCTGAGCAGCCGGCCAAACCTGCCTTCAGATTTGCCTCTAGGGGCAGAGGCTACAGGCACTATGTGCCTTGCGGCAGGAAAGCGCAGCTCCCACATGTCAGGCAGGGGCAGAAACGTTTTTCGCGCCACAGAAGAGTCAGAGGGTCTTCCAGAGGCCAACAAACAGCGGCGGGGGTGGCACCACCCTCTAATCCGCCTTTAGTTTCCCATCCCACGACTTACCGGTTGGTGGACGGTTGGCAGAACGTTGCACCCCCACTGCCTCCAATCCAACTGGGACAGGAGCTCCAGGAAGAACTGCAAGCCCTGTTATTGAAGGGTGCCGTGGAAGAGGTACCTCCCGGTCAGAGAGGGTCGGGTTGGTATTACCAGTATTTCCTGGTGCCCAAGAAGGGAGGAGGTCTCTGTCCCATTCTGGACCTCAGGTCCTTGAAGAAGTTCCTGATGAAAGAAAACTTCAGGATGGTGACGTTGAGAGAAATTCTCCACGCTCTCGAAATTCAGGACTGGCTGGTGTCAATAGATCTGCAGGATGCTTTTTCCCATGTGCTGATACATCAAAAAGACAGGACGTTCCTGAGGTTCCTCATAGGGACAAACACTATCTGTTCAAAGTGCTTCCCTTTGGGTTGACTAACGCCCCAAGGGTCTTCGCCAAGCTCATGGCAGTTATTGTGGCTCACCTCAGGAGATCCAGAGTCCATGTATTCCCATACTTGGACTGACTGGCTGATCCGAGGGTATTCAGCGGGGCAGGTCTTGTGTCATCTGGAGGACATCTGCCTGCTACTTCTCCCTGAACTTGAAGTAGTCCCATGTGACGCCAGTCCAAAGGCTCCGGTTCATTGGAGCAGTCCTAGACACCCTGGTGGAGAAAGCTGTCCCTCCCGAGGAGAGAGTCAACAGCATAGCACACATGGTACACTTGTTCAAGAATCACGCCATTTTACCAGCGGCTTCCTCCGCCTCTTGGGTCTCATGGCCTCCTGTATTTTTCTAGTGTCAGAGGCCAGGCTGCACATGAGATCCCTACAGTGGCTTCTAAGAGGTCAGTGGTCACAATGCCTCAGAGCGCTCACAGATCCCCTCAAGGTGTCAAACCAGGTGGTCTACAACTCCAGCTGGTGGACCAACCCCAGTAATTTTACGGCTGGGTAACCCTTCTAGCCTCCTTGGCCTCAGGTCCGAGTGGTCACGGATGCATCTCTGAAGGGTTGGGGCGCTTACCTCGAAGATTTGCAGGTGAGTGGCCTTTGGTCAGCGACGTAAGCCAGGTGCCACACCAACAGGCTGGAGTTGCGGACCATTAGGCTAGCCCTGACGGCTTTCGCTGCATCTCTCAAGGAAACGTATAATGATCTTGACGGACAACACAGTGGTCATTTACTACCTGAACAAGCAGAGTGGCATGCGCTCATGCCCCCTTTGCACAGAGGCGATGCAGCTGTGATTCTTTTTGCTTGGGAATCAAGTTTCAGTCGTTCATCTCACAGGGATAGAGAATGGATTGTCAGATGCTTTGAGCAGGCAGAGCACGATCTTGCACAAGTGGGAAGTGTGCCAGGACGTCCTGTAGGAGGTCTTTTCTCTGTGGGATACACCAGCAGTTGATCTGTTTGCCACGGGGTCCAGCAGGAAGTGCAGACAGCTTTGCTTGATGGAATTCCCAGCAAACTGTGCATGGGGGGATGCGTTCTTGGTGGATTGGATCTTCCCTCCGCACTACGCTTTCCGCCCGATTCCCGTCATACCATGGGTTTTCAGGAATTTGAGGAGGTTTCGAGCGACAATTATCTTGATCGGCCCGGACTGGGCGAGGAGGGTGTGGTACTTGGATTTCTTGGATCTGATCGTCTGTCCACCTCACTGGTTGCTTTGTCGCCCGGATCTCCGGATCCAGTCGGAAGGTCGGCTATTCCACTGAAGCCCAGAGTGATGGACTGGAAGGTACTCGAGGTGTTGATGGCTACACGCAGACCATCTACAAGATCTCTCTACGCTTGCAGGTGGAGATGATTTGAGTCCCTCCTGTCGCTGGCCTCGGCTGGTCTTCAGGTTATCACAGTCAAAAGATATTTGGCAACCTTGTCCATGTTCAAAAGGTCTACGGATCAAGGTTCCTTCATTACGATCCCGGTTATGGCCCAATTCCTGAAGGGCCTTGTGAATATGTTTCTGCCAATTCCCTTTGTTGTCCCGGACTGGGATTTAAATCGTGTTCTAACATGTTTGAGGGCGGCTCATTTGAGCCCATGCATTCCCGTTCTTTGAGACGGTTATCGTTGAAAAGAGCTTTTTTTGGTTGTGATTACATCAGCCAGGAGAATTAGTGAGTTGCAGGCCTTGTGTTGCAAGCCCCCTTCCTAGGTTTTTTCAGGAAAAGGTTTCTCTTAAAGTAAGACCTGGCTTTCTCCCGAAAGTGGTTTGAGTTCCACCTTTCTCAGTCCATAGATTTACTGGTCTTCTATCCTCCACCACACCCCTCTAAGGAAGAGGAGCAGTTCCACTGCTTAGATCTCAAGAGAGCTTTGAGCTTTTTCGTTGCTAGGACGTCTGCGTTCTGAAAATCTGAACAGCTTTTCATGGCTCATTCGTTGTCTCACAAAGGTCTAGCGGTAACAAAGCAGACTCTATCTCATTGGATTATCCTTCACATTGAGAAAGTTACCAGTCTGCACGCAGGGAGCCTCCTCTCAGCATCAGGGCACACTCGACGAGTGGGGCCTTGACTTCTACAGTCCTGCAGAGGGGAGTTCCCATTAGGGACATGGGTCGTGCGGCCGAGGCACTATTGCCTAAATGTCGCCCCTGGGGCTGATGCACGTTTTGGTAGGGCAGTTCTGCAAAATCTGCTACTATAATACTTTCTGCCCAAATTCGAGGTCCTAACTGCTTGGGGAGTCTATCAGCTGAGGAATCTGTGGGAGAAAAGCAATCCATTGAACGAGAAATTACTTATTGTAATTTTCTTTCTATGGATTCTTCTCCTGCAGATTCCTCATCGCCCCTCCCTTCCATCCCTGCTCAGAAAGTTCTTTTGCCTTGGCGCATCTGTCTAAGCGAAGGGACATCTGGTGATGGCTCTGAGGGGACTGCTGCTCCTTTCTGGCTAGTTGCCAGCCTTTAAAAAAAACAAATCTCTTTTTCCTTAATTCTTGGGGTTTTCACCCTTTGGGATGTTTCCCATTTTCAAGTTGTTTGCAGGCTGGTTAGCCGTGTCTCCCATCTTTTTCCTGTGCAGCGTTCAAGAACAGGGGAAAAAAGGGGAACCGAGGTACGGGGCGTAGTGACGTGGTATATATATATGACGACCAACATCATATGATCGGAGCCGATGATCGAGCCCTGAGGAAGACGGATCGACGATTGACGGCCGAGTCGAGGTCCACTACGCCCCCTGTCGAAAAGTTTCCAAGCAGCAGAGCTTGATGAGGATATCAGATGAGGAATCTGTGGGAGAAGAATCCATAGAAAGAACATTACGGTAAGTAATTCCTCCTTTGCAATAATGGGGGCAACAGTAAGACTACTGCTTTTACATATCTCCGGTCTACAGTGCTTGTATGTGGCAGTTCGAATTGGAGTTTTTGAGGGCTTGTCGGTCAGAAACATTTGATTAGAGGATGATTTATTTTGCATGGGAATGGGTTTTAATTGGTGACTTAACAGCGGGGTGATCTGATCAGATAGCCTTTCTGGGTATCTGATGACCCACCTCACCATTCCCTAATTAAATGTTCACATGGCCTCTTCATAACCAGCACAATAGAGTGAACATTAAGCTACTTATCAAGGTGGAAGTGACGGTAGTCACAGAAAAGGGTTGTTTTTCATTTTAAAGTGAACAGAGTTACTTATGATCTCGTCTCCTGGCACATGTATTCTTTGCCGACAATCTCAGTACCTCTTTAAAAGCTGGACACATTCTTAAAACAGCCTAGCATTGCTGTGGAATAATATATTTTCTAGAATGTTTGGCACCAGGATTTTTGCAATGGTGAAATTTGAGAAAGTAAAGACATTTTTCAGTTTGCAGTCTTCTTAAAATGATCTAACGTGGGGTGTCTGAGAAATTGTCCTTGAGCAGGAGGTGCGCACAAACCCAAAACGTAGGTCTGATTATCGCAAGTGTTAAAGGAATAGGAATCGCTGTTAGAGAGGTATGCGTCAGTAGTGGGGCCCAGAAGGGTAATTTCTCAAAACCTCTTCAAACACGTAGAAACAAGAAGTTTGGAATGCCTCACTATCTGCGCTGCCAACCTATATCAATGTGGAAAGAGTACGGCAAGGCATCTAATGGTTCCAGGTAGTGCAGTTACATAAACTAAAGCTGTCAAACACCAAAAGTGGTTCCAGATTAAGCTATTAGATAACACTTTGCCAACTTGAAAATTTCAACGAAAGTATTTTTAATGTTCCATCAACCAAAACATCCAAACGTCAACACGTGTTTCAACCCTAACCGGGCCGTCTTCAGGGCGTAAAAATGTATCGCTACCAAAAGTGATGACCTATGTGTTGTAACATGTACAATCTGTTATCAACATCAATATTGGTCGTCAAAAGGATTTAACAGTTCAAATGTAAAAGCATAGAGGCACGAATGAAAAAGAGGGATAGGAGAGGGGAAAATAAAATAAAAGACATAGTAAGTGAAAAATCCTCAATCATAAATACGTTTTCAATAGCATTACAGTTCAGTCAATGGTGGTTGGTGAGCATATCCAGATCATAAGAGGAGGCTATTATTAGCAAGAAAGGTACCTGATAGGTAGAGCACGTGGTGCTAGCTGTGTGCAAAAGGTTGTATGTTGTGAGGTCGTTTTTCCATCTAATCTCAGAGAACCTTCCATATGATATAATAGATCTGTAAAAGCAGACACAACCTGCTATTATCATACTTAGTCATCAGTAAAGTAAGCAATTCCAGTTTCAAACGCAAATTGGAATGAATAGCGAACTCTGGCTTACCTATGATTAACAAGATTTATATAGTGAGTGTGCAATGTGTTTTCAGTGCGACAAAGTGTCCTAATTTAAACTTCCCAAATCATGACTGGTTGTCTGGTTGCCATCACGTATTCTAAGGCATAGAAAAAAAGAAAAAAAGAAAGGGAAAGGGAAAGGGAATGGGTATTGTAGGTATCAGCCCGAGCTTGTGTGTCTTAAACATCAAGCAAGAATCGTATTGTTATATGTAGTTTGTTCGGAGCTTTAAAGACTTAGCAATTAGCTGCTTCAATGCGTTCGTGACTGGTGGTTTCTGCCGTCTGGCCGGTAGCAGCCTTGCGGAATGTGGGTGTTTTATTGTGCTGACCTATAACAGTCCAGCAGGTAAATGTAGACTTTGGTCATGTGACCAGGTTGAACAAGAGTTGCCTAGCAACCCCGCGCTGCTCTCTCACTTAGCGTCCCGTCCGAGGCTCACCCGTCTATTTCTACATCTCAAATGAAGGTTTACTGCACTAGTGTGCGTGAGTAAACTGAAGTTTAAAGCCTCAAAAGGTGTATGTGGTTCCGGCCGAAAATGCCATTAGAAAAACATAACGAGGATGTGTTGGTACGATTGTGTCCTGCCGTGCTGTCTGGTAGCAGCACGCCATCTGCAGGGCAAAGCATGTGCATGCTTGTACGCAGAATTATATTGAAAGTTAGCACCCCACGTGGGTAAAAAGTGTGTCATGAGCCGCCACCCTGCTAGTGGCTTGTGGGAGTCAGTAGGCTAATGCAATGCTGTTTATATCTATATAGCATACCAGAGAATGTCGGATATCGAAACAGGGTGCAAGGGTTGCAAGGGTACATACTAAATGGCTTGTCTCTCTTGTTAGGAATTAAACGGTGCCATTAATAGTTAGCACTGAAAGTAATGGAACGTATGGGTTCCAGTGTTAATAAAGCACTGGGTTAATGCTCACGTTGAAGTGGTATACAAGAGTGAGTTTGGTAATATGTATGACTGGGTTGAGATTACCAGAAAGTAGGTCAGTGAAAAAGGGGAGGGGTAGCCATCTGTGGTGCACCAGGTAATGAGAGCACACAGAGAAACTAGTCGCATTAGCGAGTCGGATAAGTCCACACACAATTTGTTAATTGCTGTACCTATTGTGATGTGGTAACTTCACCAGGCCTCATTAGTGCATGATTCACTTGAATAAACGTTATACAAATCAGTCATAGGAAAACATTTAACTCACGTTCTTGATTTAAACCGAGCTGCACACATCGTAACCTGCAAATCGTGCATGCTTCTGCTTGTCGTAATTTCAATTGTCTATCGCCACCTCTTATGTGTGGCTTGATGTGTTGTAGACCAACAAATCTAATGTCGCATCGATGTGCCATTTGATGTTCCTTTTGCTAATGTGATGCAAAGGGCAGATTGGCATCTTGACTATTCAGGTTGGCCAGATGTTCTCTAATCCTTATACTCAGCTCCCGGATGGTACTGCCAATATACACTTTCTTGCACACACAAATAATTCCATATATGATATACTTTGAACGGCAATTGATAAAGTCCGTAATCCCTTCAGACTACCATGACAAGTAAATACTTTAGTGGGTGACAGGGCAAACTGACAAAAGTTACATGTCCCACACTTATGAAAACCACTAGGTTTAATATTCTGAGTTAGCCAGTTTTCCTGTCTGTTGGAACCCGATTTCAAGAAGGAGGGACAGAGTATGTTTCTAAGAGTAGGTGCTTTCGAAAATATAATCATTGGTTTCTCTGTGATATAGTATACCAAGTCTGGATCTAGTAATAGAAGATTACAATGTTTGTTTAAGATATGGTAAATAAATTTAGAGTCACCAGAGAATTTTGTGATAAAATTCACATGCTTTGGAAAGCCGGTGGAGCTTTTGGCTAGTGCACCCGCAGTCTGTGAGAGGAGAGAGGAACGTGGAGTTGTTTTCACATCTCGTAATGCTTTGAGGATAATGAGAGTAGTGTAGCCTCTCTCTTTGAATCTGGTTACTATTGACTTACATTCTGCTTCAAAGTGCTCATCTTCACTGCAATTCCTCCTGGCTCTCAAAAATTCGCACGCGGTATATTGTTAACATTTTTTCTATGGCTGCTTGTTGCATGCAAGATAGAGTTCACAGCAGTTTCTTTGCGAAACGTGCATGTCTGTATGGTGTTGTCAATTATGTAAACTTTTAGATCTAAGAACATGATTTCTATAGCATCAATGTGCCCAGTAAACTTTATCCCAAACTGATTCTGATTGAGAAACTGCATGAATTCATTGAATTGAATGAGTGTACCTGCCCAGATTGCAAAGCCATCGTCAATGTATCTCCTCCAAATGGGGATAACTTTGCTATAAGGATTGTTATCAAAGATATGGAGATTTTCAAAGTACGCCATGAATAGATTGGCAAAGGCAGGGGCCTACTTACATTGTAATTCCCTTGGTTTGGGTGTAATATTTATCATCAAATATAAACTGATTGTGTTTGAGAGTGAATTCCACAAAGCTTTTTAGCATTTGTACGTGCAGAGCATGGGATGCTGAGTGGGATCTGAATGAGTGATCTATGGTTTTAAGTGCCAGTGTATGTTCGATGGATGTACAAAGTGCAGTAACATCTAGGGTAACCAGAAAGTAGTGTGATTCCCATGTGATATTTGTCAAACCTACAAAGGGAGAATAGGGTACTCGACCCCCTCTCCCGAACCACAGAAGCCGAATAGATCGACCTTCCCACTGTGGTTGGCACGGGCGCCTGATAGCGAATAACACAGGAAGCCACGTGGCAGCCAATGGGGGGAAGGAGGAGTTAGGGAAAGGGGGCGGAATGACAAAGGGAAGAAATGGAAAACATAACAAGCAAGCACATGACAATTACTACAATATGGGTCAAAACTCCTATACCTGTACTCTACTCCTGAACCCCTAACCTGTCCTCCTAACACCTGAAAATAACTTCTGCTTACAATGATAGAAAAACATTGAGTACCTAGCATAACATATTCTTAGCACTGGTCATATAAGACATCACTTTCCAGACAAAGAACATGGGGTTAAATACTCAGACATGACATAATACTGAAGCAAACGGTGGAATATTCCACTTGACACTGGCAAACAGGCGAAATGGCACAAACAAAGGGATATCCCTTGCATGAAGAGACCAGACTCATGGCCCACGGGTCACAGTGAAGCGACAAACAATGAGTCGCAACAACTACACCGAACACATGCCCTCTTGCTGTGGGACACTTGGTAATGTTTCATAAATCAAATGAACTAGAGATGATTCTCTCCTGGAAATTGCATATTGGGTTTAGGAATAATGTTAATCAGTTCGTCGGTTAGTGGCGCGATTCCTCTAACCCTCTCAGAAAGGTAAAAAGCAGATAAGCAGTCAAAAGAACACAGATTTCAGAAACAAGCCAATGAAGAAATGCACTTAACTGGCGTCCCAGCGTGGTTTCATCTGCTCGCGTCCTCAGCTGCCGCCCGTGCTGGTAAACTGTAATTACCTGCACTGAGGCATGGGCAGCGGCGAACTTTAAGCAGTTCCTAATTAATCCCAGCTGGAGGGCCGCGGGAAACCTTCGAATTACACACTATCAAAGCATGCTGCAAAATGTAGTTTTTTTTCCATATTTAACGTCTTTTTGGGTACAGGAAGCGCCATCCTCTACCCCAAACCTTATCCCTGAGAATATTGTTAAGGATTTGTAAGGTATGAGTTGTATCTTTAAGGTACACGGGTATTGTGGGTACTAAATCCTTGATACAAGAGTCAATATATGTTGCTAGGTTCTCGGTGGCCCCTCCTTGGCCACTCATGATGGGTCTCACAGATGGTAGGTTGGTGAAACGTTTATGTACCTTGGGTAGCAAGTACAGAGTGGGCATCAGGGGTCTGGTATTAGTCAAAAAGTGTTTTTCATCATCCGTCAGCATACCTAACTGGTACCAATGTTGGATCAGTGTCTGGCGTTCTTGAACAGTCTCAGCCATCGGGTTATGAGTGAGTATTTGGTAACAGCCCGGTGTTGCTAGGTGTTCTTGGGCCATACTGATGTAGTCAGACTTATTAAGGATAACAATATTGCCTCCTTTATCAGCCTCCTTTATCACCAGTGTGTTGTCCGCTGCAAGATCTTGAAGTGCCAGTTGTTCAGATTTAGATTAGGGTTCTTACTAGTGTACCACCTATGTTGCCCATCAATGTATTGATGGATTTCCCTAGTGATTGCTCTATAAAAGATTTCTATTGCATTGTCTCCAATAGTGGGTGGCGTGAATTTGGACCTATTTTTATGTTCCAAAACGTCCATATTTCGTTGGTGTACACCTAAGTCTCTTTGAATCTCAGATAAGGATTGGCTATTTTAGCCTGCAAGGTATGTAAGGAGGTGAATATTTTCAATTTCCTGAATGCTCCTAGTACTGGTCGGTGCTAGCGTTGTATGAGGTTTGTAGAATATAGGTTTATTGTGAAAGTGTTTCTTCAATTTCAGTTTTCTGGTGAATTTGTAGAGGTCTATTTGTACCTCCGTCATATCAGAAGCTACACTAGGTGCAAAGGAGAGGCCATAATTGAGAACAGTTAGTTATTTTGGTGGTGGTTGTCTATCCGAAAGGTTTATGACTAAGTTTTGAGGATTGGCTTCGGCTTGGGTTGTTTGAGACTGGATCTCGTAAATCTTTTCCTTGTATCTCCGATTCCCTCTCCTCTTTGCTCCTCTTCCTCCTCTTCCTCTGAGGTTGTGGGAGTTGTTGGAGTATTTTGGCCTAAAAGGAAAGTTTTTTTGAAAGCATACTCTCTTGTATTTTGGATTGAAGCTCGGAATGTTGCCCTTTTTGTACCTCTTAATTTCCGCCAAGAACCCTCTCCTTGTATGCCGCACTTACTCTATGGTTTGTACTTGATCGGGGTTAGCGGGGCTAGTTGTCCCTGGTTCTGATTCAGAGTCCATATCTGATGTAACTGGTGATATGTTTGGGGTTTTATTAGTGCTTGGTCACCATCGTATTTGGCCTGAAACGTATACACTCTGTCATTAATATAGTCTTTTTCATCTCTGTAAGCCTTCCTAAACTTTCTTAATTTGATGTCATCTTGATAGTCGCCTAGAATAGTATGCATTTTGTCATAGTTTTTATCCTTGGTTGCTGTTGAATTAGGCATTTCCGAAATTTCCTTCTGAATGTGGTCTATTTCTGAGGTAACTCTTTTATGTTCTCGCTCTGCATGTTTCACTAAAATTTTCATTTCAGAGCTGATGGTCAAATTGGCTTCCCAATCTGAGGCTAGGTCTTGATCATCCTGATGATATTCTCACCAACCACCATTGACTGAAATGTAATGATATTGAAAACTTATTTGTGATTGAGGATTTTTCACTTACTATGTCTTTTGTTTTCTTTTCCCCTCCCCTATCCCTCTTTTTCATTCATGCCTCTATGCTTTTACATTTGAAATGTTAAATCCTTTTGACAACCAATATTGATGTTGATGACCTATGTGTTGTAACATGTACAATCTGTTATCACTTTTGGTAGCGATATAATTTTAAGCCCTGAAGACGGCCCGGTTAGGGTTGAAACACGTGTTGGCATTTGGAAGTTTTGGTTTATGGAACATTAAAAATACTTTTGTTGAAATTTTCAAGTTGGCAAAGTGTTATCTAATAGCTTAATCTGGAACCACTTTTGGTGTTTGACAGCTTTAGTTAATGCAACTGCACTACCTGAACCATTAGATGCCTTGCCATACTCCTTCCACATTGATATAGGTTGGCAGCGCAGATCGTGAGGCATTCCAAACTTCTTGTTTCTTAAAATTATCATCCACATTTCTCATGAGTTATTCGCTTTCTCTAAACCAGCCGGCTCTGGTAATGGAAGTTGTACTCTGTGTATTTTACTTCTTTTTGGGGACTGCCCATGCTGTAGCTTTGTGTGATTTGTCTGAGTCACCATTTGTTTTGTTGGTAGCAAAATAAGTAATAATTTACTCTCTGTGAAATTACCATTTCTTTTGAACAGGAAAGTCTTTGGACAAATCTCCTACTTGAGTAGGTAGCTGTGGATGCTCCACTTGGTCACAGGCAGTGAATCTTCAGTTAACATATTTCAGGCTGGCCTTTTCAGAGTCTGTACCCGAGAGCTACAGTTAAAGCCCCATATGATGAAAAACTCAACAAAATATGGAAATTCTATTCTGGTTCAAACTATTCCCCTTAGTTCAAGGGTGACCATACTTTCATTAGGTCAGCTTTCATAGTGATTTCTCTTAGAGGAGAGGTATGTTATGTAGGGTGTTTAAGTCTATATACATATAGTTCTATCAGGCAAATGTGAGAGCTGATACTAAACCATCACATTGTTCGATTTACATATGTACATTTATTACAACAATGTGTTTCCTATTGAGCATTAAAAAGAATTGTATTTTTATACATACCGGTAAGATATCACAGCAGGTTGCGCTCTCGCTGCTGCGATTTGTGTTTGACCTGCAGGTCCGTATCCTGGCAAGGCCAACTCGGCCTTTCATCCTTCCAAGGTCGATAAATGAGTACCAACTTCGGTTTGGTGATAACGGTGTGTAAATATGTTATATGTACAATGCTTTGTTGAAAGCGCTATATAAATAACAAATGATCATTATATCGACAGTCCTTGAAACGTTTGGTGTGTGTGAGGGATAGTGGTGAGTATGTAAACTTTATGCAGATGTATACATGACAAGAGAAAGTCTGATTGTAATTACTTTATTCAACCATAGAAAGGTTGATTATCTTGTGGTAGCTTGGCATTTGTCAAAAACAGTGGCAGAAATACCATTGCCAAGAAATATATCCCACAAGACTTAAGAAATATGTTAACATGCACACTTAGAAGAGTTATACACCTTCTTGATCATGGGTGCTGGCGGAAAGGTCCTGAAGCCTGTGCAATCTAAATCCCCAATGCCTCTCTGGGTTCGGGAAGAGTCCCAACTTGTGGATTCAACACACTGTGTTGAAGCATGCAAAGCACACTGCATGCAAAGCAAAGATCTTGCAGCCCAAAGGCAGTAAGATTTCAGTGAACCGGCAAGGGCCAGTATTTATCTCCACAGTGAGGTTCCCTCAACTATGAATAGTTTGCTTACGTGTAAGTTATGTCAGGATTTGAGTTCCACAATACTCGGCTCTTCACCGGAAATCCTCAGTAGCCCTTAGTGTTACATGTAAACCTAGGCTCAGTCAGGAGTACAGCCCAGACTCAATTGCTGAAAGAGCTCTTATTAGTGAATGTTTGTTGATGATTTGATTCTTTGATTTACAGGAACTTTACCCTTGAATAAATACAGGCCTTTGAAATCAATCCTAGTTTTCATTGGAAGCCGGCAAAACCTAGATGCCAGATGTATCGCGTGTCTGGCGGAAGAAAAAAGCATCAGTATTTGCAGTGCACCAAATGCACATTGTGAATTGTGAGGCACAAGAGAACTGGGACGGGAACTGACCTTCCATGCAACCCGCAAGGGAGTTGTTTGCGACTTCTCCTACAATGACCAAACATTGGTTCATTAGAAACTGCCCAGCCAGGACAAGCAGTAACCATTCAAATAGTGGAAGAAGACTTCTGCTGTGCATGGAACAAGGACAAGCTACGAGAGAGCAGACACTGGGCCCTCAAAGCTGGTTTTATTTTTGCCAGCCCACCTTTTTGCATTGCGGCCCATGCCACGTTAAGGGGCATTGGTTACAGTAGAAGTTGCTTTGTATTTGCAAAAACAAACGTATATATGAAAGGCTGGTGTCCTTTGCAGGGTTCTTTAATATAATTTGTTGTTTTTTGCAATGAGGTCCACCTACAATTGCTGCCTCTTGAATCTTGAGGCGGCACTGTACGCTCACCACCAATTTGCCCTGCATCCCAAAAGTACAATGGGTGCAGGACAAAGAAATGTGCATATACGGTAGTGGGTATCTCTCTTGCCAGTTAATAAGTAAGTTAACGATGTTTCTGACCACAACACACAGCCAGAGGGCTTCATAGCCTAACTACCCTGAGCCAAGAGACCACTCATCTACTGATGAACAGTACTATGGACACCCATGTATTGGGGAAAGTCTCTTAGATTTACCACCCTGAGCCAACAAGTGATACTCGCCTTTCACTCCAAGGTTTTGGGGAACTAGTATCGCTGCAGTCCACCATTTGGGATCTTCGCTGAGAGTAGCCCACCCTGTTCAGAAAATCATCTCCCCACTGAGACTGTCATCAATGCCAAGAGGCCATTACAATTGTCAACTTGCATTTTACAAATGCTGTTAACATGCCAGATTTGTGTTCAAGTGACACATATTCTTCCTGATAATGTCCGTTGACTGGTGGTGTGCAGCAGTCTCATAACCTGTTCCTTTATTTATGGAGCGGCCCATTCTGATCCCACGTCCTGCTTTTTACACCGTCTCCTGGTTTTGTCTGTCTGTTTGTCACTCCAGCAGTACCAGTAGAGTAATCAACTGTGTAAACTAAAAACATTTTGAAAATGGCAAAGGAACATTCTATGTTTTTAATAATAAGTTTCATTGCCCCTACACATAATTGTTTACCATTTATTCAGGTCCTAGTACTCCAGATTGAACTGTAGACATTTTAAAAGATAAAATCCTTTAAGCAAATTAGGACCATGAAAGTCATCGAGTACTTGCCTACTCTTGAAACCCACAACACAAATATGATGGTCTCTGTTGAACACATCTTATGTGAAGGACATTCTTTCTATGTTGCTTATTTCTAGATCCGTCTTAGACATATTTTGACATATTGTATAGATCTAGCCCTGAATATTTTGCAGTTTGCATTCAAAGGTGTATGAATAGACAACATGGTGACTAAAAGGAAATATTTTTCCCCTGATTTGCCAGTGCCGTTTAAGAAAGTAGTCAGTGTGCTGTAGGTGTACCCATTGAATCTCAGATCCTGTCCTCAGCATTTAATGCAGTGCGTAGACCGCTTTCTTTTTCTGTGCTTCAGAAGAAATTATCTGTTGCAATAACAAAACAAGCCATGCTCATTGCCAATTATTCTGCTGGTAGATTAACTTTAGTCCCACCTGTAGTCAAAAGTTTTGGCTTTCTAAATATCCACCCTTGTTGTAGAGGTCCTGATAGGCTTGGATTGTATCCTCTATTCTAATGGATTGTATCCTCCCACAGTATCCTCATCTGGATAGGTGCACTCCAACACCTGCTGTTATTGAAAATGTTCACCAGGTGAGTATGTAGCTCGACGACTGTCGCCTCCAACGACCAGCTTGTCTGATTCCAAACAGGAGATCAAATTTTTATGAATGGAGCACACCATGCCCCATTACCTCAGTTCCTTTTTTCAGCACGCTCAACACGCTGTTATTGCAGGAACACTCCGTGGCATGTTTTACTGTTCCATCGTGCCTGGTCCCAGGCCTTCTGGAGTCACATGTTGTTGGGGCTGCAACACTAAAATGTTCTTCACCCACCTACACAATATTATTTTGTGGTTTCTCAAGGTGGGCCCTGTCTTGGAGTAGTATAGGTCCTGCCAATCAATGAATCTCAAGGTCCTGAGGGAATGGGTACCAACATTGCACTTGGTTGTCTCTCTTTTAAGTCTCTGACCTTGTCACTCACAAAGTCTTCAGAGGAACCTAGCCTTGAGTAGGGGGAGGAGGAGCGTGAGAAAAGTAGCGATAAAAATGCAAATAAGCACTCGCACTAAACCGTGCCATTCAGCTTCCTCCTCCTCCTGCAAGAAGTAAAGGAGACGGAGGTCTAGGCCGTAAGAAAGTGAATACTCTTCTGGTTCAAACCAATGTGATGCAGCCTCTCTTCCCCCCCATACCCACGTCTAGCGAGTAGTGGGAGGAGTTTAAAGAACAAATGTGGGATATTTGTCTGAAGGCATCGACGGGCACGCATCAATGACAATGTTGGGATCTGCCGCGCCTGTGCCAGCCGGTAGAGACCCTGAGGAACGTAGCCGCACTCCCTCTAGCTCGGCTTCCTGGGCTCCAATTTCCAATCGCTCAGATTGCAGCTGCTTATTAGTTATGCTCTTGAACCAGGGACCAATTTGTTTTGGTCCATGCAGTCCATCCTTGATGACAAGGGGGATCTCCTTTCCCACAGTCTAGACCTGCTTTTGATGCCAGATAAGGCCGGCACTCTGTCTGTTTTCATGGCTTGCTAGACAGATACCTTATACTGGGCAACGGATCGACACAATACCAGTGGCCTTGACATCTATCTTGATATGGAGATCCAGTAAGACGCTCCATATGGGCACCATAATGTCAATACAGTAAGACCATCAAAAAGTTGTGGCAGCCTTGGGTTGTAGGCGCTCCGTCCAAGCCCTCTAGTCTGTTAGGTACTAATGGAAATTCTGGATGAAGGCTCTCAGAGCAAAACTGTATTCCTCTTTAATGCAGCTATAGTGGATCCTGTGTTCGCCCTGTAGCTGTCTCCTTGCTTCAAACCTGTGGTCGATAGGAAGCTGAAGAAGCAATACAAACCTAACCCCAGTGACAATGCATTTATTTGGAGACACCTTTCCCAGAGAGTCTTGTGGTTCAGGCAGCCACTGTCAACCGGAAAATCTGCTTCATACTCATTGCGTTCGCAAAGAAAGTCTTTGGCTCATAGTGCATGGCTTAGATGGTTGTGAATGCCTCTTGCTCCCTGGTAACGTATGCACATATATTGTGGGTAGTTGTTTTGGAGGCTATGGTGCATTAGCCCAAGAGGATAGATTAGGTACTTTTTTTGGACATTGCAGCCAACTGGAAGGAGGCAACATATCGGGCGATGGAGGCTGACTTGGATGCAGCAGATTGCATCAGTCACTCCTTGGGGATAGCCTCTATGATGCAAAGGATTTCTTGGCTTAACTTTTAGGGGTTACCACTGATGTGGTGTCTTAATTATTGGACATGCCATTTGATGGTGTTAATCTGTTTGGTGCCAAGGGCAAGTAATCTTTTTAGTGATTCAAGGAGTCCAGAGTTATGACTATGTTGCTCAGCTTGGTGGTACACCAGGCTTCTTATTTTGCTTTCCCGTTTGTGTATGGCTCCAGAGGTTGAGGTTTTAAATGCATTACTTCCATTGTGAACAGAAATACTCTAGCTTCTTCATTCAAGCCTGCCCAGAGAAAGTACACTTCCAAGGGCAAATCTTCATTGGCATTGGTGCTTTTAGCTCCATCTGCTGTGAAGCTTCTCTAAGGTTCCCCTCCTCCCCTACCCCCATTCTGCCCACATTGGGGTTTCATATGTGCCATTGTCAAGGAATAGTAGGCAGTCACCTTGGATGCCTGGGTGCTTCAGTTGGTTAGGAGTGTTTATTACCTCAAGCAGCCCCCATTCCAACCACTTTTTACCCCTTTTCAGGACCTGGCCAAGCTCGCCTGGAGGAACTGGTCTCACGTTTGTGAAGGGGGCAGTCGAGTTGTGCTGTCCTAGGAGGAGGGACCCAGATAGTACTCCTGGTACTTCCTGTTCCCAAAACAGGGCTGGAAGGATGTCATCTCATCCTGGGCTTCAGGGACTTAAACTATTTCCTGAGGAGGAACAAGTTCTAGGATGGTGATGCTGAAGGAGATCCACAAGGGCTGCATGGTGTCGCTGGACTGCCAGGATGCATTTTCCATGTGCCAATCCATACAGAAGCAGAAGACATTCCTGAAGTGTTCAATTAACAGATGGCACCTATCAACATTGGTTCAAGGTGCTTCCCTTTGGGCCTTTACAAAGCTGATGGCAGTTGTTGCTGCTCGTCTCCTGATGAATAAGATTCATGCCATTCCCTACTAGGACGACTTGCTCCTTCAGGGCTGTTTACCCAAATATGTGGTGAAACACCTCAAGGACACCCATTGGCTAATGAACAGTGTACTTGACCCTGAAATTTCAGATGTCTCCGCTGATACCTTTGCAGCGGCTCCAGTTCATCAGAGCAGCCCTGGAAGCTCAGCTAGGGAAGTCTTTCAACCCATTGACAGAGTCAGCAGCGTCTGTCAGATGGTCACCTCAGTGTAGAATTAACACATGCTGCAAATCTCAACCTTTCTCCACCTTCTCAGGCCTAACAGCATTCTACATTTTCTTGAGGTCCTGTTAATTATGCCAAGGCTGCTCTGCAGTTACTGATTTCAATTTTCCATTGATATGCCGGATCTTCTCCAAGTTTTGCAGAGGATCACCAAGGATCTTCGCTAGCGGTCTCGTCAAAAGGGTTTGTTGGTAAGGGAGCTGTTTTGTCAACAGTGGTTTGAAACCAAGATTGTCACAGACTGTCCCTTGAAAGCCTGGGATGGTCATCTTGTGGAGCTCAAGTTTTTGTTCCCGTGCAGTGTGATTGTGGCACATCTATCTTTTAATAATGCGAGTCATGAGGCTGGCGCTGATATCTTAACTTCCTTCCATTCAGGAGGAAGAATGCCCTGATCTTGATGGGCAATAAGGTGGGGATGCACTACCTCAACAAAAGGGGATGAGTGCGGTTATTGCTCCTGTACAAGGATGCCTTACAGATTTGGTTCTGGCTTCTGGAGAATGGCATATCAGTCCTTGGTATCCCACCTGACCGGAATGGGGTGGCAGACACCCTGAGCAGCCAGAGCTCAATCTCCCACTAATGGAGGCCTTGCCCAGAGTTCCTTTCAGAGATCTTTGACTGTTGTGGAACCTCTCCAGTCAATCTTTTTCCAACGAAGGACAACAGAAGGTAAACGCTTTTTTGTTCTAGGGAATTTTCTGTGAAAGGGTGTTTCGGAATGCTTTTCTAATGGGGTGGGTTTTCAGACTCCACTATGCATTACCACCGGTTCCTGTAATTCCCTTAGTTATCAGTAGATTGTAGACGTTCCGGATTTGTATGATTTCGATTGTCCCTACTCATTGCCTTCCTGTTATCCAACTTCAGGCGTGGAGGGTCAGGTACTGCACCAGAGCTTGCAGTCTCTCATCCCTCGTGTGTGGCCATTGAGAGGTTGCCGAATGATGACTGGGAACTGAATGATGAAGTTGTCCAGGATCTGATGTCTGCACCCAGGCATGCAATGAGGTCCATCATTACATGCAGTTGGAGGAAGTTTGAAGGCTGATGTAAGAGAATGAATGTGTACTCTTTATTGTGTACATTGGCTCGAGTTTGGAGTTTGTCGTCACTGGTGAGACAAATTGGCACAGTCAACTTGCTGCCATTTCTATCTTCAAGAGAACTGAAGGGCAAGGTTTGTTTTTTTATTATACATCTGATTGTCCAGTTATTGAAGGGCTTGACAAATATATTTGCCCCAACACAGTTTGTGGTTGCCCCTTAGTAACACAATATGTGTCTTCATTTTTTTTCATGGATTACCTTGTCATGCCTTTGCATTCTTGCTTATTCAGACGTCTGACGTAAAATGTTTTTTTTTTGGGTGGTTATTATGTCTGCTAGACGTATTACTAAGATGCAGGCACTGGAGAAGCTCATTCTTCATGTTAGACCTTGATTTTTGCCAACGTTTTTTTTTTTTTATACTTCCTTCCACGTTCTAGTTTTTTTCCGTTCTCCCACACCCTTTGAAGGACGTGGACAGGTTCACTGGTTGGGCCCTGAGTTTTTATGTGGCTAGGACCGCTTTTTACAGATATGACAAGCTTTGTGTACACTTCTCTCAAGCCCCGTGACAAAGCAGACTCTTTAATGCTTGAAAGTGATTTTTGAATGTTATGAGAAAGCAGAAAAATTCAGACTTAGGGTACATTCCACCAAAGGAGTGGCAGCTAGGTTGGTCCTTCAAAAGTGGGTAGAGATTTGCCAGGCAGTTACTTGGTCTTCCCTAAAAAAGCTCTAATGTCTGGAGTGGTTGGAGGGTCTAGGTGCCGGGTTTGGAAGATTGCTGTTGCAGAGTTTCCAATTATGCTTTTGCTTTCTTCATTCCTCCTGCTGTTTTTTACTGTTTTGTGGGACAATCAAGAGTGGTTATCTATTGCAGGATGCAATCCATTAAAAGGAAAAGAGCTTACTGGTAAAATGTTCCTTCTATGGCCTCGCCTCCCAGACATCCCTCAACACCCTCCCAAACTACCTCTCTTCTGAAGGCACAAAGAAAGGTACTAAGTGAAAAGACCTTTTTTCAAAAGATCTTTTGCAAAAAAAGGTGTGTGTCTGTGTGAGAGAGAGAAAAGGGGAACTGAAAATGTGTGTGTGTATGCAGTGGGGTGGGGAGCAGGACGGCAAGTAGTGAGGTGGGTTCATGGGGTAAAACCTCATAAATTGTATTTAAAGAAAATAGCCTGGGTAATGTCCTTGCTTTGCTTTCTGAGGGCCGCACAAAAAAAGTCCCAAAACAATCAGTCTTTTTTAAGTGCGACCTTCAGAAATTGAAAAGGCACCAAAAGAAAACGTGATGAAAAGGAGTTTTGACATGTGCCTTGGGTTATTTGGAATTTATTCACAGCTCATTGCTGCCCAAAATGTTCCATGCGTAATAGTTCCCTCAGCTGCTGAGCATGGATGGAGTAAAAGAGGGTGGAATTGAGGTAATGTGGCATGGTTGGTGGTGTAGCTATGATTTAATTTTTCTATGTACTGGTTTTCTTTCGTAGGCACCCGTGGACCACAGGAAAGTTACAATTATTCTAGGCCATTAAATAATGTTAGCTATTTAAAAAAACACTTTTCAACCAAATGTCCACCCCGACTCTTATAGAGCATAAAGAAATGTAAGCAACAAAACAAATATCTACATTTTATGGCTTTTTTCAAGGCACATCAAAACAAACTGAAAATGGTACCTGCTTGTAGTCATTGACAAGGGCTTGTTGTTGTGTGTGTTGTGAGAAAGAAATTGAAGTGCTGCAAAATAAGGGAAGCAGGTTTACTTTTAAGATTCAGTTTGTTTTAGAGTATTGTTTTGTGGGGTGTTCTGAGCGCTTTGGAACCAGGTGCACCCGTTTCAATATGGCTCAAACATTCACACACAAGAAAGGATTGTCACAAGCAAAGGAGTCCAATTCACTGCACCATAGTGAGTATCAGTAGCTTCATAACATTAATAATGCATGTTAATATTACCAAACTAGACCATCTTCATTTAATTGACTGGGCTGTGGAAAAATTGAAGCAAATGCATGTTTTCTCTCGTGGCACAAAACAGTAAAATGCTGAATATATGCCATAAGTGGTTCTAATTTCACACCTTACCTGGCAAAACGTAAGATCTCTGCAAACTAACCCAGCTGTACTTCTTTCAGACTTCCAACCCAGAAGAGTTTGTGTGATCGAACCTATTTGTTGTGATTGTTTGACGCTCGCAAGCATTTTGGTACTTTGCAGAGTACGCATGACACTTGTAAATCTGCAATTAAAGGTCTTAAAGCTCTTCCAACAGATGTCCATTCAATGCTGGGAATATCACAGATATTACTGCCCTTCATGTGGGTTTGCTTTAGCAACCTGGTCTTAATGCAGAGGCTCCTAGTGCTTTCTTTTATGGTTCTGTACTCCGGGTGGGACAGAGCTCTTAATATAGATGTGAAGCTTCTGTGCATACCTTTTTATTGTAGCATCAACATCCTGCAGTAAGAGAATGGAAATACTTTGCAAAAAGATGTGTACACTCTATGTGCATACATAGAAGGCACAGGAGTTGGTGAAATTATTTTATTTTATCTTATGGAGTAAACCATACTCCAGACAGAGTGCTGGTGGTTAATTTGTCTCCTGGTCAGTCCTCTGTACCCTGTGAGTTTTTGTCTGATCCCTTTAAGTCTGTGCCATCTTAACATATTTTGGGGTCCAGGCACAGACCACTTTGGGGAACAGAGCCAAACCCCTCAACCCCTCTGCCTACCCTCCCGCTTTGTCACCATCAACACCCTTAGCTTGATTTGTTGCCTTGGTAGTGAATAAAATAAGTGTGGGAACCCCCTCCTGGGTATCCAGCATTGTAACGGTTTATTGATAAGCCACCCTCAACATAGGGAGTTCCTTCCCTCCCCACTCACGTGGTTATGCAACAAACTATTTAACAGATTCTTTTTTTAGCCCTATCTCAGACACATATCATGCCCCTTGGATCACACTCCCCTAAGCTAACAATAAGCCAAGAACCAGGCCGGTGTACAGGAAATATATTGGGACGCAATCACAAGTCTTTCTGCAAATTTCACTTAACAAAATAATTACACTCAACAATAACAGGGGCACTTATGCATTGTTGTGCGATTTTGATTTTCCTGCAGGCTTAAAAGAGTAGCAGAAGGATTTCAAGATTGGTAATTATGACTTCGCCCACACTTTTTGTTTAAAATAAACACAGGGTGATTTCTCGGTTTGTTTTTCAGACGCCCCCTCGCTTTGGTCTATGTTGGGAAGACAGATGGAAAAATTGGAATGCTTTGGGGAATTTTAGATTTCAGACCCCTTTACTGAAAGGCCTGTGTCGGGGTCAGCTGGGCAACAAGGAGTACCCAATTAATGTATAGGCTATAGTTTTCGGCACAGAGTGGGAAGTGAGCTTCTTAATTTCGAATTTTAATGAAATTCACCACGTAGTGTTCTGCCAAATGGGGAATTAATTAAATTAATATTTTTGGTTAACTAGGCTAAGGATCTAAACAGTTTTACCTCCCCTTCTCTCTCCCCTCCGCCCACTATAAAGGGAAAGGATTCAAGACAAGCAGACTCCCCCACCTTTTGATTTCCAAGGGCTCAGTTCTACTTACATAGCAAGCCTCTGTTTAAGGTTCAGGAAAGCCATCTGCATCTCGTGACACTCTGGAAAGATAGGGCAGGGGTCTGCTCACTCCACTCCCAAAGACGGCCTCCCGCTCGCCACCATAGGACACAGTCAGCTTTGAGGCCTTCCTAGAGATAAGACAGCTCCATCCAGATGCACTCTCATCAATCTCCTCTGGCTTACAGATGGTACGTTTCAGCAGCCTTCCTGATTGTGCTTGTCCTCTCTCTGTCCTCCTGTCTTTCTTCTTTTTTTGTCTCCCCTGTCCTAGTGCAGTCCCCTTATATAGCAGTGACAACACCACCAATTTTATAATCTTCGAGATGTACCCTACAATAATTCCTGCCACTAGGATTGGACAGTTACCCCTCTCTCTCCCCTCCCAAACCCAGCCCCCAAGTCAGGATTGGTTTAGGGGTCTGGAGCAACATATGGAAATTCCCATTTGTCGTCATCCTTTGTTCTCCTTTAAACTTCTTGGCAAAAAACTAGTTACATATTTCAACTTCATAATTTTACTAGCAACTGCCAGACTAAACATATTTTCTGTTTCAGCTGATCATGGGGAATTAGATAAACCGACCACCAAATCTGTATCACGGCCATATGGCACCTCTCTAACGTTTCCATAAAAAACACACAATAATGAATATTTAAGTTACTAAGCAAATCACTTATTTCCTTTTCCACCTGCTTACCAACTCTCACATTTGGAACATGTTCAGATCAGCCAGAAACCTAGTTTAACTGGCCATTACAGTTCCTAGAGTCACAGGAAGATGGATTTTATATCCCCAAAATCGCATGGAAATTACATAAAAATGGTACATGGATGAAATCCATCCGCCTTATGATAGCTGAGAAAAAAAGCCTAAATGATAATAGTCCTTTTAAATTAATTGTGAATCTTCATGTGGGACAAATGGCCTTGACTCCTGCCTTCCACCCATTTGATTTCACTGTGTCAGCCTCTGTCCACAGTTTTTTTTTTAAATCAATCTCCTTTGTGTTGGAAGCTTGCTCTTTGAAGTTGGTGCCCCCATTTTCACCCACATTAGTCGTGCTCCAGCCAAGGGTGACTTTTCTTGAAGTCAATGCTTTCAGAGCCAGCAGGTCTGGAGAACACTGAATTTTGACTGCTTTAGCAGGACATGTTATTGCTTTTGGTAATTAGATGGGAGATGTGACATCCAGGCTGAGATTGAGAGTTTTCCTTGTGAAGTTTTGCCCACAGCCAGCAAAAGGGTCTGCCTTGGGCTGCCATTTTCCATGAAGACAAAGTGGCTCTTCAAATATCACTGGAGTTTTGGTAGGTGAAACATACTATACATTGTTTTTTGTCTACCCGCACATCGTTTTGTTTTCCTGACATTTTTCTGTGAGCAGTGATATTTTTTTTCACTTTTACTTTTTAAAACCGTTTTTATTTTCACACATGTGTGCAGGCCGTTTTTGTTTTCAATGTTTAAAAATCCTGTTTTCCATGTGACGGGGATCTTTGATTCCTCCTTCTTTTGTAGATTAAAATGCTGCTTATCCATTGGTAATGACAGGTAGGCCCCTTTCCACATGGCCCTTTAATTTTACTTGAAAAACAAAAACAAAGGCCAGGCCGTTTTTGTTTCAGTGTTTACAATCCTGCCATTCATGTGAAAGTGACTTCTGTTTGGGGCCTTTAAATGCCCCCCTCAGCATTAAATAGTGGCCAGGAGCAGCTACCACTGGGGAACGTGGAGCTAGTGTATAGCCTTCTGCAAATTTGACTTCCACATAAGGTGGAAACATATAATTTTGTCCATTATTTTTGCCTCCTTATGCTTTACATTTCGTATAGATCTGTCCTAATGTTTGATTGTCCCAAATGCACAGAGTTAGATATACATATGTATGTTTGTTTCCACGGCCCAGGACTCATTTTCGAGTCCTGGGCCGTGGAAGGAGAAGCCCTAGAAAGACATTACCGGTAAGTATTTTATTTCCTTCATTTTTGTAGAGCTCAGGTTGGACTTTCTGAAAAGAATGGATGCCTCTAATGGACAGTAAAGTATTCTCGGACTGAAATGTAGTTTTGGTCCACATTTGTTCACAGTTCTGAGGTAAATGTATGCATACTCATCCCTCTCATCCTTAAGATAAGCTCCATGCAGAGCAGAGAATAACTACATGAGTAGGGAGACTGACCTTTCATCACTAACAGGCAGCAAAGGTGAAGGGCATCTTTATTTCAGAAATGGATGAATGATTTAATGAGCAGGAAGATGGAAAAGATTTGTCCTTGGAGTTTGTTGCTCCAGAGAGGCCAAAGAGTGGATGGACATGAAGTATGTGCTCCCTCATCAGTGCGCTGGATGATATTTTTCTAGGGGGATAAAATACAGGATCGTCATGGAGACTGAAGTTGCATTTTGTGTCTCTGGGAACCCAACCAAAAAAGGCTAAAGGAGGCACTGTAAGCACGAGACCACAATGTTTGGTCACCTCTTTTTCTTTAGCTCATGCCACATATTGAGATTTTCTGGCAGAGTGCAGTGGGGTAGTGCAATAGCTAGGTACACTTTACTTCAGCAAGTTAAGTGCTTGCCTCGGGACTTTCTACACAGCTTGTAGGGAACAGGTTTGAATCCCTGTAGCAGAGAATCAGCCCTGAATCCATTTAAAGTACCATTAATGGGGTAATTACGATACCTTATATTATAGCGTTTAGAAGTAAGATGACTGGCATAATGTGCTATATACAAATGTGATATACTTCACTGATTGAAAAGGAAGTTAGGGTCCCATGTAATCCACATTAGTGGTGGGGATGCTAAGAATTGATTTCACATGGGGCCAAGGTCTCATAGCATTACTTAAGGCTTTCAGGATGAGGGAGAGCATTGAGTTAATGCATTGGGACTGATGCCCTGCTACTACGAGACAACAACCTCAAATTCCATTTTAGATTGTAGATCTTGTGTTGGAGCTATGTGAACCTTCCTCTGGAATAACGCCAGCAGCATTTTACACCAGTTTTGTTCTGCCTGCAGATTCATGTCGCAGCAGGTCTTAGTTGGGTCAACGCTCGCATGTCTGTGGACCTTCAGTGTGCTGTTTCTGTGTTCTCTTCCTTTACAAGCCTCGTTTCTTTCCTTGTGTGCCCACCCACCCCATCAATCCTGACTTGCCTGGCGATTTGAAACATGCCCCAGCTGTCCCTCAATTATGTGTCTTGGTTTTAAGCATGGAAAACAAAGATACAATTCAATATGTCCAAAAGCACTCTGCTCAAAGACAAAACTCCCAAATCTTGTCAACCTCTGCATATGTAAAGGAGAAATCACTCTTTACTACTGTATTAGTGAGGCAAATCTCATTTTTTATATCTAAAGTTATGTAAATCAAAGAATGGATGAACACTTTAAGAAATATGACATTAAACGGTAACTAACCAGAAAACACAGACAGCAATATTAACAACACACAGTACCAAACATTTTTTGGGACAGCAGCCAAATTGTGTGTGTACAGCAAAATCAACCTCTGTTGTAGTTTTCCATGAACTTCACATATAACAGTGTACAAATTTAAATCGACATTGTAAAATCACATAGAAATGTTAGAGAAACAAAATCGTTTTCCTTGTGTTAACAGCATCAATGTGCTGCAATTGAGGGTAGTAGTGCGTCTACACCGAGGTGTTTCAGCCGTTTCTAGGTGGGCTTGATGTGCCTCATCTTTTACACGGCCTTCATCAGGACGGGGTTCTGTGCAGTATGTCTGTGCTGCAGGGGAAGGGAGACTATAGTCAGGGAGGTATCTGAGCATAGGTTATTTTAACTGAATATATCACATGTAGGGTTAATGATAAATATCAAAAGCACACAGCTTACCTATGAGTAAATTAATTTACTGGCACTGTCATAGAGATACGCTAGCCTCAAGGGCCGGTCTCTGTGTAATCCTGTTATGAAAAACAGAAAGAATAGGGGGGTAATTATGTATTGACTAATCATATTCCCCTAATGTTGTCTCCAAAAAACATGAAGGCATATCTATGGATAATAGATTGAAAAAAGTCTTACCTCTCACTGGAGGTATCTGTGCCAAAATCAGCCCGGTCCGAATGGGTATCCTATTACGGGCTCTGCACGGTCAGACTAAAAGTGAACAAAGCATTCAATGAATGCTAGCACGAAAATAAACATTCCCCATTAAACCACAAGGAAAAGGAGTATGCCTCGGGCGTGGGCTGTACAGCATTACCTGTGGCGGCTGCACTGTGGGCAGTCCATCTGCCGCGTAAGCGTGCAGTGGCTCCTCAGAACGCTGAGCCACAGAGAAGTCTGCGGGGACCTGGCTGGAAAGCGTTGGTAACGCTGTTGCTAGGTCCCCGTAGGCATTTATACGGTGGCCATATTGGAAAAAATCGACAAACGTGATCAAAAATCCAACCGGGGGTCCAAAGAACAAAATGAAGCTATTTAGGGTGTAATCCCTAACCATGTGAATCCAAAAAAGTCATTTAGGGACTGTTGTTGACAGATCGTTGCCATGGCAAACGGACGCATTTAGTTGCGGAAAAAATGGAAAAAGGCGAGGATGAACTGCTTATATCGCACAAAGTGCTCTAAAAAATCTTTTTCACAAGATCAGGCCCAAATTGCAGGATACCTCATTGGTGAAGCGTTCCACAAGGGTTATTCATTTATGTGATCGCTAAAACTTCTATACTGACAATTCGGATGTCAATGTGTCTCATAGGTCCAGGGTGCCACGAGAATGCACAGTTATACAGAGGAAAACATGTTGTTCAATATGCGTGAATATCACCATTATGAAACAGACCATCTAAGAAAAAGGTGATATCAATTATCATAGATGTTTGTTCCATCATACATAATGGATGGTATGACAAGGCCTATATGGTCAACAAAGAACATTCAGTAGTTATTGGTGGCATTTCTCAACATCTAGGACCATATCTATTTGCTACCGCATGGCTGATACAGTGTAAAAAAGGGGACAAAGTCTAACATTGCTTGTGTTCTAAACAGTGAACATTCAGAGGTTTTGAGCAATGTACCACTTTTCTATAACCAAAGTCCCCAATCAGATAGCTGTCACATAGCTATATGGTGAAAACAGACATAAGCCTAATGGCTAAATCATTGCTTCCTCGAACATCCTACCACAGCTGTGGTGTAGCTTTGCCAGTATAATAAGATGTTTGTAATAACAGTCCCCACAATTGCAGTGAAAAAACACAATCTGTTCCCTCCTTGACATGGCTACGGACCAGAAACATCTGTTAGCCACATTAGTCTTTATACAAAATCAATCAACAAATGCTGTTAGAGGAAAGACTTCCACTCAACTAAAATGTTCAAACTAGACTGTACAGTATTAAGTTTATGGACCCAGCGTCGTTCTAACTGTGTTAGTGTTTTATTCAAGTCACCACTGCATTTTGCTGGTTTTACCTTCTGGAGAATAAACCATCTCAGGTCAGTGTCACTATGGTTCTTGCTGGTGAAATGGTCTATTAGAGGCTTATCTGCTACCCTGTTCCTGATAAAGGAACGATGTTCAGAAATGCGCATTTTGACAGCACGTATGGTTTTGCCCACATAGAGGAGATTGCAGGGGCATTGTATCATATAAATGACGGCCTTGGTGTTACAATTGGTGAAGTCTTTCATTGTCCATTTCACTTGGTCATGTTCAAAAGATTTCGTTTGTAGGGTCAGGGGGCATGCTACACAGTGACCACATTTATGGTGGCCAACTATAGGGGGTAAATCCCAAAGTGTGTTTGGTGCTTATGGAGATGGCTCTATAAAGGTGTGTACTAGAGCATCCCTTAGATTTCTGTTCTTTCTGAAAGCGAAACGGGGCACCTTGTGTAATGTGCCCGGATGTTTTACAAGGTGCCAGTTCTTCTTAATGGTTTTCTGAATCAATTGGCTCAGGGGTCCAAAAGTGGTGACACATACTAGTCTCCCCAGATCTTTCTTAGCTTTGTTCTTCAAACAGATTCCTCTTGGTGTATGTCTGGCCCTCTTTTTGGCTTGGCTGATGGCTTTTCGAGGATAACCTCTCTCCGTTAAGCGTTTAGTCAATCCTCCCGCATCTTGGTGGAATTTGTCCAGATCTGTGCAGTTTCTTCGTATACACAGATACGTCTTGTAGATACTGTCTTGTAGATGTGGAGATCCAAGAAGTCTATTTGATGGTGATCCCACTGTACTGTGAACTTGATGTGAATATTTCTTGAATTGATCCAACTGTGAAAGTCTTGTAATTCAAGAGGTGTCCCTTGCCATATGGTGATCACGTCATCAATATAACGTTTCCACAGTCGGATCTTTGGCAGGAAAGGATTTTCTGTCGTGAAGACATTGTTTTTTTCATAATTGGACATATATAAATTTGCAATATCTGGGGCAAACGTGACCCCCATACTCACACCCTTAATTTGCTTGTAGATCTGGTTCTGGAACAAGAAGACATTTTCAGACATGGCCAGTCTTGTGCACTCAAGGATGAAATTTGTGGGAGTGGAGTCTGTCTTCTCTAGTGTTCAGGATGTCTTGTATGGCTTCTAGCCCTTCTTGTTGCGGTATCGATGTATGCAGGGCCTCTACATCCATTGTGACGAGAAGGCTATCAGTGGTAAGGGTGATGTTGTCCAGTAGGTTTATTGTGTTTGTTGTATCCTTCAAGTAAGATGGCATTCTGATTACAAAAGATTTTAAAAAATGGTCGGTGTAGAGGGATAGGGGTTCCAGAAGGGATTTGCATGCTGACACTATTGGTCTGCCCGGTGGTGTTTCTGAGTTTTTATGCATCTTTGGAAGAATATAGAAAGCCGGGATACGTGGGTTGGTTTTGTTTAAAAACATCTTTTCATCCTCCCATATCCATCCTTGTGTGAGAGCATGTTGTGTGAGGCTTGCGATTTCCTCTTGAAGGTCCTTTGTGGGATTGTGGCCCAAAGGTAGATATGCTTCCCGATCACTCAATAGTCGGAGGCACTCTGTGTTGTAATCAGAGGTATCCTAGACAACTATTCCGCCCCCTTTGTCCGCGGGCTTGATTGTTATTGATCTGTCAGTTTCCAAGCTTCTCATAGCGATCCTTTCTTCTCTATCAAGGTTGTCCCTATAGAAGTTATCCTTTCTGAAGCCAGCCATTATGGTTTTATTAACCAACTTCTCGAAAGTTAGGATCTCGCCGGGAGTAGAGCACGGTGGGGGATAAAAATTGAATTTTACTTTTAAACCTGTGGTGTTTTCCGACCTGTTGCGTGGTTTTTGTTGTTCAGTCTCTCTACAAGCAGGTAAGTATATTTCAAAAAAATGTTTTAAACGTACATTTCTGAAGAATTTGCGTAATTCCAACTCAATTTCAAAAGGTCATGCTCTTTGGGCAGGGACGAAGGACAGTCCCTTGCCGAGGAGCCTTAATTCTGGTGGAGTCATCAACTTGGTTTTAAGCATGTATCTGGCATTTTATCTGTCATTTGTTTCAGAGCAGTGTTTTTCTCACTGGCATGAATTTTCTGGACTATTACTATAGACGTTGCCACCTAGGTAGGTTGAGTCCACATGGGAACAAATACTCAATGTGGTCACTAAAACCTTCCTTCTGATTCCAAGAAGGCCGCGTAGAGTGGAGGACGTCGCACCCTGCACTCCCGCCCTGCCTATAACTGCCAGCCCGTCCAATACAGTTGCACCCCTGCCCGGCACGCAGATCAGGCGGTGGGGGTGCTTTTAAGCGGGGGGCGAGGGCCAGACAGGTTGACGGCACCCGGAGGCGCTGGCGGCTGGGGACTGCTGCTGCCCCCCCAGGACTAAAAAGGTGACACGCTCTGTCTTTGCCCGACTGGGCACCAAAGCCGGACACGCGCAGTGTTCGGAGTGGACCTTGTGAGCGCCGGCTGCAGCCTCACCAAGTTGCGGCTGTCCCCCCTCCTCCGACCCCAAAAAGGAGGGGAAGCGAACTTTCACAGCCCATCGGAGCACTGCTTGGACGGTACGGAGGAGGGCTGGAAGGGGGCCGGGGAGAAGTGCACGGGGGGTTGCGCAGATTGATGGGGTGGTGGACGCCCCGGGGACCCAAGGTTGAGGCTCTACCTCAGTACTAGAGCGCAGTGCTGCTTGGTGGGCCCCCAGCTCGGGAGCAGCCACCTGGGGGCCGCCGAGTGCACGTGTTACGGTGGCTGGCCATGGAATGTGCTCTGAGGTGGGGCCCCCGCTAGACCACAGGAGCCCTGCTGAGCTGGAGCAGCCTGCTACGTCGGCCTAATCTGGTCCCAGGTGGAGCTGGTGCCGTGGATCTTTCCCTGCCCCTGGGAAGTAGCTGATGTCGGCCCTCCGAACTAGGAGCGCCAAAGGGTGGGGCACTCTCTCTACGAGCCCGGCCTGGGCTCTGGCTGATAGTTGCATACGGGCCAGGTTGCGGCGAGATCTCAAACTGTCTGGGACCCCCTCTGCGTTGCCCCTGCCCTGCCGGCGCCTTCTCATCGTCGCACCACCCACTGTTTCCCGGTGATTGGGGGGCACAATCTCTTCATGCTAAGATGTCCAGAATAAGGGGAAAGACTACCCCCTCCAGGGGAAAGCCCACAAAAAAGCCACAGACAGCCCCCTTACGAAATTCTAGGCCAAAGACTTGGAGTCGGCGGAGGCGCAGGAGATGGCCCAAGGTTCAGGTGACAATACCGCTGCAGTGTCCCTAGAGGACCACGACAGGCCGTTAACCCATGCAATGTTGTCTCAGTTCATGGGCGAATTGGTTGAAAACATCACGGCGGCAGGGCAGCAACAAATGGATAACTTGCAAGAAGATCTGGCCGAATGCCTGAGAGAGATCAAAAGAGATATGAATAAGGTCGAAGAGAGTGTGGATATCAATGAGCGTGCCATTCAAGAACTGACGGAAGACGCAAGAAAAGCTGACAACTTGCTGGAGACCCTGGCTGCAGCTACACAAAATCTGGAATTGCAAGCAGAAGACTTGGAGAACAGGTCGAGAAGGGCAAACATTAGAGTTAAATCGCTACCAGAAGATATCCAGGATCAGGAGCTAGTCCCAGTGTTAAAAGCAATTTTTGTGGACCTGCTAAAGTCAGGCACGGTCGCTGACATGCAGTTCGACAGAGTCCATAGGGTGGGTCCGCGAAGATCGGAGCCAGGGTCTAGATCGCGCGATGTGCTGGTGGCCTTCCATAACTATGCAATAAAGGAAAAGATTATGGAGAAGGCGAGAAGGGCCGCGTCCATCACTTACAATGGTCAGGAAATCTTGTTATATCAAGACCTGGCAAGGATCACGCTAATTAAAAGGCGACGAATGAGTCCAGTCCTGTCTTTCCTTAGATCTCAAAGAATTCGCTATAGATGGGCCCACCCCTTTGGTCTGTCTTTCGACTGGCAAGGCTCTCGACCAGGGGTTGGCCTTGCTGGGCCTGGAGGAGCAGGCCTCACCCCAACAGGCGGAGGTCGCTTACGGGTGGTCGCAAGCCATAGGAGTGGTCCACAATCCGGCATAAGAGAGGAAGGAAGAGGGCTACGGACCAGCTCCCAGGAAAACCAGCAATAGTCGGCCCCAGAGACGTCCATCAGGGGAGGGTTCTCCTCCAACTGTCACTTAGGACACTATACGGCTGTGTGACTCTTCATATTGGAGCCCGGGGAGGGCGCTAGCAAAAGCTGTTCAGCTGGTGTGGATGGGCAATTTTCTAATGTTGTAATGGTTTACGGGGAAGGGGGAAGGCAGGGGTCTTGGAATGGGAATGGGTTTTCCTGCTTGGGTAGTTTCTGGGTTTGTTATGGAGTTCGGCTCTCGTGGAGAACTCACAAGGGGGGCTGAGAGCCAGTCGATCTCGTCTAGAAGGAGGGGTGGGGGTAGGTGGGGGGATGCAGGGGGGGGTGGGGAATAGATCCAAGGTCCAGTGCTGGACGGCCCAAACAATGACTCTCAGAGGGAGCGCATACTGAAAATACCATTTGGGGGGAGAGCTTGCAAGGCCCAATAGGCTTAATTAGGCCCCACATGAGGATGTCTAATGGCTAACTCAGAGGCTTTGAGGTTTCTCTCCTTAAACGTGAACGGCCTCAATTCCCAGGTCAAGAGGAGGAAGCTGGAGAGGTATCTAAGGCGGGAACAACCCCTGGTAGTAGCATTGCAGGAGACCCATGTTCGCATCAAGGACACCCACAGGATTAGATTCTGGGGCTACTCCCGACTGGCATAGGCCACGCAACCATGTAAGAAAAGGGGGTGTCTTAATTTCTCTACGAGACGGGTCAGGTGACAAAACAATCCTAAAAATAAAAGGCAAGGGAGGGGTCCTGCTCACATCGAATCCTGACATTGAGGGTGAATTCACTAAATTCTACACTGACCTCTATAGTTCAAGCCACCCCAAAAGCGCAGATCAAGAAGCTTATCTACGCGATATTGGCTGTCGACGCGTTTCGCAAGATGATAGAGATGCGCTGGAGGTAGAGATTACCAATGACGAAGTTAGGAGAGTTATTAATAACCTCCCGTCCAGTAAAGCCCCAGGCCCGGATAGGTATGTGTCTGAATTCTATAAGACCCATAAAGAAGTGCTAATCCCCATTTTGACCAAATTATTTAACTGCATAGGGTCCACGGGTCAACTCCCCAACTCCATGAACGAAGCCAAGGTGATCTTGAAACACAAAAAGGGTAAAGATCCGACTGACTGCGCACCCTACCGTCCAGTTGCGTGATAATCATTGACACCAAGATCCATGCTAAAGTCCTGGCCAATCGCCTTGAATCCATCCTCCCCAAATTAATCCACAGTGACCAGTCGGGCTTTATAAAAGGTAGGCAAACATCAGATAATGTCGGACAACTGGCACACTTGGTCGAAAAGACCCAGAAAAGGAATATCCCGGCCCTTCTTTTGGCGATTGACGCCGAGAAGGCTTTTGATCGGGTTGAGTGGGGGTTCCTGTTTGCGGTCTTGGGCAGAATGGGGTTTGGCCCAGGTTTCATTACACATGTGAGGGCAAATTACCAGAATCCAGTGATACGGCTGGCTATAAATGGTCACGTATCCGCTCCGATACGGGTGGGAAGAGGTACCAAGCAGGGCAGCCCGATGTCGCTGCTCCTTTATGCCCTGCACCTGGAACCGTTTCTGGAGTCGGTGCGAGCGGCTGAAGATATTAAGGGAATCCAGTTTGGGGGCGAGGATCACAAGATCACAGCCTTCGCTGATGATATGATTCTGGCTTTGACCCACCCAATCACCTCCCTGCAGGCAGTGGCAAGAGAACTGAACAGATTTGGCCAAGTGGCAGGCTTAAAAGTCAATGTCCATAAGTCTGAGGCGTTACCTCTTACCTTGTCACCCACCGCCATCCAAGACCTCAGCAGGGCCTATAGATATAGATGGGTAGACTCCTCGCTAAGGTATCTGGGTATCCATCTGACCAAGACCGTGGGGCAATTATATACAGCAAATTTCCCCCCCCCCCCACCCTCCTCCTCCAGAAGGTGAAATCGAAATTGGTGGATTGGGGCCCTCTTGAGATCTCCTGGTTAGGTAGAATCAACACTTTAAAGATGGCAATCCTTCCTCTGCTCCTGTATCACTTCTCAGCTTTACCGTTCCGAGTCCCCATATCTTTCTTTAAGGCCCTGCAAAGAATAACCAGCCGATTTGTCTGCAACCGAAAGCGTCCGAAGGTGGCGGCATCCATTATGAAAGCTTTGCTAGACCGTGGGGGAGTCGGTGAGCCTGACTTCCGAGTGTACTACATAGCGGCACAGATTAGAGTCGTTAGGGACTGGCAAAGGAATGATAGGGGTTAAGGTGTGGAGGTCGATGGATAGGGCGGTAGTGGGTAAAGATCTGGAGGCGGTACTGTGGATGCCGAAGCATGATAGGCCGACTAGAATGTATTGTAGTGCAATAACGTCGACAATAGGGGATGCCTGGGATCAAGCTATTGTGAGAGCCCAAATCACCACCTTCCCTTCCCCGTACACGCCCTTGTGTGGTATCCCGCAATTCACCCCAGCGGCTACGAATTCGCAGAACTTTGACCCATGGTTCCAGGGGGGCTGTCGGATGTTGCTGGATATGATGGTAGGGGGGCGAGGTGAAAAAATTTGAGCAGACTTCGGTGTTGGGGAGAAGCAGAGCTTTTCGTATCTTCAGATTAGGCACTGGATCTCTCATCCCGCAGTAAGACAGGCGGCTTCTCGTTCCCTTACCCAGTTTGAAAAATATTTAGACACAGACACGGATGACAGGGGGGTGGTTTCGTCCATTTACAAACTTATGAAACAGGGAGAAGCTGTACATTCCAGGAGCTATATGGTCAAATGGGCGCAGGATGTTGGGGGGGACATAGAGGAAGAGGAATGGGTCAATCTTTGGTCCCAAGTATCGAAACTGGCAAGATCTATCCAAATCCGCGAGATCTGGTTGAAGCTGATATTGAGATGGCACCTAACCCCACTAAGGTTAAATGGAATATACCCCACGGTATCATGCTATTGCTGGAGGGAGTGCGGCGCAGTGGACTCCTAGGCTCACATTTGGTGAGAGTGCCCGAAACTCGTTCTTTTTTGGTCTTTAGTTCAGCGGGTGGTGGCCCAGGTGTTGCGGGTCCAGCAGAGCTGTGATACAGGGCGGGACATATTAGGCCTTAATGGAATGCTGACAACCCTGCCCACCAGAGCAGACCGCAAGGTGTATGTGATAATGATGTCGTCGGCTGTACTGGATGTGGCTAGAAAGTGGATGTCAAGGGACCCTCCGCAGGAACACGAGTGGGTTGCGAAACTGTGGTCAATGGTGGCAATGGAGTGGCTCACTTACTCGATCCAGGGGGCTCATATGCCCTTCATCTCGGACTGGGCCAATCTGTTGTCATACTTAAAAGCGGGAGCTTGCCGCGCCTGGTGTCCCAAAGCTATGGAACTATTGGGCATAGTTCGCCCTCAGGATGAATCAGACCTGTGAAGTCGCGTGTGCTGCGTTTTGTTTTTTTTTTTCTCTAGGCCATTTACGGCCACTGCTCAAAGCTCTACCCGGGCTGCTGGGTTGTTTTAGCATGAATAATGTATCTAATTTGTTTCTTGAAGATGAGCTGTCAGCAAACCTATAGGATCTGGGAAGGGGGGAAAGGGAGGAAGGGAGGGGGGGAGTTGTTGTTGGATAAAAGGGGTTTGTAAACTTTCATTGCTTGTTGTATTGAGAAACGCTAATAAAAGCTTATTGGAAAAAAAAAGACCTTCCTTCTGTACAGAAGCAGGAAAATTGCTGGTTGGATATCTAAGCCGAATACCCATTTCACTGCCAAAGCGTGGTCAAGGATAGTCTGGAAATGGACCTTGGTCACATCTCAATCTTGATATATTGCTCACTTTTTCCACATAACTAATATCTCCGGAGGATATCTAGAGATTAAATGAGCTTTGCGATTACTACTGTTAATCAACCTGCATGATATGGCATCCCAAAGAGGGCTGGGACTTTCTGGTATGATATGAGCAGTTGGCAGGATAAACATTGTGTCTCGGAACATCAAACATTTCTACATCTTAGTTTCGCCAGAAGTAGGCCACTGTTCTTATATCGGTGGACGGCAGTTTAAGTGAAGAATCCACCGCACTTTCAATGCATTCATTAATACAGAATCACACATCGATGAGTGTCAAAGTGACATAAATTACCAGTCCCTTTTGCAGCAGTGCCAGAGCAGGCTGAGGTCTCAAATGGGCATTTTTATTTCATATTGTCATAGTTTGTGTGTGTGAGGTGGTCAAAGAGGCAGCAGAGCCAAAGGAGAACCCTATGTTAATATGTAAACCCAGCCAACAAAAGGTTCAAACAGCAGTTATAAGTAAAACTACATGTCCCATAAACCACCACGAGAAACGGAAACCAGGCGGGGGCAGGGACAGGAATAACAAGGGAAAATGGTATAGGTACAGTCCAGTCGTGCCATACAAAGATAGGTACACACAGAAACGTACAGGGTGGAAAGGTCAAACAGTGCATGAAACTAGGTGGCAGGGGGGAATAAAATGCACTGCAGGTGTGGGAAGTGGCCGGGAAAGATGTGTGGAAGCTGAATGGAAGGGAGGAGCAGGGTATGGGTTAAAGGTGGGAGCTGAGGTCTCACCAGGTGTTTCTGATTACAGCCAGGAGCCGAGACGGAGACCAGAGTGGACTGGGAAGAATCCACGAGTGATTTACACTGGGCGTATTAAAAGGCTCACGGAGAGGCACAGCAAAGATCCTTATCAGAGGCGGATTCACTGAGGAACAATGCTGGCCGTAAGCCAATAAAGGAGGACAGGGCATTCCATGTTTTTTCATTTCTTTTTGGTTTATTTGCAACCCAGTTGAAAGTTGGACGGACTGAAAGCTAAGCGTCCGTGAAAAGAATAAAGTGGACATTATTATTTACTCATTTAAACAAGGTGAGAAGCTGAGAAGAGACTTCTTTTGGAACTCTGAATTTGCTTAGCCCTTTCACGGAAACCCGAGCCAAGTAAAACAAAGCAAACAAAGCAAGTGTTGCTGTTTAATTTGAGGGGCTGTTGGAAAGTTTATCACTGCAATAAAACTTGAATTGTTAACCCTGCATCAGACTACAGTCCACTATTTTACAGTGGTGGCAGCGGTGGGATTCAAGAGAACGCCCCAGCAGAAAAAATAGAAGCTGTGGTAAAGGCACTCGCAGAAGGGCAGCAGCAGCTGCAACAACTTATACAAGTGCAAGGTCATCAGGCGCAGGCAGACAGACAAGCACTCCTACAGGCAATACAAGTGCAAAGCGCTGGCCAAGAGCAAGGACGGGAAGCTTTAAGAATACTGGGAGAAGCAGTGGCCACGACCCTGATGCATCCAGTAATACCGCCTACGGTATTACAAAAATACCAAGTAGGAGAAGACCCCAGTTTTTTCTTCGTACATTTTTAGAGAATAGCCAGAGCAGCCCAATGGCCACAGGACAGATGGGCCTTCTATCTAGCCCCCCTGCTCACGGGGGTAATGCAGGGGGCATACCAAGCGGCTAACCCCTCTGGAGACACTCCTTATGCCGAGATTAAAAAAACTGTGTTTGAGAGACTCGGTATGGATGAAGAATCTTACAGACTCAAGTTTCAAGAAACCCGCTTGAAACCCGGCGAAAGCCCAAGACAATTGTTCTACAAAGTGCAGGATTTGGCGGAAAAATGGCTGCAACCCAGAACAGCCACAGTAGGACAGATTAAGGATAAAGTAATGATGGAACAATTCATTGATGCCTTACCCGGACCCATACAGAGGTGAGTCAGGCTGCATCACCATCTGTCATTGGCCGAAGCAATCGATGTGGCAACAGCCTATTAGAAGGCAGGAAACACCAAACCTTTCCCCACCGCCCAATTGAGACCAAGTATGGAATCTTCCGCAGCGGAACTTATAAAGTGCCAGAAAACGAACCCAGGAACAAGGCTGATCCCCGACCCACGGGGCTGGCTTAAGCAAAGGAACGGCACCCCAGTGTTTCGAATGTGGAGAATGGGGTCATATTGCTCGATTCTGTTCCAGAAAAGCGAAACCCGAACCAATGCAAATCGGTCCATGCTAACGCAGGAATACAGAAGGAAACGATTACCGTATGTGATAGAGGTCACAGTGGATGGACATCCCCGTCAAGCAATGATGGACAGCGGAAGCCGGCAGACGGCCATACAGCCCGATGTGAGCGAGCAAGATTGCAACCAGGTGAGAACCATTGGCATAAAATGCGTGCATGGGGATGTAAAAGGGTATCCAGCCAAAGACATTGTGTTGGGGTTACAGGGGCATGAGATACCATTCAAAGCAGCCATTATTCCTACCCTGCCCACCCCGGTGCTAATAGGAACAGATAAACCTGAATTCGATAGATGGTTAAGAGAAGCCCCGTTTTCAAAAACTTAACTGTTGGGGGCCGGCAGTCGGGAAAAATTATCAAAAACCCAGAAAAGGAGAAACCGAGGGAATCATTTCCATTATAGACTAGAAAGTGGGGGATCATATGCCTTCATTTCGAACAGAGACCGGGCTGGATGAAACACTAAAAAAGGGCCAGAGAACAAGCGCTAGACACTAGCGGGATCAATCTGACTACTCCCTACTTTAAAGAGAAACAGGGTTTAATATATCGAGTAACCAAAGGCTCGGATAACATAGAGAGGGAGCAATTGTTGGTTCCCCAGTCTTACAGGAAAGGGTTGATTCAGCTGGCTCATGACCAAACCAAAGGGGGATACCTAGCAGAGAACAGGACTATAAAAAGGGTGTTGCAAAATTGCTACTGGCCCGGAGTCTATGCTGAGGTAACAAGGTATTGCCAAGAGTGTGCTACATGTCAGAAAACAAGCCCCCATATACCGGCACGAGCACCATTACAAAGAATGCCCTTGATCAAAGAGCCATTTCAGAGAATAGGGCTAGACATTGTGGGTCCAATGGAACCTACCAGCCGAGGATACCGGTTCATTCTAGTGGTAGTGGACTATGCCACTAGATACCCCGAAGCTTTTCCCTTAAGGGGAATGTCTGCAAAACAAGTATGTGATGTACTTTTGCCATACTTTGCTAGAGTGGGAATTCCCCTAGAGATTGTGACAGACCAAGGACGTAATTTTATGTCAAGCGTCATGAAGGAAGTATGCAAGACCCAGGACATCCCCAGATGGATGGGCTGGTGGAAAGATATAATAAAACCATCAAACAAATGATAAAAAGAACAACTAGCCCCACTGGTCTGGGGTAGGAGAAAGTTCTGCCATGGGTGTTGATGGTTCTACGGGACACTCCGCAATTCTCAACGGGGTATTCTCCATTTGAATTAATCTTTGGGAGACAGCCAAAATCTATTTTGGGATTACTGAAGGACACTTGGGAACAACAGGAAGAAACAACCCTAACTGAGTATGTTCATGAATTAAGAGACCACCTGGGGAAACTCCGGGACTATGCTCAGGAAAACCTGGGGCGGGCTCAAGAAAAGCAAGAAAAATATTATGATAAAGGAAGCAGACCTAGGACGCTTAAAATTGGAGACAAAGTGCTGGTGTTATTACCCACTCACACAAACAAAATGCTCGACCAATGGAAAGGCCCATACAGCGTCCCAAAGGTATTGGGTCCAGTTAACTATGAGGTAGAGCAACCTGACAGACAAAACAAACATCAGAACTATCACATGAATCTCCTCAAGTTATGGAAAGAAGGGGACGCGACAATATTGTGTACAACTCTTGCAGAGATGTCGGTCCCAGAACAAATGGTCACAAACTCGACTGGTAGCATACAAGATGTGGGCTTGGGGGAAGAATTGAGTGACGGACAAAAAGCTGAGTTATTTTCCACCTTAGGCCATGTAGCGGAGGCGTTCTTTGGTCTACCTGGAAGGACCCATATGACTACCCACTCCATACCAACCGAGGCTGGCAAGATTGTACGACTCAGGCCCTACAGAATCCCCGAAGCAAAAAGGGGGGGCAATAGCACAAGAACTAGATAGCATGCTGAAACTAGGTACCATTATTCCCTCCAAGAGCTCATGGTGTTCGCCTGTGGTACTTGTTAGGACAGTTTTTCTGAAGTCCAGTTAAGGGCCTAGTAAAACCATTCAACTGAGGCAGTACAAGACTCCACTCTTAGTATAAGACTGTACCACCTGAGTACATGGTAGCGTAGGCAGAGCAGCCAGGCTTATCTTAGGAGGGAGAGAGGGCAGTAGATACAGTACAAGTGAAAATTGTAATACAAATGATCCAAATAAAAACTGAAACACTATGTATTATAAAAATAAAGGATTTATTTAAATACAAGTAGGCCCAGATAAATCTAGGGGTTAAGTAAATAATGAAACATTATATGAAATCACAATATAACACAACACTATACTTGAAAGTACACAGACCCAAGTATAGACCTTATTTGGAACACCTAACAGTAGTTCTAGGGAAGTCAAAACCTTGTTATACACATTTAGTATAGGCCAAGCCTATTCTTTGGGAGTAGAAGACCAATGGTTACTTTTAGATTACGTTTGGTAATACAAGGACAGTAGGCCCTTCCAGTTATACAGTGACTCTTGGAACAAATCACATAAACAGTCAACTGGACAATATACTTTTGGTGAATAGTCAAACACTTATTCTAGGTGCAGTAAAAACCTATAACTACTTTGGTCATAACACACAGTTATACCAGGTGAGTAATACCTATGGATGTAATGTACAATTACAGATGCTTTGGAAATCAGGGAACCCCAGATTGAGATAAGCAATAACTCTTGTAACTTGTTTTGGATGGCACACCACTAACACAAGGTAAGTAAAACCCACTTACTTTAACTTCACAATGAAGGGGAAAGTAAAACCCAATGTCACACTTTACTGAATAGATATTCTAGGTAGGCAACAACCTAATGTAGACTTATTAACGACAGCTAGCAGCAAGTCAGGGGAAGCAAGACCCAGTTGGGGGACACTCATACAGTTATCCTAACAGGACTAACCTGGTGATACCAACAGTTGGAGGACACTCATACAATTACCCTTCAGGAATAATCTGGTGAAACCAACACATTACTTTTGTAAAGAGGCACAACCTAATCACAGGAGAGTAAAATACCTTCACATCTACTTTCTTTTAGACTGGCAAAACAGTGGCTAAGGAAGGAAAGATGTTAACCATACTTTTAAGAATAGTGCATCACACATCCAAGATCAGTAAGAACTTTTGTAACTGTTCACTCTTAGAATTACAGTTACCAACCAACTCTTTACAAGTAAGTAAGAACACTTGATTTATTTTCTAGGCAGAAGTCCCAATCCCTTCAAAGTCTTTTCCCTTAGAGCATGAGTGTTCTCAGTGGCAGAAGGGGGGTCACTAGGACTAGTGACCAACAGGCAGTGTTAGAATAAGTTCTTTAGTAGCAAAAGCCAGAGTTTCCTTAGGAAAACTGGGCAAACAAGTGAATACTTTACTTCTAGGGTTAGAATAGGGTCCAGGGGCTTCACCGAAGACACCCCAGCAGGATTCTAGCAGTGGGACTTGGTGTACTGGACGAGGGACCTCCCAATCACAGAAAACACCCCAGGACTACACAGAAATCCCAACAGGCTTAAGGTAAGTATATACCCAAGCCAACACAGTACCTCAGCAATGAAGAAGAGATTGCAGCAGGAGAACTTCAGGGACTGCAGCCAAATACCCGGTCACTGGATTCCTTGTCCTGGAGACTGAACACAAGACCTCAGAAGGGACTTTGCAGCAGGGATCGATGAAGAAGGCTCTAGGCAAGATTTCTCTCGCGGCTGAATGCGGTTCTGCGGGTTTGGCGCCTTTTCAAGGGGCACAGATGAAGACAGAAAATCGCGGTTGAATTCTCGTCGTTTAAAAGGTCCAGCACTCTTGTGAGGGGACTTTTTGGACTCGATTCGTGTCTCTGGAGATAGACCAAGATGCCCACGAAGTTTCAGCGAGATTCGGAATTCGGAAGACCGTGCACCGCACAGTGGCAGGAGGTCCCAGGGTATTGGGGTATTGCAAAAATGCAAAGTCGCAGCAACCCGTGGGATGGCTCAAAATGCAGGTTGTCTTGAGTCTAGTGGGTCTCACCAGGCTCTGGGTTCGGGTCGTCGTTTTCGGAGACCCCAGGTCGATCGGAAGGAAGGGCTGCAGCAGGCTCCGGTTACAAAGCAGGCTCTCCGGCCGCTGGAAATCATTCCCGCCGCTTTTCCTTCGTCATCCTCTTCGGTTTTTGGTTCCAGTGGTCGACATGACTTCAGCTTCCAGGTTTCCAGTATTTATCAGGAACTGCAACACAACCTCTGCATTGTCTCCCCGCATTTTACAAGAAAGGGGCGTTTGGCTGTCCAATCAGGACAGCCAACCCCCCACTGGGATTTGGTCCAGTTGAAGGAAGACCTAAGACAAAGGAGGGGGAGGTTTGGGACCCCTCCCCCACTTCCTGTGCTTACAGACTGACTGGAGCCTGGGCGGGGTGTCCAGGGGACTCCCGCCGAAGACAAAACTCAAACAAAGGATTTTCCCGCCCTGGATGTCAGGGGAAGGAACAAGAAACGACAAGAAACACTAAAATGGTAGAAAAAGAAGACGGGGGCCATTTTGGTAAAAATGAGCACCCTTAGGTGCCTTTACTGCAGCTGTCATTACAGCACGCGGTAAAGGTGCACCAAAGTAGTAAAAGGTATCACTGCCACCAGCCATTAAAGGTAAGCTTGTCACTGTAACAGAATTGTTACAGTTTAAATGTAAAAGGGGATACATTGTATCTCCCCAGCACTCCACATAAGGTGGGGTGTGCTGGTTTCACAGAATAAAATGTAAAAGGGATCCAAAGATCCTTTCTACCCTTGGGAACTGTAGTTCACTCAAGGTTAGCACAAGAAAGTTAAATGGGGAGCCCCTAGGGCAACCCAGCAACAACAGGCACTTATTGCCAATAAGTTGTTAGACATGATAACTTTAAAAAGACACTATGGAGAGTCTTAAAAATGACACCCATAAAAAGAGTTAGACAGGTGAGTGTGGAAAAAGGTTCCCACTCACTGAGGTATTAATGGAAAATATCTCACTAGAAAAGCAAAAAGTTCTGGAGTTGAACCAGGCAAGGAAGATTTACCAGCCCTGTGGAAATCTTACCTAACAGTACTAGTACCCAAACCAGATAGTACCATCCATTTCTGTGTGGACTTTAGGCAACTAAATGCCATTTCCAGGTATGAAGCCTACCCAATGCCCGGGATAGATGAACTAATAGAGAAACTGGGAACAGCCTCCTTTTTGAGTACCTTGGACTTAACAAAAGGATATTGGCAGATACCTCTCAACCCAGCAGATCAGGAGAAAACAGCCTTCTCCACACCTCAGGGATTATTTCATTTTATGGTGTTACCACTTGGGTTACACGGGGCTCCTGTCCCTTTTCAGGCCTTAATGGACAAGATCCTAAAACCACATGAGCCATACGCGGCCGCCTATTTGGATGATATAGTGATTTTCAGTAAACCCTGAAAGGAACACTTAACACATCTAACCAAAGTAATTCAATCCTTACAAGAGGCAGGACTGCACATCAACCCCAAGAAAACCAAGCTGGCAGCTAAAACAACCAAGTATCTGGGTATTCTGTGGGAGGCGGGGTGATCACACCATTGGTCGAAAAAATACAGGCCTTGAAAAAATTGAAAATACCGGAAACCCGGAAGGAGATCCGAGCCTTTCTAGTGTTCGTGGGGTATTACAGAAGATTCATACCGCATTTTTCTACAATAGCAGCCCCGCTGACAGACGCCTTAAAAACCAACCTGCCATTTCAAATCACTCCAGACGCTGTGCAAGCTTTTCACCGATTGATACAGCTAATATCAACCCAACCAGTCCTAAATTGCCCGGACTTCTCCAAGGACTTCTATTTACAGGCAGATGCGTCAGGATGTGGTCTAGGAGCAGTGCTATCTCAGGGAGCAGAACAAGACCTGTGCCCTATAGCCTTCATCAGTAGAAAACTCCTCCCTCATGAGATTCCATACTCCACCTTAGAAAAAGAATGTCTGGCCATAAAGTGGGCAGTTGAATCCCTTTGTTATTACTTACTGGGACGAAAATTCTCAATTTTTACAGATCATGCCCCTCTCCGCTGGCTCGCCACACAGAAAGACTCAAACCATAGGGTCCTTAGATGGTTCTTAACACTTCAGCCCTATCAATCTGTTACAGTACATAAACCCGGGAAATATCAGCTAGTCGCTGATTACTTGTCCAGGTCCTTCAACATGCCCGAACGGCCTGGTTCCCTGGGGGGAGTATGTGAGGTGGCCAAAGAGGCAGCAGAGCCAAAGGAGAACCCTACGTTAATATGTAGACCCAGCCAACAAAAGGTTAAAACATCAGTTTTAAGTAAAACTACATGTCCCATAAACCACCATGAGAAACGGAACCCAGGAGGGGGCAGGGACAGGAATAACAAGGGAAAATGGTATAGGTAAAGTCCAGTCGTGCCATACAAAGATAGGTACACACAGAAACGTACATGGTGGGAAGGTCAAACAGTGCATGAAACTAGGTGGCAGGGGGAAAGAAAACGCACTGCAGGTGTGGGAAGTGGGCGGGAAAGATGTGTGGAAGCTGAATGGAAGGGAGCAGCAGGGTATGGGTTAAAGGCGGGAGCTGAGGTCTCACCAGGTGTTTCTGATTACAGCCTGGAGCCAAGACTGAGACCAGAGCGGACTGGAAGGAATCCACAAGTGATTTACACTGGGCGTATTAAAAGGCTCACAGAGAGGCACAGCAAAGATCCTTATCAGGGGCAGATTCACTGAGGAAGCCGATAACAGAGGATAGGGCATTCCGTGTGTTTTCATTTCTTTTTGGTTTATTTGCAACCCAGTTGAAAGGCGGACGGGTGGACTGAAAGCTAAGCGTCAGTGAAAAGAATGAAGTGGACATTATTATTTACTCATTTAAACAAGGAGAGAAGCTGAGAGGAGACTACTTTTGGAACTCTGAATTTGCTTAACCCTTTCACAGAAACCCAAGCCAAGTAAAACAATGCAAGTGTTGCTGTTTAAATTGAGGGGCTGTTGGAAAGTTTATCACTGCAATAAAACTTGAATTGTTAACCCTGCATCAGACTACTGTCCACTATATTACAGTGTGTTTTTTTTTCTACCATGTAAAACAGCGAGATACGTTTCTAGCATATGGACTATTTTGTAAAGCGCGAAGATTAATCTCCTATTTTGAAACCCTGAATACTTAATGCATTGAGCTCCTTTCACTTACAGTGGTGGCTCCCAGCACATGCATTTGTTCTGGAGTGTTTGTCAATATCAGGTTTTTATTTCCCTTGTAATTCGATGAAAAAAACAGCCCTAGGGAAGTTGTAGAAGGGAGTACTTATGGTAAATATATAAATACATATACTTTTTTCAGTGACTAGTTCCCCATGTGGTTTCATGGCCAACCCCCTCCCCTGCTTCCTCTTTGTGGGCACAATTCTATTTGACCACAATCTCGGATGGTGGGGAAAAAACCTCATCATTCGCAGTAAACAGATTATAGTTAGAAGCACCCGGTATATTCTCCGACTCCCGCCTGACCTGTGACTTTAATCATGTGCCAAGGTAATCTCGGTGACCAGACGTGCACCACTTTGATCGAATGTAGTAATTCATGAATGTTTGAAGACTACCTGTATAACACTACTTCTCCAACATTGGATCTTTTATAGATTCACATGCTTGAATATTCCCTGTCAGACTGGGAATCCTTGGTAAATTAAATAATAATTAATATATTAAAAACTTTCCCTTGGGAAAGGGAGGAAAGCTACACCCAGAGAGCCCTATTGGGATTGTGTAGTCTTTCACTTGTGGAGTCCCTCTACCTTATGTTGGTACTTTTAGGCCCTAACCAATTATATGGCAGGGTTTAGGCTCCACCCAGTTAGCCATCTTCAGATGTTTCACCGTCTCTTACAGTACATGGGAATCCTTTCAGCTCTCTGAGCTTTTTCAAAATGTTTTCATAGTTTAACCCTGGTCTTTTACAACCAATTTAAGCTTTTCAGCTTCCTTCTTACAGGGGCTTCTTAGCCTTGCTCACAGAAGCCTGCATTATTTCCACACACTCCCAAAAAAGTTGTGTGTTTGGATCACTTGCCTCTCCTCATCGCTGAACAATGCCACACTATCAAGGAGAAGACTTCTCTCTTCAAAGACTGTTTCCGGTGTAACACGGTCATCTTTGTGATGGACCCACACAAACTCTGCATCTAACCTCATAACATTCAGGCATGCAGTATTTGCCAGACATTCACCAAGAAAACCCTGGAGGACAGGCAGAGACTACTTTTACATTTGGAGAGCCAGCAAATGTCCTCAGATGAGGAATCCTGCAAGACTGCACCATCAACCTCCTCCAGGCACACTCAGAAGCAAGCTCACAAAAGGAGAGCTTCTTCAGTGGACAGAGCACACTCCCCACCAGCCATGGACAAGAAGGGGTGTGGAAAGTCCTCTAATGAACCCTCCAAAACCCAGGAGGCAATGGTGATGGGAGATTCACAAAAAGGTAAAGACATATCTTTTTCTTCTGACTCGTTAGCGAAGCAGTCGTCCACTGGGACACCTTCCATGACAAAGTTAGCCATCAACTACTGCCTAACCAGCATCCTCGTCGACGAAGTCATCACTGTCGTCAAAGGACTCGTCAACGAGTGGAGCAAGTAGTCGATGAAGAAGGCGTCCTCATCAAGGAAGCACTTGTCAACGGCGAAGTCCTCCACAGAGAATCAGTCGACGAAGCTATCATCTACGGGTAGATCGTTGACAGAAAGCTCATCCACGGTAAGCTCCTTGACGCACAAGTAATCGTCTACCAAGCTTTCACCTTAGTCCACAGAGGAACCATTGACGAGCCGAATACGTGGTTTAACACCACCGTCTATACAAGGACCTACTGCGAAGGGCAGCAAGGAGCTTTAGCCTCATCCAGATGAAGTTTTAATCGTCCATTCGCAATTGGAAGGCTTAGAGAAGGTGCAGTTTCCCTCTCACCAATCACTGAAATGAATGAACTCCCAGATATCATCTTACAGGAGCAATTCTTAGAAGGGGAGGGACATTTACCAGTTCACCCCAAGGAAAATAGCCCTCACTGGCAACCTACAATGGAGGATGCTGTAGACCCTTTCGACCCTGCATTCTTACAATCCATGCGCAGGATTATGGAGGAATTCAATAGGAGGCAAAGGGCGAGACACTCCACACAGTCAGTCTCAGCAGATAGACAACTGCAAAGCACCTCACGTATGCACCGCGATCAGAGCAGGTCCTCTAAGGACTGCACGCCTCACTGCTCACCACTGCCTCATCAGTCCACTTCAAGGGACAGCTATCAGGGGCACGAGCTCCATCAGTAGGCGCTCATAGCGCAGAGGAGGAGGCACTTCCCCAACGCCCCCAATATCTTCTCCACAAAGAGCAAGATCAACTCCCTCAATATTGGGACCGGAAACTCCTGTTCACTCCGAAGAAGAATGGGAACCTGATGACTGATTCAAGGAGTTCTCCGACAGGCAGGAAGAAGAGCCTAAGGAGGGCAAGCTTCCACAGGACTCCCCTCACACAGATCAAGATGACTGGGAGTCAGTGATCATTGAAGAACAGAGAAAACGGGACTCAGTGGGGGTTCATCACCTCAGACGATATGGTATCTTTCCATACAATCATGGCAAAATCAGTAGATTCAGGTTGCTACTGAAGAAAAAGCGTTGGTTCTCTATGAACACAGGGACAAGAGGCGCCGCACCATCACTACAATCCCTATTTTGGAAACCATCTGTGATGCAGGTGTGAAGATTCTTGCTACACCACTCTTCACCCCAGCACTAGTAGCTAGACTGGAGAAAAATTACAAGACCCCAGACTCGGCCCCTTTATGCCACAAAGGCCATCCAAAACCAGACTCATCACCATAGTAGCAAGAACAAGGCTGCAAAACCTGGCTTCCCCCTTCACTGTTCACTGGATAAAGAGGGACGTAAGCTAGAGGCCATTGGCCACAAGGTTCCAACAGCGGCATCGCTTACAGTTAGGGCAAGTAACGCCGTGGTCATGATGGCTAGATTTGACAGAGAGCTATGGTTCTGTATGTCTAAACTGGGAAAGCAGCTCCCGGAAGATTGCTGATGGTGAGGCAGCCTCGAATCAAATGATAGACACCTTGGTGGACACCAGTCACTGTGGTTTCAGGCAGATAGCACAAGGAACAGAACTCGGGCGCCAAGCCTGGATGAAAGCCACCAGTTGTAGACCAGAGTTATAAGCCCAAATCTTGGACATGCCCCTTGATGGTCAAGACTTATTCAGAAAAAAAGATTGATGATCACTTAAAGGGAATCAAGCCCATCACGGGCACTGCTAGAGCAAATAGCTCTTTAAAAGACAAAGACAAGGACCGACGTTCCTTTCGAGGCAACAGCACCAAATACAAGTCTTATAGAACATCCTACCAGGGTCAGGCACTTTCCTCAAACCCATACCAGTCGGGGGGGGGGAGGCAGATACTAACAGGGTTAAAACAGGTACCTTCACCCCACCCGCCACCAAAGAAAAAACGTGATGCGGCTGCAACAGTTAAAGGTAGAAGCCACCAAACTACTACAAAAAGCCGCAATAGAGAGGGTACCTCCTCCTCAAAAGATAAAGGGTTTCTAGTCACATTTCTTCCCAATGCAAAAGTAAAATGGTCAGTGGCGCCCGATCCTAGACCTGCGGGCCCTCAACAAATTGGTTTGCCGACTAAAGTTGAAAATGACTTCCCTACAATCGGTTTTCCCTTGGCTCAGGAAAGACTATTTCCTCACCACTCCAGTATCGGAGGATGCATATTTTTACATTCCCATCCATCCAACACACAGAAAATATCTCCGGTTCACAGTCAGCAACCAACACTTCCAGTTCAGGGCACTGCCTTTTTGACTAAAATCTGCACCAAGAGTGTTCACGAAATGCTTAGCCCTGGTAACCGCCCATCTCAGGCGCTCAGGAATCCAGGTTTTTCCTTACCTGGACGATTGGTTAGTGAGAGAAACCTCCCAAAACGCAACGTCTGCAGCAATGGAAACAACATCATTACTTCTGCAGGAGCTAGGGTTCTCAATCAACGAGGACAAGTCCTTGCCTCTTCTTGCGCAAACAGTGATCTTTCTGGGGGTAGACCTCGGTACTCGAGTCTCCAGAGTGCGCCCCTCAGCAGGCAGGGTGACTGCAATGTAAAATCTCATTGCATGGTTCAGAGACAGGACAAACTCTGTCAGGCAATACAAATGTCTTTTGGGCATGATGTCATCCTGTATCTTCCTCATACCAACCTGCAGGCTAAAGATACGACCGCTTCAGGAGGAGCTGGACAACCAATGGACACAGCACAGCATATCATGGGAAGACATTGTTCACCTCATCCCAAGTTTTAACAAGGCTCTCAGATGATGGGCAAGCCACCCCAATCTTCTTTTTCAATCCCCTACGTCCACCCTGCTAACTGAGGATGGACGCCTCACTCTCGGGGATGGGGAGCTCATCTAGACAACCTCCAGGCCAGCGGTATATGGTCACCAACATATATGTGCTAAAACTCTGGGCCATTCGGTGGGCTCTATAGCCCTTCCTTCCAGTTTTGACGGGCCAAATGGTGACAGTGCAGATGGACAACACCACAGCGATGCACTACACAAACAAACAAGGGGGCACGAAAACCAAATCCAAATTTGACCGGGGAGGATAGCTCAGGGGAAGCAAGACGACGAGGGGCAACATGGGTTAGATCCCTGGGTCTGCGCTGGGTATTAAAGGAATAGTGAAGTCCCTATGTAAAGCATTGAGCAAATTAAGCTCAAACTTAAAAATGGAAGCACTTGGAGGCCTTTGTGAAATGGATGCCTCCTGTGCTTGCCCTTGCGGCACTAATGAAGCAAAAGCCAGCCAGCTGTAATAAACAAAAGCTACCACTGGGTGGCTTTTGCTTCATTTGTGCCAGAGGACAGAGACCTGAGACTGCGGCAGGAAAGCTGCCTCTCGGTAAGTGCCTATTTCTTAATTTCTTAAGCACTAGCTGCGTTTTATTTTCTAAGTTTTCCGGGTTGGAAGAGCCAAAACTTAGAAAGAAAACTGCAGCTTTTAAAACGTTGTATTTGTTTGTGGTAGCTTCAGCTTGGAGCCCCCTGGTCTCCAAGCTGATGCTACCGCAAACATAAATACAACGTTGTTGTATTTAAAAACGCTGCAGTCCGAGCCGAAGGAGCCCGAGAAACTTAGAAAGAAAAACCACAGCGTTTTTGAAATACAACCGCGTTGTGTTTCTGCCTGCCGTGGCTATCACTTTGAGTCTCCCGGGCAACCCCGGGAGACTCAAAGTGAAAGCTGCTGCAGGCAGAAACACAACGTGGGTGTCTTTTGAAATGTCTCAGTGCTTCTCACTCCCCCAGGGAGAAATAAAACGTTGTTGTATTTGTAAATGCTGCAGTATTTACAAATACAACAAAGTTGTTATTCTGACTGCGGCGGCTTTCGCTTGGAGTCTCCTGGACTCCCTCTGGGTTGGGGGAGCCCAGGAGACTCCACGCGAAAGCCGCCGCAGTCAGAATAACAACTTTGTTGTAGTTATGATTTCCGTGGTTTTCCAACCACGGCAATCACAAATACAACAACGTATTTTTAATTGCAGCACCTCTGCTTTTTTCCTTCATTTTACGTTTTCTGTGCTTCCCTGGGCTTGGGGAGCACCAAAAACGTAAAATGAAAGTGAAGGCAGCCTCCTCAGCTCTGCTCTGGCTGCAGTAAGCAAAAGCTCCCAGTAGGGAGCTTTTGCTGCATGTTTAGTGCCACCAGGGCAGAGCTGAGGAGGCTGCCTGAAATGGCAAAATGGATGCTCCCATGCAAACGCTTTGAGCCTCGTTTGCTCAAAGTGTTTACATAGGAACTTTCATTCAAAATATGTTTAAACTATGTTTTAGACTATTGGCCATCTTTTTAGCCAATAATATTTCTGAGCGCACTATTGCTTTAAGTGTGTTATAAATAACCAATTACAAATACAACATTCTCTCGCAGGAAGCACAACTGCTCTGGAATTGGGCACTTCACCACAAAATTCACATGAGAGCGCACCACCTTCCTGGCTAGGACAACATCTTAGTAGACGAGCTGAGCTGGCACTTCCTACAATCACACGAGTGGGAGATCAACAACGAAGTTCTCAACCAAATTTTTCGCATGCGGGGGGGGGGAAACCTAGCATAGATCTGTTTGCAACTCACCACAACACCAAATGTGGTCTGTTCGCCTCCAGGCACCCGGAAAGACACTCCCAGGGAGACGCATTCTCTGTAGCATGAAAGGAAACATTATTATACGGGTTTCCACCGACACCCTTTTGCAGCTGCTGCGCAGAATGATCAAGCAGCCATGCACCATGATACGAATAGCACCGATGTGGGCATGCCAGATCTGGTACCCGACGCTCCTTCAACTAGCGATCAGGAAGCCTGCATATCTCTGACACCACTCGCACCTCTTATCTAAGCAGAAGGGTGAGCCGGTCAGTCTATCCATCAGGGTTGACTCCTCAGCAGAGAAAGTTTCACAACCTCACACTACACCCAGAGTGCTGGGATATACTATGGGATGCAAGAGCCCCGTCGAGAAGACTAACATATTCCAAGAAATGGAAACGGTTCAAAACATGGTGCCTAAAGACCAACACAGATCCCCTCTTGGCATCTGCGGAGCAAATACTACCATACCTCTTACACTAAGAGGGTCAAGCAATATCGGCTGTGGCCGCTTACATAACCAAGCCTCACCAGCTTTCCCTAGTTTCTCATCCAGCGGTTAAGACTTTTCTCAAAGGAATTGCACGCTTTTTTCCCAAACAAAGGAAAATTGCCTCCCGATGGAGCCTTATCACGCTACTAGCCGCATTAATGAGAGCACCATATGAGCCCATACACAGGTGTGATATAAAAATTCTTATCGTGGAAGATGGCTTTCCTTGTAGCCATCAGATCAGCCAGACACATTGGGGAGTTGCAGGCTTCATCTGCTGAACCTCTTCATCAATTTTCACAGAAATAAAATGGTTTTACGGCCTAACACTAAATGTATTCCTAAGATCGTGTCGGAAGCTATTCTGGCGGAAAGGATCGTTCTACCTACATTCTTCGGCAACCTCAAGACCACCGCCGAACGCACGCTACATTCCCTGGATGTGGCAAGAACAGTTCTACTTGAAACGGACCAAGGAGTTCAGAAACTCTAAAAGACTCTTCATCGCATTTGCGGGGCGAACCAAGGGCCAATGCATATCAAAACAGAGCCTGGAACGTTGGGTATCCAGCTGCTTCGCGCACTGTCATGAACTCGGAAACAACCCATTGCCAGCCATGCCCACAGCATAATCAACCAGAGCAAGGGCGACTTCAACTGCTTTTCAAGCGGGAGTGTCCTTAAAGGACATCTGCAGGGCAGCCACATGGATCACTCAACGCTTTTGCCCGGCACTACTGCTTGGAAGAAGACAGCAGGAATAAATCTGTGGTGGGACAAGCAGTGCTCCAGCATTTATTTGCTTAAGTAGGAGCAGCCTCTTGTTCCTTTTGTTGATTATTGATTAGCTGTTCCCACAGCATGCTTTATGTATTGGTACACGATATATGTATAGATATAGCACACGCACCTATGGTGCTACACTGCGGCTATAAAGCATCTTGTGAGGTCTACGACTGCTAGGTATTCTATTCAAGCATGTGAATCTATGAAAGCTCCAATGCTGGAGAAGTCTTAGTTACTTACCTGTAACTGTATTTCTCCAGCATTGGTATCTTTCATAGATTCACATGCGCCCACCTTCCTCCGCCAGTCAGTCATCGTTCTTACGGTTCAAAATCTGAAGATGGCTGACTGTGGTGGAGCCTAAACCCTGCCACCTCTTTGATTGGGCCCTAAAAGGACGAAAAGGAGGTGAGGTACTCACACACCCTACAGGGCCCTGTGGGTGTAGCTTCCTTTCCTTTCCCAAGGGAAAGTTTTTAATTTATACATTCCCTAATGACTGGGAATATTCAAGTATGTGAATCTATGAAAGATACCAAATGCTGGCGAAATACAGGTACAGGTAAGTAATGAAGTCTTTTTTAACATCCCTGATTGTTCAGAGGATCAAGGTGAACACAAGTGGCAAGACTTTGCCTTGCATGGCTGAGACACAAGCCCAAGCTTTACAGAAGAGCAAATAGTAATCAGGAGTTTTTTTAAAGTGGAACTTCGTGTGTGTGTTTTTCACAGAATATTATGTTTAAATTCTTCTCGTAAATGGTTTGAAATTATTTAATGTGCAGCAAATTGCTACATATTTCTTTTGTCTTACTGAAGTACCTTTTGTGCATTGTATTGTGCCTGTAATAGGGCCTTTTGCCTTGGTCCCAAGAGTCTTCTAAGTGTACCATAAAACGTCAACGTAAACCAATCATTGACCCTTCCTGTCTTTGTCCCCAGCTTTCATACCTGATTTGCGAAGGTGGTTTGAAGCATGCTTCTCAACTGATTGTGATGGTCTTAGGTCCTTCTCTAAATGTTATTCTTTGCAATTCTTTTGGCGGTGGCCTTAAATTCTCACCTGAACTAATCAATGAAGTTTCCTTTCTTCTTTTCTAAATATCCAACTCGCACATCAAATCTTGCTTTTCTTCCAAAGGTAATTTCAAACGTTCACTTAAGCCAAACAGTGACGTTTCTTGTCTTCTTTTCCAAAATCCATCCATTATATTCCTGGTCCTCTTTTACATATATCAAACTTAGTCTTTATTGCAAATGGAAAAATAGAATAGAATATTCACCAAACCTTAAGAGGGATGTGTTTCTGTTTCCTTTCGAAAATCTTACTTTTTGCATGTCTTCTGATGGTGTTCTCAAACTAATGCCTAAACCAATCAGTGGTCCTTCTCAACCATCCTCACACTTTAACTTGAGAAAGGAACATCAGTTAACAGCGTGCAGTGATCTGTCATTGACTCCATTAGCAGTGCTGTTGAATATGTTCCCGGAACCTTTAGTTTCTGGTGGTCGAAACAATAAGGTTACAAATGCAGATGATTCATGAATTGCATGGCCCCTTTACAGTTTTTCACTAGAATCCCTCTGAGATTTTTCTACCGTTGCAACTACTACATACAGGAAGTAACCTAACGAGAACAGCAGGTGGGCAAGTGGTACTGCTGATTTTCCCTTTGCCACTCTTGAGGGTTTCTAGTTAATTTTCTACAGTTGATAAGCTGGCACAGCTATGAGCTGGCTCTGTTATTTATCCAAAACTGCACGTTCTGATCAAGCCTTGTATTTTATTTTTTAGGGATGAACAATGATGTAGCGGCTATCTATGGTTTTCTATTTTGGCGGCACATTTATGGATATTTGCTGCGATGCAACATGTCTACTTCTCTTGATGCTTGGCCCGACTACCATCCTGCTTTAACAATCTAAGATGTGTCTGTATTTGGTCTGCCAACTCTACGTGCTTTTGCTAGCTATATTTTACTGTGATTAATTTGTTTGTGAGCTATTTTACGAATGCCATGTTTGTTCATTCATTGTTTTTAGCAGCATAGTCCTAGCCCACACTGCTATGTGACATCCTAAAAGAAAACAGTAGCAATGACACACGCTCCACGCAGTTAAAGCCCTCTTCTCTTTACCTATGCGCAGTACAGAAAGGTAACCATACAAAACATTATCGTAGAGTTTCCTGAATCAGGATTGAATTTAGTTCCAATGATGCCAATTAAGAGGTAAGCCAGCGGGGCAATGGCCACATTATTTTGGATGATATAGCAGAAATCTCCAGTGTGTATCGCCTTTTTCTCTATCCAGTTTGATCTTCTCTTCTTTACTAGAGTACCCTTCCTCGTCCAGTGTCTGAAGTACTTTTTTGTTTAAGTTCCTTAAAACTATGTTTTGGAATCCAACAAAATAAGAGGGGATGCTGGTGGAAGCACTGCAGCCTGAATTTGCTTTTGATTAGATTGCAACCATTTTAGTAATTAGAGGGCTCGACATGTTCTCTCATATTATTTATTGCTTGTTGTGATGAAGAATCAGCAATCTTTTTGTGCACCTCATGATTATTAAATTGGGCAGTCGAAAGATCGTTGTCTGGCAATTAGAGCGAACACACTTCCTCCAAGAATTGAAGATAAGTGGCGGTACAGCCACTTTAAATCCCTAAAAACAGGAAAATGTCCCCAAAATAAAAGCACAGGAGGAAACCCATTTCTAACAAAAAATAGGAAACTACGGAGACAGGGGTGGCTGGCCCTGCTTCTGCCCATACAGCTAATGCATCATTGAATCAATGCTACCATCTTCACAGGAAGGAGATCTTGTATTGTTTTACTGCATTATATGTAGAGAAGCTTTAGGGTAAAGATGCGCCTTTTAATGTGCGTGAGCTACAAGTGCTAAGAAGCCTTGATTACAAAAAGATACCTGTTTTAAAGGTAACCTATATTTTTACTTTCTTGACAATGCTGACGGTAATTACTTTTGTACGTCCTAAAAATAATTTTACCCACAACTTGAGAAAATATGGAGTAAAATACTCCCACTTATTATTTGGAGCACTGCTTCATCCACCCCACGGCTACCTATATAACATGGCTTTACTCTTTGGAAATGTGTGCGTACAGAAGCATATTAACCTCTCTTGGAATGTGGTCTTGTTATGATGGCATTTAATAACATCAGTCCCTGTAATTCTTTTGACCGACCTGCTCTAAACATTGGGCCACATATTGAAATGAGTGTTACCATGCCCTTGTGTTTGTATATTGACCTACATATTTGTTCCCCAGCCAATAGCAGCAGAGCTAAACTTTCTCTGTTATGCATAGCTGTGTTCCCACATGAAAGACCTGGATATTAAAGTGGAGTCATAATGTTGATCATTTTGTAAGCAGTAGTCTCTAAAATAGCTGCATATTTGAAGGCGGAGTATGCTGCAACAGAGCATTCCTGACAGCGAATGCTATAACTCTGCAAATTACTTGCAATGGAGTAAGCTTAGTAAGGCATGTCAAATTTGCAAAGAAACAGGACGAAAACACATAAACCCAATAAGACAGACCTGACCTCTTAATGAATCCATTTGTTAAATGTGCCTAATTTAACCTACCTTTGAATGTGAGTGAATGCAAGGGCTATTGTTTGAATGATGAGCTGTTGGTGAACCATTCTTGTTGTGACATGCCCAACATTTGACGTCAAAAATTGTTTACAGAGGTTGCCATGCTGGATTGTGAATGAAGCCTGGGAATGTTCACCATTGTTTCTACATAGCACGGTTGTATTTCTGCTTCTGGATACCATGTGTCATCTTACAATAGTCAAGACAAGTCACCACTGTCCCCCTGATAGATAACATGAGACATGTATGTCATTTTGTAACTTGCCTTAAAACCATATATTTGGCTGCAACTCTGTGTTTCACCCCATGGTATTTATTTATGGCCTGTTACAGTTGAATGTTTGGCCTTCCAGTGGCAGGGCACCATTTTAGGAGTATTCGGACCAAAAGGCGTTACTGTGAATGCTCATAACTATTCATCCATTTAGTGTAATGGGAATATGCAGCAGTACAGCTCCGAACAAAAATAGGCCATGTACATTCATGTAGAACCCTTCTCTTGTGCAGTCTCCTTGGTGTGAATCGCTCTGGAAGAAAATGCCAAGCAGTACTAAAGGGGGAGCACTGCTATAAGCAAAGAAGTCACTGAACAACAAAAATGTGAATTATTGTCTATCCAAAGGTGCCTGTGCCTTGAAGATAGCATTAAGAAAGAGCTATTCCCAGGAAGTTAACCGAGAAGACAAGGTTGCAATTTAGCGGATCCCCACAATAGGCCAATTTCCTGTGATTACCATTGAAATTTGGAGTGGAGTTGAAATTATTTATACGTTTTAACTTTCAACAGGGTTACTAATAACGCTAGCAAAACTATAGTCCTTATGGACGCTTTGAAGACCCGATTTCGACCATCATAATCTACAAATAATCTCTGTGTCATACGTGCAGTTTTCACCCCAGGGCAAACACATTTCGAAATCACCTTACATCACTTATACAGTTACTTTTGCACAGAGGTTGTTGGAGTCCTCGTACAAAAAAACAGTCATCATAGTCTCCTCTTTCACATGATAGTCCAATATAACCTCGTGCATGAAACCAGGATGAGTTCACAGAATCTCTCTAGTAGCGAAAATAGTGACCTGGCTTTTCAACATAGTTACCCTTCATTGATTCAGAAATCGCCAATAGCACAAAATGACTAAATACTCAATGCTAGACTTGGCCTCAAACAAGACTCTATACTGGACCCGATTTATTTAATTTGTTTTTAGCTGATCTCACTGAGACCTCGCGTAGTCCTAATGCTAATCCACTGTCAATGGGTGAGGTTAAGATCCCATGGATGCGCTAACCCCTCTGGCCTTACAACACTCTTTTGACCTGTTTCAACAAAATGTGACCATCAACAACCTTTCTTTTAGCATCACCAAAACCAAATCTATGGTCTTCTTCCCCTCGTAGTTTGGAAAAATGTCACCTAAAGTATGGCGACCAGTAGATACTTGGACAGATATAAAGACCTTGGACTAGCATTTGACCCACGTCTAAAGTGGGATAAGCATATGGAGGGACTTCGGTTAAGGTTTGCCAATTGACTGATCTCCTACATTGTTTTGCCAAAACTCATGCTGGCTACACATTGTCTGCATTAATACAAATGTATAAGTCAAATGTTCGCCCGGTGGTGCTCTATGGTATTGAAATCCGGGCACAGAGCATACAAGAAGTATTGAAAAATTGGTATCACAGACTCTAAAATCTATACTCAACCCACCACCTTACCTGTTCAGTATATTTATCTTGAGTTTTCATTTCCCTCAAGTCATAGTAACATTTTGATTAAGAAGCTCAGCGCTTAAGTTGCAGCAAGCGCCACTTAACTCATTATTAGAGCAAATGAAAGGGCAGGATTTGTCCGTTTAGTTACTTTGTCCTGTTGAAGGATCTATCTCTCCCAAGATAAAAATCTGTCATACAAAATCATCTATGACATGAAGCAATCAACAGTGGATCTACCTACCAAACGTTTGCCATAGGAGTACCTCTTGCAACTCAGTCTTAGAGGTACTGTTAGCAATTATCTAACTGCATATCCTTTTAATTGGATTGCTGCTAAATATCTTTGTATTCAATTTGACTTAATTCATACAAGAGAAGTGATTGATATAGAATATCTAAAAACTCATGTGACTGTAGTCTCTGTGGTGACTTAGTCTTGGAAACGGCAAACTATCTGCTGTTAGAGTGTGAATCTTTGGAGCAATTAAGAACCACCACATTATTAGCAAATGGAATCACTAATGAGATAATTAACATGAACACATTATGGACAGAATATTTTAAAGGTGACAATGTGCCACTGATTTATCGCATTTAAATAGTAGTGTGAAAATGAGACTGTATTTAAACTATTAGATTAGCACATGTTCCCTTTTATGCTGATAGAATTTTTCTTTTTTTTAAATCGGGTTCTTGTATAGCATAGAAGCAAATGTGTTTATTAACTTGATATATATCTTATGCCCATTCTTTTCTTTTATGGAACTTCACTTTTATAATATTAACTTTGGATGATATGTAAATTCTGTTATGGAAAAAGCTATTTATTTAGCTGTACTGCATCAATAAATAAATAAAATAAATACAAAAATGCAATGCTCTCCGTTAGGAGGGTTTTCACAACTACTACGGCAGGGTTCTGGGAGGCTAACATTAGTGGACCTGCAAATGTTTAATACAAAAATCTGAACTTGACTCTGTCTTGGTAATGAGGACAAGCAGCTAGGCAGAGACTAACGAGATCAGGGGGTTTGGTTTTGAGTAAAATTCACAGAGACAAGGGGTTGACTAGCAATAGATTGTCCAAACAGGTACATTCTGAAATACTGCATTTGTTTATGAACACATATGCATTAATAAAAGTTAAGTATAAACAATATGGTCACTTATACATTCAAAGTTTGGTGTCCAATCTGGCACACACACTACACTTTAGAATTCACTCAGTGGATATGATAGCGGTGTAACAAACTTTCAGAGAGGTGGGTGGAGATGTTAAACAATACAACATATGCCTTATATTAATGTAAGACAAAACCAGAAATGTAAACCTAACCCTAAAGAGTCCACGCCTTATAGTTGGAAAAGAGTTCACCAAAGTTAAAAGTAATTAGGCAAGTTTTGGATACTTGGGGGAAGATCTAAAGTATTTGAAAGCTCCCCCGTGTAGCTCAAAGGCATGGTAATACTATAGTCAGTAGAAGGAATTAAAAGTAAAACAAAGTTAGAAGAAGTGGCAGCTACCTAGCCCAGTAGTCCAATGGGGACTGCAGATAAGATCCCCAGACTCAGATTCCCCTATCCAAAGTCAGACCCAGGTAGCTGCACTGTAGGGTTTTACACCCATTGGAGTCACTGGGGAATGAGGGTGGGGTGACAAAACAGCTATGCATTTCTAACCCCTGGCCCACTGATTAAGACAATCCACAACACCAGCTAACCTAGGGCTGTTGCAACAACAGCTCTCACAGTCCATTCAGAGGTTGGTCATCCAAGGCTAGCCGGTGCAGAGGATTCTTTAGATGACAACTATGATAGCTGTTTCTATGGATTTGGTGGTTTCGCTCTGTCAGAAACCTTCCAGAAACGAATCCCTATCACTACCTGGCTGGGTTTGGCTGAAGTCTCAGAAAGTCCTTTGTGGTGGCTCCCACAATGTTTATTGACCGCCCAGGATACCATAGGCACAACAATGATGTGACCCAGCTCATGTTCTGCAGGCACAAAGACAGTGGGCCACAAAACACAGGATCCACCAGGACTCTCCTTCCTATTATCAGAGGACAGCAGCATCAGAGCAGCAAGGTCCCGGGCCCACGATGAGGATATACTACAAAAGTTACAACACCAGCTGCATGAGATTGCAGCAGCAGGAGTCGTCCCCACTTCAGATGCTGTGCTCGAGATACAGGAACACAAGCTCCAGAAGGACGACCTCCGCGCTTGTGGATTGCAAACATGTTGGGCCCACCAGTTCAAAGGTGGGAAGGTCTACCATGTTAAGTGAGAGCAGACCTTCACCTTGTGGTGGATAGCTTTGACATTTATGGTCCCAGCAACAGTCCTCTGTTGTCATCATCCTGCAGTGTCTTCGTCTCCAGGTATTTCGCTCCGGTGGCCGACTGCCAAAATGCCCCAGATCCCTTTCTTATATATAAAATCCTAGTGTGAGGGGGGGAGCCATTCCACCAATAGACAAACCTGCAACATTAAAACTGAGCAGCTGTCCAATTACGTACAGCCAGCTCAGGTACTGTCATGGCTCATTCAAGGCTAGCTTTTGTGTACAAGGATTTATTTATGCATTTTTTCCACCCACAGATTCCTCATCTTAGATATATATATTTCTGAGGCTTGTGGAATCTGCTTAGATCACATGCTGTGCATAGGCCGACATCTAGTGGAAGCTGCAGAGCATTACAGTTGTTTTCAGAATTCGAAAAAGGGACGTTGAAAGGGCCTTCCAGTAATACTATCCCTATAGTGATGTCCACTTTACCCATGGTCCTTCACGCATCATACATCTTCCAATGCTAGCTGCTTATGGAAATGTTTTGAGCCTCCAGGGGTTGTTATGCATCGTTGATGGGCTTTATGGGCTGTACATATATTGAGCCATTAGCACCCAATAACCTCAGTTCCTTTTTTCAAACTCTGTATGTTGTTCAGGAATGCCGCTATTATTTTTAACTGACCATCCGAATCCCAAGGTAGGCTTGTAGCCCTGCAAAGACTGCTGGAGGCAGATGTTGTCCTTTATCCCCACATGGTCTAGCTCTACGTCTTGGGAGATGAACAAGATACAGAAGACTATGCATGTGTCAGGCCATGCACGGAAAAGCTGTCCAGGAGCCTGCTGCTAAATTTTACACCTTCCTCCATAAGGGCGGAAAGCACACTCCCTCCAAATCTCCTGTTTCAACAAGGCTGATTTTAAGATGTGATGGGGTGGTACACTGCTTCAAACTTTAATGAAGTTGACCGGCAAGAGAAGCAGCAGCGTCACAATAGGTCTTGGTTCCACAACAATCGGTTTGAATGTCATTCATCCTCATTCACCAAAATGCTGTTGCATCTTATTTTCCAGGGATGATGAATCTTCTTTTAGAATCACCACCCTCTGAGGTATCGTTCTTCACTGGCTCTTGTAAGCCAGATCAGTGGAAGGAATTCAGGCAACAGATGTTGTACAACTTAGCCAAGGTGCAGCGACTTAGGTCCCAGCGCCAGTGGTGAAGCAAGGAGGCACTGTTTTTGGACGAGTCGACAGAGGCACCTCTTCATTCTGCAACCACATGCCTGCTGGTTTGGGTTAGGTTCAGTCACCCAAAACTGCTTCCCTCCAACACCAGACAACACCCACCTTTGCGGTCATTGCACAAGCACTGGAGTTTACACTGGTTCCAAGTGTCCAATTGTTCACTAAAATCAGGCGGGTTTTCAATGATGATGATCCCGTACCTTATCGGTTGAAACCCTTGTGTTCAGTAGAGTTCAAGGATTTCTCAAAGGAATTCCCTGCCCTCACCAATTTGTCTACTGACCTTATGGATGACTGTAGTCTGGACACCTTCCCTGAACTGGACTTCATTCAGGCCTCTGCATATAGCAAGTCTCATGATTCTTTCATGAGAACCATTGCTAAAGTCTGTGATAACCTAGAACTGTCTGCTCAGGCGCAACCTGTGGTGCAGTTTGACCTTACAGACATTCTTGAACAGAAGTGATCCTGATGTGGACACCTATACCTTTCAATGCGGCAGTGGCTGCTCTAGTGCAGACTGCATTGTTAGAACTCGCCTCTGCCACTGACGTTGGACCATGACCTTGCAAAGAAGTATTGCCCACCCCTGCAGATCTAGGCTTCCTATAAATGTACCCTATTTCTGAGAGGCTGTTGGTTCAGGACTCTACTGTGGCTTGATGGCACGTTTCCATCCTTGCCCAGAAAAGGAGAAAGCAAGAAGCTGCACACTTTTGGCCAAAAGGTGTTTGCTTCTGGTAGGCTGGCCTTGAGGACTTAAGTCCACTTGCGCTCTTGCGAAATGCACCTACTGTCAACAGAATGTCTCGGATGCAGGAGAAGGTTTCCCAATGTTGTGATGAGTCGACCTCCATTGTTAATGAAGGGTGGGAGGTAGCCCGACAAATTCTCCTGTTGGGCCTTGGCAAGCAAGAGGTTCTTTTCAGTCAGGATGGCTGAAACTGCAGGAGCAGGTATCTTATTACACATATTGAAGATCCATGAAGTTCTATGGATGCACGTGCAACTGTGGCAGCGGTTAGCCCAAGAGAGAGCTGGTCGGCACACTGGGTGGTCCAGAGACACTGCCGAAAGCTCAGTACACGGATGCTCGAGCAGAGGTCGGTACAGGTTTTTCCCACCAGTCCAGGGGTTGAAGCTTCTGGAGATCAGGAGAGAGAAGCAGATACTCACGGGTCCTTTGCTGGAGGCAATGCTGGCCAGCTGCAATGGTTGTCCTTGTGTCTTCAATGGGCTGCACTTCTATGAGTGGTTCTGGCTTCAACGATGATCTATCTAATGGGTGCAGGAGTCCTCCTTTTATCCTGCATTTGATCTGGATTCACCACCTATTCACCAATGGTAAGGATCTGTACCATTCAAACTGGTAGGGGCTGTCCAATCATGGGCAGCCTCTGGCCAACACATCTGTCCAGGAACAGAAGACACACTGTGAGTCAGATGTGAACTAGGTCCTGTAGGGGAGGCATGGTATCACAAGTATGACACTGACGCAATCGGTAGAATTTGTAAAACCTTTATTGAAGTTGTTGCAGCTGGACAAACTCCTACTTTGCCCTGTAACTAAGATGTGATTAGTCTCGACCATCAAACGATAAACAAAACAGCCCTAGTGCAGTCCGTCAAATCAAAATGATATATGCTAACGAAACCTAATGCCTGCCCTATCTCTTGTACAAAAAGTGTATAAAGGAGAAATGTATGCAAAGGAAAAATCAGTGTTCAAAGGAAAGAATGTGGTTGAACCAGCTCTCAAGTAATGTTTCAACAGAAGTTCACATAGTTCCCCCTCTGTTGGGCTCAGACCTCTCGCAACAAAGTTCATGTAGGTCCCTCTCTGTCGGGCCCAGACCTCTAGCACCAAAGTTTACAAAGGTCCCCCTCTGTTGGGCTCGGACCTCTCACACCAAAGTTCACTTAGGTCCCCCTGTGTCACGCTCAGACCTTTCATGACAAAGTTCAACAAAAACGTGCAAGGGGGCTCCCTTCCCCGAGCTTATCACAATTCGGGTCTCCCTCTGTCGGGCTCTTACCACTTTCGGATGCCGAAGACTTTCGAATGTTTATGGCTTTCCTTACAGATAATCTCTGAACCACTTCGACTCAAGGTTCATGGGTTAACTTTCACTCTCCCCTTCTCTAGGAGTTAATTTTGCTTACTTCATTTTTGCCGTTAATTCACTTTATCACTTCAAACAATGTACCTTTCACAGAAACTTTCGAGTGGACTACTTCCTTTCGCCGGACCACTCTGTTACTTATATTGCTGATTTCACAGCTGTCTTTACTTCAAAGTTAATTCACAGGTCTGTCTTTCTTTGCTTCTGACCACACGTGTTCAGCCTTCACTTGCGATATAATGTTGCTACTTCAAACTTTAACACACACTGGTCTCTCAGGTCGCTTGCCAACTCACCGGCTGTGTACGTTTCTTTCTTGGCTTTCCGATTTCCAATTTACGAGTCAAGGTAAGTACCACAGGCTTGACCTCGCCTCCCCAACTCTGCCGTTCACCCTGGAGGGTCGCTGGCGTCCTTGAAACACAATACAGCCTTTTGATGTGGGATCTGGCCTTCTCCACGTGTCTTTTGCGGCCTGTCGGAGGTAACGACCTCCAGTAGGGAACTCTTGGGAATTTCGACCCACTGCTCTTGTCCCTTGGTCTGTCGCTCTGCTCCAGTAGGGTTGGCCTTGCCCAGGAAGTTCTGCTTGTACTAGTGTTTCGCCTTGCTCATGGTGTGTCTCTAGGTTCTGCCTTTTATTCGTGTGAGGAGAGCTAATTGGCATCAGGTGTATGCACCTAGAGTCAAATGCCTGACTTTGCCTGACCCGATTAGCGGGACATGTCCAGTATGATGTGTGAAAGTTAATGTTGTTATTCTGTCACCCTCTTCCTCGGCCCAGGGTTGTGTAAAAAAGGGGGGTGGGGAGTTGGGACCTCGGAGAATCCTAAGAAATAGGATGGGTTATATATGATAGGTTATTTATAACACGCTTAATGCCCAGAGGTTTCTAAGCGCAGACCCAGGGATCGAACCTGTGTTGCTCCATCTCGTCTTGCTTTGAAGGCGAGCATGTTGCCCCTGAGCTATCCTCCTGAGACAAAATTGGGGGAATACCGCATCTCACCATCGTCTGCCTCAGCCCCATCCCCCGAAGACCCGTCACCCAGGGGATCCTCAAGCACTGGTCCACCCCCAAGGTCTGGATCCAAAGGTGATGGCCGTGCCCTGGCTACCTGTGAGAGCGATCCCGGGTCTAGCGGGTGACACACCCTCTGGGTTCTCACATACCTTTCCCATATGCAATGTAACCGCATCTATTTCACAGGGAAATCGACGTTCCCCTGTTCTTTACCTTTTCGGTGTTCCACAGTGAAACAGCAAGGTTGTAGGTCTAAGAACCATCGCGTGACTCAAGGGTTAGAGTCCTTTTGTTGACTCATTCATACTAAAGGTGAGTGGTCAGTGACAAGTGTGAACTTTCTCCCTAGAAGATAGTATTTTAGTTGGATAATTGCCCATTTGATGGCAAGGGCCTCCAATTCCAACACCGAGTATTTCCTCACACGTGGGAAGAGTTTACGACTAGTGAATAGGATGGGGTGTTCTAATCCATCGCATATTTGCGATAAAACAGCTCTTAACCCTGTGAGAGAGGCATCAGTTTGTGAAACAAATTCTTTTGAAAATTCTCCTTTTAGTATTGGGTTCTGACACAAGGTTTGTTTTAGATTGTTGTAACAAGCATCGTCATCATCAGTCCAATGAATCTTCTGGGGTTCAACATTCCTTAGTTTGTCTGTTAATTTGGCTGTTCTACCTGAGAAATCTGGGATAAACCTACGGTAATAACCAAATCGATTTTAGGAATGCCCTGCTGTCTCTCTTGGTCTTGGGTGTGGGGACATCTAGGATGGATTTCACTTTCTCTTGCTGGGGCTGGACACTGTCATTCCCTACAAAGAAGGCTAGGTATTTCACGGCCAATTGAGCCAGCTTACATTTGGATGGGTTGGCAGTTAAGGCTCCCTGAGAGTTCTCATAATACTAGAAACATGGAAAAGATTGTCTCCCAAGTTTTACTATAAATGACTGTCATCAATATAGGCCCCACAGAAATCAGAGTAAGGCTGTAATATCCTGTCCATAAGTCGTCGACCAGGCCAAAAGAGAGGACTTTGAACTGGAATAGTCCCAGGGGTGTCGAGAAAGCTGTCTTTTCCTTGTCAGGTCCATGTACTGGGACCTGCCAATATCCCTTTTTTAAATGTACGGTTGATAGGAATGTGGCATTTCCAGGTTTATCTATTAACTCATCGATGTGTGGCATAGGATAGCCATCGAAGGCGGAGATGGCGTTAACTTGCCTGAAGTCTATGCCAAAACCTCCAGGAATGATCGGGTTTACCAACACAATAGGGCAGGACCACGGACGCGTATAGGGCTCGATAATATTTGCCTTCAGCATTTTGTTCACTTCCTCAACCACTATTTGTTTTCGTGCTTCTGGGAGTCTATGTGGTTTTAAATGGACCACATATCCCTTTGTTGTTCTGATATAATAAGTACCATGTGCTCTCACTGGTTTCTTGCAGAATACATTGTGGAATGTCATAATAACATCATCAAATCTTCTTGTTTCTGTTTAGGCAGTTCTTGGAGAATAAGTTCAGAGTTGGCTATTGTTAGAGAGAATTCTCTGTTAAGGCTAATTTCCCCAGCTTTGCTGGATTTTTGAGGTTTATTTTTTTCTCCTGCTAAGAGTGACACTCTCTTTCTCCAGCATGGGGTCTGGCATGGATTCACATGCTCATGAATATTCCCCGTCGTCAGGCTGGGAATCCTCGGTAAAGAAAAAACCAGTATCAGTTTCGTTTCTGATCTGTCTTTCGTAGTAGTAACCAATCACTGGTCTCTGCGTCATACTGACCACAGCCAATGACTGCCCTCTACCTAAGCACCGCCTCTGGCAGCCATCTTCAGATTTTTACCACACGTTCATGTGTTGGGATCCTCGTGCTATTGCTCTCGAGCGTTAGTGCTATTTTTTCACGTTTTTTGCTCAAAAACCTCGTTTTTTCGGTCAGAAGAGCCTCAAGCTCCACCGACTCTCCATCCGATCAACGGGGACCCGTGTCGGATTCGTCTGCGCCCCTCAAGGGTGAAGATTTCGTCGAGCTACGCTTTGGAGGACTCCAGAAGCTTCTCAGGCCCGGACATGGCCCAGGAGAAGGGAAGCTCGACGCCCGGAAAGCTGTTCAGGGTCTGCCTTGGATGCCAGCTGCAGAACGTCTTTAAGGAGGACGAGCACTCCTTTTGTCTCTACTGCTTACATGAGGACAAGACGCACGTGGAGAAGGACTGTGCGTTTTGCGGCAATATGTCGGAGCGGACCATGAAGGACCGCCATCAACGTCTCGCCAACTGGCTGGAAGGGAAGAGCCCGTCAGGCGAGAAGAAGAGGAAGAAATCCGAGCGGTCTTCTAAGACCTTTGAGGACGCCTGGCGACGGGGGTCCAACACAAGGCCAAGCACCGCGAGTCCGCTGGCACCGGGAGCGCCGAACGGTCGGGCTCTACGGGCGCCAGGCAGGGCGCACCCTCCCCGGCACCATCAACCACGAGCCAACGCTCTGGGTCGGGTAAGAGGAAGGGCGAGCACCCGGCAAAGCTCCTGGAGAAGCCCCGGTCGAGCTCGAAGGCCCCATCGGAGGGGGAGCGAGGCAGTGTCCCCCCCCTCAAGGATAAGGTGGTAAGCGCACCTAAGGTGGTGAAGGCCTTAATCCATCCGGCCAAGCCCTCTATCGATACTGTCGCGGCGACCCTGGCTCAGCCTGTGGAGGCTACACCAGTGGTGGCGACCTCGGGGCTCAGAGTCTCCCTGCCACCTCGGAGGGAGTCCTCTTTTGTGCCCATCGATAGGACCCCATGAAATCCCCGGCGGGGAAGAAAAAGGGGGGGCAGGCCGTCGTCGTAGATTAGGCTTCAACCTCGGAGGAAGAGCTGATCGAGGTCTTAAGCCACGGCCTTGGCGTGGAAGAAGACCGGCCCGTCGGGATGGATCCCGACGCAGGTGACGACGACATCGTCGAGGGTGCCGACGGGGCCCCTGATCGCCCGTCGGATTCCCCTCTGCCAGCGCCGCAACACAACTCGGCGGCCATTTTGTTGGCTATACAGTCCTTATGCTCAGAGATAAGTATGAGACTACCGTTGCCGACGGAGGAACCTCTCCCGTCGGGGGATCCTGAACCGGGACCTTCTGGCGTTCCCCCGCCCAAGAAAAGATTCACCCTCCACCTCCTTTTCAGCCGTCGCGCACCGTCCAGCCCTCCTCCCCGTCCACCCAAGGGGATGATACGGGGACTGACACGGCAGCGACGGGTACGGACGACGAGGTATACGACGAGGATCTACCGTCGTCACCTCCCACCAGGGCTTCTCCGCCCGACGAGATTGGTTTGTTCCACTCCATGATCGCCAGGGCATCCGAGCTTTTCCAACTCTGCCCTGAGGAGAAGAAAAAGGAAGGATTCCTTTATCAACGGCGCGAGGCCAAGAGGAAGACGGTCCTCGTGGTGCCTCTACTGGACGACATTTGGGATGAGGGCCTCGCCCTCCTCAAGAACCCTTCCACTACGCCAGCTATAAGAGACCGGTACGAGAAGAAATACCAGGTCCTGGACGCGGCCCCCCTGTGCCTCCGGGCGCAGCCTACCCCGGACTCTGTCGTCTCCGCGGCGGCCAGGAAGAAAGCGGGGGGGGTGCGGCCTTCACATCGACTTCCCCACCGGACGGCGAGGGAAAGAAATTGGACACTATGGGACGCAGGGTCATCTCGTCTGCAGCGACGACGATTAAAGCGGCCAATGCCTTGGCTATCGTGGCCCGCTACGACAGGGAGCTATGGTACAAACTGGCTCCCCTGCTGGACTTCCTACCGGACGACAAGAGGGCGGATGCCCTGGAGATCCTACAGGAAGGTGAGGTGGCGTCGGACCACGCCATCACTATTGCGACGGACATCGCCGACACTGGGTTTCGCCAGTTGGGCAACGGCGTGTGCCTTAGGCGGCGTGGATGGCTCAAGGCTACGGACTTCTGTCAAGACGTACAGACCAGAGTCCTGGACATGCCGTTCGATGGGAACAACCTGTTTGGGAAAACAGTGGACGATTCCCTTCAGGCCATTAAAGCGGACACTGAGACGGCCCGGGCCCTTGGGGTTCTGCAGCAACGACGGACGCCCTTTCGGAGCAGCGGAGGCAAGGGCGCCTCCAAAGGTTCCGGCGGCGGTTTCTCCACCTACCGTCAAGCGGCCCGCTCGTCGACTCAGGAGGCCTACAGAGGACGAGGCAAGTCTGGCGGACCCCGCCGTCGTCGCCAAGGAGGTCAAGGCGGCAAAGCCTCGTCGAAACAGGATTGAACCGACCGTGGGGTCAGGCCCCCACCGATGCACCCCGGTGGGAGGCCGGCTGGCGAGCTTCGTCAGCGTGTGGGAGTCCATCTCCACCGACCGTTGGGTGCTGGACGCCTTAGCCCGGGGCCACGCGCTCGAGTTTCAAAGAAGGTGCCCGTGCGTCCCTCCCGTGGCCAGGAAAGAGCTTCACGTCCCTCAGCTTCTCCTGGAGGTAAGGGCGATGCTCAGGAAGGGCGCCATCGAACTCGTCCCAAAGAGGCTTCGGGGCTCCGGAGTTTACTCAAGATACTTCCTCGTGAAGAAGAAGACGGGAGGATGGCGCCCCATCCTAGACCTGCGACGTCTGAACAAATTCATCAAGGCGCAGAAGTTCCGGATGGTCACCCTCCAGCACGTCCTGGGTCAGCTGGAGGAAGGAGACTTCCTGTCGTCTTTGGATTTGGAGGATGCCTACTTCCATATTCCCATCCTAAAGGGGCACCGAAAATTCCTCAGGTTTGTGGTCCAAGGGCGTCACTACCAGTTCAAAGCCCTCCCCTTCGGACTACGGTCGGCACCCAGGGTATTCACCAAGTGCCTTGCACCGGTGGCGGCGCAGCTGCGCCGCGAGGGGATCCACGTCTACCCCTACCTGGAAGACTGGCTCATCCGAGCCAAGACGAGGGAGCTCGCCGTGGAGCATACGGCAAGGACTGTCCAACTTCTCACGGACCTGGGATTCTCCGTGAACTACGCCAAGTCCCACCTGGTACCCGCGCAAAACGCACTGTTTCTGGGAGCGAAGCTCGACACAGTGTCCTTTCTGGCCTCCCCGTCGGAGGAAAGGACCAGGTCCATCCTGGGCAAGGTACAGCGGATGTTGGCTTCAACCGCGGCCAAGGTGAGGTCCATCAAGTCCCTCCTCGGAATGATGTCTTCTTGCATCTACCTCATTCCCATGTGCAGGCTCCGGATGCGCCCGTTGCAGGAGTTCCTGGACGCGCGCTGGATCCAAACGACGGGCGGCTTCGAGGAGAGGATCACACTCGACGAGAGTTTCCGCCGAGCGGTCCGGTGGTGGGGCACCCGCGCGCATCTGACGGCGGGCATGGACTTCCAGACCCCAGACCACCAGGAGACAGTGACCACGGATGCCTCCCTGGAAGGGTGGGGAGCGCACACCGAAAATCTGCACGCGAGAGGCCTTTGGCTCCCGACGGAGAAGTCCCTCCATATCAACGTCCTGGAGCTCCGTGCAGTGTTCTGGGCCCTCAGGTCCTTCCTTCCGTCCCTCAAGGGCAAGGTGGTGAGGATCTTCACCGACAACACCACCACCATGTTTTACATCAGGAAACAGGGCGGAACCAGGTCCCCAGCACTGTCCAAGGAGGCGCAGGACCTGTGGCATTGGGCCGTCGCCCAAAGGATGTTTCTGGTGCCGTTTCATCTGGCAGGGATAAAAAACACCATCGCCAACTCACTCAGCAGGGAGCTGCGCTCGTGCCACGAGTGGGAACTACGGCAGGATCTAGTGGATCGCCTCTCCCGACGGTGGGGCACACCCCAGATCGACCTGTTCGCGACGTCGACAAACTCCAAGTGCCGGAGGTTCGCCAGCAGGTTTTCCCAGGCGAGGAGCATGGGCGATGCTTTCTCGTTCCCCTGGGAGGGCCTGTTCTTCTACGCGTTCCCTCCTTTGCCACTGCTAATCCGGCTCGTAAACCAGCTCAAGAGGTCACGGTGCAGGATGATCCTCGTCGCACCTGCGTGGCCGAGGCAGATATGGTTCCCGGACCTTCTGGACTTGTCAACGTCCCCGCCAATCAAGCTGCCGGTGGACGCGGATCTACTCTCCAGGGAAGGAGGCGCCATCCTCCACCACGACCCGAATCGCAAACTCCAAGAGTTTGGAGGATACGACATACCGGCCGACTGCAGAGAGGTTCTTGCAAAGGCCAGGGCGTCCTCGACTCTTAAATGCTACGGACACAAATGGAAGAGGTTCTCTGTCTGGTGCCACGCACAGAAGATTAACCCTCTACGGATTACGGCTCCCCAGGTACTGCCATACCTGCTGACGCTGGCCAAAGCTGGACTGGCACACGCGTCCATCAAGATTCATCTTGCTGCGATCTCCCGATACACCAGAACCACGGGGCGGACGTCCTTGTGGTCTCATCGTCTGGTGAAAGAGTTCATGAAGGGACTGTTCAGATCGTTCCCGCCGGTGAAGCCTCCGGCCCCGGCGTGGGAGCTCAACGTGGTGCTGACCAAGCTCATGGGACCTCCGTTCGAGCCTCTGCACTCGGCCCCGTTGAAGTTTCTGTCGTGGAAAACAGCGTTTCTTGTGGCCATCACCTCCGCACGACGGGTGGGAGAGATCCAGGCCCTTTCCTGCAAGGCCCCATACTTGACTTTTCACGACACGAGGGTAGTGCTCAGGACGCACCCCTCCTTCATGCCCAAGGTACCGTCGGACTTCCATCTCAACGAACCCTTGGTGTTGCCTGTGTTCTTCCCGTCGCCTTTGTCGCCGGCTGAGAGGACTTTGCACTCGCTGGATTGGCTAGAGCGCTGAAGTTCTACGTGGACCGCACAAAGTGTTTTCGGAAGACGTCACAACTCTTTGTGAACTTTGGACCTGTCAATCAGGGGAAGGCTCTCTCGAAGGCTTCCATTTCCAGATGGCTCTCCGGCTGTATCATGTACTGTCATCGGTTGGCAAACCGACCGCTGCCTGGCCATCCGAGAGCCCATTCCACCAGAGCGATCGCAGCTACCACGGCGTTCCTTTCTGGTGTGCCCTTGCTGGACATATGTAGGGCTGCTACGTGGAGGTCGACGCACACCTTCACGAAATTCTACTGCGTCGATCGGGATTCCAGGGAGGAGTCCAGGGTCGGCCAAGCAGTGCTGCGCAACCTGTTCGCCTGAGGTGAGCCTGGTGAGGAGGTAAGATGCTTAATGTTGAGTTTGATGTGATGCTTAATGTTGATCCTTTGCCACCTCCCGTGGTTGTGCATGTGTGTACTGCTATGTATTCTTTATTCATGAGCATGTGAATCCATGCCAGACCCCATGCTGGAGAAGGAACAAGTTACTTACCTGTAACTGTTGTTCTCCAGCATGGGTCTGGCATGGATTCACATGCGAACCCTCCCGCCTACCCCTCGGCGGCTCTTCACTTGGTCATACTGCCACTTCACGTGCTTCCAAATCTGAAGATGGCTGCCAGAGGCGGTGCTTAGGTAGAGGGCAGTCATTGGCTGTGGTCAGTATGACGCAGAGACCAGTGATTGGTTACTACTACGAAAGACAGATCAGAAACGAAACTGATACTGGTTTTTTCTTTACCGAGGATTCCCAGCCTGACGACGGGGAATATTCATGAGCATGTGAATCCATGCCAGACCCATGCTGGAGAACAACAGTTACAGGTAAGTAACTTGTTCCTTCTCCCACTCTTAGGCATGATTTGAGAATGTGTTTTGACTATGTAATGTGTTTTATGGGCTATGGGATCTTTTACTCCATAGGGCCTCATGTGTTTTTGGTATGTGTGTTACACAGCACCCTCAGTGCAGTAACACAGGGGTGTCATAGTGACCCCCAAACATAGACTCCATACCCTGGGACTGACTACTGTCTCCAGGGCATGTAAAGTCACCATTGGCTTTATTAGTATCAAATTGTGAACAGAACCAGTACAAACCATCATATTGTGGAAGTACTGGTAGGGGTAATTCGATTGCCCCTGGGTCTGTTTTCCAAGGGGGCATTGTCCAGTCCCCCCTTGTCGGGTTTCTGGCTGGTGGCAGTGGATACCACGCAAAATATTCCACCGGAATATTTCCTATGGGATTTTCCCATTCATTTTAAACGCACCACTTTTTGGTGCAATGTTAAAGATATTGCCGGGTTATTTATTTAATATTTATTCCCCGGTTGGGTCTTTTTGCCAGGACTCTGTTTTAAAATGGCATTTGTGTTCGCCTCTGAAACTCTAACCCAAGTCGAGCCCTTTGTTCCACTTTTTGGCGGGCTTCTCCACAGAAGCCCTCTAAATGGTGCCACTCTGTCTGGGGTCAACAGGATGTGCGGAAGGGAGATTAGGCACCCTGGACTGAGTTGCTTTGGCAACTCAAGTCGCACTCTTGTGTGATTGGCACAGTGGTGAGCCGCCCGGCTCACCACTTAGCATGTTTGAGTGACAGCTAGGCTGATGAATGGGGGTTTTTCTGCATAAAAGCAGGGCTTTGGGGACTGGAACTTCAGAAGTCGCCACAGGACCTAAAGAATCCGAAGAGGGGAGAAGCTGAGCCATCTACAACGACGACACCACCGGTGGAGCCCTGCTGTACGAAACTCACCACTTTCCCGACGACAGAGGAGATCTTCTTCCAGGAGAGTCTTCTTCCCTTTGAGCTGGAGGGACCAACCAGTTCGCCTTTTTCGCCTTCCTGGATCGTCTCGTGGTCGAATCGCCCGTGCCAAGCACCCCGGCGGCCGGATAGCCACACTTCACCACTACCGCGAATAAAAGGATCGTACCTTTTAACCGGGAAACTCCACGGCTGGTTTCTTCCCTAGCAGTGCAACGACCTCCAGCTTTTCTCCACGTTGAGATCATCTCTTCCCCTGTACGAAGCTCTGACTTGCACCCGCTGCCAGGAACAACTGCCCCCGCTGGAGCTTTCTCACCATTTCAGGTACTGTGTCCCACCTGGTCTCCCTTGCAACAGACTGTCCAAGGTGTCCTGTACCTGTAAATCCTTGACTCTCTATCCTGGGGTGACCTCAGACCTGCTAACAGTACCTTTCTGACTTGATCCAACCTCTTTTGACTTTTCTGCAAAGACTTTGAGTGCATTTCCACTGTGTGATCTTGGGCACATTCAGCCTTGCTCTCTCCCAGAGTGGGCCTGGCCTATGAACTTTTTGCTCTACAGTAGACCCTGCTTTTCTTGACTTGCTGTGGTTTCTTAAAAGTGTTGGGACTGTGTGTGTTTCCTATTCTGCCGTTTCTCCCTTTTTAAACAAATTATTGGAGTGCCATCTACGGTTATGTGCTCACCTCTGTTTTGCTAAATAAGTGGTGTCTTAACCTAGACTTGTCGAATAATTAACTAGGGAGGTGTATATACTTATAGTGACTGTGTTTGAACTTGCTTGACATATTAGTGCCAGTGTATTTTTACAAGTGAGTTTTTAAATAAATTATTATATACTTTTATACCAAAGCTCTGGTCAGTGTTTGCTTGTGCTACTGTATTTTTAGCCCTATTGTGTATACTCTATATACTGCCTAACTCTTCTTCAGAGAAGTCTGACTGCTCAGCCACAGCTACCATGTAAATCTGGGTGGTGCAGACTGCTACCAATTGGGGTTACTGCTTACTCCTGTGGTCTTAAACTTTTTGCAGTGGTCCCTGAGGGAACTGCACAGGTTTCTGCCTAACAGCTATCTCCTCAGGTACCAAACAAGACAATATCGCAGAGGTGGCGGCGGAAGGATTTTCTTTCCACTCCTTTAGGAGATTTACGTAGTAGTGGTGGGTATTTTGCTTTATATCAGGTTGCCCTATTTTATACGTACTGGTTCCTGTTTGCTCTAGCACCTCATATGGCCCATGCCTCTTTGAGACAAGTTTATTCTCGGAGGTCGGTAAGAGGACTAATACCTTCTGTCTTACTTAAAAATATCTTAAATTCAACTTCCTTGATTATGTGCATGAAATGTCCTGGACGTGGCTTCCATGTTGGGGAAACTAGTCAACCTCTACATAAACGCATGAATCTCCATCGTCAAAGCGTGAAGCGATGTAGTAACGAGAGTCCAGTGGGTGAGCATTTTTCAGAAACTAATTATACCCTTGATGATTTCAAGATTGCTGTACTGTGAGGTAATTTCAGGACTGACAAAGCCAGAAAGACCTAGATATTCAAATGTATGCACATTTTCAATACAATGGCAGGGGGCTTGAACAGACATCATGTTTTCATGAGTCACTATTCCAACTAACACACTTTCACCTTTTTCACTCAGAGATACAGGTGTCACAACATCCAGAGCTGACACGTTCCATCATTTTTTCAAAAGCGATTCAAAGACATTCAACTGGCACTGCACCATTTCTGTAAGGCAATTAATTGCTGTAAAGCTCCCTCCACCCCATCCTCATCTGCCAAAAGCTTTCCATGACCCTTGTTCCTAGTCAACCCCCACCCTTTCCTCTTGATTGGGATGTAACACAATCCTGTTACGGTATTTGACACCGAGTTACCACACTGGGCTCCACGGGTCAAAGGCCTCACACATAAAACAGCTGTATATCCCCTCTTTCAGAACCCTAGACTCACAAGCCTGATATGTTGTTGATTGTGCTACCACTGATCTTGTAAAGGGTTTGGCCTGACATACCAAGGTTCAACTGAACTGCACAACCAATGACTGACACCTAACCAACCCCTCCTGCATTTCTGAGAGCACTCTAACAGGGTGGACTGTTTTTTCATTTATTTTCCTTGCTCTTCGCTTTGCCCTATTTAACACAGTGTACCATATAAGACTGCAATGTGTGGGGGAGTTGAACATCCACATGCCTTTCTGAGCAAAACTACAAATCAGGTACAGAAAGGCACAGATAACTGGGTATCTGCAGGAGGGGCTATGAAAGCTGTATGCTGTGATGTTTTTCAAATGCTTAATTTTATCTCTGCCTGAGGAAGTGGAGACATTCCACGAAAGCTCGCAACATTATATATATATAGATATATATATATATATATATATATATATATATATATATATATTACACGGCCCGCGGATATATATATATATATATCACACGGCCCGCGGTAGTAGCCGTGTAGTTATGGTTAAGTTGCTAAACCCATAGGAAGAGCACTTTTTCGGCGGCTCATGACTTCGCTCCCCCTGGAGGAATCGTCACCAAATTTTGAATGGAAAAGTATATGGCCGGCTCTGAATTTTTTCGCCAAGTTGCGTAAGGTTTCGTGCGGGAGGGGGGCAAAGTTATAGGGGGGGATCGGCAGCGGCAGTCGTCTTTCTGTGATGAGTGGTGGCAGGCACATTTGCAGAAGGGGAGTGCATTCCATGAGACATGAGGATTTTAACATAGCGTGTACTATGGTGTGTACTGTGAGGTAAGTCTATAGCCCCAGCGATGCATGGCTGCAGCCCTAGCACAGAAAAGTATGTCCACTGGTTGAAACGGTATGTCCACTGGTTGAAAGTATTTGCCACATTGTTGCTTTTTGTGTGTGGTTCGGCTGAAGTGCACACAGTGTTGGTTGCATGGGTGTGGTGATTCGTAGAACAACCTACAGTTGTCAGTGTATGGGTGGAGATGCTGCCGTGACCAGTCATGCAGTGTGTCCACTGGTTGCACTAACGCAATAGTGTACATATGGAAGAGGTCATGGTGCAACTGGTTCTTATATGTGCTTGCTTAGTGTGCATTGCGCAGATTAGTAAGTGTTGCAGTGCACTACCACCATTGGTTCTCTGCATGTACTAGAGTGTTGGGAGCAGGCCCAATGTTGTGAAGATTGTCTTGTTTGGTTGGCATGCTTATAATGCTTTGTGATTGGAAGTGGGTAGCGGTGCCAAACAGCGATATGTTTCTGCATTACGGTAAGGGGAACACGTGTCCTTGCCTCCCTGCTTTATGGTGACAGGGTTGGGTGGAAGTGCTAGTGCGTATGTTGTCTTGTGATTTCAGCCACATGCCTACATGGCCGTAAACCATGCACCCAACAGCCTAGGCCTTCATCACAGCCACCACAACATAATGCACAGATGTAGTTGTCACTCTGCATGCATTTGAAGTTGGTGAGTAGCACACAACAGTTGTGGAGGACATTGTACACTTGGTAGAACGGCAGAAGTGAGCTGCTATGCATACATTAGCATATGGTGTTCACCATTGCTCCTGTTGCACAATAGGGAGCCACATATCATCATTTGCGTTTGCAATGGTTAGGCCCTTATAAGATCCTTGCTTGAGAAAGTGTTTGACCACATTGCCCCATGAAAGGAAGTCAGCAGCATCAGAAAGTTGCAATATGGACAATGTACAGAGGCACGCACATACCGTTCAGCACAGGCAACCAAACGTCATGGAGCCATGCTTGAAAAGATGTGGCCAGGGTGAAAGGTGGCAGGCGCAATTGCAGATGGGGAATGCATTACACATGACATGAGGAGTACAACGTGGGGTGCACTAGGGAATACTGTGTGGTGAGGGCCTACCGTCTTGGATGCATGGCTGGAAGCTTTACTCATACAGCTATGTGGGTTGCTTGCAACTACTCCTCAGATTGTTGCGTTTCGTGTGTTGTTTGTGAGTTGTGCATGCATTGTTTATTGCATGGGTGTGCTTATTGTTCGCACATGATATATTTGCCAGTGCATGGCAGGAGCTTATGGAGTGACTAGTTCTGCAGTGTGTCCACTGAGTGCTGTGGTGAGAAAGTGTGGGTGTACCAGTGCATAGGGTTGAACTGAGTAGTGTATGTGCTTGAGTAGTGTGCATTGCACAGATTACTAACTACTGTACTGCACTTTGAAGTATTTTCACATCGGAGTTGGTGGAGTGCTGGGGGGAAAGAAACTATGGCTAGCTGCAGTTTGTGGTGCTGGGTGTTGCTCTGGGTGAATATGGACGCTGAAAGCGTGCATCGGTTTGCAGAGCTGTTACCTGGAGGTGCTTTCACATGACACAAGACCTGTACTGTGAGTGTGTAAAGGTACGTGTGCAGTGCAGGAATGATTGTGTTCGATGCAGAGGTCTTGGATGTGAATGCTACATGCATGTGTGACTATTGCATACTACCTAATGCGGGAGTGTTGCATATAAAATAGTGGAAACGGAATAAGGAGTGCCTGTGCTTTACTGAGGTCTGGCCCTCGCTGTAGCTGGGAAGGCGCACGTGCTACAATCTGCCCTTTTGAGCATGGTGCCATTGCAAATGGAACTGTGGAGATTATCCAATCAGTTGTCGAGGGTGTGGGTCACAGGGAGGGGAGTTGATATATTTCCCCAAACCTCGATGCAGTGAGGGTGATAGAGATGAACCGGCGCAGGGTGCTCATCGTGGGTCATACCTTTGTGAATGATCTGCACAGGTATGCCATTGAAAGAGGCTTTGATACTAACTTTCAGTTGGAAGGAGTGGAAGCTTTTTGGGGTACAGTGTATTAGTGGGGTTTCAGTGCCATGGGGCTCCTTTGTACATTTGCTCCGTCACCTTGATAATTTGATGACAGCAGTGATGCAGCATTTTTTCCCACTGCCAAGGTGATTTTCTCCTCCATACCTCCAAGAGGTGCATGGGACCATGCCGGTGTAATTTGCCAACAGCCAGAGGTCGGGAGGTGTTTCATACACAGAAGCATGTGTGACTTTATGTGCAGTGCTGGGATATTCTGCACCGACTACGACAGCATTAACGAGCAAGATTTGCAGTGGTTCCAAGGAAATGGCATTTTATTGACCTCCATTGGCAATGCTGTTTTGTTTTCCACTCTGCACGCAGTGTTGCAGACAATCCTGTAGAACTGTAAGAGAAGCGTTGATGTTCAGCCCGTATATTTGTGAGGAGGAGAAGCAAATGGGAAAGTCATCGAAAGAGATTAAAAAAAGAAATGGTATGCAAGCACGTACATAACAAAAACAGGACAAAAGAAATTAATAAAAAAACCTTGTTTTAGGAGACAGTACTACAGACCCAAACCCCTACCCTGTTTTACATCTCCCCCCAAAACTCACTCCCTCCCACCATTCTTTCATCCCTAGCATGAAAACTCCGCAAATTCTGCTGTACTTTCACGCCTCCGCGTGCCACATCCAACCATTGAAAGGAAATTGTGGAGCGAAAGACACTGCTCTATAAGGTTGGTGGGTCTGGTGTGTACGCAAACACTGTGCCAGTAGGTCTCTTTGCACAAAGAAGTGCAGAAGGATATGGTGGAAGTGTGCAAGGTAAGGGGCAGGCATCCTGGGTGTATGCATGAACTGTATGTATTTATTTGCAGTTAGTAACATGCAAGCTGTGCTGCGTGCGCGCAATATTTTTTTAAAGTGTGCAGTAAGTGGGGTACTGCGGAAAAACAAAAAACTTGCAGTGTACACTGTAAGTGGCAGGCATCCTACTGTGGTGCATGCATTGTGTGTATGAGATCATACGATGTGCATTTGTATACTATGCCATGTGTAATGCGCCTAGACACACGTCTACCAAAGTGCAACGAGGCAAGGGAGGGGAAACAGCGGGGAGACAGAGACCATGACCCTACTAGACCAGGTGTAACTTACATTGCCCAAGTGCATGGGTGGAGGGATGGGAAGGTACAGTACATGGGAAGAAGAACAAATGACAATAAGTAAAAATAAGGGCCTATTGTGCCAAGTGCACGCATACAGAAAACAGTCCTCAAGTGTGGGGTTTGCTCGAAAGCTAGTGCTGGGGTTTGCCTGGTGGGGGGAAGTGACATGGGCCCGACATTAGAGTCGCCAGGTAAGTAGTGCAGAATCAGTTTACGTCAGGCAGTTAGCCGGGGAGAGGAGCAGAAACAGCAGACGTGAAGAGAAAGGCTTTGAGGTGCTTCCGGATCCGGCAATGGTTCCCCTCAAGTGTCGAGGAGCCAGGGATGCTATTGCAGAGGGAGGCCGCAGGTAGAAAAGCACAACTACCACCAACTGGTTTTTTGCAGAAGCGCCTGACCCTGAGGGAGGTGGAGGCGGATGAGGGAAGAGCTTGCACACGCAAATATATAAGGAGTTACAGTTGAAGATATTGAGGTCCCAGGGTCCAGAAGGCCTTCCGCATAATGCAGAGTCTTCTCACTTTATTCGTCGCAACCACTGGGAGCTATCGGGGACATTTTAGTGCAGGAGAGATACCATCCCAAATCATGCACTCCGATTCTAGATGCGTTCCAGAGGTCGGAGAGTAGAAGGGGGCAGATTTAAAAAGAGCCTGTTGCAATAGTGCAACGTGGCCAGATGTACAGCTGTGCACACAGTGACCTTTTGGAAAGTTGCTTTCGCTTGGTATCATACATTCAATGCTGCTATTGGTGGCATTTTTTACGATTTACGTGGGAGGTGGGGAAAACATTTCATAGCATTGTCGGAAGGAAAGCAAAGAGTTCCTGTTTCGATATTACACTGTAAGATATGGCTAAATGAGAACGTTGCAAGCACATATCACTGAAGTGTCACTTCATGGTAGGGGATGGAGAAAAAAAAACCAGTATGCTTTTAAAGAACGTTATGGCTACTCAGTGGCAGATACCATGCGCAGAGGCACTTATAATCTAGTCATACACATAGTGCAGAAAAAGTTTCTGTACCTCCTTTTTGTGGTGATGGGTGCGCAAGTGGATGAATGTGGATGCACAAATCTTGTAATATTTTCCTGAACTTTCTACTGGACGTGCAGTCCAATGACAGCACACTAGCATGCTGAATTTGTAACGGTACCTAGGAAGTGTTGTGCAGAACTGATAGTGTTAGAGGGTAACGTCTTGGATGGCATTGGTGGAATCGTGTGTGCCCATTAACCCGTACCAAATGAGGTTGTTCTGGACAAAAGGTAGTAGAAAGGGAAGGAGGACTGCTCCTGCTTTACTGGGGCGCGGCCCTCACGGTACTTTGAGCACCGCACGTGCCACAATCTGCGCTTATTACCTTTTTGGCCAATGGACATGGGACTTTCAAGATTATCCAATCAGGTACTGTGGGTGTGGTTCACAGGAAGGGGCAGTCAAACTGCTGTACATTACACTCTGCGTAGTGAGGCTGGCTGACATGGCGAAATGCATTGTGTTGCCTATAGGTGATGCCTTTCAACTAGATCTGCACAAGTAGGCCCTGGAAATAAACTTTGCTGACAATTCCGGATTGGAAGGAGTGGTCACATTGTGGAACGGTGTCTACGAGCGCAGTTTCGCCGACATGGATGCACTTAGCAAAGACCTGGCCACTTTTGCTAGAGCCGATGTTATCACCATCCACTACGGCGGCATGCATATGGGTTACATGTCTTGTTTAGGCTTTTTCCGTCGACTGAAGCGGTTGCTAAAACTAGTGAAGAGGCTTTTTCCCACTGCCACAGTGATTTTCTCATCCATAACACCACAAAGAGTATGGGACATTGCTCCTGGAAGTTGTTCCGAGCCAGAGGCAGGAAGGTGTCTGATCAACAGAAGCATGTATACTTTTTTGTCCGCTGCTGGAATGTTCTTCTGCAACAATGACCTAATTAGTTGTGGAATTGCAGAATTTTTCCAAGCAAATGGCATTTCTTTGTCGCCCATTGGTAATGCTTTTTTTGTTTGCCCGTCTACAAGATGCAGTGAATAGTTTAATGTAACAATGTCCGCACAAGAAAACACAAAAAAAGCAAATCAAGTGAAAAAAAGGTTTTCCTCTAGATGCATCTTAAAAATAAAAAAAAAAGCTCTTTTCAAAGCCGCTCCTTACAACTAACTCCCCCCTACGCTGGTTGCAAGTTATTCCTCCACGCTCGCACGCAGCATGAAAGCCACATCCGGGGATTTTCAGGATGGCGCCCATGGAAATGGGACTGTGGAGCCACAGGGATTGCGCAACAATGTTTCTGGGCGTAGTGTGTACGCAGAGGACTGTTGTACAGAAATTATACTGTTACATGGAGAGCTCTTCAATGTCATTGGTGGAAGCGTGTGGAACTTTTTAACAGTACGTAATGATGTTGTACTGCAAAGAAGACACTGGAAAGGGAAGAAGGAATGTTTCCGCTTCATTGGGACATGGCCCTCGCCGCCCTTGGGAAAACGCATGTGCGCATACTCTCCTTTGCCGTTAGCTACCCATGAGATTGGGACAATGGGGACTATCGCAGATGCGGGTGTGGGTCACAGGAAGGCCCGTTCATAATTTTCGCTATTACTGTGCGTACTCGGCCGGACTGACATGGTTGCTATTAGTTGCACACACACTGTAGTAAAACAGATTTGGTGCACCATTACTTACAGGGCAAACCTATGTGGCCTGCTACTCTGTTCTGAAAAGCTGCAAACAGATTGCACAGCACATCTGCAGTGTGCCCTTTTGTAGGGTAGCAGTGGACAGCTTCCACCCGGAAAGCAGGCCTACATTGTTCTAAAACATACATACATACATGTGCAACGGCACATTGTGGTGTGTCTGTAAGCGTGTACTTTCTGAAAAACACTCCGTATATTGCTCAACCCTGCACTTTGCTGGTGTTTGAGGGTCCGGCTGCTGTCCCCGAAATAAGGGCTCATGCGCAGCGTGGGTGCGGTCACATGGTGACGTTGCCAATGTTCTCCTTTGGGACGGCTGTCCGCTGGACACGTTTTGGGCGAACAGCGTTGTAGGTACGTGCATGGGTGTCATGTGCACACCATTGCGTCTTCTCTACTGACTTAAAGTGTGCCACACGTGTCCCGACCATTTTGGGCAACGCTGGCTATTTATAGGGTACAGCAGGTGGGATGTTTCCTGTAGGGCGTGGGTGAACGCCCCAACCTAATTAATGTTCCTTTGCATATGCTGCACAGTGGCGATGTTACCAGGACGCAGAGGAACAGATACACATGCGTGTACTTGCACTACGCACAAACATGTGCTACCACACGCATTGAAAGGTGGTGGACAACATGCGGACATGCTGAGCCTGCTGGCGGCGTATGGATGCCTCCATTGTCATTGTGGATAGGCCGGACACCAGCCTTTTTCTTACTTACGGTCATTGCAACAAGAACTGTGTGCCGCTGAGTCAGAACCCCATTTCAGGTCAAATAGAATACCACACAAACACTCAGCAACATTCTCATTATTACTTTTTACTTGTACACATGCATACACCCCATTTGGAAAGGTCAACAAATATAGCACCTTTCCCACTTTTAGTTCCTGACTCCAGTGAAGACAAGCACAGTGTCCTGATTGGCCAACCAGCTTGCGTCATGTCCGCGGACATGCAACATGTTCGCTGATTGGACGGCGAAGAGCGTGAAGCGCATCAGATTTTCGGGAACGCCCGACATCTTGAATTCGCGGACATCCACAGACAGCGCGGTGAAACTTGGTGGAGAAATGCTATTTAGTAGAGTGTGTTGATGTGTAAGACTGTTTGGGGAGGGTGGGGGAGTAAGAGATGGGTTAAATGTTGTATTTATTTAGGTGGTAGATCTCCTTGTTGTGTTTGATTTGTCCGCGGACAACACGAATGTCCTGAAATGTTCTAAATAAATGAAATGGGGGTGTTCTGAGGACAGTAGGTCTGTCCGCAAGCAAGTTGAAACTGTTCTAGGAACACATGAAGTGTCCTGGGATGTTCGTCAATAAACAAAATGGGAGTGTTCTGAGGACGGTATGTCTGTTTGTTTCGTTCGCAGGCAAGTTGAAACTGCTCTAAGAATACATCATGTGTCCTGGGATGTTCGTCAATAAACAAAATGGGGGTGTCCTGAGGACGGTGGATGTTCGTCAATAAACAAAATGGGGATGTCCTGAGGACGGTACGACTGTTCGTACTGTTCGCAAGCAAACTGAAACTGTTCTAAGAACACTCGCGGTGTCCTGAAATGTTCGTAAATAAATTAAATGGGAGTGTCCTGAGTACGCTGTCCGTATTGTTCACTGGCAAGTTGAATCTGAACACTCATCATGTCCGCGGACATTAAAAGTGCTCTTATGGCATAGTCAAAATGTTTGACTCTATGGGTGTGATATGCTGCGGTGGTTGTGGCCAGGGTATAGAGTCTTGGGAGCATGACCATATGGCCATGCACCCAAGACTCTATGCCCTGGCCTCAACCACCGCAGCATATTTCACCCCTAGTGACTTATAACTTTGGGATCCAGGAACAAATTTATAAGCAACAAAGTTGTAAGCCACTATGGGTGTGATTTGCTGCGATAGTTGTACTTATTATAATATACTTACTGTTTATTTATTTACCATTTGTATAGCGCAGAAACCACTGACCCGAAGGCTTAAGGGCGCTGACAAACAAATGGTATCAATGATTGGGCAGAATACATAGGTGAGAAGCAGATCAAGAGATTACTATACCAGTGGTAGATTATTTAAACAAATGTGTCTTCAGACCTTTTCTAAATACATGAATTGAGTTTTCTGATCTCAGTTTCAAGGGCAAATTGTTCCAGGCCACAGGAGCTGCAGAGAAAAAGGCACCAGCCTTAGTTTGCGTTAGTTTACATACCGGAATCATAAGATGATATTGGTTGTTGGATCTGATATTATGTTTACTCACTTCAGGTCGTAGTTCCTCACTGAGATAACTAGGGCCTGAATGTTTCAGGCAATTAAAAGAGATGGATAAGAGCCGGAACAGGATACCTTCCCTAATAGGGAGCCAGTGAAGTTCCCTTCTCGCCTCAGAAATATGATCAGACCTTTTCTTGTCCAAGACAACCCTAACAGCATTATTCTGCACAACCTGCAGTCTATTAAGCTCACCATTTGAGAGACCAATTAACAGGCTACTGCAATAATCAAGCCTGGAGCTAATCAATGCTCTGGCAAGTGTTTCCCTGCTAGCATGGGAGAGGAATGGTCGAGCATGTGAGAGGAACTTAATATAGTAAGAGGATGAAGCCACCAGACTACCGACCTGTGCTTTCATATTAAGATTACTGTCAAGATAAATGCCCAAAGTCTTGACTTTCTTCTTGACCACTATGACACATTCATCAATAACCAATTTGGAGTATTGATCTTCCAGTTTACAGATCTTGGGGACAGTACCCACAAGCATAAGCTCTGTCTTGCTTGTGTTAAGGGCCAGGCCATTAGAGCACATCCAACTTTGAATAAGCAGGTAAATTCTGTTGATGTTAAGTTCAGCATCTGAGAAGACACCAGAGATGGGTATGATGCACTGAGTATCATCAGCGTAGTTAGTAAACTCAATGTTGTTAGTGTCCAGGAAATCCAGAAACGGTACCGTAAAGAGATTATAGAAAATCGGAGAGAGACAAGCTCCCTGAGCAGTGGTGGCTGGTGAAAGGTGGTGGGGCGTACATTTCTGTGGGTGAATTGGTAAGCGAGCGAGCAGAGTGAGCGTGCCCAACCAACATCAACAGAGTTGCGGGGGTGGTTCCCTGTGTGCAAATTATTGAATAATGGCTTCCAAAATGTGTAATTTACTGTCCAAACCCACACAAATATGACCTAAAAAGCATTCAGGTACTTCAGTAGGGTGATATTGTATGCAAATATGTTCTATGTAAAGCGCTTTGGCGACAGCGCTATAGGCGACAGCGCTATATAAATAACATCATTATCATTTAAAATTCAATTGTGTAATGGAGTCTATTTGAAGTAGAAGCAAGGGCACGCCTTCTGTTATTGATGCCAAGTATCTGCTACTATAGTCTAGGCGTACTTGAAACTTGTTGCCCCCCTGCCATTGGCGACACATCTCACCTCCTTGGAAGGATGATTTGTTTGCGGGTGCATGTCCTAGGGGCCACGCACTCAATATGTGAGAACCTCTCCGGTGGGGGTGGAGACCAGTAAAGAGCAACCACCATCTTCTGCTGGGCTACTGGGCATATTTGCAATAAGTTTCTGCCTTGTTGGTTTCCACGTGTGTTCTCAGCACCACTGAGGCTGGATAAAACATCCACTTTATACTCTGTTTTCCTGGCTCAAGCACCTGGCCCATATACTGTAAAAGCAAATTAAAAAAAACTCTGAGGACTCCCTGAGTAAAGCTTTTAGCCTTCCCGTGATTAAGGGTGTCCACCTTACTGTAACTCGCCGTATTTGCATATTAAGGTGCACATAGTTTGGGGTCTTTTATTGTGGGAGAAGTCATCATAGAGCACGTTCGTTGTCACTCAAATTTTATAAATCAAGCCTTGTGCTGACCACTCATTTCAAGTGATTGTAATATAAACAAACAGATACAAGAGACTGACGTGTCATGCTGCCCACCCTGCAGCTATCTAGTGTGCCTCTAACTGCCCAACCTGCGAGCTCCACCGAAGTTTGTAGTTCACTAGGCTTCTAGACAATAAGTAAACTTTGCCTGTAACTGTATTAGTGAATGTAATGCTTTGATTCATGGTCCTGCAGTTGCTGCCACGGTATATAGCATATATAGAGTTGGAAGCTGCTCACCCCAGCCCCACCAGCTCGCTTTGCCCTTGGACAGTTCCTGCACTTAGCACCTAACCCAAATGCACGCCTTTTGCTCCATAAAACTGTCTTACAGGGCAGGGCTACTTTGAACCCAAGAAAGACATTTCTCAAGGCTGTAAACCCACAAAAACGTTGTCTCTGTATCTAAACATGCCTCATTCCTCCAACCACAAGACACTCACTACGATACTGCACTAGGGATTCCTAATAAGGGTGAACACAGGCATGTAGTTGTCTGCAGCCTTCAGAGATGTCCATCGTGGGTTGATAAAGCTATGTATAAGGGAAGTTGCAGAGTGTAAACATGTTATCATGCTACCGACATGGAAATCGGAAGTGTTTTTATGCAGTTAAAAAATAAATGTTCAACCTTTAATGGACTTCCCCATCTCCAGCTGCCCATTGTTCGTTTTCGTGTATTATTTATTTCTGTAGACTGGCGACTGCTCACTAACACATGTCATCCTCGGATGGGCAGGAGCCCATCCCTCTCTGCTTCGTCAGCTGCAGCCACGAGGTGAACGAGGCAGCAGCGAGAATCGAAGCCGCATCTTGACCGTTCTTCAGCTTGATGTGGGAGAATCTGACGAGGGAGACCCGAGCGCCTACAGCTACAAGTTGAATTATCTCCTTTTGGGCTAAATTGTGGCCCTTACGCGGCATCTCCTCGCATAGAACCGCGGGGAACTAACACTCGTCCTGCTCGCACCCTGAACGCACGCCATGTTAACTCACTCTACCTTCTTCTCGCCGACCGCATGCGTGGTCCATGCGCCTCATCATAACTTTATCAGCACATGAACTATGTCTTCCTGCCACCCGTTGTGGCCGATATTCACTGCTGTAGCCACTCTGCATGCTTAGCCAGCATGTACCTACTTACTTGCTAGGTATTTCCTCGTGCTACATTGTTTAAGTGCCCCAACTTAAAATGCATTTCTAGCCTCCATAACGACTTTTTTGAATTCAGGTATCCCTCACAGCGCTATTGCTACGATTTGCGGCATTATGCACACCTAGAGTTCACTCTTGCCATTAATGCTTGCACCTTATGGTCACTCCGGACCAGACTGTAATCCTGATATACCACAGGGTCGCCCACCTGCGCCGTTGTTAATGCTGCTCGCAAGCTACACTGACATCCCTCATAGTCCTTTGCAATCTATGAATCGTAGCCGAATCCTTTCTGCTCAACCGCATCAGTTTGAAAATGCCTTTTTCACCACTCTTGCAATTTTCTGAACTTAGGTGACCCTCACTGCACATTTATTGCTTACGGCACTATGGTCAACTGCTTCTGAGTAAAACTGACTTTTTTAGCCATTCTTGTAATTTTTCGAACTTAGGTGACCCTCACTGTGCATTTATTGCTTGCTGCACTATGGTCAACTGCATCTGTGTACAATTGCCTTTTTAGCCATTCTTGCTATTTTTCGAATTTAGGTGACCTTCACTGCGCATTTATTGGTTGCTGCACTATGGTCAACTGCATCTGTGTAAAATTGCCTTTTTAGCCATTCTTGCTATTTTTCGAACTTAGGTGACCCTCATTGCGCATTTATTGGTTGCTGCACTAACACTGTAATCTGATTGTGCCCTGTGATCGCTTAGCAACCCTGCTGTGCCTCATGGTCGCTTAGAGACCATACTGTAATTTGTTGTACCTTATGGTCTCTCAATGATCCTGCTGTGCCTATGGTCGCGTAGAGACCACCCGAGCCACTATTGATTGCGTTCTATGGTCGCTTCTAGGCCCCAATGTAATTTTGCTTACCTCCTGGTCGATTAATAACCCTGTTGTGCCTCAAGATCGCTCAGAGACCACATTGTAATTTGTTGTACCTTACGGTCGCTCAATAATCCTGCTGTGCATATGGTCGCTTAGAGACCACATTGTAATCTACTGTACCTCCTGGTCGCTAATATGCGCTTTTGCCTCCTGTTGCTTGCCAGATACATTGAAATCCGCTAGCACCCTTGGATGCATTCTAGCCCACCCAGAGCCTAACTGCTCCTGCCCTCCTGGACCACCCTACCCTACCCAACCTGACTGTGCACCCCACCACCGTAGAATACTATCATGCTCCTAGCCCCCTGCAAGCTTGCCGCTACCACCTGAGTACTGCGCCTCCTTACTATCATGACTCCTGCACCCACTGCCTCTTGCCCACCTAATGACAGAAACATGAGATTAAGGGCTAGACTGTCCCAACTACATGAACCATCATCCTACCACTCTTTTAGGGGCTATACCGACCTAACTAACCCATCCAACAAACAATCTCAATACCCCAAGCCCGCTCTACTGCCCCTAGGCGCCTCACCCACCAAGCAGCCACTATCGCAAGCTACAACCTCAACTAAAAAGATACAACCCTCTATCACCTTACCATCTAGCACCCTTCCGCTAACTGCCGCCATCAATAATGTCAGATCAATGGTTGCCCACGCCACTGAGATCTAAGACACCCTAACGAACAAGAACCTAGACATACTATGCATTACTGAAACTTGGCTCCATGAGGCTGCTGGCCCTGCTATTATGCTAGCAATACCAGACGGCTACCAACTGTTAAGAGCTGACAGACCCAACACCAAAGGAGGTGGCTTAGCCATTATCCACAAAGCCAACCTGCCGATCCGACTAACTACCACCACACCACTTCAGTCCTGTGAACTCCTCACTGCCCAACTCCAACTCTCATCCAACCGCACTCTCACCATCCATCTGATCTACAGACCTCCTGGACCATTAGGTACCTTCGAGGACGACCTAACCAGTATCCTAACTAATAATACTAAAGACCATGTGCAAATCCTACTATTAGGACACTTCAACCTTGGTTTCAATGACTGTAACGACAAACATGCCACATCTGTTGCAGCACTACTGCACGACTATGGACTAACGCAAAAAGTCACTACCTCCACCCACTCCAAAGACAGAACTCTTGACGGGTTGCGGACCTGAACTGCAACACCAGCATCACTAATATAACTCCTCAAATATGGACAGACCACCATCTAATTTCATTCTCTGCCTCACTTGACCTTAGCCATCCTAAACCAATAACAATGGCCCCGCCACTCCCCACTAGAAGTAAAAGAGACATATCAGCGCAACAACTCCTTCCACACCTCCTCCCTACCCTTAACAACGTAGACAACATTACAGACCAGTCCTTACTTGTGGAAACCTATAATAATACCATGACCATGGCACTAGATCTGATCGCCCCTACCAAAATCCGTAAAGGCAAACAACTCTCCCACCGAATAACTGGTTCACACCTCAACTGAAAGACCTCAGAACTCAAAAAAGAAAACTGCAATCTATATGGCGACACTCGCCCACTGAGGAGAACAAAATCAGGCTAGCCACCCCCGCCAAACAATATAAAAAGGAAATCATTAGCACAAAAAAGAACACTTACAATGACAGAATAACCAAAGCCAAATCTGATACCAAGGAAACTATTCTCCATCCTGCGGGAAATGGAATCGCCCATACCGCAAACGGATAATACTCCCAAAAATAAACTCTGGTGCACTAACATACAAAATGCCCTTGCAGGAAAAATTAGCTCTCTTCAAACCAAAATTGCAATTAAAAAAGCCGCCTTGCTAGTGCCACCAGAACCCATCCCCAAGACACAGCCTTCCATAAACCAAGCCGCTAACACCCCTCACCCTTTTAGCTTCAAACAAATAACCATACTAGAGACAGAAAAAATCATACTCTCCTTAAAGCCATCCAATTGCAAGGGAGATAACTGCCCACCTCAAATTATAAAAGATGCAGCGAGAGACCTAGCTCCCTTCATCTCAAAACTGATCAACGCCTCCTTTAAGACTAACCTAGTGCCCAATAACCTTAAACAGTCCTGGGTCCTACCCCTGCTAAAAAAAAAACTCTCGACCCCTCCATCCCGACAAACTATAGACCTATCACCACCGTCCCATTCCTACTCAAAATCATCAACAGGGTAGCCGACCTGCAAATCCAGGATTACCTTGAATCCAATAACCGACTTGGCTCTCGACAATCTGGCTTCCGCCCCCTTCCCGGCACTGAAACAGCACTGATTGACCTTAAGACTCAAATTGACGAGTTGAAGGATAATGGAAAATCTGCTATGCTACTCCTCCTTGACTTATCGGCAGCCTTCGACCTGGTAGATCACGCAGTTTTATGCAATCACGTCGGCTCTGCTGCCCATTTCTCAAGTGATGCCATAACCTGGGTTCAATCCTTCCTTGCTAACCGGATTATGAGTCTTATCCCCCTTGCAGCCGCTGACCCCATACAAGTCTCCTGCAGTGTCCCCCAGGGATCATGTGTGTCTCCTACTATGTATAACATCTTTACCAAGCCCTTGTTTGACAAGTTGGACAGACTGGGTATCATCTACACTAACTTTGCAGATGACACTCAGATCCTCATCCCCCTTTCGGGCAACTTCTTGGAAGACTTAGCCTTGGTAAATAAGATAAACCTCATCATTCAGGCATGGATGGCGTCCCACGGCCTCTGCCTGAATGACGACAAAACAGAGATTCTGATCCTCGGCACAGAGACAGCGATTAAAAAACTTGACCCCAACTATGCCTCATTCAACATTGACAACAATGTCATCAAAGTGATGCCCGCAGTCAAAACCCTTGGGGTCTATCTGGACTCACTTTCAAGAAACAAATTAACTCCCTAGCCTCCTCCACAGCCTATACTTGCAAACTGATCCGAGCATGTAGTCCATTCCTAACAGAAGCCAGCTGCATTACCCTAGCTAATGCACTTATCTTATCCAGATTGGACTACTGTAATGCCCTATATGCTGGATCTAACAAGTATATCCTCAACAAACTCCAAACTCTCCAAAATAACTCTCTGAGTAGAACATACCTAACAAAGCCCATGTCTCCACCGCCAGAAGGAACATCCACTGGATTAAAATTAAAGACAGGATTACCCTCAAAACTCTCTCACTCACGTCCAAATGCCTCAACAATATAGCTCCTCTCTACCTAGTAAACAGAATTATGGCGAGTCCCGTGGAGTCCCAGTCTGCCCAGGACTCTGATACCGTGAGGAGCTGCTGCTACTGCTACAAAGTGTTATACTGGCCCTTTACTTTTTGACTCCACCTTTAAAAAGGTGTTGCAGACACGAAGCGCCGCGCGAGTCCCGTGGAGTCCCAGTCTGCCCAGGACTCTGATACCGTGAGGAGCTGCTGCTACTGCTACAAAGTGTTGTACTGGCCCTTTACTTTTTGACTCCACCTTTAAAAAGGTGTTGCAGGCGCGAAGCGCCGCGCGAGTCCCGTGGAGTCCCAGTCTGCCCAGGACTCTGATACCGTGAGGAGCTGCTGCTACTGCTACAAAGTGTTGTACTGGCCCTTTACTTTTTGACTCCACCTTTAAAAAGGTGTTGCAGGCGCGAAGCGCCGCACGAGTCCCGTGGAGTCCCAGTCTGCCCAGTCCGCCTCAAGACGGCGAAAGGCCTGGGACGAGCGAAATCGAAGAAAATTGTCAACAGTGGACTTATGTCTGAGCCGGGTCCTCATACACGGCAAAGGACGCTGTTTGAGCGGCGGCAGTCCAGATTACCGAGGACTATGATTCCTTTGCCTTCATCCAAGGCTAACGATGAGGTAAGCGTTGAAATACTGCGAAATACTGGGCTGCAACCTGCCATACCTACGCTACATGATCTTGCATCTGCGCACATAAAGAACATTACCAAAGGTATAAGTGTTACAAGTGGAACACGAAACAAGGACATGGACAAGGATCTATTAACTGTACACTCATATCAGGAAACACAAAGTGTATTACCTGCTTTACAAACCGCATATTCAGCGGGAGAGGGAGCGGGAGCGAGAGCGGGTCCAAAAGTTGGCATGACAACTTCCCATATTAATACGAGCGGCTCACGACGTGGGCTCGATCTTAATATAACCATCGATCCCGCGCAGGTTGTATCGCCTTTTGATGTTCACAGATGCGGAGCTGATGGAAATACATGTGCCAAGGCGTTCCCTCGAGCAAAGAGAAGTGGCGTTTGGTCCGTCGTTACAAGACGACCAAACACAATGCATTGTGGTTGACGAAGTTCAGCGGCCAAACCTGAAACTGCAAAGCATTCCAGTGACTGAAGTGAAAGCAGCATGCACCATGACATCGATTAGTGCTGCCTCGAGTCTCCACCTAGCAACCCCACTACCATCTAAAACTTGTGTATGCAATTATGGGCCGGCGAAATGCGCGCAACGCTCAGACACTGCGTTTCCTTTTCCAAAGAGCCGTGACGAGATATGTCAACTGGTATGTTCTGAAGCTAACCACAACGAGGTCATAGACCCAAATGGGGATAAACGAGATAATGAGGAGTCCGTGAAATGTGGGTATCAGGACTCTATTTATTCCAAGGCTACTACATATAACAGAGACGCAACACACGATGAAGAAGCCATGCGGTGGAAGGAGAACGCCGCAGGTATCGACAGATTGCAAATAAACATGTCTGAATCTTTAAAAAGCAGTTCTGAGGCTGTTGAGCGGGAAGCCCGTTTGTCAAAACGCCTATCTGAAGATTATCAACTAATCAAAGACAGATTGGTTCAAAGTTTTTCCCACCAGGACATAAGACATACTGCTACAAATGAAGACCAAATGCCATCTCTTAATAGTGTGTGCAAGGCAAGGGCAAGCCGTTCGGCATCGAACAGAGACAGAACCAGTTCCCCATAGTTACACAATAAGAGACTAATGGCTTGTGCTAAAGGGGGCAGAGTGTCAGCAAACCTGTTGGTGTCCCAACACGGCTTGAATTCAACTGAAGAGAAATTAAATAGTAACGGGGACGACTCAATAGTCTCCAATGATGACATCGAACATCTCTTACAAAAAGCCCACTCACCTAAAGATAAGTCCACCGAAAGCGCAATGAAGGCCAACATATCAGTCGCGGCCTCAATACAAATACATAATAATGTTTTAGCGGCTACGTCCGTGGCGCTTCTCCCCTTTGTAAAATTGTATGAGTCACTAAGTGAAGCCATAAAAGATCAAGGGGCAGTGATTGCTAACTTGGATCATAAACTATCTGCGTTGAATCACAATCTTGATTTATTACAGCAAAAGAGTGAAATAGATGCTAACGTCTCTATGCAATGGCAACATAGATTAGGCGATTTGGCAATGACTGACCATAATAAGTCTGCGATCTTGATGGACGCCATTTTGGAATGTATGAAATGGTTTCGCCATCTTGATGCATCTCGTTTGCCTGCGCCTACTCCTTGTTCCTTCCGACATGAGTGTCAGCATGTCACTGAGAGAGTAAAATTGCCTAACAAAGGAATCCAACAAGATTTGACGAAGGTCGCGGTCATTGATGCTCCTTCACCTGAGCTACCTGTTTTAGACAACCTAGCTGGATCAAGTGTGATTTCTGATGCTCCAGTGATGTCCGCAGCTAAAATCCAGGAGCAAATTGGAGAGAGTAGGATTGCAGACTCCCGTATCACTTCAGTGCTGCCCGAAGAGCATGCAGCACCAATAACAAAAGAAATCCCGTGTAACACATTTGGGATCTTTGTGGGTCCCGCTAAGACATTAGTAACTCACAAGAAAAACACTGAGACTACCAGCAAGTCAAAGGATGTGAAAAACAAACGTCGACAAACTCAAAATCCTGCAAAAACCAAGCAGTTTATACGAAATCTATCGACGCCTCAAAAAATAGGCATCTTCCAGCGAGCACCCATCGTAAAGTCTCATCCTCCAACGGGAGTAAAAAGTATCCAACAAGGGGAGTCAAAGAATGATGAGCTTCCAACAGTCGGACAAATTGCAAATCCAAAAAAACGGCAAAGACTTGACTCAGACTTGAAGAAAACGGAGCCTACAAAAGAGTCAAATGAGGTGTGTGAATGGTCAACATACTCAATTGACGACGATTGACGACGATGAAGAGATCTCAAGCGAAATTAAGGAGGTGGGCTTGGTTGGTCCCCCGCGATCAACAACGGTTGTTCCCGACCTAGAAAATCATTCGCCTTGAATTGTAGAGCCAAAAAATTAAACAAGGTTACTGAATTCACTGACGAACGAGTTGCAAGGTCTACCGTGCAAAAAATAGACACGTGGATTCCAAATGCACAGCGCAATGGTCTTCAACACAAAAATTATCCGTTAAATAGTACCTTAAATCCAAAATTAACTAAAGCGAAAAGGTCAAAACTTCCAGTGCAAGAGTCAAAAGTGCGCTTCGTTAAAAAGAGTGTGATGAAAAATCAGTGTGGGAAAGTACGGATTGAAAATATCTTCCCTGATGGGAATGAAGTAAACCTAAACAGAAGCAATGTAATGCGGTTACTTCATGTAATTCCATCACTTCGTACTATTTCATCAGAAGACATCAGAATAGTCGAATATCTCTCAGAGACCTGTTCTTATCAGGTACTGTTACACATCAGATCACAAGCTGTTGAAAAAACGTTACTCTCGGCGAAAGATGATCTTTTAGCCTATGGTTTCGAGGTATCATTCCAGAAAGATGATGCTACAACACAAAGGACAGAGAGTACAGCATCAGTTGAAGATCTCCGCACAACCAACGAAAAGCGAAGAGACATTTTAAAAGAGATATTCAAAATCCAGCCTAATGAGCTGAAACATAATGTACAAGTAAAACAAGGTGCAAATTTGGTAGCACGTCGTCACAAGTAACTAGGTCAACAAAATGAAAAGATAACTTGTGAGCTGATCTCTTGGAACACACGCAGATTCAGTCATTTGCTGTTGGAGTCACCGTTTTGTATGGACAACACCTTTGCAATATGCTTACAAGAAACGTGGCTCCGTGCCTCTCCTGCAAGAGATGGGTATACTCTATTACTCAATCCTGCAGGCAAAAATCAGTTTGGCCGTCCCTTCTCTGGGCTCTTAATAATGCTGAACAACTCGTTTGGATGGGAAATAAAGAAAAAATACATGCCCAACCTGTTTGTTCAAGGTATGTTGTTGGAATTCAAACCTGTCATCTTTGATAACCCAGAGAAATTACTGTTAATCAACACTTATTGGAATCCGAAGATGATTTCAACTAGTGCGTATTTAGAAGCAATAACTGCAGTCATCGACGACAGTCTGCTAATAAGTTACTAATTACAGATCATCATATGTGGCGACCTAAATTGCTCATTGTTGGATGAGAATCACCTGCTAAAAAATGGCACAAATGTCCTAGACAATTCTAACGCTGAGAGAAGACGTGAATGGATGATGGCCATGGAAACCCGTGACTGCGAAATGCTAAATGGGTCGACGAAAAGTGACAATCCGCCTAAGTCCACGTGGCATTGCGGCCACAGGCAAAACATTTTAGATTATATATGGATATCAAATAATGTGTGGTCTGACATTGTGGACTTCGAAGTTAAAAGGTGTTCTAACAGTGACCACGACCCATTACATCTCACTTGGAAGTGTGACAAGTACACGCCTGAAGTAACATATGAGTCTGCGGTTACAGTCAACCATGGAGGAAATAGATTAAGAATAAATGCTGAACAACTAACCAAATTCCACTGTGGCATTATGATGGGAAACGTATCACCACGAAGCAAAATAAATGTTGCTCCATTATTAGCAGAGTTTTGTTTCAAAAACAAACCTGGACCAAAATTAAAGGAGCGGAAGCATGTCTTTAGCCGTACAGTGTACAACGAAAAACAATCTCTACGAAGAGATCTTAGACAGCTTAGAAGACAAAATGGAATGAATGCCCCCTTGGATATTAAAAAGAGGAAATCAAAATACAGAAATTGGCTAAAGTCCTTTGCTTCTTTGAGAGATCAAGAAAGAGGAGAACAAATGCTAAAGCTAATCCTGACCCATAACTCAAGAGAAACCTGGCAGATCCTAAACAATGGCACTTTATCGCAAGAATATGCGCAGTCAAACGGAATCTCGAGTTCAAAGTGGGAAAAACATTTTGCCAATGTTTTTGGTGCTGCATCAGCTGACACTTTGAGCCAAGCTGCCGACTGCAGTGGTGCATGGGATGTTACTGAGAAGGCTGAAGACATCATTGCTTTAATTGGCCATTTAAAAAATTCAAGAGCCGCTGGACCCGACGGCATAACAAACATCATGCTGAAGGAAAAAAAAGAAAATTGGTCGTGCTTTATTGTGTATTTGTTCGATCTGATTGCAACTGTGAAAGAAGTGCCAGATTCATGGAGATCAGCTGTTGTGGTCCCGGTGTTCAAGAAGGGCAGTCGGGACGACCCTTCAAATTATCGCCCGATTGCCCTTTTGGACACCATAGGAAAAATTTTCGCTATGTGTATCCAGCGTAAATTATCCAGATGGGCCACTGACGCGAAGCTTTTAGACTGTAGACAAACAGGTTTCACCAAAGGGGTGGGTACTGAGGTGAATTTGTTATTATTAAATCTGCTAAAACTGGAAACGTTGAAGAACAAATCAAAGCTCTACCTAGCTTTTATTAACATGCAGCAAGCCTTTGACTCAATAAATCGTGTCAAATTATGGGCTAAGCTAGCTAAGTGGAATTGTCCACTCGCACTATTAAATCCAGTGATTGCCCTGCATTCGAACACTACAATGCTGGTACGCATGAATGCTCTAGGGGAGCTTTCAAACAAAATACCCACAAATAGAGGCGTGAAACAGGGCTGCCCTTTGGCGGCACTATTGTTTAAACTATATATCTCAGACATCGCAACCGGACTCAAAGAAGCAGCATGTTTTCCGCCAAAGGTGAACGGGCAACATTTAAGTTGGGCGATTTATGCTGACGACATTGTGTTAGTGGACCGCACACAAATTGGCCTACAAAGGCTCCTGGTTAAATTTGAAGAATACTGCGATGTCAATGAGTTAACAATAAATGAAAAAAAAACAAAGATTCTGATTGTCGGCAAGGCACAAAACAATAAAGATCGATTATTTAAGTGGACAATTGCCCAGGAGAATATCGAAATAGTGTCATTGATACGTTATTTAGGAATTCTCTTTAATAACTCTATAAGAGAATGCGATTGGTGGTGTGACCTAAGAAATCGTATGGATGGTTTTGGGGCTCAGGGAGCTCGGATACATGCTGAATATGGAAAATTCTCATTAACTCCAGTGTTGACGTTTTTTAAACAGAAAGTTGTACCAGCAATTACTTTTGGGTCAGAAGCTGGGTGGAACCTGAATGCGCATTGTTGGGACATTCTTGAGGGAAAATTTTGGAGACGTGTACTAAAGCTTCCCGCATATGTCTCAATTAAAGCCATCAGACATGAACTTGGCCTTGATTCCTTGTATACAACGGTTTTATGGAAGTCAATTACATCTGCAAGGAAAATGCATCTGAAGGATCCAGCACCGGCTTACAGAATCCTGTCAGCAACCCCGCAACGACAGTATGGAGGTTTACTAAAGTGTTGGGTCGCGAAAATTAAAACCATTGTTGACTCTGCAAACATCAAGTGCGATTTGGTGATGGCGACACCACAACTAGCTAAAAAAAAACTACGTCAATGGAGTTGGATACAGAATGTAGCTGACCGTGGGATGATGAAGACGTCACTAGTTCTAGGAACCGCGGAAAATAGCTTAGATAAGTTACCTAAATATCTAAAGCAATTTCCATCCAGATACCACCGGAATAAGTTCCTAAGACTACGTCTAAATGTCTATCATACCAAGGAAGTGCTTTGGACAAGACACGACGTAAACACAATAGATAACATCTGTAGATTTTGCAAAACATCTGATGAAACGTTGAAACACTTAATTACGGATTGTGAAGCACTAGTAGGTGCACGCTCAATAATGTTAGGAAAATATGCGCCTCTCAATGGAAACGTGGAAGAATGGTGGTTTAGAATGTTAACCAGTAATAATGTTCAGTTAACTTGTGCGGTGATACATTTTTTAGAAAAAACTTTACCGAGCAATGAATCGTTGTGAAAAGGTCATGGTAAAAAGAATGGTGCCAGAGAAACCTGGGGTGCACTCCTGAAGTCTATTAAAGAGGACATTTTTGTAGCGCTGCTTCTGATTCGCTTGGTTATGTTGTGTAATAATAAAAAGTTGATAATAAACAACTACAATATTAAAAAAAAAAAAAAAGTAAACAGAATCAACAAAAGAACCTCAAATCGCCCACAAGAATGACCAACGCCTTCACCCTGCTGGTGCCTAGACATAAAAAAAAGCACAGCTGGTGGCGCCAGCTTCCCAGTCACAGTGGCCCAAACCTGGAACAAACTCCCCTTAGAACTCAAAGGACCAACCCTACCCAAGTTTCAGACGCAAGGTATTCTCATGGATACGATCTAACAACATTTAAGGTGATCCCCCTCATTACCAGAACCTCTCGTCCTGAGAGACACCTTCCTGACCATGCCCCTGCTAACCTGGCCCCTCGGGACCCCAACCTCCACCACTAGTATCCAGCTACAAACTGTAGCTGACTGCCATCCAACTCCCTCTTGCTCCGACACCTGACATTCAACTGCACAAGGTCTTTCAAACTGTAAACCTCAGTGAACTGCACCACCCTCTTTCTCCTTCTGCTCTAACACCTGGCATTAACTGTATAAGCACATGCAATCTATAATGCTGTTGAACTGTTCCTACCGCTTACTCTTGTGTGCGTCACTGTAACCAAGTTCTCAAGTATTCTTGTAATGTTCGCGCCCGGCTACCTGCAGGTTTGGTTTTGCGCTATATCAAATAAACAAACATTAAAATGCAAATTGACACCCAAAACAATGTTGAGAGGTGGATCACAATGCTTAGATGGTGTCATGATCTCTGCTTCCAAAAGGTCAGGGTTTTCCCAACTCCCTTGGAAGCAGATCCATAACCCAGGTTCCGAGTGCCAACCAGTTCCAATTGGGACCTTTTGGACCCAGTCCTGGCGCCAGTGGCACCAGGCTCATAAATATGCCCAGTCCCAGCGCTGGAAGCGCCGGGCTCATAATGCTTGGGTGGACTTACCTTCAGCAGACCATGCTGCTTACTTGCCTGCCAGTTGAGCCTCTGATCCTCTTCTGTTTGGAACTACTTTTCCTGTTGGGTGGGGCTGGAGCCACTCCCTAGATTCAGAACACTGGAACTCTTCTGGAAGGCAGGAACTCTTTTCTTACCAGGAACTCTTTTCTTACTTAGGCGTGACTGTGGAAGGAGACACCTAAGCACTACAGGAGGCTATTTAAACCACACCCGGTGGATGAATCGTGCTTTGCGTTATTCTGCAACCTCTGCAGCAGAACGCTCATCGTGTCTTCTGCATCCGGTCCTGGGCCTAAGGAAAAAGGCTTACCATCCTGAATCCAGTCTTCAGCAACACCTATAAAGACAAGAAAGAACAGGTTAGCATTCCGGCATCTGAAAGGCAAAGGCTTACCATCCTGAATCCAGTCTTCAGCAACACCTATAAAGACAAGAAAGAACAGGTTAGCATTCCGGCATCTGAAAGGCAAAGGCTTACCTACTCTTCGTGCGCTCCGGAGGTCTTCACACTGCATTCCGGCATCTGAAAGACAAAAGTTTACCAACTCTTCGCACGCTCCGGAGGCCTTCGGCGCTGCATCCCGCATCTGAAAGACAAAACAAGGTGCGTTTAAAGACATTGGGGAACTTTAATACTCACGTGCCATTACTCCTTTCCACATCTAATCCAGTGGGTATTCCGGCACCCTGCAGCCGCTCCGAACTCGTACCTGCAAAATAAAAAGACAGTTAGAGCGCATAGTGAAGCAGGCAACAAGCGCTTACTTACGTGCTTCCAGGCGCTTCTATTCATCACACGGGCTCCATCTTCAACTCACTTCAGCCCGTCATCCGCCATCGCCGGAACCCTGCAAAACAAGAGACATCATTACTAAAGACTTTAAAGACATTTGAATGATTCGAAACTTACCGTTCGTGCAGTAAACGACGGACAGCAGTCCTCTGAAGTCAAGAGGCCTGCGCTACCTATCCAGTGAAGAAACTGGTTACAGCACCCTGCCCCGAGGCAGATGGAGAGCTCGGCATTCACTTACCTAAGGTGAGAGCGTTAACCTTTGGGGGTCTACAGGAGAGGAGAAGAGGAAAGAGATAGGGACACCCCAATAACCCCAGTTCATTAACCCCATATTTTCTATCTGTAGACATCTTACTCTACACGTCAGGCATACAGTGCACAGAGGTCCAGCCCAAAGAGCCAACCGGGTGCTACACATCACCTTTGAAGATACGGTAGTCGCCCAGTCAAGACCGGCGCCTCTGCGAGAATCAGGTGAGCGTTACAGAACGCAAAGCCTACCGCAAAACTCTCGCCCAGGCGCTATGGAAACCTCGGATACTGACCCCCTAGCCTGGTTACTTGGGGAACTAAGGGCAGAAGTGCATGCAGCTCGTCAGGAAACGAATGCTCTAAGAAGGGAACTAATTATTTCCAAGGAGAGAACAGACAATCTTGCTAGACAAGTGCTACAGTCACAAGCCGGACAGACCCCGTTACCCGCATCAGGGGCAAATCTTCCTTCAACATCCTCTATGAATCCAGTGCAGATCAACCTACCTGGGAATGTACCTCTGGCTCCGCCCGAACGATTTTCTGGTGACCCAAAGAGGTTTGCAGTATTTATCAATCAGTGCCGGTTGCACTTCTTATGCCGGCCAGCAGCCTTTCCAACTGATCAAGCAAAAGTAGCTTTTGTACTTTCGTACCTTAGTGGCAATGCGGCAGACTGGTCGATCCCTCTAGTTAATCAAGATGATCCGGTTCTCCATGATTTTCAAGCCTTTCAGCTTAGTATGGAAAAACTGTTCGCAAGACATTCACAGGGGCAGGCCTTGGACAATGAGCTTCTTTCGTTGCGACAGGGTAATCAAGACCTTTTGGCTTATATTGCATCTTTCAATAGACTAATAGTGGAAACTCAATGGCCTGAGGACAAAAGGATTACGCTGTTTTATAGAGGTCTACGTGGAGAGCTCAAAGACGTTTTAACCCATGTAGTGAATCCCCCACAAGACTGTTCGGATTATATAGACTTGGTCGTTCAAATAGATCACAGGCTGCAGAACAGGAAGGCCGATCGTTCCAAGTTTGATGCTCGAGTATTTTCCAAACCGCCAACTCCTTCCAAAGGAGTAGACTCCGGGGAACCCATGCAAATAGGGGGTCTGAAAGGTCCTCTAACACAAAGGGAGCGGGAAAGGAGGAAACAGTTGCAATTATGCCTATATTGCGGAAACTCAGGGCACTTTCTTCGAGACTGTCCGGTGAAACCTGCCAAGAAGGCAGTAGGAGCTGCAGTTACCAAAGTTACAAACTCTGAGCAGGGAAACAACCTCGCCCGACAAGAATAGAGGTCCTCTTGCCGAGCGTGAAAACCAGTTCCGTGACCTCGCATTTCGTGATACCTATGGTCCTCATTAGCCCTGATAATCCGGATCGATTACATGCAATTGAAGCTTACGTCGACAGCGGTGCCATCGGCAATTATGTTGATCATGAAATGGTTTTGAGGATGAATCTAACTCTTTGTCCCAAGGCTTTAAAGGACGTCATTACTACGGTGGATGGTACGGAGATAGCCTCCGGGCCAGTAACGCATACCACTCAAGAGGTGACGCTAGTAAGTCAAGATGGACACCATGAGAAGATCGTGTTCGATGTGATCAAGGCCCCTCAGTTTCAGATTATTCTAGGAATACCTTGGTTAGAGAAACACAATCCTCTGATCGATTGGCGAGCAAGAACGGTCCAGTTTCCAGAATGTGTCTCTACTTGTCACCCTCCACCTGGTGTTGCACTGGCCGCAATTTCTTCAGAGACTCCCCAGTTACCTCCCGAATACCTAGAATACCAAGATGTTTTCCGGAAGGATCAGGCTAACTCTCTACCTCCTCATAGGTCTTATGACTGCCAGATAGACCTGATACCTGGATCTACTCCTCCTTGTAGTAGAATTTATGCCCTCACCGAGCCTGAGAACCTTCACCTTCGACAATACCTGGATCAATACCTGGCAAATGGGTTTATTCGTCCTTCCAAGTCCCCTGCTTCTTCAGCTTTGTTCTTCGTTCCAAAAAAGGAAGGAGACCTTAGAACTTGTATCGATTATCGCTCCCTGAACCAGATCACCGTTAAGAATAGATATCCGTTACCTTTGATCCCTGAACTCCTGGACCAAGTCAGAAAAGCATGCATATATACAAAGCTGGATCTTAGAGAAGCTTACCACTTGGTACGAGTAAAAGAGGGCGATGAATGGAAGACGGCCTTCCGCACCAAGTATGGGCTATTTGAATATCAGGTCATGCCCTTTGGACTTTGCAATGCCCCGGCCGCCTTTCAATATTTTATGAACGATGTCCTCAGAGAGCTCATAGATGTATGTGTTGTTGTTTACATTGACGACATCCTCGTTTATTCTTCATCGGAATCTGAACATCGGAAACACGTGAAAATGGTCCTCGAAAGATTGCGTCAACACAAACTTTTCGCTAAGTTGGAAAAATGTGTTTTCAACGTGACTGAAGTTGAATTCTTGGGATTCATATTATCACCTGGCGGAGTGCGTATGGATTCAAAGAAGGTCGATGCAGTTCTCAAATGGCCATCACCATCCTCCGTAAAAGGTGTGCAAAGCATGTTAGGCTTCGCTAACTTTTACCGCAGGTTTATCCCCGAATTCTCTCGAATAGTCCAGCCCATCACTGCCTTGTTAAAGAAAAAGAAACGTTTTGAATGGTCTACCGAGGCGGAACAAGCTTTCCAGGATTTGAAGACTAAATTTATCTCTGCACCAATCTTAAAACACCCTCGCCCCGAACTCCCCTACATCGTGGAAACTGATGCTTCAAGCCTTGCCATGGGGGCAGTTCTATCACAAAAGGACCCGGTAACCAATCAGTTGCATCCCGTGGCATTTTGGTCCCGCAAATTCTCGCCTCCTGAAATCAATTACACGATTACTGACAAGGAACTTCTGGCTATCAAGTCTGCCTTCAAGGCTTGGCGGCATTATCTGCTGGGGGCCCGACACACCGTTACTGTGATTACGGATCACCGAAACCTGCAATATTTGAAGACCGCAAAAGCCCAATCCTCTAGACAACTCCGTTGGGCATTATTCTTTGCCGAGTTTGACTTCATAATTACCTATCGACCTGGTACAAAGAACGGTAAAGCCGATGCCCTTTCTCGGATGGGAGTGGAAGAACACTTGGTCAACCCTAAACCTGTACCAATCATTCCCGAACAAAGAATTCTGGGTGTAATCGCCACAGAATCCATAGAGGAAGTTAAGGATAAAGCCAGGCAACTTGTAACTCCAGCAGACATACAGAATTGGCATCTGCAGGGAAAGGACTTTGCAGTAAAGGACAACTTATTGTATTTCCAAGAACGATTATACCTACCCAGCACAGATTTACAGAAAAAAGTAATCTCTTGTTATCACGACTCTTTAATGGAAGGTCATCCCGGTATAGCCAAGACCTCAGAAAAGATCAAGCGCTACTTCTGGTGGCCGTCTTGGAAAAAAGATATCAGAGACTTTATAATGTCCTGTGGAGTATGCGCCCAAAACAAGAGTCAAAAGGAAAGACCAGCAGGCCTCTTACGCCCTATTGACATCCCACCTCGCCCTTGGCATACGCTTTCTATGGACTTCATCACCGATCTACCTCCATGCTCCGGATACAATACGATTCTAGTAATCGTGGACTTATTCTCCAAGATGGCGCATTTCATTCCGCTCAAAGGCTTGCCAACAGCAGCAACTCTGGCCCGAGAATTTCTCGAAAACATCGTCCGACTGCACGATTTTCCTTCGGTTCTAATTTCGGATCGAGGTAGTCAATTTATTTCTCATTTTTGGCGAAGTTGCTGTCGGTCGGCTCAAATTGATGTGAGACTATCGACCAGTCACCACCCTCAGACCGACGGACAAACCGAGAGGACCAATCAAACTCTGGAACAGTATTTACGCTGCATGCTGCAACAAACTGAAAAAACTTGGAAAGATATCCTTTGGATAGCCGAGTATGCCTACAATAACTCTGTCCATTCGGGAACTGGGAAAACCCCGTTTTTTCTTTTGTACGGCAGTCACCCTCGAACCTCGGAGTTGGATCCCCTCCAAGATCTTGAAACACCAGCAGTAGACTACCTGCATTCTACAATCACCCAAGCCTTTAAGGAAGCTGTTTCTCACCTTCAAAGGGCTAAAGAACAATACAAGAAAGGAGCAGATCAACATCGGAAGGAAGCCCCTCACTATCAAGTAGGGGATCAAGTCTGGTTATCCACCAAATATCTATCTCTAAAAGGGCCACGCACATTCAACCCAAGATACCTTGGTCCCTATTCCATCACTACCATAGTAAACCCAGTAGCGGTCAAGTTGGACTTGCCCCCGCACATGAAGATACATCCGGTCTTCCACGTCTCTCTATTAAAACCCGTGCAACCTCAAACCCGACTAACCAAATCTCCAAAACCTATCCTAGTGGATGGAGAACTCGAGTTTGAAGTCAAAAGCATTCTGGACTCCAAGATCGCCAAATCTAAACTATTCTACCTAATTGACTGGAAAGGCTACGGCCCCCAAGAGAGATCCTGGGAACCTGCTGAATATGTCCACGCTCCTCGCCTAATCAAAAGATTTCACCGAACATTTCCTGACAAGCCAAAACCCCCGGAGAAGCCCGGTTTGGGAGGGGCCTTGAGGGGGGGGTACTGTCATGATCTCTGCTTCCAAAAGGTCAGGGTTTTCCCAACTCCCTTGGAAGCAGATCCATAACCCAGGTTCCGAGTGCCAACCAATCCCAATTGGGACCTTTTGGACCCAGTCCTGGCACCAGTGGCACCAGGCTCATAAATATGCCCAGTCCCAGCGCTGGAAGCGCCGGGCTCATAATGCTTGGGTGGACTTACCTTCAGCAGACCATGCTGCTTACTTGCCTGCCAGTTGAGCCTCTGATCCTCTTCTGTTTGGAACTACTTTTCCTGTTGGGTGGGGCTGGAGCCACTCCCTAGATTCAGAACACTGGAACTCTTCTGGAAGGCAGGAACTCTTTTCTTACCAGGAACTCTTTTCTTACTTAGGCGTGGCTGTGGAAGGAGACACCTCAGCACTACAGGAGGCTATTTAAACCACACCCGGTGGATGAATCTTGCTTTGCGTTATTCTGCAACCTCTGCAGCAGAACGCTCATTGTGTCTTCTGCATCCGGTCCTGGGCCTAAGGAAAAAGGCTTACCATCCTGAATCCAGTCTTCAGCAACACCTATAAAGACAAGAAAGAACAGGTTAGCATTCCGGCATCTGAAAGGCAAAGGCTTACCTACTCTTCGTGCGCTCCGGAGGTCTTCACACTGCATTCCGGCATCTGAAAGACAAAAGTTTACCAACTCTTCGCACGCTCCGGAGGCCTTCGGCGCTGCATCCCGCATCTGAAAGACAAAACAAGGTGCGTTTAAAGACATTGGGGAACTTTAATACTCACGTGCCATTACTCCTTTCCACATCTAATCCAGTGGGTATTCCGGCACCCTGCAGCCGCTCCAAACTCGTACTTGCAAAATAAAAAGACAGTTAGAGCGCATAGTGAAGCAGGCAACAAGCGCTTACTTACGTGCTTCCAGGCGCTTCTATTCATCACACGGGCTCCATCTTCAACTCACTTCAGCCCGTCATCCGCCATCGCCGGAACCCTGCAAAACAAGAGACATCATTACTAAAGACTTTAAAGACATTTGAATGACTCGAAACTTACGGTTCGTGCAGTAAACGACGGACAGCAGTCCTCTGAAGTCAAGAGGCCTGCGCTACCTATCCAGTGAAGAAACTGGTTACAGCACCCTGCCCCGAGGCAGATGGAGAGCTCGGCATTCACTTACCTAAGGTGAGAGCGTTAACCTTTGGGGGTCTACAGGAGAGGAGAAGAGGAAAGAGATAGGGACACCCCAATAACCCCAGTTCATTAACCCCATATTTTCTATCTGCAGACATCTTACTCTACACGTCAGGCATACAGTGCACAGAGGTCCAGCCCAAAGAGCCAACCGGGTGCTACACATCACCTTTGAAGATACGGTAGTCGCCCAGTCAAGACCGGCGCCTCTGCGAGAATCAGGTGAGCGTTACAGATGGTATGAAACGGAACGAGGGAATAGGCTGGTTTATACACTGATAATTATCTAAGATTCGTGACTGGCTGTAGTTAATTTAAAAATAACTAAATATTTAAACATAAAAGAGCAGCACAACTAGCTCCCCTGTCAAAAGACAAATGTTCTCGATTTTTCTGCCAGCGCTGCAGTACAATCGGTGAAATCATCAGGACTGTTTCTACAGCCTGTCCAAGTCCATGAACATTCTGCCCTATCACATAAGCGCAGCAACTGAGTAGTGCAATTTTGTTGATGGACATAAATTGCCTTAGTGTAAATGTCTTGTGAACCAATGCTTTTGTGTATCAGGGGACTACTCTTGATTGCCTTTACGAATAGGGCATTGCATGGAAATATATTACATTAAGAAGCAACGTGCATGCAGCATATCCCTGAACATTTCAGGTTTTGAAGAGCAGTGGGGTGAAGGCTTTCTCGTAGAGATTGTATCATGTATTGCAGGCTGCGCAGCCGATGTTCGTCAAACTGATGGGTTCTGTACATAATGGATCATCATCGCCTGTTAGTGTTCAGTAGCATACCCAGACCGTACCGTACGTAGTTTTACCTCTGCATTCATAGATATGTGCTGCTTTTATCACACCCTCTCCTATAATCAGAAAAACTCTTTCATGCCGAGGACGGAAATGTTAAACTCGGTCAGCTGGCCTCTGCTGCATGAATCAGATGCCTTGAGAAGAGTGTGGAACTCCCAGGTGCTACCCAGCCCGTGGCACGGTGCCCTGTAACCGCCCACAGTACAGGCTCAGGCTGGGGGCACATATTTCTTCCTAAACTCAGTAGTTAGTTGAGTACTTATAAATAGTAAGTTACTTACTATTTACGGACTCGAGTCCACGCAACTCCACAAGCAGCAACCAGCAAGGCAACGTACGTAGGCAAGGCTACACTGCTCTGCAATCTCTAAGAAGACCCTTGGCTGCATGGCTGCCCACACCCTGGCTCGCTCTGCTGACTTTGATTTTGAATTGAGATGGTGTGTGTTCGCCTGCACCCACCACACTCTCGTCAACAATTTTCATTGGCTGCTCAGAAACAGCCAATGAAAATTCTGTTATTATGCTACTGTTTAGCATAGAATTTACTGACAGGCTCAGCGATGTTTGCGCACAGGTTAATACTGGCGGGGCCACTGCTCTAGCGCCCCGCCAGCACCTACAGTCAAATGATTACGTAAACAGCGTGAGCCTACGAGCTGCACGCTGTTTACTATTGGGAAAAACAGAGTTAAATGGGACTCGCCCCTCTGTGTTAACTTTTCGGACCCAGTGTGAGTCCCAGCCAACGCGAGATAATTATGTATTTATTTAATAATACAACACTGCAGCCATGCTGCACTGCCACTTGTGACAACTGTGACAATTGTAAACATGCTTTCCCTGATCTGATGGGGGGGGCGGCGCACCTCCGCCCTAAATAAGCGGCCGCCGCAGTCCCTGAGCAACCCCTTGCGTCAACTCCTTGATATTGGCATCAGCTAAATTGCTGCTCACTCTCCAGTGACGATCTTTCAGAAAAGAGGTGACCCAATCAGCCCCCGATGACGAGAAACCCGCCACCTCCCTCAACCTGGAGACCAATAACGTATGGTCTACCAGGTCGAAGGCGGCGGATAGGTCCTACAACATCAACATGCTGGGGTCGCCTTGATCCATGTGTCTAAGGAGCCTAGATTTGAAATCCAATAAAGCGGTCTCACTGCCATGTTTTTCCCGAAAGCCAGACTGTCTCTTATTCAGGATGTTATCATTTCTTAAGTGAGCCAGTAGTTGAACATAAGCCACTTTGACGAGAATCTTAAGAAGAAATGGGGAGTTCGAGATAGGGCGACAGTTAAGTGGGTCATTGGGCGAAAGATGAGGTTTTTTTAATAAGGGGGTCAGCCAAGAGTGCTTGATGCATGTGGGAACCTCAAAGTCCCTAAAAGATGCATTAACAAATTTACAAAGTATGGGGATAAGTGAGGTGGCACACGCTTTAATAGTTCAGGAAGGACAGACATCTCCCTTACAATTGGAAGGTTTGAGGTTTTGGACAATAGTTGTTAGTAACTGGAGTACATGTATTTCTTGTTCATTTCTGTGATAAAAGAAAAGATCATGTTAGTATTGGTATTTTGTAATGACTTATAACATTGCATAATCAACATTTTTTTTACCCTCATATTTAGTAGATTACAAACCAGTGTACTGTGCAATTTGCTCAGTTTATGTGTTTGTTGCTAAAATCATTGGGTCTGTGGGAGAAAAAAAAAATCCATGTTGGATTAAAAAAAACCCTTTTTGTTATGCTACAGTCTGTTTGTTTTCAGTGTTCACTTGTTGTTTCTGGCTTGTTGCAGAATTTTGGAGCAGTTAGATACCTGTTGACATATTGTAACCGTCTATTATTTGTTATAATGAAGTGGTATTGATTTATCTGTTTGGTCATTGTAAAATCTTGGGGCAGTTAGATACCAGTTGGCATATTCTAACTATCTATTTTTGATATAATTTAGTAGTATACATTTATCTGTTTAGATGTTGTAGAATCTTGGGGCAGTTAGATACCTGTTGGCATTTTCTAACAGTTTATAGTTTTTAATAGAAGTTTAGCTAAGGTTTAAGTATAGTTTAGTTAATATATTTTGGTTTTAAGAAGATTAAATAAGCGTTTGTAAGATTTGCTGGTAATCTCTGCTTTCGAGTAATGGTACTATCATTACATTCAAACCATCCACAATTCTTTTTTATATATGCAGTGTAGTGACCTGAATTGGTTGTGGCTCCTGCGTGGTAGATTATACCTATTGTTGTGAAGGTTTTCTTACCAAGTGATACTTGACCATGTGTGAATCCAGTCAGCTTGCAGTTGGTTTTGGTACCATCTGCATTGTAACGTAAAAGCATTAGTATTACGTATATACCATTTGTTTGTATTAGTAAGGTGGAGCGATTATCCGAATTGCAGGTAGAACATAATCTACCATGGTTTGCATTTTGTACAAGTTGCTGAAATGGAATGGATTCACAATTAGGTATTGATATATATACGAAGCGTTCATTGGGGATTTGTTCTCGTCACATTGTTAAAGAGAGTGCATGTATGTTTCCACATGTATGAAATCTGGAAGATTTCATTTATAGGTATGTTTTTGTTTTCCAGTACTTATATTAAGTACATTAGAAATTCTTGTGGATCTTCCTGTGAATTTATAGTGAATTTCACCATTCAAGCACAGTAGTCCAATTGTTGTCGTACTCCATAAACACTATGTTGTGTTAGGATTGTTTGTTGCATTTCTATGAAGTACTAACATTTGCAAACACATATGCAAGAGTTAGAGAAAATTGTTCTCTGCGTACATACATGTCTTTGAAGAGAAGGAATCGAGCTGTTGAGCGTCCTATCCTTTTTACTTCTGTAAGTTTGTCAAAGAGAATATTGACAAACTGAATGTTGTCACGTGGGTATGTTTGAAAGCCAACAACTGTACCCAGTGCTCCATTAACTAGTCCTTGGTCCACGTCAAGGTTACATTTAAGCATTACTCTGAAATTTAAGGATAATTTTAATATTTTTTCCAATCCAGCTGTGTTGGAGATTGAATTTTCGAAACTATTTAGTCTTGTTGTAGCTTGTTCACACATGTGTAGTGTCATACCATGTACGTCTAGTTTGTCTGTGGAGCTAATTTCCAATATTGGTTGCATTTCTTTTTTTAACATTGTTTCATTGAATTTGAAACAGCTTGCAAGAGTTGGCATTAAGGCCATACAATTGACATTTTTGTGGGGTAATTGTTCCATAACATCTTTAGCACATGCATTATCGCCATAAAGTGCATGAATGTGCCGGGTTTTCAATATTGATTGTGCTTCTTGAGATGGTATTCCAACTCCAATACTTTTTAAGATGTTGGCATAAGTGAGATCTGCAGATTGCTGCATGTTTTCTGTTAATTCTCTGTATTGGAAATGTTGCCAAAGGTTGACATTTCCTATGCTGCCAACAATTTTACGGCAGAGTTTGAGTCCTAAGGTTTTAAAAATAGGCTCACCTTTCACTGGTGTCAATTGAAGAAGATCTCTGAAAACAATAATGTGTTTTCCTGCAAAGAGCTCTTCGTAATTTGTTTTGAGTACTTCTTGTAATCTGAGGTGAATCAAAGCCAACATTAGGTTGGAGACCATGCTCACTTCATCTATTAGTAGCATTTTCATTTGTTTTAATACTCTGCATAGATCCATTGCAGCTTCTGTAGAAAGTGTGTAATAGTCTAATTTGTTTTGGTGTTCTACTGGCAGGAGTAGTAATCGGTGTAAAGTGACACCGCCTATGTTGTAGGCAGCTAAACCTGTGGGGGCAGTGACAACAGCTGACAGTTTGTTGTTTGTCAATTGTTGAAGGAACTTGCTGATGATTTTGATTAAGAATGTTTTGCCAGAACCAGCTTCACCACCGACGTACAGTAGTATAGGTTTGTAATTTTGACAGGTGCATTCTTTGTTTTCATGTTATACACCATTTGCAATTTCCTTTGTTACTTCTTGAAAAATGCTACGTTGCTCATTGTTTAGTTTTGATTGTAGTATAGTTAAGTCTTCTTTATCTTCAGACTGACACATGGTGTTTTCTACTTCTGTCATAGAAAATTCTGCCTCATTTGTTATTAGTGGCTCTCCCAGTGGTTCTTGGCTTCCTGTTACAGAAGGTTGACTACTGTCAGGAGTGTCCTTATCTAGTTGGGCCTAGAGTTCTTCTTTTTGTTGCTGTTCATTGTGCAACATTGTTTTGTACTGTGTAAAGTTTACATCAGTTATAGTGCTTTCATTTGCTTTGAAAGCATCTTCAAATGAGTCATAGTTATCTAGTATTTCTTCTTCTTTCCTCCATGGTTTAAAGAGTTGTAGCAGGGACATGTAATATAGTACTCTGTGATGGAACATTTTTGCTAAAATACTTTTTTTGGTATGGTTACTTTGCACTATATCAAGATTTATAGGAGCAGTTTTATCTGTAGTGGTAGCTGATTTTTTGTTAATTGTTTTGTGGTTCGTTTTACATTTTGATAGAGGAGACAAAGTTTCTGTAGTTGAAGCTTGTTTTGTTTTGCTAAATGACTGTATTAGCTGTTTTCTTAAAACTTTTTTTTTACAAATTCTGCTAGAGATGGATGCTTGTTTTGGACACTTCTATTTTCATTTGCTCTGCTTCTTTGTTGCTTTCTATGGACTTGATTTTTGGTAGGCATTGTTTAGGGTCTGTTGAAAAAAATAAAGAAGGTATGGGTTGGGGTGTTAATGTATGTGTGCTGTGTGCATGAGTGTCTGAGTAAAATGATAGATGTATGTAATGGTGTGTGATTGTGCATTGGGCAACTACAACTAGTTGGGATGGGTATTCTTGAATTTATGTGCTACTAAACTGGGGTTCAGATGACAGTAGAAAGTAAGCTGGTGGTGTGGAGAAGTAGAAATAGTAAATATAATGGTATACAATTAAAACAGTTGTTTGTTCTATAATATCAAAATTTTAGGGGCTGAGTTGGGTCATTTGTGTGTCAAAAAATATGAAATTGTGCGCCATTCTGCCTGTAAATCTCTGTTTAAGAATTGGGGATTTGTAGACCGAATGGTGCACAATCTCTTTTTTTGGCACAGAAATAGCATGAATTAACCTTACAGTGTGTTTGAATAATAGTACAACTAATATGGTGGTATTCAACTTACTTTTTTTCTGAAATGAGCAGGTTTCTTCTTAGTTGTTCTTTGTACTTCAAATTCGGCTGCTTCTTTTCAGGAGAATGGTCTTCACTGCAATTGTAAAGGAAACAAATTAGTAATGTTGCTTGTATATAGCACTGTTTTTAATTTAGACATTGATTTTTTTAATTGACATTGACCCTCAGCGCCTTCCTCAAAATCATATAAGATGCGTCGCACCAGTTGAATGCATATCATATGTTCTTAATGCATAAACTGTATTGTAATGATTAACTGTACCAACCAAAATATCATTTGTATGCCTTGTGGAATTCATTCGTACCGCTGAATACCACTATTTCTGTAACTAAGCTCTTGCAAGTAACAGCGCCTCAATGACATGGGCTGCTTGCGCAGTATATAAATATAAGTAAATAAATGTTTGTTTTTGTACAAGTATTGTTGTTTGATATTTGAACATACTGTGTGCATGCAATTTTGTTTGAGTATGTGAACTCTTCATATTGTACTTTAAATATGTTAGTTCAACATGCTTTGAAAATGTGTGTGTAAAAAGAAATTAAATAGCAGATAGGTTTGGAAGTGACAGTTGATTTTAGGAGATGGAAAAAATGACAGTAAATTCATTGTATAGATTATACAAGCTAAAGGTCAGTTAATCTGTTTATATGAATCTATAAGAATTGTACATGTACTATACAGAAAATATGCATACCCGTAGTTTGTGTTTGTGCATATGGATATGCATGCAGCTGCAAGTAGAAATCTTGGAGACTTGTACAGTATTTTTGGTAGAAGGTGCTTTCCAATGATATGATACTTGTACTCAGAGAGATTAACCGTACATTTGAAGTGCTGATCTATGATAATGCAGTTAGATGTAGAGGTCTTGGATGTGATTGGTGGATGTTCATGTGACTTCTTAGCTATATCCAATGAGGGAATGGCACAGAAAGTGAAATGGAAATGGTAGAAGGACTGTCCATGTTACGATATGTCCGCGGACATGGCGGTAGTCCGTGGACATCGGGTGTTGCATCCAGCGATTTTGGGTTGGGGAGCCATGTAAATGAGAATGAGCAGAGAAAGGTATTGGTCAGGAAAGTTTAGTGGGTGTGTTGTGCCAACAGAGAGTTTCTCAGATACTCTTTTTGCTGAGAGAAGAACAGATAGCTATGGCTGTGTGTTTCAGAAAACAGATTGTTTGGATTTTGGGAGACTTGTGGATACATTGGTTGAAGGTGCATAAAGAAAGCTGTGGAGTAGCTGTAGATCTTGGATTCCCACATGTGGAAGTGCACTTGCATGGAGTACGTGGAATGAAGTGGTTGGACTTGCTTACCTCTCTGTGCTACTTTGGAGACAGAGCAACATCCAGACATAATTATAAGTCATTGTGGAGGGAACAATTTAGTTTAGACTTGTGTCTGGAATTTCTTTGCAATTTGCAATGAAAGAAGGACTTGGGAAGGTCATGGACATGTTTCCAAATTCTCAAGTAATTTTTTCACGGATTGCGCAGAGACAAATGTGGCTTTGTTCTTCTTCTTTTGGTCCACAAATGGAGAAAGCAAGGCACAATGTCAATAAGGCTGTTTGTGCCTTTCTAAGAGATTTTGGCATGTCCCCTTTTCACAACGAAAATTTTATGTTTCGTAGTACATACATTTTTCGCAGAGATGGAGTCCATCTTACTTATGCTGGCAATCAGATTTTTCTGAGAAATGTACAAAATGCATTGCAACCTTTTTTGGAATTACAGCATCCATTTTGTGGTAGGTGTTGAGCATTTCAAATTTTTCAAACACAAACAAACACCACCAAAAAGGCTCTTTTTAGAGCCACCACTTCCTCCCAGATAGAACTGCAATGGTTATGATAGGGCAGCACCCCAACGTTTTAAATGTCCGTGGACTTCTAAAAAATATACAGGGCCCTGCTTCATTTATTTTCACTTCTATTTTTTAACTGTGAAGGCGGCTCTGAAAAGAGCCTTTTTTATTTTAGTTGTTTTATATTTTTTTTGTTTTTTTTATACAAGACACACTAGGAGAGGAGGGGAAAGGAGGGTAAGGGGGGGGACACCAACCACGGGGATAAGAAAGGGCGAGCTGAGAGAGGAAGATGTAGAGTAGGTTTTACTTGAGTAGTGAGCATATCTTCTCGTGCTCTGAGACGATAGCCTCAAAAGCACTACAAAGTCTCTCCCCCTGCACAGTACTGTGTCGCAGTGCATGCACACAACTGTGACCCTCGAAAGGTAAAGGTCATCAGTATTACGTATGGCCTGTGAGGCAGCTTGAGGAATACGCTGTCCCACAGGAGTGTTCCTTGTGGTGACAGGATCGGAAACGGAGGATGAAGTAGAGGAAGTCAACCTGCTACGCTCCTCGCAAGGTACAACCTTGCGAATGGCCCCAGTGTGGAATGACTTTAGGTGTCGCTTCATGGTAGTTGTCCCAAAGCTGTATGAACCATGCCTCCCGCGACTGAGTACCATTTTGCACTCGTTGCAGGTGACTTGGTTCGCACGCGCCTTAGGACCATTACCAAGAATGGTAAATAACCACCACACCCAAGACTCACGCCGGGTGCTGGTAGTAGGGACTTCCATTACCTCATTTTCGTCATCCTCCTGTGCATCCTCACTCCTGTTCCCCTCTTCAGGCCCTTGGGGAGGTGGTGGTGGTGGAGGGGGTGGGGGTGGTGCTGAGGCAGATGCAGCACCAGGTGGCATGAGTGGAGCCATGGAAGCCATCAGCTTGGAGATGAAAATCTGCAAATTGGCAGCAAAATTCGTTGTGTTCGGTAGGATAGCCAGAAACACAATGAGAATGAGCTCTAGGGCGTGGTCTTTTATAGGGGTGCTTGTGCGCGGTTTGCGGACATGCGTGCTGTCCGCGGACAGATCGAACAGAAAAAAGGGTTAAAAAAAGTCACAAAAAGTATGTAGAAACTCAGGAATACTATGTGGGACTTGTTCTATGGTGAGTTTTTATTGAAAAATATTGTAGATTACTTGAAAATGTAGTTTTAAATTGTTCGGGGACACGAACAGTGTTTGCAATCAGAACATACGCTCATTGTGGGCACGGTCACATGATAGGTTTGCGAACATGTTCGCAAAGGGAGCGGGTGTCCGCAGGCCACCAAATGCACTGAAACTGTTTTGCGCATGCATTTTGGTGTTCTACGGACACTGTTCGGGTCCTGAAGTGATTAAAAGTGTGTCACAAGTGAAACGAACAGTTACGGACAGGCGTTTGTTCTTAGAACTGCGAACAATACGGACAGGCATAGCGTCCTCTGGATACTCCCATTTTGTTTATTTACGAACATCCCAGGACACTTGATCTGTTCTTAGAACAGTTTCAACCGGTCTACGAACAGTAAGGGCAGGTATAGTGTCCTCAGGACACCCCCATTTCGTTTATTTACGAATATTTCAGGACATAGCCTGTGTTCTTAGAACAGTTTCAACTTGCTAGTGAACAGTACGGACAGATATAGTGTTCTTAGACAGCTCCGTTTTCGTTTCTTCACGGACATTCCGGACACCCGCGCTGTCTGCGGACACCTGAACTGCGTCTTAAAAAAAGACAACAAATGAATTAGGACACAATATAATAATTTTACTTTATTTTACATGTATGTTAAATTTATGACAGAGAAGGTGAGGCAGAAACTGAAACAAAAACAGGAGAATTGGGGGTTTCAATAGGATTTATATGAGGTGAAGAAGGGATGGAAGTCTCATCAAAATGTTTTGGTTCATGGAGAGGGTTTGGGGATAATTGAGTGGGATATGGTGAGGGGGGACAGGTACATGTGGGACAATGGTATGTAGTTGTTTGTTTCAAGTGATCCTACACAAAGTTTTTTAAATGATTAAAATTTGCCAAGAGTAGGTCAATTTTTTTCTTCTATGTGCTGAAGAGTCTTATCCAATACTGTTTTTTCTTTAGTATTTTCAATTTTTGTATGGTCTGTACAAAAACATATATATATGTTAAATGTATATAAAATAATATTTATTAATTGGTTTATATAGTAAAGTGTCTACCATTAGGTTCACTATCTTCTGACATTTCCTCACGTGGGCAATGCTCCTCTAGCCAACCCAGAGTACTAGACATTTCTGTGAGAAAAAAAATATCATTTTTTTTGTATCTAAAACAGAAAGTTTACAAATATATGAGTAAAATGCAGTACAACTACTAGCTTCTGGTAAGGTGTGTTCTGAGTGGTCTGTAGATCTGCTGTTGCTCTTAGTTGTGGAGTTTCTGTGAGGTAATCATGGTGGAAGTCTATCTTTATTCTTTTGGTATATTCCATTTTAGAACATATTGTATTTAAATTAATGGTTAGTGTGTTATATATGTATGGGTTAAAATTCTTATTTATTACTACATATAATGTGTATGTGTGCTGGTTTGTGAATATGTAAATTGTTCATATGTTATGATATAACAATTAAACATACCGCCCAGACTTTTTGGGTAGTGGTGCTGTTGTCCGCATCTGTCCGCGGACATTAAAAGAGTTCGCAGACATCAAATTCAGTAGAGGGGGTTCAGTATGTTCTATGTTACTTGTACATAAAGTCAGAGTTATTATTGTTAAGTTGCGCTACTAAAAACATATGAAATTCAATGAAAAAACTTTGTTAAAGGGACGTTATGGTTCCAAGTAAAACCGAAAAACCCCTGAAATTCGCCAGTTATGGTAAGCTAAGCAACCATAACTCGTGCCACCACCGTGCACTACTAAGACTAACACCCACGACATCAAAGATGACATCACAAATGTCATTGATGACATCACTGATGACATCACATATGAATTTACTTTTCATGAAATGTCTGTATTTGGCATTCTTATATAATGATGAGAAAAAAGTGTCAAGGATCATTGGAATAAATATCATGAGCTAATTAGTGCATTAAGCAATGCATTGATATAAATAGCATTCTATTATGAATTTCTATCGAGTATAGTAAGCTACTCATGCAGAAACCTAGGCATTGCGTGCAGCATACATGATGAAGATATAATATTCATAATGTTGACATGTTGAATAATTAAATGATAAATGTTTTATTAGAGTTTTTTGTACTGTGAAATATGTAATAAGTAGCTAATAAAACCCACGTATCACATAATTGCATCATTAAAGACAAAACACAGAGACACAATAACGCATACAAATATGTGTATATACAGGGAAAGTGAAGTAAGCTATGCAGAATGCAGAAGTAGTAGCAGAAACAATTCATAACCTAACTGATTATCTTTATGCTAATAAATGATTGCTCTGTTGCAAAGCTGCTATTTACCCTATGTATATGTATCACATGATGTGACTGGACCCTAAGGAAAGTAGTGTGAGTACCATGTCTACAAATATGAACATATACAGGGAAAGTATAGTATAGTAATAAAAAAACAACAGAACTATCAAAGTGCTGATAACTCTACTGATTATTTTCATGCACAGAAAGGATTGCTGTCTTTCAAGCTTGTGTCTGCAACCCTATGTATATGTTTCATATGATATGAGTGGACCCTAAGATAATTACTGTAAGAACATACTTGAAGGATAAGTCTACAAATATTGTACATTTACAATTTTTAGTTACTGTTACTGAAGAAAACCATGTGGCCTAGATGTGTCGGTAAAGGAAAAAAGAGGGAGACATACATGTGATGTCATCAGTGATGTCATCAGTGATGTCATCAATGACATTTGTGATGTCATCTTTGATGTTGTGGGTGTTAGTCTTGGCAGTGCACGGTGGTGGCGGGAGTTATGGTTGCTTAGCTTACCATAACAGGCGAATTTCAGCGGTTTTTCCGTTTTACTTGGAACCATAACATCCCTTTAACAAAGTTTTTTTCATTGAATATATATATATATATATTCCTACACACACACACACTAGCCCGCTGCCACAGGGTGCGTATGGAGGGTACCCCTTTCCAATTTTGCCCCAAGTGCAACCGCAAGTACCCTTGGGTTGACCACCCCGAGGCAAACTGCAGAGCGTGTAGCCGGTTCAAGGCTAAGACTCTAAAGGACCGTTCGACCAAACGTTGGGCCTACCACGCCAGCCAACGAGAGGCCATGGAAGCGGAGGGCACTTTCAGTGATGGCACCGACGCCGTACTATCGTACGGCGAGGGCAACGTGGTGTCGAAAGACAGCCAAGCGCAAGTCCCCGACCTCGGAAGGTTGTCAGGCATGCCAGCTATGGGGAACACACCCGGCGACACGAGCGCTACCCACAACACTTCCACTAAACACTCGAATTCCAACCGAGATTTGACGCGCGTGTCGAGCTCTCGGAAAGAGGCACACAAAGAACAGTCCACCGAATCGGTGTCCTCTGGGCGTACTCGGTCAAGATCGCCGCATGACACCAAGCAACCCTCCACTGTTGCCAAGAGTGCCTCACTCACCAAAGTTATGGAGGTACGATCGTCGGAAGACGAGGCTGACCTCCATCCCCAAGCTGCGCTCCAGGAGTCGGCGTCAGCAGACCGCTCGGTGGCTGCTCCCGTATCCCAACGTCCTCACTCTAAGGATAGGGAGTCTACCCCCGAATCTCGGCGCCAGACGTCGAAAAGCTCTGAGAAGGTGACAACGCCTGGGAAACACTCTTCTACTCATGGGGAGGGTGGAAAACAGCAGAAGAAAAGATCTCAGCCTTCTTCTGCACCTCTGCTACATAAAGACAGTGCTAGGTCTTCTGATATACAGCTAACCAAGACCCATGCACAAACCCCTAAGTCCAGTCAGGTCATAGCAGGGAAACACTCCCAGGCAAGGGTTATCCCCAGCTCCAAAGAATGGTCCAGTGAGGATATAGACAGAGTTATGTCTAGAATGTCATGACTAGCAGACTTCTATGCCAAGAACCCAGATCACATCCTCTCCTATAACCCTGATGGGGCTACTCCCTCAGGGTCTAAGGACCAGCAACCCCCTGGTAAGAAACCTCAAGTTGAGACACCAACGCAAGGTCGGTCTTTGACCCTTTCCATGTACAGCCATACACTCAGTATAGTGAGGATCCACTGCAAGGTGAGGATCCAGAATTGGTAACATTGGACGACCAAACTGGGGTGGACTACTATGGGGATGACGAGGACCAAGAGGAGGAGGAAGATGACCCAGAAGTCTACAGAGTATACTCCCCGGTAGACAAAGAACCACAGGTTACCGACAATGCAATCGACAACCAACTTCTCCTAAATGAGGTTTTGTCTAGAGCGGCGGAACACTTCCGCATTGACACTCAGGGAGCACAGAAGGAGAGGGACTTTGCCGAAGAACTAGTGGGAGAAAAGAAACCCATTGCCCAGGCCATCCCTATTCTCAAGTCTATACAAAGGAGAATTGATCCTTCCCTTCTCAATCTTAACCTCACCAGGGCAGTAAACCCCAGAATCGAAAAATTATTCAGGGCAGCCCTATCAGACCCGATTTACATAAGGGGGCAACTGAAACCTGACTCCCTGGTAGTGACTAATACCCGGAAGGGGACGGAAACGCCCCTATCTTCGTTTTAGGCTCCCCCCGACAAGGACAGCAAGAAGATCTACGGGTTGGGAAGGAAGGCAGCCTCCACTTCTGCCTACCAGGCAAGGATTGCCAACTCCACCACCCTGCTGGCTAGTTACAACTGCCACCAGTGGGAACAAGTTGCTGCACTCATCGACTCCGCAACAGAACCTTTAAAGGGCCAGTTGGCACAGGTTGCGTCAGAGGGGAGAGCCGTGTCCGGTTGCATCCTTAAGGCAACCTTTGATGCCGCGGATAACGCCGGCAGGCTGATAGCAGAGAGCACTGTCATTAAGAGGCATGCTTGGTTAAGACAGTCGGGGTTTAAACCCGAGACACAAGCATCCTTAATCGACATGCCGGTGGAGCCTAATCTACTGTTTGGCAAGGCGTTAGAGGACGCATTAAAAAATGCCAAAGATGAGTATGAGACTCTGAAATCCCTGGGACAGTTGACCAACAAACCCCCTAATCAAAGAGGAATGGTAATTTTCGTCGCCCACGGGGCCAAAATTCACAAAGAGGCTCCAACTATTCTCAAGGGCAGGGTACATCATGGGGTAACAACCAGCAGTCTACCCAGAGTTACAACAGGGGAAACAAGAGGGGCCGTGGTAAAGGTAGAGGCAGCCCCAGCAGAGGTGGCACGCCTCCCGCAAAACAGTGACGCCGCGATCAGGTTCCCTTCCCACGCATCTCCAGTAGGGGGTCGCATTACCAACTTCACCCAAGCTTGGGAAGGGATCACATCAGACAGATGGGTGCTGTCCAGTGTCTGCAGGATACTGCATAGAACTGTTAGAGCGTCCCCGAAACCACCCTCCATGTCAAAAAGTACATTCCTTGGACCACCAGAAGATCCTCCTCGAGGAGATCGTCAATCTTCTAGCAAAGGACGCGATAGAACTCGTCCCGGGACACCAGGTAAACAAGGGTATTTATTCAACTTACTTCCTTGTGCCAAAAATAATTTGACAATGCACCCAGTATTGGACTTACGCCCTGCAAAGAAGTATGTCAAGCCCCAAAAATTTCGCATGACTACTCTCCAAGAGGTAATCCCCCTCCTAAAAAAGGGGGATTACATGGCAACATTGGACATGAAAGATGCCCATTTTCATATTTCCATGTTCCCAGCGCACAGAAGGTTCTTGCGCTTCAAGGTGGACAGTCAGCACTACCAGTTCAAGGTGCTGCCGTTTAGGTATAGCCTCGGCTCCCAGGGTATTCACCAAGGTTCTGGTGGTGGTGGTGGAACCCCTACGCAGGGAGGCAATCCCAGTGTACCCTTACCTGGACAACTGGCTCATCACGGGGGAGACACCAGTAATTTGCAGTTCAAACATTCAGCGAACGATCAACCGCTTCGAATTGGGTTTCTCCATGAACGAGAAAAAATCAAGCCTGGTGCCACGCACCTCCAAACAGTTCCTAGGAGCTGTACTAAACACTCAAGAGGGGTTGGCCTTTCCATCGGAGGAACGAATTCGGAATCTACTACTGCAAATTCCTCTATATCTGCCCGGTTGCCAGATAACGGTGCGCAAAGCGATGCGTTTGCTAGGCATGATGGCATCATGTATTTACCTGGTCTCCCACGTGTGCCTGCGCATGTGTCCCATGCGAGAATGGTTGGCAAAACAGTGGTCTCAGGCAAGTGGTCAATGGGACGATCTAGTGGTTGTTTCGCCAACACTGGTACAAAGTCTTCACTGGTGGACAAGAGAAAACCTGTCAAAGGGGAAACCCTTTTACGATCCAGAAGTACAGGCTGTAGTCGTTACAGGTGCATCCCTGTCAGGGTGGGGAGCACACCTCCTTCACCACACAGCTCAGGGTCTCGGGTCTCTGGTCTCACACAGTGGCCAAGAATCATATCAATATGCTAGAGCTTCTGGCAGTATTCAGAGCGCTTCAAGCGTTCGAGGCCCACCTGTTGAACCTGTCAGTGCAGATCTTAACAGACAGCACGACAGCGATGTTTTACCTAAACAAGCAGGGAGGGACTCGGTTGCCCAATCTGTCCAAGCTTGTCCAGAAAATTTGGATATGGGCACTCAGACGGAACATTTACCTGTCATCTCAACATGTTCCAGGGGATCTCAATTCATTAGCAGATGCCTTGAGCAGAGATCCTCTCCCAAGAGAACACGAGTGGTCTCTACACAGAGAGGTCGTAGTAGACATCTTCTCACAATGGGGTTTCCCCACTATAGACCTATTCGCCACAAGCGAAAACAGACAATGCCCAGACTTCGCATCCAGGTTTCCCCAGCCAGGCTCCAAGGGGAACGCCCTGTGGACGAACTGGTCAGGGATGTTTGCTTACGCTTTTCCACCAACTCCTCTAATGAGGAAGGTGGTCAACAAGATGCACAGAGAATCGATGACGCTCATCCTAGTTGCTCCCATGTAGGTGAGACAACCGTGGTTCCCACACCTGCACAGGCCAGCAGCGTGCAAACCCATCAGACTCCCGTGCTGGTACAACCTACTATCCCAGCACCAAGGTCAAACAGTGCATCCTCAACCCAGCTCAATGAACTTGGCAGTATGGCTCCTGAAGTCATAGAGTTTGGACACCTCAACTTACCACAGAGTTGCATGGACATCCAAAAGGAATCTAGGAAGCCCAACACTAGGCACTCTTAGTTTGACAAATGGAAAAGATTTGTTATCTGGTGACAGAATAAGCAAATCAACCCAGTTGATTGCACTCCTTCCACTATTGTCACTGACATGCTCCACCTGCTGGACGCAGGGTTGGTATTTAATTCACTAAAGGTACACCTGGCAGCTCTATCAGCATACACCACCTCCCATAACAAGGTATCGTGGTGGAAAGTACCAGTGGTTAAAGCCTTCATGGAAGGGGTAAAGAGACTCCACCCTCCAATTTCTAACCCACCACCAGGATGGGACCTTAATGTGGTGCTGGCTAAACTCATGGGCCCCCCATTCGAGCCCATGCATAAAAGCAGTCTCAAACACCTGCCATATAAAACTGTCTTCTTAGTAGCCATTACATCGATAAGAAGGGTCAGTGAAATTCAGGCTATGTCAGTGCAGGATCCTTTCTTTACTGTTCATAAAGATAAAATGGTTTTACGAACACACCCTAGGTTTTCACCTAAGTTTATTTCTAAATTCCACGTTAACCAATCCATTGAGCTTCCGGCTTTCTTCCAAGAACCCCAAAGCTCTGCTGAGGTGAAACTACACACCCTAGATGTGCGTAGGGCGGTCCTATACTATGTAGACAAGACCAGGCCACTAAGGAAAACAGACCAACTGTTTGTCTCCGTAGCTACATGCAGAGAGGGAGATCGCGTCTCTAAAGGTGCCATCTCTAAGTTGATTATAAATTGTATCCAGCTGTGTTACTCCCTTTCTGAAAAAACTCTGCCTTTCACGCCAAGAGCCCACTCTACAAGCGGCATTGGGACCACTCTGGCTTTCATTGCAAATGTACCCCTTGACACCATTTGCAAAGCAGCTACTCTGAGCTCTATTCACACTTTTTTTTTCACTACTGCATTGACACTCATTGCAAGACAGATACTCAAGTGGGACAAGCGGTTCTAAGACATTTTTTGCTCATGACCCTTCTCACATCCCACCTCCTTCTAACACTGCTCGCTAATCTATGCACAGCATGTGATCTAAGCAGATTCCACAAGCCTCAGAAGGGATACATTACTCACCGTACTATTTCTAAAGCTTGTATCTGCTTAGATTCACATGCGACCCACCCTTCCTCCCCTCTGAGAGAAGGCGCATGGATGCTTGTAGTCTTATCTTTCAATCTATCTGCTTGGATAATCTGTACTCGCGCTACTCCTCATGCTACCTCATGTCAGAAAAAATACAATCTGAGGGTCCTAGACGCGTGAGGGATCATGGAACAGTGGACGTCACACTAGGGATAGTATTACTGGCATGCCCTGTGTCGACGCCCATTTTCGAATTTCAAAAAACAAACTGTATTACTCCGCACCTTCCACTAGTTGTCAGCCTATGCACAGCATGTGAATATAAGCAGATACAAGCATCAGAAATACGATTACGGTGAGTAATGTATCCCATATATATTTATTTTTTTCTCCAGCATTAGATCTTTCATGGATTCACATGCTGTGAATATTCCCTGTCGTCAGGCTTGGAATACCCCTTTACGTTGATTTAGTACTTTTCAATGGAAAAACTTTACCTTGAGTGTCCCTTCAACGTCATTGTGGGTGCTTTGGGGTCCCACCAATAGGATGTCGAGTGTATAGCTGCGCCCCAGCAGCTTCCCCTCAGATTTCACCCGTCTTTCTAACTGGTGGGATTCCTCGAGTTCTTCTCTCCAAAGAGAAACTATCCTTCCACACACAATATATATTTTTTCAATTTATACTCCAACCGGAGCAACTGACGACTCATCTAAGGTCCAGTTTACGAACATGTAGACCGATGGACCAAGGAAATCCTTGTTCAGGCTCTGTGACACTTGCAGCCTAAAGAAGACGACAGGCATGCAGATTGTTTATTCTGCCTCTACCCTAACCATTCACCGGAAGAATGTGAAGACAGACACCATCGCCTCATTTGTTGGCTTAACAAAGGAGTATACCCGGCATCGTAAGCGGGTACGTCAAGGAGTGAAAGAGCTACCACCCTCTCTGACAAGAGGTAGCCATTCAGCCACAGGTCCAAGTCTGAAGAAACTTCAGCGAAGAAACAAAAAAACAGGTGAGCCAAAATCGTTGACGAGCCACGCAACACACTCTCCAATCTGTGTCTAAGCAATTGTCCAAAGTTCCATTGATGAAAGCACCATCGGCAAAACCGATGGATAAAGGTTCACGCTCGTCGACTAAAACCACATCCCACTCGTCGAGAACGTCCTCTCCTACGAAGGACCAGCACAAATCCAAGTCGTCCACGAAGACCCTGTCTTCGTCCTCAAAAAAGAAACACCATTCATCCTCGGAGAAGGTCACAGATCCTCTTCTGGACAAGAGACGTCCACGAAGCATCCTCTGACGATGAAATCGGGACATCACTCTTTGATGATCCTCTCGTCGACGACCAAAAAACACAAATCTTCCCGGAGTGCGACTGCACTGCCATCAACCTCCTCAACCATTACCACGACTTAAGCCGCAGAATGATCTTTCCAACAGCAACAACTACAGCAACAGGACAATATATCATGCGGCAGTAAAGGAATACTAAAAACCCTGACAAGGGATCCTTTAGAGCACAGACATCTTCAGGACAAGCCTCCTGGTCGCCTCCCATCAAGAGGAGGAGAAACACCTCTAAGAACACGTAATATACCACTTGCTGTACCATCAACACCTTTGGGCACAGGAGGTATATCTGCACGATGTCCCATTTGTAACCCGCAATCCTTACTCTCCCTGCAGGTGCTTTTCACTCTACAAACACTGCTGGGACAAATCAATGCCAGGCTTCCACCTCCTCGGCCACAGGGGGTTCATCTATGCAGGAAAGACCAGGGTATACCAGGTCAGAAGGAACAAAGGGATCAAGGGCATTCATCCAGAGACCATGACCAACGTCCAGGAGCCCAATCTAATCCTAGATATCCACCTCCACAAAGGGATAGTCCGCGAATATGTGAACAAGAAGGGGAACTAGTAGATACAGACCAAGACACAGTTCCAAGGGACACAAGCTCTTCTGCCTCTTCAATTTCGCCTCGCAGAGACGATACGTGGGACACGGATGATCTGGTTCAAGATACACAGGGTAGTCCAGCTCAACCCTCTCCTCCAGATGACATTGAGGCTTTCCACTCCATGATATCAAGGGCGTGCCAGTAATTTGTTTTATCGCCCGCAAAAGAAAAGAAACGCTCCTTTCTTTTTGACCACATGGGTAAGCGCAGAAAGGCTGTGTTTTCTATACCCATCCTAGATCATGTTTGTCAAGAAGGTCTATGTATGTCATGATCCCTGCTTCCAAGGGGTCAGGACTTGCCTCACATCCTTGGAAGCAGGCCCATAACCTTGATCCTGGGTACCAGCCAGTCCCTATCGGGACCTTTTGGACCTTGTCCTGGCGCCAGTGGCACCAGGCTCATAAAGATGACCGGTCCCGGCGCTGGAAGCGCCGGCTCATAATGCTTAAGAGTGCTTGGGTGGACCTACCTGCAGCAGACCATGCTGCTTACTTACCAGCTTGATGGTCTTCTGATCCTTCTCTGCCTGGAAGTACTTTTCCTGTCTGGGTGGGGCAGGAGCCACTCCCTGGAATCAGAACACAGGAACTCTTTTCTTACCTGGGCGAGGCTGTGGAAGAAGACGCCTAAGCACTCCAGAAGGCTATTTAAACCACACCCGATTGATGAAACGTGCTTCGCGTTATTCTGCATCTGCAGCAGGACGCTCACCGTGTCAGCTCCAGTCTTCCTGAGATTCTTCAGCTCCAGTTCCTGTGAAAACGAATTCCTTACCTGCTAGAGATCCGATCCTCAGCTGCACATGCCAAGACAAAACAGGTTAGCAGAATTCAATTCGAGAGCAGCGCTCTTACTTACCAAATACGGCGGCATCTTCCAAAGCCTTCCGCCGCTTTCTTCGGCTCCCCATCGACATCTGCAAAGAAAAGGACTTGATTAAGCATTGCATTCTTGAATTGCTTACCTGCGCTCCGCACGTTCTGAACTTCAAGAAGCGCTGCATGCCGGCATCTGCAAAACAAAGGGAGACATTTTAAGGCGCATTCTAAACCAACCATAAACTTTCTACTTACGCGCTCGCACGTTCGCCGGCATCCATCTAGCAACGCTCTCTGCATCCACGATCTGCAAGGACAAAAGAGACATTAAGACGTGCTTTTGAAACAAACAGCAGTCATTTTACTTACGTGCACCGCGCTTCATCTTCTTCGTACATACGCGCTTGCACGATCCTGGGCACTTATTCATCAGCGTCCATTGCACCTAAACCTGCAGGACAAAGAGAGACATTAGAAAGGGTGACAGCAACCGGTCATCTTTCCTACTCACCTGCTCGCCGCATCATTCCTCTACAATTTCAATCTTGACACCCTAAGACTGAGCAAGGGACTAAATTAAGGGTGCTCCAATAACTATCAAGACACCGCTCGTGCGGTAAACGGCGGTATCTTCCAACATCAACCTCTGCAATCAAGAGGATTGTCAGTGAACCAGTGAAGTAACTGGTACTTGCGCCCCTGCAAAGACGCAGGATGGAGAGCCCGGCCTTAATATATCTAAGGTGAGCAAGCCACGCCCTTGGTTCGAATAAGAGGACTGAGGAAGGAGAAGTTCAGTCAATCCAGTTCCTAAATCCTTGTTGTTCCGTCTGCAGACACCTCACTCTACACGTCCGGTACATCGTGAGAAGGGGACCAGCCCTAGGAGAAGGCCGAGATCTACGAGTCACACTAGAAGACACGGCGACAGCTCAGTCCAGCCCAGCGCCTCCGTGGAAATCAGGTGAGCGTTACAATGTACTCTCAAACATCCATTCTCAGAACCGCCACTTAAAGGGAGACTAGACAAAAAATGTATGGCTCCAGATACAACACCATAATGTCTCACCTCACAGCCGTCTCCAGTGTCGGTTGTGACAGCGGCAGTGGGTCGCAAGGCTTGTACGCAGCACAAATGCACCACTCCCCCAGACAATGAAGGCAGAAAAATGGATGCCTTAGGTAAAAAAGTGCTCAATATCGGAGCAACAACAGTCAGAGCGGCCAGTGCCCTTGCCCGCTATAATCGAGAAATGCGGCATCGCTTGGCTCCTATGGTAGAGCACTTGCCAGAGCAACAGCGGAAAGAAGACATGATACTGGTGCGTGATGGTGAAGAGGCCTCAAACCGCAGTATTAACATTGCAGTGGATCTCGCAGAAACGGGATTCAAACAAATTGGTAATGGGGTCATCCTCGGAACACAAGGATGGCTATGTTGCACCGACTTTAGACAGGAGGTACATCATCTGGTTGTTGACATGCCGTTTGAGGGAGAAAACGTTTTTGGTGACAAGATCGATGAGGCCCTCAGAACAATTAAAGCAGACTCTGATACTGCTAGATAACTAACAACCTTACAGGGAAGAAGGACTTTTTGTTCCTTTCGAGGTGCCTTGGATCCTTCTAGGTTCTCCTCCTCAAGTGACAACACAAACTACGGCAGATCCGGATACTACTCTCAGGGATACAAGTGAAACTACCAGTCCTCACAACGCTGCAGGGAGTGTCATCAGGGACCACGCAAACACGGATAAACCACCTCTCAAAGAGGTAGACAGAACGAGGCCCAGCAATGACTGCCTCAGGGGCACACAGGTGGGAGGAAATGTGGCGTTTCTTCTCCACAAGTTGCAAGCAATTACAAAAGACAGATGGGTGCTAGATTCCATCCATCACGGACACTGGTTGGAATTCAAGCACGCACAGAAACCGTTACCTCCCATAAAGGTATCACACCCGCACCTTCCAATTCTACAAAAGGAAGTGCGTGAAATGATAAAGAAACGGGCAATCGACTGAGTTCCTCATTCTTCAAAGGGAAAAGGAGTATACTCCAGATACTTTGTCGTCAAGAAACCGAATGGGAAGTGGCGTCCAATCCTGGAATTGCAAAAGTTTAAACAAAAACATCAAAAAGCAAAAGTTCAAGAAGGTCACACTAAAAGACGTCATAAAGGCCGTACAACCCCACGAATATCTAGTGGCATTAGACCTCAAAGACGCTTACTTTCACATCCGATACACCCAAGACACTGAAAGTATCTCAAGGTCGGCGAAAGTCCTTACAATTTCGAGCACTTCCATTCAGCCTCAAATCAGCCCCCAGGACTTTCACCAAATGCTTAGCACCAGTGGCAGCTTTTCTCAGAAAACAGGGCCACCACGTCTACCCATACCCAGACTGGTTGGTTTGAGGCCCAACATGTCAACAAACCACGATTTCTCTGAGACAAACAGAAGCTCTTTTCAAACAATTGGTATTTGCAATCAGTTACGCCAAATCTTGCACAGTTGCATCAAAAGGTTTGGTGTTCCTGGGCGCACAATTTCGAACAGACCAAAGCCTCGTCAAACCCTCATCCGACAGAGTGAAACGGTTAACAACCCAGACAACTCTCTTCACGCCAAACAAACAAATTATGGTGCGCAAATACATAGCTCTGCTAGGGACCATGTCATCCTGCATTGCACAGATACCCAATTGCAGGCTAAACATGCAGCCAGTACAAAGATTTCTAGCTATCAGATGGTCCCAAACACACAGGTCCTGGTCAGAGAAAATTACCATCACCCGGTCTCTCTCAAACTCACAAAAATGGTGGACAGTCCTTGACAACATCTCGAAAGGGATGCCCCTTGTAGAACCCAATTACCATCTCACAATTGTAACCGAAGCTTCCCTGGCGGGGTGGGGATCTCACCTAGACAAGCACCAAGTCAAAGGCCTCTGGACTCCTGAAGAATCAATCCTCCATATAAATGTCTTGGAGCTGCATGCAGTAGATTGGGCCCTAAAGTCTTTCCTCCCCCTAATCAGGAATTCAGTAGTGCGAATCCTCACGGACAATACCACCACAATGATTTATCTGTGCAAACAAGGCAGAACACGGCCAAACACCCTGTCTCAAGAAGCGCAGACCATTTGGCACTGGGCCATTCACAACAACATTCTGTTGCAAGTCTTCCACCACCCGGGGATACACAACAAACAAGCGGACACCCTCAGCAGGGACTCGTCACAGTCCCACGAATGGCAACTGCACAACAACCAAGTATCCAGAATATTCACGGCATGGGGTCATCCTCCTGTAGACCTCTTCGCCACACAGGGCAACAAGCAGTGCACAATATTTTCATGCAGGATTCCACACCCCGGCTGTCAAGTGGACACATTCTCGTTCCCATGGACCGGCATGTTCGCATATCTGTTCCCTGCATTCCCTCTCATCAGGAAAACAATCCAGATGATGCGTTAATATCATTGCAAAATAATTCTCGTGGCACCTTACTGGCCCAGACAAACCTGGTTCTCGGACCTCCTTCAACTGGCGGCGGACAATCCATTCCATCTGGGATCTAACGCTGATCTCCTATCGCAAAGCAACTCTGTGATTCTACATCACGACCCGGGCTCCCTCAAGCTAATAGCGTGGCTCCTAATCACGCCGAATTCGGCCACCTAAACATCCTGCAAGACTGCCTTTGCATACTAGCTGCAGCGAAGGCTCCGTCCACTAACATTTCCTACAACCAGACATGGAAAAGATTCTGTACATGGTGTGCGCAGCAGCCCAACCTTCAATAACTAGCCATAAAACCTCAACAGGTTCCCTCCTACCTACTCAAACTGACAAAAGGTGGTCTAGCGATCTCCTCTATAAAAGTACACTTAGCTGCAATCTCTAGATTCACAATGAAAAGAGGATTGTCTCCTCTCTACAGCGACAGGCTGCTGAAACACTTCCTAAAGGGACCTTTTTGCATTTTTCCTCCAAAGAAAAGAATTCCACTGGTATGGAGCCTAAATCTGGTCCTTGCCGTTGTCATGAAAGCCCCTTTCGAACCTCAGTCGACGGCACACATCATGTTTGTGACCTGGGAAGTGGCATTCTTAATCGCCAGTACATCCTCCAGACGGTAGACCTGAGCCGAGGACTCATGCAGACTCTTCCTACCGGCGGCTCATGTCTATGGTCTCTGAATACTTGGGGTGGTCCAGTCCTCCTGAGGCTTTTATTCAGGATGACCTTACTGACATCTTGGACCAAGGTCCCCCCTCTGAGCCGGTATAGCCCTTCCATCTTACATCGCAATAAAGGGTGTCATAGGCTTGGCAGGCCCCGGATTCGATTCCGGCGGTCAATAAGAATTTGTCAAAAAAGTACTGCCCATCTGTTAGCGACCCCAGCTATTTGTCTACTCACCCCAGTCCGGAGAGTTTGGTGGTTCAGGCGGCTATGCCCACCTTGAGGCAGCAGGCGTACCCTACCGTCCCTCCGGATAGGGACAACAAGCGCTTCGACGGATGGGCTCGGAAGGTCTTTTCTTCAGGGAGCATGGCACTGAAAGCTGTCAACTCCACATGTGCCTTGGCAAGATTTACACACACTCTGTGGAACTGTGCTTCCTTAGCGGCTGAGCATATTCCCCAGGGGGAGGAAAGGGATGGCTTCATGGCCCTCGTGCGTGACGGCAAGGATACTATGTGTGAATCCCTTCAGTCGGGTTTGGAAACGGCAGACTGTGTCAGCCGGTCCATGGCTGCGAGCACTGTCCTATGCAGGTTTGCGTGGTTGCGGAAGTCAGAGTTTGCTCCTGATGTGCAAGCCCTGCTTCTGAACATGCCCTTTGATGGTTGTTAGGCAGAAACCTGTGCAATTCCCTCTGGGACCACTGCAAAAGATTTAAGTCTACAGGTGTTGGCAGTAAACCCACTTGGTAGCAGTCTGTACCACACAGATTCACTGTGGTAGCTGTGGCTGAGCAGTCAGACTTCCCTCAAGAAGAGTTAGGCAGTATACAGAGGATACATAATAGGTACAGAGGCACAGTAGCACAAGCAAACACTGACCAGAGCTAGGTGTAAAAGTATAGACTTATTTATTAAAGGTACACTCATAAATTACACTAGCACAATAGAAAAGATAAGAAAGTCAAACACAGTTACTATTACTCATATGTACATCCCTAATCATTTGTTGGACAATTCTAAGTTCACCCCACTTATTTCCAAACAGAGGTGAGCGCTTAACGTTAGATGACACTCCAACAAGTATTACCAAAAGGGGAGGGAAAAGGCAGAAATAAAGAGAGCAGTAAGGTAAAACACTTTTCACATAAGGTTAGCAAAGACAGTCAATGGTGGAACAAGGAGAATTAGTTCGGGGCCCGCTTTAGAGGGAGCCAGGCGAAAAATATGCCCAAGATCACACAATGTCATCAGTCTTTGCAGGTGAGAGAAAAAGGTTTTACTACGGTTCTGGAAAGTTTAGTTAGGGTGTCCCAGACCTACCCAGGTTCGAGAGCCGAGGGCTAAATCTACCCCGTACAATCGGTGGCAAGGGAGGCCGGGCGGAACACAGTACCTTTAAAAGTGGAAAGGATCCTCCAGCGGTGGTAGTTGTTCCTGGTAGTGGGTGTAAGTCGCGGCGTCGTCCAGGGGAAGAGGTGATCCCGGCGTGGAGGAAAGCTGCAGATCGTTGCACTACCAGGGAAGAGACCAGCCGTGGAGTTTTCCGGTCACAAAGGATTTTTACCCCTCTTTCGCGGTTGAGGTAAAAAGTGGTATCCCGGTTGCCAGGGTGCTTGGCACAGGCAAGGCGGCCACGAGATGCTTTGGGACGGCGAAAAGAAGGCAGCAACTGGTTGTCCCCACCAGTTAAGGGAAGAAGACTCTCCGGCGGGAGATCTCCTCTGTCGTCGGGAAAAGTGGTGAGACGGTTCTGCAGGGCTTCACCGGTGGTGTCGTCTCGGCAGGTCGGCTCGGCTTCTCCCTCTTCGGCTTCTTAGGTCCTGTGGCGACTTCTGAAGAACCAGTCCCAAAAACCCTGCTTTTATGCAGCAAACCCCCATTCATACAGCCTAGCTGTCACTCAAACATGCTAAGTGGTGAGCGGGGTGGCTCACCACTTGGGCCAATCACACTAGAGTGCGACATGAGTTGGCAAGGCAACTCAGTCCAGGGTGCCTAAACCCCCTCCCACACCCCCTGTGATACCCAGACAGAATGGCACCACTTTGGAGGGCTTCTGTGCAGAACCCCGCCAAAAGTGGAACAAAGGCTCGACTCGGGTTCAGGGTTACTGAAGTGAACCTAGACGCCATTTTGGCGGCGAGTTCTGGCAAAAAATCCCAACCGATGAATTTATATTAAATAAATAACCCAGCGGTATCTTTAACATTGCACCAAAAAGTGGTGCATTAAAAACAATGGGAAATCCCATTGGGAAATATTCTGGTGGAATATTTCCGTGGTATCCACTGCCACCAGCCAGAACTCGGCGAGGGGGGACGGGACAGTAAAGTCAATGGTAACTTTACAGACCCAGGGAGACAGTAGTCAGTCCCAGGGTGTGGAGTCTATGTTTGGGGGTCTCTAGGACACCCCTGTGCTACTGCACTGAGGGTGCTGTGTAACACACATTCAAAAACCAATGATGGCCTATGGGGAAAATTACCCCCTAGCCCATAAGCACATAGCAAGTCACAGAAACACTCTCAAGTCATGTCCAAGAGTGAGGGTAAAAGAGTCTCACTCTTGGCAGGAGAAATAAATAAACCCCAAAAATCCAGCAAAGCTGCTGGGGGACTCACTAGGTTAGGAAATTCAGCCTAAACAGAGAATTCTTCCTAACACTCGCCCCCCCCAGACTAAAGGACAGGAGGATTTAATCCACTCCTGGATGAACCTCATACCTCTAGTCGATGACATACATCCTAGAGAGTCCATCAGCATTTTGATGGTGACACCCTGACCTGTGCTCAATGGTGAAATCAAACCCTTGGAGGCAGATTGACCATCTCAATAGTTTTGGATTTTCCCCTTTCATTTGCATTAACCATCTCAAGGGTTGGTGGTCAGTCTGAATGACAAAAGTAGAACCATACAAGTATGGCCTAAACTTCTTCAGTGCCCACACAATAGCAAAGCATTCTCTTTCGATTGTTGCCCACCTTGTTTCAGGATCCTTCAGTTTTCTACTGATGAAGCAAATGGGGTGTTCCCTACCCTTCTCATCCAGTTGGCTAAGAACTGCACCTATACCTACATTGGAAGCATCAGTTTGTACAATGAAAGTTTGGTGGTAGTCGGGAGCTCTGAGTACTGGAGCTTGGCAGAGAGCTTTCTTCAGGTTTTCAAAGGCCTGATTGCATTCCTCATTCCATTTGACCTTCTTAGGGAATTTTGGAGAGGAGATCACATTCAGGGGAGAAGCTATGGTCCCATAGTTCTCAATGAAATTCCTGTAGTACCCAGTGAGGCTCTCACCTGGGTCTGAGTAGTAGGTGTTGTCCAATTTTGCACAGCTTCAATCTTGCTGAGCAAAGGCCTTATTTCTCCACCTCCTACCTCATGTCCAAGGTAGACCACTTTACTCTGACCAATTTGGCACTTGCTTGCCTTTATGGTCAGATTGGCCTGCTCAAGAGCCTGCAAAACATGTCCTAAGTGGGTCACATGTTCTTCCCAGGAGTGGCTGAAGACTGCAATGTCATCCAAGTATGCCATGCAGAAGTCCTCCATCCCAGCTAGAACTTGGTTCACCATCCTCTGGAATGTTGCAGGTGCATTTTTCAGTCCAAAAGGCATAACCTTGAATTGGTATAGGCCAACTGGGGTAGAAAATGCAGTTTTCTCCTTGGCATGGTCTGTCAGGGCTATTTGCCAGTAGCCTGACGTAAGGTCCAGTGTGCTGAGGTACTTGGCTGCACCAAGTTTATCCACCAACTCATCTGTCCTTGGAAAGGGTGGGCATCCGTCTTGGTGACTGCATTAAGAGCTCTATAGTCCACACAGAATCTCAACTCTTTGGATCCTGCCTTTGGTACTAACACTACTGGGCTAGACCATGGACTAGTAGAGGGCTCTATTACCCCGAGATCAAGCATCTTCTTGACCTCCCCTTTGATGTGGGTTCTGACATGTTCTGACATTCTATATCCCCTGCTTTTGACTGGCAGGCAGTCACCAGTAAGTATCTCATGCTGTCCTCAAGGGGTCAAGCCTGGTGAAAGTGAGAACAGGGGGGCAAACTGATTTAACATAGCTTTGCACTCCTCCTGTTGCTCAGGGGTCAGATCTGAAGAGAGATTAACTCCTTCAACCTTTTCGTCCAAAGGTAAGCCTCTCAGGAGGTCAGGTAGAGCTTCATTCTCCTCCTCCTCTTCTGATGAAGCTAGAAGCAATGCTCCTACTTCTGGTCTAGAGACATAGGCTTTGAGGCGGTTGGTGTGGAAGACTCTGGGAGCTTCCCTGGGTTTGCCCAGATCCACCAGATAGTTGACCTCTCCAAGTTTTCCCACAACCTTGAAGGGTCCCATCCATTTGTCTTGCAAGGCCCTCTGCCTTGTTGGAAGCATAACTAGAACTAGCTGGTCTTGAGTAAACTCAACCATGTTAGCCTTCTGATCATGCCAATGTTTGATCAGAGCTTGGCCAGCTTTCAAGTTGTCACTTGCTTCTGCCATCATGTGTGACATTCTCCTTCGGAGACCTATCATATTGTCAGTCACTCTGACTGGCTTGGGGGAAGGAGCACTCTCCAACCCCTCCTTAATCAGGGCCAAGGGGCCTCTGACGGGATGGCCATAGAGAAGTTCAAAGGGAGAATAACCCACTCCCTCCTGAGGGACTTCCCTATAAGAAAATAGAAGGCATGGCAGTAGAAGGTCCCACTTCTTCTTAAGGGGTTCTTCTAAGGCACCTATCATGCTCTTCATGGTTCTGTTAAATCTTTCTACCAACCCGTTTGTCTGAGGGTGGTAGGCGGTTGAGAACTTGTAGGTGACTCCGCAGGTTTTCCACATGGCCTTCATGTAGTTGGACATAAAATTTGTCCCCCTGTCAGAGATCACCTCCTTAGGAAACCCAACCCTGGTAAAGATACCAAGGAGGGCCTTAGCCACAGCCTGAGCTGTAACAGTCCTCATAGGAATTGCCTCAGGGTAACTAGTAGCATGGTCTACTACAACAAGGATAAACCTGTTGCCTGAGGAGGTTGGGGGATCAAGGGGACCAACAATGTCAATCCCTACCCTCTCAAATGGGACTCCCACAACTGGGAGAGGCACTAAGGTGCCACATTCTTGGAACCAACCTTACCAGAAGTCTGGCAGGTATGGCAGCTCCTGCAATATCTATCTACTTCAGCCCCCATCTTTGGCCAATAAAAGTAGAGAGAGAGCCTTTCCTTGGTCTTCTTGAAACTCAAGTGACCAGCCAAAGGAATCTCGTGGGCTAGTTGCAAGAACTGTTGTCTGTTCTCTTGGGGCACTACCACGCGTTGGTAGGGTCCAGGTTCAGATTCAGTTGGTTCACTGTAGAAGAGGCCATCTTCCCAGTGTAACCTATACTCCCCAGGCTCTTGCCCATCAGCCTGAGAAGCTGCCTGTTGGCGAAGGCCCTCCAGAGTTGGACATTCTCTTTGTCCCTTACGAAAAGCTGTCCTGCTGGGTCCACCTTCTGCCAGTAAAGACTGCAGCTCAGGATGGTCAGCCGGGTCCAGGTCTCCAATAAGTTCTGGGCCTCCTACTAGCTCTTCTTCAGAGTCTAGTTCAACCAAACAGGGTTGTACCTCCCTCTCAGCCTCAGCTGGAGGTGGAGTTACAGGTGTAACTTTGGACAACCTCGGGGAAGTCCTTGTTGGAAGCACTGGAGTGCTTGCTGTAGGCTTTTTCCTAGGAGTCTTGGGTGGCCCCTTTGCTCCTGATCTGGTAGTTACTGCAGTAAGGTGTTCCAGTGGGAGAGGAGTGATTTCTGTCATCATCTCCTGAGATAAACCTCGCAGGGTTTTCTCTCTTGCAGATTTGGTGAGCTCCTGTAACCTTTTACTAGGAGGTCTGGGGGTATGTGACACAACTCCCAGAGCTTTCAGGTCATTTCCTAGCAGAACTCTTCCTGGCACTTCACATTGTATACTGACAGGTATCTTCACAGCCATATCATTACACTGGATGAGAACTGGTAACTGGGGACACATCTGCACAGGCCCTCCAGCTAACTTGGTGAGGCATTTGGGTGCCTTAGCAACATCCTCTGCCTTGAAAAATGATTCATCCACCACAGTTATGCTGGCCCCAGTGTCCCTGATGGCAGGAGTCTCCTGACCATTCACGTGGACACTGTCCTTATAATACTCTTTAGTATTATCTGGGATAGAATTATACACATCTAAATTATGTTGTTCCCACAACCCCAGAGAGACTAAAGAAACACTGGCTGAGACTCCAGTGGGTTCATCAGCCAGTAGTAGAAAGTTTCCACTTGCCATAGTGACTTCCTCCTCTGGAGCGAAGGCTACGGAGACAAGTTGGACCCCTGAAGGTTTACCCTTACATCTGGGATCTCCTTTCACATGGTCAGTAGCCTTACAAACATAACAGGCCCCAAAGGTCCTTTGGAATGGAGGCTTGTTCTGACCTCCTTCTGGTTTAGCACCAGAAGGTATACTACTCTGCTGTGGTTTCCCAGGTGGCTTACCCTTATGGTTTTGTTTGGGGCCCTCTTTGGAATTAGGATTATTAGAATTCTCTTTGGAGTCTTTCTTAGGCTGTCTTCCCTCATCCTTCTTCTGAGTTACCCCAGAATCCTTGTGAGTAGCCCTGTTGGCAACCCACAAGTCAGCAGCCTTAGCTAGTTTCCTAGGATCTAATTCCTGTGAATCAGCCAAGTGCTGTCTGAGCTCAGGAGAGCAGGCATCATAAATTGACTCCATCATGACCAGATTTCTCATTCCTTCATAAGTGTTCACCTTGTAACCCTTAATCCATCCCTCTAAGTTTTTCAGCCCTTCACACACCCAGGTAGCCCAAGGGGTACCATCATGCTTTTTGAGGCTCCTAAACCTCTTAAGATACTGGGAAGGGGTCTTCCCAAACCTAGCTATCAAAGCTAGTTTCACACATTCATACTCTTTCCTATCCTCCTCCCCCAACTCCATTACCACATCAGTTGCAACAGGGGGAAGCCTAGAGAACAACCAGGTGAGTAACTCATTACCTGTGATGTTCTGGAGCCCATGATTATACTCAAACATAGACAACCAATCCAACACATCCAACTTAGGCTCATACATACCAATCAATTCCTTAGGCATCCGGGGTCTTTTAGGACTGGAACTTCTAGAGGAGCCAGAGAGAGAAGCATTCTCAACAGACAATTTCTTCATTTCTAGCTCATACTTGAGCTCCATTTCCCTTAGCCTCAGTTCTTTGTCAGTTTGAGCATTAAGTTTCTTGTACTCTAATTCAAGTTTCATTTTCTCTAGTTCAAAGTAAGGAGGGCTAAATGTGGGACCTGGCAAAGGTCCAGTAGGTACAGCTGGTAGAGCAGACAGAGGCCTAGAGGGACTATCTACAACAGTTTCATCCTCCTCTTCTGGTTCTGACCCAAGATCATCAATACTTTGTGCCATATCAATATCATTGCTGCTTTCTACATTTGCTGGAGTGATAGGTTCCTCTGGACCATCCTCCAGACTTTGGTTTTCTAACAACCTTTCTATTAGCTCTATTTTCTTTCCTTTAGTCATGAGATTCTTATGCTTACAGAGAAGTCCTAGACAATCAGCAGTTTTTGTAGCAAGGGACTCTTGACTATAACTTTCCATAGTAGACAGGTTAAAAATGACTTTTTCTTTCTTGTGCTTAAGCTTTGTGGTTAGTTGCACTAAGGTATCTCAAAAGTACTCTAAAGTGTATACTCAATACAGATCCCACCGCTGTACACCAGTGTTAGGCAGAAACCTGTGCAGTTCCCTCTGGGACCACTGCAAAAGATTAAAGTCTACAGGTGTTGGCAGTAAACCCACTTGGTAGCAGTCTGTACCACACAGATTCACTGTGGTAGCTGTGGCTGAGCAGTCAGACTTCCCTCAAGAAGAGTTAGGCAGTATACAGAGGATACATAATAGGTACAGAGGCACAGTAGCACAAGCAAACACTGACCAGAGCTAGGTGTAAAAGTATAGACTTATTTATTAAAGGTACACTCATAAATTACACTAGCACAATAGAAAAGATAAGAAAGTCAAACACAGTTACTATTACTCATATGTACATCCCTAATCATTTGTTGGACAATTCTAAGTTAACCCCACTTATTTCCAAACAGAGGTGAGCGCTTAACTTTAGATGACACTCCAACAAGTATTACCAAAAGGGGAGGGAAAAGGCAGAAATAAAGAGAGCAGTAAGGTAAAACACTTTTCACATAAGGTTAGCAAAGACAGTCAATGGTGGAACAAGGAGAATTAGTTCGGGGCCCGCTTTAGAGGGAGCCAGGCGAAAAATATGCCCAAGATCACACAATGTCATCAGTCTTTGCAGGTGAGAGAAAAAGGTTTTACTACGGTTCTGGAAAGTTTAGTTAGGGTGTCCCAGACCTACCCAGGTTCGAAAGCCGAGGGCTAAATCTACCCCGTGCAATCGGTGGCAAGGGAGGCCGGGCGGAACACAGTACCTTTAAAAGTGGAAAGGATCCTCCAGCGGTGGTAGTTGTTCCTGGTAGTGGGTGTAAGTCGCGGCGTCGTCCAGGGGAAGAGGTGATCCCGGCGTGGAGGAAAGCTGCAGATCGTTGCACTACCAGGGAAGAGACCAGCCGTGGAGTTTTCCGGTCACAAAGGATTTTTACCCCTCTTTCGCGGTTGAGGTAAAAAGTGGTATCCCGGTTGCCAGGGTGCTTGGCACAGGCAAGGCGGCCACGAGATGCTTCGGGACGGCGAAAAGAAGGCAGCAACTGGTTGTCCCCACCAGTTAAGGGAAGAAGACTCTCCGGCGGGAGATCTCCTCTGTCGTCGGGAAAAGTGGTGAGACGGTTCTGCAGGGCTTCACCGGTGGTGTCGTCTCGGCAGGTCGGCTCGGCTTCTCCCTCTTCGGCTTCTTAGGTCCTGTGGCGACTTCTGAAGAACCAGTCGCAAAAACCCTGCTTTTATGCAGCAAACCCCCATTCATACAGCCTAGCTGTCACTCAAACATGCTAAGTGGTGAGCGGGGTGGCTCACCACTTGGGCCAATCACACTAGAGTGCGACTAGTCCAGGGTGCCTAAACCCCCTCCCATACCCCCTGTGATACCCAGACAGAATGGCACCACTTTGGAGGGCTTCTGTGCAGAAGCCCGCCAAAAGTGGAACAAAGGCTCGACTCGGGTTCAGGGTTACTGAAGTGAACCTAGACGCCATTTTGGCGGCGAGTTCTGGCAAAAAATCCCAACCGGTGAATTTATATTAAATAAATAACCCGGCGGTATATTTAACATTGCACCAAAAAGTGGTGCATTAAAAACAATGGGAAATCCCATTGGGAAATATTCTGGTGGAATATTTCCGTGGTATCCACTGCCACCAGCCAGAACTCGGCGAGGGGGGACGGAACAGTAAAGTCAATGGTAACTTTACAGACCCAGGGAGACAGTAGTCAGTCCCAGGGTGTGGAGTCTATGTTTGGGGGTCTCTAGGACACCCCTGTGCTACTGCACTGAGGGTGCTGTGTAACACACATTAAAAAACCAATGATGGCCTATGGGGAAAATTACCCCCTAGCCCATAAGCACATAGCAAGTCACAGAAACACTCTCAAGTCATGTCCAAGAGTGAGGGTAAAAGAGTCTCACTCTTGGCAGGAGAAAAAAATAAACCCCAAAAATCCAGCAAAGCTGCTGGGGGACTCACTAGGTTAGGAAATTCAGCCTAAACAGAGAATTCTTCCTAACAATGGTGTTCATATATTTGGCAGAAAGGCTGACGAGAGCCTTGAGAGGTTGCAGACCTCCAAAGCTGCTGCTCAAGTCTTTGAGCGCTGCAGTACATAAAGCTCTGCCTTTTCATCCTAGGGGCCTTTCGTTTCTACTCCTCTTTTGGTAGATCGAGAGGAGCTGCCAGTCAAAGGGGCCAACGTAAGGGTATCCGTGGTGGACGGGGGTCTCGGGGTGCCAAAGCCACTCGGGCAGTTGCCTCTTTGCCCTCGGGCACTGCCGCAGCCGCTCCAGCTCAGTCATGAGGCCATGTCCCATGGTTCACCGGTTGGGGGCAGACTTGCGCAGCATCTTGGAGAATGGCGTGCCATTACTTCAGATGTGTGGGTTCTGGATATCATAGCCCACGGATACTGCCTTCCCTTTCTTCAGCGGCCTCACGACAATCCACCGGGGAAGCTCTCTTGGAAGCGTCCAGATACGCTTCTTGAACAGGAAATCCTATCCCAGCTGGAGAAAGTCGCCATAGAACTGGTGCCTGTAGCGGAGAGGAACAAGGGATGGTATTCCCCTTATTCTTTGATCCCAAAGAAATATGGGGGATTGAGACCCATCATGGACTTGCGTTGGTTGAACAACCTTCTAAGGAAGGACAAGTTCAAGATGGTCACTCTTTCTCTAGTCCTCCAAGCCCTTCAACTTCAGGATTGGCCCGTGTCTCTGGACCTCAAGGATGCTTACTTTCATGTGCCCATTCGTCCCAAGCACAGGAAGTACCCGAGGTTCGCGGCTGGCGACTCGCACTTTCAGTTTCGGGTCTTGTGATTCGGATTGACCTCCGCCCCGAGGGTATTCACCAAGCTGATGATGGTGGTGGTGGCAGCGTACCTCAAGTGAGGGGGGATTCACGTCTACCCCTACCTGGACGATTGGCTGATCAGGGCGCATTCTCCCAAGCAAGCCCTGGATCATCTATCCGTCACCTGCCATTCCCTTCACAAGCTGGGCTTCTCCCTACATTTAAAGATGTCGCATTTGACACCTTCCCAGCGGCTCCAATACATCGGTGCAGTGCTCGACACGTCCCTGGGGCAGTGTTCGCCTCCCCAGGTGAGGGCTCATTACATTCTGCAGATGGTGGACAAGTTTCAATATGCCCAGAGTCTCCTGGCTTTCGAATTCTTAAGGTTGCTCGGCCTCATGGCGTCCTGCATTTTACTGGTGCCAGATGCCAGACTGCGGATGAGATCCTTTGAGTGGGCTCTCAAGATGCAGTGGTCGCAGTTCTCGGGCAAGACTTCGGATCCCGTTCAGATTCCACTCTCGGTCGCCCAGGATCTTCAATGGTGGGCTGACGAAGGCAATCAGATGAAGGGGGCACCGTTTTGGCAACCATGGCCGGAGGTGATGATCGTGACGGATGCATCCCTAACAGGATGGGGCGCTCATGCCAACCAGCTGACAGCAAGCAGCCGTTGGTCCCCGTCGGAGTCCAGACTCCACATCAATCTATTAGAGCTGAGAGCCATCAGGCAGGCCCTGAAGGCTTTTCTGCCGTCTGTGCGGGGAAGACTGTCCTGATTATGACGGACAACACAGTGGCCATGCATTACCTCAACAAAAATATGGGGGCAGAGTCACTCCCGTTGTGCAGGGAGGCAATGCAGCTCTGGTTCTGCACCATCCAACAGGAAATCTTGATCTCGGCAGTTCATCTGGCCGGAGACAAAAACGTGGCGGCGGACGCTCTGAGCAAGCAGAGCACGGTCTCTCACGAGTGGGAGTTGGCTCAGGAAGTCCTTTTGGAGATCTTCGGCCTTTGGGAAACCCCACAAGTGGATATCTATTTGCCACCAATGTCAACCGGAAGTGCGAGAGATTCTGCTCAAGGGAATTTTCTCCTAGAGGAGCCTTAGGAGACGTGTTTGTGGTGGATTGGTCATTCCCACTGCTGTACGCGTTTCCTCCAGTCCCCGTCATTCCTCAGGTGTTGCAGGGGTTACGGTGGTTCGGTTCCCGAATGATCCTCATTGCTTCGGCATGGGCCAGGAGAGCGTGGTACCCGGACCTTCTAGACATATCCATCTGCCCTCCACACCATCTTCCCTACCGAGACGATCTGCTCTCACGGGAGGGGGGTTAGGTTCTCCATCCATAGGTCAGGTCTCTCAACATTCATGCTTGGTATCTGAAAGGTTTAGATACAAGGATTGGGACCTCCCGGATGACGTGATGGAGGTGTTGCTTTCGGCCAGGCGGCCCGCAACAAAGTCCCTGTACCGTTGCCATTGGCGGAAGTTCTGCGACTGGTGCAGGGGACAGAATGTGAATCCTTTCCAATGTTCCATTCCTATGGTGTTGTCTTATCTGCTTTCTTTAGCCTACATGGGCCTTCAAGTGGGTACCATTAAGGGTTACCTGGCAGCGCTGTCCATATTTAAGTGCTCGTCTGAAGAGTGTTCCTACTTTAAGATTCCTTTGATTTCACAGTTTCTGAAAGGACTGTCTAATGTGCTTCCACCGTCCCCTTTCCAGGTGCCGGGTTGGGATTTGAAGTTGGTTTTAAAGTTTCTGATGGGAGCTCTGTTTGAGCCCTTACATTCTTGTCTGTTGAGACTGTTATCTTTTAAAACTGTGTTTTTAGTTGCGGTTACTTGCGCACGCAGAGTGAGTGAATTGCAGGCACTTTCTGCCATGCCACCCTTTACAGTTTTCCTTAAGAACAGGGTTGTCCTGCGGGTGCGACCTTCTTTTCTTCCGAAGGTTGTGTCTGAATTTCATTTGAGCCAGAAGGTGATTCTTCCGGCATTTTATCTTCCACCGCATCCTGGTAAGGAAGAGGAGAGGCTCCATAGGTTGGATCCTAAGAGAGCTTTGAGCTTTTATCTTTCACGGATGTCCCGGGTCAGAGTGGACGATCAGCTCTTTATTGGTTATGCTGGACGCCGCTTGGGTCAGGCTGTTTACAAACAGACCTTGTCCAGATGGATTATCCTAACTATCACTGAGTGCTACCGTTTGGTGGGGAAGGACCCTCCAGTAGGCTTACGGGCTCACTCCACTAGGGGTGTGGCTGCCTCCACTGCTCTACAAAGGGGTGTTCCTATTCAGAATATTTGTGAAGCAGCCACATAGGCTTCTGTGCAGACTTTTGTTAAGCACTATTCCCTGGATTCCATCCATGGGCAGGATTTGACCTTTGGTAAGCCAGTCCTCTATTCAGCCATTTGATTGGGTAATCTAAATTCACATTCTAAATTCTTTCCCTCCTCCATAGTCTGGTACTGCTTTGGGAGTTTGTCATAGATTTGGAATACGTCGGGGACACAATCCCTTCGAAGAATAAGTTACTTACCAAACTGGTAACGTTCTTTCGATGGGATGTTCCTCCGCCGTATTCCACATCGCCCTACCAGCCGGCACCTCTGGAGAATTTCGTCTGTGATTACAGCTTCCATTTCCGTAAGGCTGTAGGCAGTTATACTGGCAGGAGACTGGTGCTACACTTTCTGGGGGAAAAAACGAAACTGAGGCAACGGGCGCCATGCGTCCTATATATAACATCCGGTGACGTCGACCCTCAACGGAGGCCCTCGAGGGACATTGGCTGGACGCCATTGACACAAGACGCCCTCTGCTGAAAAGTTTCCGAAGTGCACAGCTGTGGACATATAATGTCATAGATGTGGAATACGTCGGAGGAACATCCCAACGAAAGAACGTTACTAGTTTGGTAAGGAACTTGTTCTTCTCCAGCGTTGGTATCTTTCATGAATTCATATGCACCCTCCAGCCTTCCCCTCCAGGAAAATTTACAGAGGAGTTATCCTCCATCTTCAGTGGTTCAAATCTGAAGGGAAGCTGCTGGGGCAGAGCTATACACTTCACGTCCTATTGGTGGGTACCAAAAGCACCCACAACAACGCCGATGGGACACTCAAGGTGTCAAAGTTTTTCCATAGGAAAAGTACCAAATCAAAGAAAGCAGGGATACCTAGCCTGACGACTGGGAATATTCACAGCATGTGAATCCATGAAAGATACCAATGCTGGAGAAATGGAGTTACAGATAAGAAACTACTCCCATCTATATTCAGTGAAAACACTTTTGTTAAAGGAGAGTTAAGTGGATCTGATTTATCCCAACAAAACTCTTGAAATTCAGCGGATGTGGGAAATGATGAGTATCTTAACTTAGCATTGATGTCCCCTATGATGTAATTTCGAATCACTTCTGTGATTTGTTGTATGTTCTCATGGGCTTTGCAGAGGTGGGACACCAACTTAAGAAGCTCATCACTCCCGACATCTGCTAATTTCAAGGGTTTTGTTGTGATAAATCAGACCACCTTAACGCTCTCTTAACTTTTTTTTCCACTGAATTTCAATGGTTTTGCCTTCTATAGTTTCTTTGTTTTCTATAGTTCTATATAGTTTCTTCGGTCCCACTACCCATGTCCTTAGGTTGACGCTACTCTACATGTTGCATCAATGATTTTTGAAAAGCGGCCCATACCACCCTCCCCAGCACCTAACCAGGTACCACTAGCCATGCCAGTGGCATCAGGGTCCTCTGCCCTTGTCAGTGGTCCACTAGCACAACTCAGCAAAAACTGCACCGTTTTGTATCCAAAACATTCTATAGGTTCTGTGGTTTTAATTTTTTTTTTAAATATGCATCATCTTTTTGTGAGTCCCAATATGTAGCCCTGCTGGGACTATATTGGGTCAGTGTTTTGTGTTGTCTCAATGTTAATTATGAGCTTTATCACAAATTGTATGTCATTGTTTGGCAGTGCCAATGTGCTCTTTTGTAGGTGTTAGTTTGTGTATTACAAACACACTTTTTATTTTTTTATTTCAAAAATGTGCAAAATTATATGGTTCTTCCTTTAACTATAGGACTTGTAAACATGTATGCGTAATATTTTGTTTACACTAACCTCTGAATATCGACATTAATATTTGCAACAAAAGTTAATGACACTGCATTTGAGGATGTCTTCAGCCTGACAGGGTTACATTTTTGTTATAGTATGTGTCGAGGGGATTGGTTCCTCCAACGTATTCCACATCTATGACAGTAATCGCCACAGCTGTGCTGCTTCGGAAAACTTTTTCTGCGTCGATGATGTCGACATGCTGTCCCTCGAAGGCCTCAGTCGAGCGCCGATGTCACCGAATGTTATATGTAGGAAGCACGACGCCCGTAGCCTCAGTTCCGTTTTTTTCTGCGAACGTTTCGCTTCGGAATCTCGGTGTGCCTCGGTTCTTCTCGTGACTGAATCGGTTCTTCGAACTTGGCTGTTTGTGAAGTATCATGTCTTCGTCTTCTACCCCACAGTTGGGCTTCAATAAATGTCGGGACTGCGGTTCCAAGATGTCGCTTATGGACCCGCACAACGTCTGCCTGTGGTGCCTCGGCGAGGAACACGCCACCAATGACTGTGATGAGTGCCAGTCTTTGATGTCGAAGGCCTTCCGGGTAGCGAAAGAAGTTGCCTGTAGGTAGGGTTTCCAAACCCCAAAAGTCGAAATCCGCTGGGCTTTTGACCGACGATTCGAGGGGCGACTCTCCTCGTCGGCGTAAGTCCAGGTGGGGTCTCGGTCCCGGAGTGGTTCCCGCCATTCCTCTGCCTCTTCTAGGCACTCTAGGAAGCACTGTCACCGGTTGCCTTCCCCGTCCTCGTCCGAGGACTCCGCCAGGCGGCAGGTTGCTTGTCCCAACAAGCATTCATCTCCGGCGGAATGGGATGCGTTTCGCAAGGAGATGACGGCGATTTTCGAATTGCGGGGCTCCGTTCCATCCGCGCCTTCGAGAGAAGCCGGCAAGAAACACGCTAGGGCCACCGCTCGCACGCCTTCGGGGTCGGGCAGTCTGAGCGATCATCGGGAGCCGTCGAGGCCCCGATCGGACAAGGTGGATCGCTCTAGCCATGCCCGCTTCAGGTCCCGGTCCTCAACGCCCTCGAGACTGTTGGAGCCTGTGAGGCCTTCTAAGAAGGCATTGATGCGTCGGCGCCATATCTGTCGAGGGACTCTCTCGAGGCTCCGCCTCCGAGGAAGTCGTCGACGCCATCAGCGCCGAGGCCGTCAAAGGACATGCTCAGGGCTCCGGCCTCGAAGCCGTTGTCGAAGTCGTCGGCGCCTCGCTCGACGTCGATTCCGTCGATGCTCTCGACGCCTTTTCCAGAGACCGGTGAAAACCCTGAGGAAGCCCCTGAGTAAATCGGTGAGGCCTGTCTTTGAACCTTTTTCTGTGCCCTCATCCAGGGATTTATTCCAGCCTTTGGATTTTGTCTCAGAGGTGGATGAAGGATCAGAGGTGGAGGGGTTTGTGACTCCTGAGGTTCCTGACGAACTGTTGTCTGGTCATAGCCAGATGGAAGACCTGCGTCAATCTTTGCATGAATGCCAGTGGTCTGGACACCTCCCCGGAGGTTGAATTTGGCAGGACTGAGCCTGGTACACATGCCGAGTCTTCGTACAGGCGTCTCATGTCGAGGGTGACGGAGTACTTGGGGTGGTCTTCTCCACCTGTGGATTTTCTGCCGGATGACCTGACAGATATTTTGGACCAAGGTCCACCCACTGACCCGGTGCTGCCATTTCATATGGCCTTACAAAGAAGGGTGGCGGCGGCTTGGACTGCTCTGGAGAGTCTCCTGTCAGTGAATAAGTCGTTGCCGAAAAAATACCGTCCAGCCAGTGGCGACCCCGGCTACTTGTCTTTGCACCCCATTCCGGAGAGTTTGGTGGTGTAGGGGGCTACGGCCCCAGCTAAGCAGGCGGCGTACCCTAGCATCCCTCCTGATAGGGACGACAAGCGCGTCAACGGTTGGGCGAAGAAAGTATTTTCATCTGGGGGTATGGCTTTAAAGGCAGCCAACTCCGTTTGTTCTTTGGCAAGATTCACTCACACTTTGTGGAATTGTGTATCTTTAGCGGCTGAACATATTCCCGAAGGGGAGGAACGGGATGGTTTTCTTGCCCTCGTTCAGAATGGCAAGGATGCCATGTGTGAATCCTTTCAGTCGGGTCTGGACGTGGCAGACTGTGTCAGCTGGTCCATGGCGGCGAGCACCGTGATGTGCAGGTTTGTGTGGTTGCGGAAGTCGGAGTTTGCTCCTGATGTACAGTCCTGGCTTCTCAACATGCCCTTTGATGGTGACCATCTTTTTGTCAGCAAGGCTGACGAGAGCCTTGAGAGGTTGCACACCTCCAAAGCTGCAGCAAAGTCGTTGGGCACTGCAGTTTGTCAACCTCCGCCTTTTCGTCCTAGGGGACAGCAATGGAGGGGAGGTTCCTTTTGATACTGCTCTTCCTTTGGTAGATCGAGGGGGGCTGCCAGTCAAAGGGGCCAATGTAGGTGTACCAGAGGTGGAAAACAAGGTACTCGAAGTGCCAAAGCCGCTCGGGCAGTTGCCTCTTTGCCCTCAGCCGCTGCCGCAGCAGCTTCAGCTCAGCCATGAGGCCATGTCCCATGGTTCGCCGGTTGGGGGAAGGCTGGCGCAGCATCTTGTAGAATGGCGTGCCATTACTTCAGATGTGTGGGTTCTGGAGATCATTGCCCACGGCTACTGTCTTCCTTTCCGGCAGAGGCCTCACGGCAATCCACCAGGGAAGCTCTCTTTGAGGAGTCCGGATCCGCTTCCTTGCGCAGGAAATCAAATCCCTGCTGAAGAAAGGCACCATAGAACTGGTGCCTGTAGTTGAGAGGAACAAGGGATGGTATTCCCCATATTTTTTGATCCCGAAAAAAGACTGGGGATTGAGACCCATCATGGACTTGCGTGGTTTGAACAAACTCCTCCGGAAGGACAAGTCCAAGATGCTTACTCTCTCTCAAGTCCTCCAGGCCCTTCAACTTCAGGACCGGTTGGTGTCTCTCGACCTCAAGGATGCTTACTTTCATTTGCCGATTCATCCCAAGCACAAGAAGTACCTGAGGTTTGCGTTTGGCGACTCGCATTTTCTGTTTCGGGTCCTTCCGTTCGGATTGACCTCCGCCCCGAGGGTCTTCACCAAGCTCATGGTGCTGGTGGCAGCGTATCTCAGGAAAGGGGGGATTCACGTCTACCCCTACCTGGACGATTGGTTGATCAGGGGGCGCGCTCCCGAGCAAGTCCTGGATCTGTCAGTCACATGCTACTCCCTTCACAGGCTGGGCTTCTCCCTCAACTTAAAGAAGTCCCACTTGACACCTACGCAGCGGCTCCAGTACATCGGAGCAGTGCTCGACACATTCCTGGGGCTGTGTTTGCCTCCCCAGTTGCGGGCTCATCACATTCTGCAGATGGTTCACAAGTTTCAACATGCCCAGAGTCTCCCGGCGTTCGAGTTCTTGAGGTTTCTCGGCCTCATGGCATCCTGCATTCTACGGGTGCCAGAGGCCAGGTTGCAGATGAGATCTCTGCAATGGGCTCTCAAGATGCAGTGGTCGCAGTCCTCCGGCAGGATGTCGGATCCTGTTCAGGTGGCACCCTCGGTCGCCCAGGATCTTCTGTGGTGGGCCGTCGAAGGCAATCTGATGAAGGGGGCTCCATTTTGGCTACCCTGGCCGGAGGTAACGATCGTGATGGACGCACCCCTCACAGGATGGGGAGCTCATGCCAATGAGTTGATAGTCAGCGGTCGTTGGTCTCCGTCGGAGTCCAGACTCCATATCAATCTTTTGGAGCTGAGGGCCATCAGGTTAGCCCTGAAAGCTTTTCTGCCGTCTGTGCGGGGAAGACTGTCCTGATTCTGATGGACAATACAGTGGCCATGCACTACCTCAACAAAAAGGGGGGGGCAGGGTCTCTCCCACTGTGCAGAGAGCCATAGGGGACGCGTTCGTAGTGGAGTGGTCCTTCCCACTGCTGTACGCGTTCCCTCCAGTCCCCGTCATTCCGCACGTGTTGAGGAGGTCACGGAGGTTCGGTTCCCGAATGATCCTCATTGCTCCGGCATGGGCCAGGAGAGCGTGGTCAGAGGTCAAGTCTCTCAGCCTTCATGCTTGGTATCTGAAAGGTTGAGTTATAAGGATTGGGACCTCCCTGAAAACGTGATGGAGGTGTTGCATTCGGGCAGAAGGCCTGCAACAAAGTCCCTGTACCATTGCCATTGGAGAAAGTTCTGCGACTGGTGCAGAGTACAGAATGTGGATCCTTTTTAATGTGCCATTCCTGTGGTTCCGTCTTTTTTGCTTTCGTTAGCCCACAAGGGCCTGCAAGTGGGTACCATTAGGGTTACCTGGCAGCACTGTCCATATTTAAGCGCTCGTCTGAGGAGTGTTCTTATTTTAAGATTCCTTTGATTTCTCAGTTTCTGAAAGGGCTAACTAATGTGTTTCCACCGTCACCTTTCCAGGTGCCTGGTTGGGATTTGAACTTAGTTTTAAAGTTCCTGATGGGAGCTCCGTTTGAGCCCTTACATTCTTGTCCATTGAGACTGTTGTCTTTTAAGACTGTGTTTTTAGTTGCAGTTACTTCCGCTCGCAGAGTGAGTGAGTTGCAGGCACTATCCGCCAAGCCACCTTTCACAGTGTTCCATAAGGACAGGGTTGTCCTTAGGGTTCGTCCTTCTTTTCTTCCGAAGGTTGTGTCGGAATTTCATTTGAGCCAGAAGGTAATTCTTTCAGCGTTCTATCCTCCGCCACATCCTGGTAAGGAAGAGGAGAGGCTCCATAGGTTGGATCCTAGGATTGCTTTAAGTTTCTACATCTCACGCATGTCCCGGGTCAGAGTGGACGATCAGCTATTTTTAGGATACGTTTGAAGGCGTTTAGGTCAAGCTGTTTCTAAGCAGATCTTGACAATCTCTGAATGCTACCGTCTGGCGGGTAGGGACCCTCCGGTAGGCTTACAGGCCCATTGTTCTAGGGGTGTGGCTGCCTCTACTGCTCTGCAGAGGGGTGTTCCCATTCGTAATATCTGTGAACCAGCCACATGGGCCTCTGTCCATACATTTGTAAAACACTACTCCCTGGATTCTATCCATGGGCATGATTTAGCCTTTGGTAAGGCGGTCCTCTGTTCTGCAATTTGATTGGGCATTCTAAAATTCTAAATTCTTTTCCCACCTCCATACGTTGGTACTGCTTTCGGAGTCTGTCATAGATGTGGAATACGTCGGAGGAACCAATCGCCTTGAAGAACAAGTTACTTTTTTACCTGGTAACGTTCTTTCGATGGGATATTCTGATGACGTATTCCACATCGAACCCTCCCAGCCTGCCCCTCTACAGAATTTCTTATGTGATTGCAGCTTACGTTTCCGCAAGGCTTTCTGTAGTCATACTGGCAGAAGATTGGTGCCACATGTTCTGGGAAAAACTACAACTGAGGCTACGGGCGTCGTGCGTCCTATATATAACATCCGGTGACGTCGGTGCTCGACGGAGGCCCTCGAGGGATAGCGTGTTGATGGCATCGACACAGGACGCAGACGCCAAAAATAAAATTCCAAAGCAGCACAGCTGTGGTGATTACTGTCAGAACATCCCATCGTTACCAGGTAAGAAAGTAACTTGTTCTTTGCTCTCGTTACCATATGGTATTTATTTATACTCTGTGTAGATGAGAGCATGGCAATCTTTTTTTTTTTTTCTTCACTAGCCACAGCCTTCAGCCGTGCCCACGTTTCCCCAAATTTTAAAAAGCACTGAGGTACTTAGCTGCTGGCCGGAAGTTGCACTGGCCACAGCCACTGCAAATTGAGCTCCATGGTACAAACGTCCACTTGAGCACCTATTGGGCCCATCAGGCAAACATGCACTGCTACTTGGAATGTATAACTTGAAGCTGCTTCCATAGAAAGGTTTTCTTGTACGTACTCAATATGCAATATATCTGGCTTTCCTTATCCTGCACATCCTCCAATCTACCCATTGAGATCAACATGCATCCAAAAGGCCACACGCCTTGCTTTTGCCATCAGCCCTGCAAGTCTTTCTTCAAAACTCTGTTAGTGTAAATCTGCACCAATATTACCCCTTTCTTGCCCTCTTTACCTTTCCTCCCCCGACCACAATTTAGATATCACTGGTGTGGGCTAAATAAGCACACACACTTAAAATCCTCATTGCTGTGTAAGCATTGCAGTGGTAATTTTTGCACAGTAGAAACCATCTTTTTTTCATAATATAACGTGCATGTTTGCCAGGGTTTTGCTCCCCGAATGTACACTGGCATCATGCTGCCATGCATTATGGGCCAAGGCACCATTAAATCCCTGTCACTGTAAAACACAATGAAAGTGTTTTAGAGTGACAAAAGTGCCATATGTTTGGGCACAGGTGGCATGTGTTTTACAGGGCCACACTGACATATATTTTGGGTATCATAAGTGTTTTACAGTGTAATACTGGCACATATTTGGTCACAGGAAGCATGAAAACACTTTTACATGGTCATGCTGGCATATATCTTGAATACAGAATAAGCACCATGAACATGTGATTCGCAATGGCCTTGCTGGCATATATTGTGGACGCAATCGTGAAGATATTTTGGGTACATCATCATAAAATGATTTTCAAATGCTCCAATGTACTGTTGGCGACCTGGCACCTGCTTGCTTTTTTCTATGAGTTATCATACATATTGTATTGCAAACATAATGCCTTTTTACCCTATTATTCCCACTAAATGCAGTGTAAAATTCACCATGTCATCCTGTTTTTAAAATGTTCATGGTGAGTCCCCCAGCTTGGTCACTGAAGTACCAGACGGATGCAGGTAAGGATAAGACTTATATATTTATTAAGTCTTCATCATACAGCTGTCCGGAGAGTCTTGTCCTCTCACTGAGCCTCTCTCCAACTGACACACTTCCCTGACACTGCTGCATTCTCATTTTAGTACACATTGAGCACATTCATTCCATTCACCCACACATCACAACCCACATACACTACAGAACATCAACCATACTACACACCTTCCTCCATTATACACAACACACATAAAAAACTGTTAAACAACAATGAGAGCATCATATGTTCTGTTCGTCAAATGAAATGTGAACTATTAACTTTTATTGAAACACCTCACACTTCCCATCACATAATCCTTACATTTTGCAAGGTTACCTCACCTTTCTCCCAGACTTCCTTTCCCCAGTACAGCTTCTCTCACACCCCTCACTGTGATTTGCCATACCATGATCATCAATTCTCACCACTCTACCAACATTCCAAATTGTTCCATCCTGTGTCATAACCGCGTTATGGAAAACCTTCTTGACCCTGCAGGGTTTTGATCATCTCAATGGTCCTTGTCTCAAAGCCATAGACATCTTCACCTTCACTACATCACCAGTTTGCAAATGACTTCTGACTGCCTTCCTCCTGTCAACACTTTCCTTGTTATGTGTGTCTCTCGTACACGTGACCACGCTCTCTGCACACATTCCCAAGACCATCTCGCTCTCTTCCTCCACGCAGTCAATTTACAATTTGCCTTCTTCCCCCTACTCAATTCAAAAGGGGATACAACAGTCATGCCATGTACTGAAAACCGATGTGCCTCAATCCTACTTTTCACCACCTTCTCCCAATCTTCACCATTCGCCAGTGTCCGCCTTTATAACATTGTTGATTGATTGATTGTTTTGTTTATTTATAGAGCGCCTTACACCAAGGCACTGTACAATGGAACAACTAATACAGAGAACAACAACAAATAATGGGAGCAGAAATTACATCATGAATCATTCTACAACAAAACAGTGCAAAGAGAAAATAACTGAGGGGGAGGGGAAGTGGAGTGGGAATAGGATTGGTGAGAGGGGACATGAGAAGGATAGAACGAGTGAAGATGGAAGGGAGAGAGAGTGAAATAGGAATGGGGAGAGAAATTAGAAGGGGGGAAAAAAGGGGGAAGAATAGAGGACAGGGGGCCTTCAAGGTGGAGAATGGAGTAGGAGGGATTTAAGGGAAGTGCGAAATAAGGGGAGGGTCGTGGAAGAGCGGATTGAGAGGGGGAGTGAGTTCCAGTGCAGAGGAGCAAGGAGTTGGAAAGAGCGGAACCGGGAGGAAGCACAGGGGGAAAGAGGTAGAGTGAGGAGGAAATGGTCAGCGGAACGAAGGGAGCGAGAGGGGGAGTAAAAGGTGAGAAGGGAAGAGAGATAAGGAGGAGCAAGACCATGTAGGGATTTGAAAACAAGGCAGAGAAAGCAAAATTTTAGCTGTAAGTGGAAAGGTAGCCAGCGAAGGTGAGAGAGCGAGGAGGAGATGGAGTCACGGGAGGTAAGGAGACAAAGGGTACGAACAGCGGAGTGGTAAATGGATCTAAGGGGGGCAAGCTGAGATGCAGGAAGTCCAAAGATTAAGGAGGAGCAGTAGAAGAGGCGGGAAAAGATGAGAGAGGAGATGAGGAGTTTGGTAGCATGGAATGTGAGGGAGGGACAGATTTTGCGAATATTGTAGAGGTGGTATCGGCAGGAGCGGGAGGTAAGTGAAATGTGTTGTGAAAAGGTGAGAGGAGTCAAATAGAATGCGTAGATTACGAGCATGGGAGGAGATAGGGAGGTTGGAGGGAGGAAAGTGGATGAAAGGGGAGGAGAGGGAGGAGGAAGTGTGTTAAAACTGAAGTCCTTTTCTTCCCTTCTATCAGTGTTAAGAGAGAGGAAGCGGGAGGACATCCAGTTCTTGATGGTTGTGAGACAAGAGGAGAGATTAAGATGGAGGTCAGGTGTGAAGGAGGAGAAAGAGAGAAAGAGTTAAGTATCATCGGCTTAGAAGTGATGGGAGATACCAAAGGAGGAGATACCAAAGGAGGAGATAACAGGGGCAATGAGGGAGGTGTAAAGAGAGAAGAGGAAAGGACCAAGTACAAAGTAGGTAAGAGGGAAGGAAGGAGAGGTCTGGCCTCCCATGAGACAGCAAAGGAACGAGAAGAGAGGTAAGAAGATAACCATTTCAGAACAGGGCCTTTGAATCCGAAGGAGGAGAGAGTGTGTAGCAGGAGTGGGTGATCAACAGTGTCAAAAGCTGCAGAGAGATCAAGGAGAATAAGGATGGAAGATTGCTTGGCATGTCGAGAGGAGAGAATTGGGAATAGAGGTGAGAGCAGTTTCAGTGGAGTGTTTGGGTCGGACGCCAGATTGGAAGGGAGGAAGGAGAGCGGAAGAACAGACGAAGGAAGAGAGTTGAGAGTAGGCGAGACGCCTATTCTGTCACACCATTACCTTGGGGGTGATATATCACAGTACGTTTGTGTTCCACCCCATTCTCTTTCATGTATTCACACATCTCCTTAGACCTGAACATCATTCTCAGTGATCACTTCACACGGGTAACCTTGCCTTTTTAAATACATATTCCATGAATTCTACGACCGCTTTGCTCGTAATGTTCCTAGTAATCTTCACTTGTACCCACTTGGACAATATATCGATTAAGACAATGCAATACTTCTGCACACCCCTGCTCCAAACTGGTCCAACAATATCCATACCAACCTTGTCCCATGGTAATTGGTGAACAGGCATCAAAGTCATGGGACTCTCCCTTGTCACCAGACCTTTCACACTCAACGTGCATGATATACAATTCCTCACAACTCGTCCATTCCAAATCATACCCTGGCCACCAATATTCTGCTTGAACCACCTGTTTGGTTTTTGTAATTCCTTGATGCCCTTCATGGGCAATATCACTAATCCTTTTTCTCACACCCGAAGGTGTTATTATCCTGTCTCCCCTCATGACATATCCTTCATTCACACACAGTTCATCCCTCACTATTCACAATCCTTCCAAATTTGAACCCTTGATACACTCCTTAGTGACTATCCTTCCTTCTATGATATCTCTCACAGTGTACAGAGCCATATCCAAAACCATGCTGCCATTCCATTCCTCCTTCTCAATAATCTTTTGCTCCACATACAACACAGTCCTGTTCATTTTCATCATCTTCGCCATCTCCATTTGCTGTCACTCGAGACAATCAATCAGCAGGTATGTTCCTTTACTCTGGAAGGTATTCTACCTCAAAACGATATTGCTGGAGCACCACAACCCATCTCCTTATCCTGGACGACACTCCATGCAATCTTTTCTATCCAATCCTTTCTTCTGCAGTGTTTCTTTCAGTGGCTTATGATCCGTTCTGATGGTAAAATTCGAACCCCACAAAAATTACCAGAATTTCTCAACAGCCCACTTTATAGCTAGCCTCTCCTTTTCTATCATGGATTAATTGAACTCGGCTCCTTTCAGCAAGCGTGAAGCAAATGCAACAATTAATTCTTCACCCGCTTAAATGTGTGCGAAGACTGCTCCTAAACCTGTGTTGCTAGTATCAGTGGTGATGAAACACTTGTGTATAGCGCGTTATAAATGTCATATCAAATCATGATTGTCTTCCTGCCTAAAATGTTCTGTAGAGAGGAAGTATTCGCTAATGCTGATTTGATATCATTAAACTCAGCAGCACTCTAAATGGACCAATCGAAGGAAGATTTATCTTCAATAACATCCTTCTATTAACAGTTTTATCTGCAAAGTTTTGAATACATTTTGAGTAAAATGTAGCTATGCCCAGGAAAGAACACAATTGATCCTTATTGGTTGGTTCTGTCATATTTATCATGTTGTCCACCAGTCCACCAATTTCCTTTTAACCTTAACTCCTTTGGCTAAAACAGAATGTTCTAGGTACTCAATGTGTTCCTTGTTGAGTTTACACTTCTCAATACTCAAGGTGAGACATTTCTTGACCAGTATGTGCATGACCCTCTTCAATCTGTTATCCTGTGTACATTGATCCGGGCCAAGCACCAAAACATCATCTTGAAAGCAAATGACACCTTCCTCATTCTCAAATATATGATGCATGATGTGTTGAAAAATGGATGCAGCCAATACCAAGCCAAAAGGCGTTCTTACAAATTGATAAAGACCCTCTGGGGTAATAAAGCTTGTAAATAGTTTCGAGTCTGTGTGTAATTCTATCTCGTGGTAAGCCGACATGAGTTTGAGAGAAGAAAATACTTGTGCATCACCCAATGTGGCCAGAGTCTCTGTAATATTAGGTAGGGGGTGGCGATCTAGTATAATAAATCTACTAAGTGAATGAAGATCTACACACAGATGCAATTTTCCATTTGGCTTCACAACGACCACAAGTGATGACACCCATTCCGACGACTCAATCTTTTCTACGATTCCTTCTCGTTCCAACTTTGCCAGAACCTTCTTTACCTGATCCCTTAAAGTTAAGGGAATGGACCTCACTTTGTGTGCAATGGGCCTTGATCCTTGCACTGGCTGAATTTTGGGTACAAAATCTGTCAGGCACCCCACCGATTCACTGAATAACTGAGACTGTAACTCATCAGCACTTCAATGTAGCACATAGTCCTCTTCGTTGGATCCAACTTTGTTTTCAGCCGTTTATGTTGTAGCCAACTTAATAAGGGGAAGCTCCCTTTTTCCCTAACATACACCTTTCCCGAAGCTGACCTTCCTTTAAATCGAAAATCTGCTCCGAACCAACCAAGTACTTTGATGTTGGCACCCCCATATGCTCAAGGTTTGATGTTGACATCCTCTAGGGACACATCTGGAAACATATTATCAAAGATCATCTTTGGGACAAGGTTATACTTTTCCCCTGAGTCTATCATCATGTGAATTTGATGCCCATTAATCACTACAATGTCCTTGGGACCTTCCACATCTTCATCATCCTCATCGTTGACAGCAAATGCAGCCTCCTGCGTTTTCATACCACTCTTCAATCATATTTATGGTGTGTGATCTGCAGCATTTGGTAAGGTGCCCTTTTGCTTACACTTGGTGCATTTCACCTCTCTAGCAGGCCAAGATGAACTGTTAGCTAGATACCCCACCCCATCACATCTGTAGCAACACCTTTGTGTATTGGACTGCCTCTGAGGATATTGGCAACGTTCTTTGGTTTCAATTAAGGTTTACTATTGGAGACAGCTGCAATATTCTTGGCCGTGCTCTCCACTTGTATGGATTGTTGACTCCTCCTTTCCAAGGTTTTCACACACCTGGTAGTGTGCTCAACTTCCTTTGCTACGCATAGTACCTCTTCTAAAGGAGAGGCACTCTTTTCCCATAGCCGCTCTTATTTTTCCCTCCCAACACTCTTGCATAAATTGGTCTCTCAAGCGTTTCTCCATTTGTTGACCAAAATTGCAAGTTCTTGCTAGTCCTCTGAGAGCTGTGATAAAGCACTCTACTGTCTCTTCTTCTCTCTGTGACCTTTTTCCAAACTTGTATCATTCCAATATAATGCTTAGCTTAGTTTCATAATATCTATCCAGCTTTATTATGCATTTCTCGTATTCATTGAGACCTGTGGCATCCTCTTCACTGAGTTCAGGCAAATCATCGAATTGTTCTTGTCCTGGCGTACCAAGGCAATTCATTGGCAATGATTGTTGCCACAATCTGCAGCTCCATCATTCTCAAAGCTCTTTTTCCATCTTTTCCAAGGTATTGGAGGATTTCATCAACTGGAAAGAAAGAATAATGGTGGAACAATGTTTTGCGTCATTCCTACTAAGTAGTGGTCTCCTGTTGCAATTGTGGAATGCTTTTTAAAATGGCCTGCCCTTTTCTTTTCCTTTGATGGTGCTGTGGCGTGCCTTCAGTGTTTGTTTTGATTAATAGGGTATATATATATATATATATATATTTTTTTTTTAATTCTTTTTTTAAAGTCCTTACAGGATGAGTTGGGAGTAACCCTTATTTTTCTATTATATTAGTCTTTATGGCATCGTGCACATGAAATGTCTCTTCAGATAGTGCTTTGTGCTCGACAATTGTAATAATACGCGCATGAGTGTGTGTACGTTGTTTTGAAGAGTATGTATGGGCATGATGAAAGGCACTGCTGCGTCCTCGCCGGTTGCTGATCAAGTGGGATGGTTCGGGGAAGAGCGTAGCGATGCTCAGCGGTGCTTTCCTCTAATGCACTCAAGCTGTAGTGATATCGCAGCTCGGGCCACTTGAATAGTAAACAATGCTGCAATGTAGATCAAACAATGTGGTGAGGGGGTGCAGCAGCGCAGCCGAGCAGGGCAGACAAGGGCAAATGCTAGCAGAATGCACAACCCTTACCGGTAGTGTAGGTCGGGAGCATGGAGTGGGCAGGTGCACAGGATCAGGGTGGTGCGTGGATTTGTGCTGGTGGGCGCTCGCATAATGGAATCAATTACACATGAGGCTCCACAGATATGATACCTTATAACGTGAATTGAATGGCATTACTGTCGCATGAGGCTGCACTTCATATATGTTGTTTGCAATTAGTCATGCAAGGCTCTCCCTTACATATGGTTACCATACCATGGCCCAGGGCTCTTCGAAGTCTTCTACAAAGACTGCTACTGGGGCACATCCCCAGGGCCGCTTGCCTTGGTGATTGACTCAGGGTCTGGTAAAACTCCAAACTCCTAATCTGTGTTACAAGCTGCAAGTCATCTCAAAATAGCAGCGCATCAGGTGCCCCGGGGCACCATTTCTAAGATGCCAAACTCAACATCAGTGTTGTTATTGCTACAAGACGTGGTTTCATATGCTCAGTCAAGGTGAGTTCCAGTGCCCTGATCATGCTGAAGGGGCTTGTTTGCACTGAGAGTGGATTGTTCTCTAATGCCAGTCTAGACCTGTTATCCTCCAGCATCAGGGTCTCTCAGATATTCAGATCCATGGTCGGCTCCGCAAGGGGGCCTACTGGTACTCCTCTCAAACAACGGTCTGGACCCTGGCTACGGCCACTACTTTGCAGGATGCATGTGAGGATAGCTTCTTTGAGTGTTTCTAGATGTTCATGAGGTCTCCTTCTATGATGGCTTATTTCAACAGCCTTTTTTAGGACATTCTACAATGACCTGATCTGGTTGCTCCACCACCGCGTCCTCTTCTATCTCCATCTCCGGTGAAACTAGCCCTGGTTCCCCCACCAGCTGCACTAGTTATCAATCTGTCCTGTCCAGTGGAAAAGCCAGTTGAGTCTCAATCGATGGAACCCCTCCTGAAATGGAGACGGTTTATGTCTTGCACATTCAGAGTTGTTCAGTGATGATCACCCTCAGGATGCAGCCGATGGTGACTATGACATTCCGACTTAATATTGTGCTTTTCATGAGGGACTGTGGGAGTGGCAGACTTTCTGGGCTTGGCAGCGAAGTGTGTGTTTTGGCAGGCGTGCAGGGTTTCAGGGCCCTTGACATATGTTGTATACCGTTCCGAAGGATATTCTTGCGTAAGCTGAGAAATTTGCAATAAGCCCCATTCTATCACTCCTACCAGCAAGGAAAGGCACAGACAGCCTCCCCTGTCTTTATCAATCTGGTGCCTCACCCCATGCCTCTTTCAGTTGTGTGGCTGCATCTCTTTCGCAAGGGTGGCCCTTCCTCTGCCTTTTCTGCATCGCTGTCCTCAAATCATCCAAACAAGAAGGGGATATGTTTAGACGCTTCTGGTGACATGGTCTATTTCACTTCTGCATTGTAATTGAGATTAGCTAATGCTAGCGCTTTATTGGCTGCACCTTTGAAAGGAGCTGGTAGAAGTTTCAAGGAACTTGCCACAAGTTAAGCAGGAGCTATTCAAATCTGGACTTGAGAATGCTGGAATTATTGCTCAAGATTTGCTAGAGGGCAAGGCTCACCTTCTCGACACAGCATTGAAAGGGATGTGCGTTGCCGCAGACATGCACAGATCAGCCTTTCTTTGGTTTACGAGTTTTGCACAAGGGCGTGCAAGTTAAGATTCTTAATCGCCCCTTTGAAGGAACAGAATTATTCCTCAGCTTAACCGACGACACTCTTTCCAAGAACAAGGGATACTATGATGGCTAAGTCACTGTCGTTCCTGTCCAAGGACCTTCTGCTGCCTCCAGGGAGGTCGTCTGATTGAGATGCTGTAGTGGTTTCAGAGGCTTCATTGGTAGGAGGCAATGAGAAGCCTGACAGTATTCCCAGGAAGAAGCAACAGACCAGCATGAAGGGTTTCTTCAGATAATTCTCCTTTGTGTACTCCCAGGCAGAGGCAGAGGTGGTGTCTAGGTCCATGTCTCTCCTTGGGATTAGGATCTCAGAAGGTTTGTTACAGTGTGGTCTTCCATTTCAGAGGATTTCCTGGTCAAGTCATTAGTCACAATGGGCTACAGGCTCGCTCTTCCTCCTCTCCATTCCTTGAGACAGGTATAGTGTTATGTACTTCAGGAAGAAGTGCAGAAACTCTTGGACATGAGAGCTGTGGAGCCAGTTCCCCGTCACAGAGCAGACGGGCCTTTTATCCCAGGATGTTTTCTGTTCCAAAAAAGAACAAGCAGGCCAGTGACTAATTCTGCACCTGCTTTGCCTAGAGAAATTCTTATTTTGTATTCATTTGTGTTACAGTGTTTAAGCTTTACACAATGTCCCTTATAAACAGAAATAATAAAACATATTAAAAAGAGAGAGAAAATAAGGAACAATATACGTATGCCTCCATAAATGCATCTTATTTCAAGTCGAAAATATCAGATAGAAGTTTCATTACTGCTATGCTCAGAGGCAATGATTGCCCGCTCATAATGTTGTGCCAAATCACCCCTGAAGGCATATGATTAAATAACTCTAAACATTTTGGAAAGTGGACTCCACGTTTAGATTGAAGAGGGGACAGTACATTAAAAATAAAATGTTCTAGTGTTTCAATCTTGGATTTATCTTCTCAAAATCTTCAGACTCTGTCTTGACAGGGAAGTTTGGCTCTAATTTCATTAGTTTCACTAATTTCATGGGTAGGACGTAGATGAATTCTCACTTTAGATGATTGAGTTAGGATACACAAGTCTTGGCAAATTATATTCCGATAAAATGACAAGATTTTCCACTTTGCTGAAGTGAGTTTGCCCCAATTAATTTTGGGTTGCTGCCAGAGACACGAAGGCTACTGAGTCCAGGTATTCACCCAAATCTGACCTATACAGATTGAAGAGACGGGGCCAAAATGCACCAATGTCTAACCACTCTGCAGGCCTGAATGCTTCTGGAAAGGGATCCGCTCTGGTTCAATTTCACCAGTACCACTGAATGTTCATGCAGCCCTATGATCGGCTTTATTAGACTATGAGGAATTCCCCAGCACTACAACTTCGACCACAAAAGCTTCCTGTGAACAGTGCCAAATGCTGCACTGAGGTCTATGGTGGCGATGAAGACCAATTCATATTTTTGTGCCAGGCGAGAGACTGCATGCACTTCGTGAGACCATTTAAAGAGGTTGATATCGGCTTCCTGAACCCGGTCTGCCACTTCTTTAAGATTACAGATTTATTTAATAAAAAAGATTCAAAGACTTTGCTATCAGCATCCAATATAGCAAATAGTTTATAATGTTGTGTCCTAGATATCACTTTTTTTGTGGATAGGTATAATGTAAGCTACCCTCCAAGATTCAGAAAACGAATTGCTCAAGATATCGTGATTCAAAAAAAGGGTTGGTACGAAGGACCAGGTCTCAGGACTACTCTTAAAGTGGGCATTAGATAACTTGTTTGGGCCTGGTGACCTCTAGAAGCTGGTTCCCTTCACTATACCCTCTATCGCCTCTTGGTTAATACACAAATTGGAGCTAGGTTCTGCCTTGTTTGTGTCTAGTGCCCATTCTAGACACTCTACTGATTTTCCGGCAAAGACCTCTACATAATACCTTACCCACTCTGCCTCTGATAAAGCATTAATCTGCTCACTGCCAATAAGAGATCCCTTTTCGTTAATGAGTTGCCAGAATCGTGTGGTGTAATTATTAAGTAAGTGAGAATGTCCTCTGGAGTTCCACAAAATCACAGAGCAAGACGAAAAGGCCTCTCCTCATGGTACATGATTGAAATCAAGGTTAGAATTATGAAGCGCCAGAAGTATTGGTGACCAGTTCTCTTGGAGTTAATTAGTTAAAGGAACATAATCCAGTTGCATTACCTGTCTCTTTGAGGAAAGAGGATCTTTTTTGATAGAAAATCTTTTGACCCAATTTTTATTTTACTCAATGATATCCTTGGTTCTTTGTTTATTGATTTTTGCAGAACTAAATCATTTGAGTTGAAATATTGTACCCCAAAATGTGAAAAGAATGACCTACTTCTGGTAGAAAAGCAGCAGTTAGCCATAAATATGTGTATTGTGACTAGGTCGCACCTATTAGGTACAATACATTCAACTTGCTTTATATCCGCATTGGATATCCTGCTTTAACGTGGGATTTCATGGAGTAAGTGAAATATTGTCTCTTTAAAATCCCTTGATGTTCTAGTTGAAATAATCGTTCCAAACTGATGAGAATTGCAATCTTAGGTTTTAGAAGATTAGTTAATTTGTGCGCTGTCTGGAATCCTACTTGGCAAGCTAGTGCCTTGAATACATGATTGTGTTTCTTTAAGGGTGCACCACTTCACTTCAGAAAGAGTCTAGATGACTGGTTTTTCCGAGTTGCTCTGAAAGAGAATTTGTGTGGATACTCCACTGACTTTCTCTTTGTTTGTAGGTAAGCTAGGAAACTCCCTAAGAGGACTCCGTTATCTGGCCCTCTCATGTTGGCCATGTATGCTCGAGGCCACTCTAAAATGGCTGCCCGATTCGCTTGATCCCTGCCGAGGCTCTCAAGCACACTGCTTCCACTGAGCTCTGATTGGCTCCAGGCTATTTACATTCACGCTTGCGCGACCGGAAGCAGAAGCCGGCCGCTCGACTCAAGGGACGTGTGATTAAGGGCCTGTCTGCGGCTGTCCACGGAAGGCCGCGCTGCCGCACTGACTTTGTGAGTACTGATAACTGAAAACTGCCACCCAGCACCCCCCTGTGTGATTCCGGGACTTTTAAAACCCTTTGCATGTACTTGACCCTTGCTGCCAAAAGTGTTACTTCATCACTCTCAACCAGATACTGTGGCTCCTCTTCGGTCACTGAGTACTCACTAACGAAGTACCGCGTCTTATAACTCGATACTACTAACGTTACAACTATCCTATCTAGTTGAGCACACCTTGCCTATCCTGCATCTCAATTTATCAGGATCAACGTGGCTGGTCTACTTCTAGTCAAATGTACTTGCTGGAACGAGATTATATCTAACCATGTCGACATGCCCACTAAACTGCTAAACGCGCTATTCATCTGACTGTGTACATATTTGTGTATGTGTATATATTTGAGGGTCTTTAGCACCCATTGCACCAACAGGATTTTAGATGATACCTCCTGGCCGTGCCTATTGCTACCTCAACCTCTCGCACCTTCGTTCCAATAAGTTGGCAGCTGCTGTGATTTGAATGAGTCCAACATGTGACGTGCATGTGTCTCTTTAATGCTCTATGACACTGCAACATTTGACTGTAATTTACTGCTTCGAGGCCGCAAGCACGGTACTGTACTATTAGAGCCAAATGCCATTGCCGTTGCCCACTTTTAGAGCCAAATGCCCTTGCTGTTGCCCACTGTTAGAGCCAAATGCTTTTGTTGTTGCCCACTGTTCTCACCACTATAAACCTTAGCTGTTCTCCGAATACCCATTGTACTCAAAATGCCTAGGCACCCATTAGACTGCAATCTATTTAGCTACACCCATCTTTTTGGTTTTTATACTGTACTCAGATTTTAGCCCATAGCACATGCTAACCACGAGTGTTTTGGCCTTTTGCAAAGAAACGGAATCTAGATGCCAGTACATAGCACCTCTAAGGCTCAATGCGAAAGTACACTCTGCCTTCCTTCTAAATAACACTTAGATCGCAGCACAATAGCACGCTCCCATCTTCACCTAAAGATGCCCCCTGCCTGCGCCACTAAACCTACTCAGACCCTACTACTCACCCTTGCCATCTTCACCATCATGGCCGTTGCCACTAAAACTAACCTCCCCCATCCCCCAAAGGATAGAAACCTGAGACTCAGTTCCAGACTGCCCTGAATGTACAAACCAAAAAGAAACCATTTTAGCAGACGTACTACCACCCAGCCCAAGAACTCTCTGCCCATATCAACGCAGTCTACCAACTCTTGCGCTCAAACCCCTACCATGATCCATACGATCCAGAATACCCTTTCACCCAAACCTACTTAATAGGTTACCCAAATAGCTAAAACCAACAGTACCCTAACACTAACATCCCTCATCAACGCTAGATCAGTGGTAGCCCATGCTACTGAAATTGCAGACATCCTAAACAATGATAACCTGGACCTATTGTCCATAACTGAGACTTGGCTACATGAGGCTGCAGGACCGACTCTCATGTTAGCGTTACCTGACAATTACCAGATGCTCAGAGTAGACCGACCCAATGCTAGAGGTAGTGGCCTAGCCATCATCTTCAAAATGACCCTTCCTATTAGACTTGCCACGTCCACTTACTACTCCTCCTGTGAAATACAGCGAAACTGCCTCTCTCCAATGACCGCACACTAACTATCCACTTGATATACAGGCCCCCCGCCCCACTAGGCACCTTTGAAGATGACCTAACCAGTCTCATTGCCAATAACACAAAAGACCACTCTCAAACATTACTGATGGGAGACTTCAATCTTGGCTATAATGATACAAATAACAAACATTCCGAATCAATAGCAGCCCTGCTAAATGATCATGGTCTAACCCAAAAAGTCCTCCCTCCCACTCACATTAAAGGAAGGACCCTTGACTGGGTATCCAAACTACAACTGCAACTTGGATATTACCGATATCGTCCCACAACCATGGACAGATCATTAACCAATAACCTTCTCAGCCAAACTAGATCTCCTTACCCCCAAGTCTAACAATATGGTACCCTCTCTCCCTACCAGAATTAAGAAGGATATTACTGCTTAAAAACGTATACCGCTCCTCCTATCAGACATCTCTGGTCTGGAAAGTAACACCAATCCGGACCTACTAGTGAATACCTTCAATAATGCTATGACCAAGGCAATGGACTTGATCGCCCCTGTCAAACAGCGCAAAGCCAGACAGGAAGCACACTTGAATCCCTTGTTCACCCCGCAACTTAAAGCTTTAAGGCTACAAAAAAGAAAGCTCCAATCCATTTGGCGCCATTCCCCTACGGAAAACAATAAAAATAATCTATCTGAACTAGCCAAACTGTACAAAAAAGAAATAACCAAAACAAAAAAGAATACATTCAAAGATAGAATTGCAAAAGCTAATTCCAATACTAACGAACTCCGATATCCTCCGCAAACTAGAAACCCCTCTCCGACCGGTAGACAATGCCCCCAAGGACAAGGTATGGTGTACTAACATACAAAATGCTCTATCAAACAAAATCTCCTCCCTTCAATGTAAAATTGCCAATAACAAGGCCTCACTACCACCATCTGATCTACAATCCACCCAACTCCCGGAGACAAGGACAACTACACCCTTTAGCTTCAAGACTATCTCCATAATTGATACTGAAATAATAATACTCTCCCTCAAACCGTCAAACTGCAAGGGCGATACCTGCCCAGCGCAAATATTCAAGGACGCAGCCAGAGACCTAGCCCCCTTTATCTCTAAACTCATAAACTCCTCCTTTAAATCAAACACGGTACCCGCCAATCTCAAAGAATCATGGATCCTCCCTTTACTCAAAAAACAAACTCTGGGCCAACTGCGAGATGCGGTAAACGTGTGCCTCGTGAGCTCCCGCCGCCGCGGCTAACATCCTGAATCAAACGCCTGCATACCAGCACCTACTGACTTCCAGAGTACACCTACCGGTGCACGACAACCTCGGGCACATTTGTGTTCAGAATTAGCTCGAACCGCGCCTGGACGGCGGAATTAGAGGCATCTGACGATCGTGCCGAACAAACATCAGGCACTCAAGATGGCCGCCGTGGTCCTGGGCGCAAACTAACTGCAATCGGAGCGGCCCCGACATCTGCAGCCCGACCCCGTTAGGCGGCACCGAGGCATCGGAGGCGAGTGAGCACCTGGCCGACCCACGCCGGTGGTGGAGATCCGAGCGCCCTTCGCCGGGGAGGCGAGCAGAGGCGGTGCCCGGCGGTGTCCCGGACCAGAGGAGTCGTAGACCCGGGTCGCCCATCCGGGAGAGAATGGGAAGGGAGAGACCCGGCCATCCACCGCCGCATCGGTCCATGAGCGGCGGATTCTGTCCCCACCGGTGAGTGCTAACGCCGGAAGTTTTCCTGAGCCCGCCCCAGCCGCTCCTCCATCCCGTGGCGCCGCACACAGAGCTGGGCTTTCCCCGCCCCAGGCTACGAGCGCCCAGCCTGCTCCAGCCCTCGACTGCTGGGCCCACATGAGCCTGAGGCACGGTCCACCCATGGACACACCGACCGCCAATCAACCAACTACTGGCAGCTCCCAACCGCCTGGCCCCCACACAGGGTAACCGCATTGTCACTGGGTGGACGCTGGCAACGGGGGGAAAGCGAGGACATAGCGGAGAACACCTCCCTCCAGGCTGAACTACCGCCACTGATCCATGCAGCAGACGGTGGGGTGACCTACCGCTGTGCGGGGCGAATCACTGGGGACAGAACTCAACACCAGGAACCCTCCCCCTGGCCTCACTCAAGCAGACACTCGGCCCCCGGAGTGGGGTACCAAAGGAACCACCGGGCCAAGTCTGCTAACCCACCAGTGCGGACCAACGGCGCCTGCAAGCGGAGCGGCTAGTCCAACTCGGCCGTGCATACAAAATTTTGATACCAGGGCCTGGGATTCCCCCTCTTTCTCCCCTCCACCACGGAACGAAGCGGCTCCCTGGCAGGGTCACAGGGCCATCTACCGCACAACGAGCTGGGCAATAACCCTGGGAAGTCTACCCCTCGAACAACCGGACAAGGCTCGGGACCCAGAAACACGCCAGTAGGGCTCTGCGACAAATATGGGGAAGGACAAAACCAGGAGGCCCACTGGGCAAAACAGGATCGAGCAATATACGATCCCCCCCATCACAATCCAGCGAACTCCAACCGTCACCTTCAGAAGAGATCGACCCTGAGCCTGCGCTCTCCTTGAGGGACGTCATGGCGGCTATTGCGGACTCCCGCTCATCAATGGAACAGAAGATGGATGGAATAAGCCTGGATGTATCCCTCCTCCGACACGACCTCCAGAAGCTATCCGCACGAACCGGAGAAGCGGAACATCGAATCTCCAACACGGAGGATGGGCTGCATGCTGTGCAACAACAACTCCAAGGATTATACACCAAACTCAAGATCCTGGAGGCTAGAGTGGAGGAGGGAGAGGGTCGATCCAGGCGCAATAATATTCGAATCCTCGGCATTCCTGAGAAAGCCGAGGGTCCTTGTATGGAGCTTTTCCTGGAGCAGTTGCTGATGGACCTGTTCGACCAGCAATCCTTTTCCAAATTCTTTTCTATAGAGAGGGCACATCGAATACCCACGGGCAGGCCAGTCCCCGGCGCTCCCCCACGAACGGTGATAGCAAAGCTGCTAAACTACCGCGACCGCGACACACTGCTCCACCTTGCACGGACCAAAGGCACTATCACCTACAATAGCTCCAAGATAGCCTTTTTCCCGGACTACACAAGAGAAGTGCAGAAGGCGAGGCAATCCTTTGAAAAGCTCAAAAGACAACTCCAAGTACTAGGAGTCAAATACGGCCTACTCTTTCCTGCCCAACTTAAAATTTATCATAATGGCACAACGGTCCATTTTACCGATCCTAAGGAAGCCTGGCGATGGGCGGAGCAGCATATCGAGGGGGACTGGACGGCACCCCGAACCAGCAGGGGCAGAAATCCTAGACCACCAGCGGACCAACGTCCGATACCAGACCAACCACCCTCACCGAACCGGCCAGAGGAGGGGGACTGACATCGGTTGGCCCCCCCGACGAATAACCAGATCCCACGGGCAGAAGCGGAACTGAACATGCAAAATGTGTAGAGTGATGCTACAGAAACTGGAGCATGGCGCTTATGCCTCACATTACGCGGCTTGCGGAGGCACACCGCCATCCCATTTGGGGAAAAGTTACGGCACCCCCCCCCCAACTTCCTTGAACTAGGTTGATCAAGGGTTTGTTAAGCTGACGCTCTATTTCTGTTGAGTGACAGCGATGTTAGGGCTACAGGTACTTCGTGTTGGGGTGGAGTATGGGGTGGGGGAGGGAAAGGAAAGTTGGGAAAAGTTTCTTGTTACTCCGGGAGTAGTACACCCTTGCATGCGTCGAGGGTGGTTATAAGCAGCAGTCCGTCCAGACAGCAGGATTATCACTACCTACGGCATACACTACACTACATCATCACAGTCGGGGACATCTTCCCCGCAGCACACCCGCTCAACCCTTTAACCAGATTGTTAGATGGCACCCACTCAACCCAGAATGAACGCCTTAAATCCCTCAAGGTGCTCACATGGAATGTAAATGGGATGGGCTCTGCGATAAAGAGGCGCCTGATTAAGCAGGTACTCAGCAGACACTCCCCCGATGTGGCCCTACTATCAGAAACGCACCTTGCGGGATCAAACTGTTCCCTCTTCCAACGCACTAATTATAGGACTGCCTACCATGCGGGATACACAACGGGATCTAGGGGCACTCTCATTCTTATACATAAGCACATTCCCTTTGTTCTCCAAGGCCTGGAACAGGACCCAAGGGGTCGCTACGTGTTAATCCTGGGAACACTATGGAGCGAAAGGGTCGCGTTTGTTTCAATATACTCCCCGCCTGGATTGGGGCAGGAGCTGCTGGATGAATTGACAGTCCTAATAGGCAAACATCAACCACATAAATGGTTTCTGGGGGGTGATTTCAACGACGTCATGTGCAACACCACCGACCGCACCCATCTTAGTCAACGTAATCCGGATACTCCCACGAGGCTGTTTAACTTCGCGTCTGCCTTGGGTCTCTGTGACGTATGGCGAGAGCTGCACCCGGATACCAGAGGGTACTCCTTTCACTCCGGGGCCCACGGCTCCCTCTCTAGGATCGATTATCTCTTCCTCCTGCACATGGACCTTTTTAGGGCGCTCTCGGCTGACCTACTCCCCCGAGGCGTCTCGGACCACTCACCCCTACTGGTAGAAATCCTCATTCAGAAACCGTCTCCCCCCAGAACGTGGAGACTAAAAAATTACTACCTGGGCTTCCCCGAGTTAGTGGACCACCTGGCTGAAGTCTCCACTGAGTTCTTCGAGCTTAACGACAATGGAGAACAGGATCCGATAGTGGTTTGGGAGGCCTACAAGACGGTCCTACGGGGCACGCTAATCTCCTGGGTAGCGAATAAAAGGAAAGAGAGACTCCAGGACATAACGTGGGCGGAGGGAGAACTGACCCAAAGGGAGAATGAACATGTCCTTGACCCATCCCCCCAGACCCAACTGTCCCTCAAACGAGCCACTGAGCGCCTCCGGAACTTATTATTAGACAATGCTAAACAAGCCCACTGGGACTCTAGAGCAAGAATTTCCGAGCACGGGGACAAGGCAGGCAGAATGCTGGCTTGGTTGGAGAGAAGAGATGAGGGACAACGCTGTGTCCGGGAGATCGTCACCCCGCAGGGGGTGAGGTGCCGGTCGGATGCAGAGATAGCAGAGGCTTTTGCCTAATTCTATGAGGCGCTATACCAGGCCCCAACCTCGACACTGGACCCATCCCTTCTGGACGACATACCACTCCCAACTTTGTCAGCAGAACAGAGGGCAAACCTGGACTCTGATCTTTCGGAGACCGAAATAGTCGAGGCACTAGCACAATTGCAGACAGGGAAAACTCCCGGCCCCAATGGGTTTCCAGTCGAAACCTGGCAGAAGCTGGGCGGGGATAGAGTAGCCCCCTCCCTCCATAAAATGCTATTAGGCGCTCAAGAACAAGGTGCCCTCCCGCCAGACCTGTGCAAGGCGACCATAGTGGTCATCCCTAAACCTGAAAAGCCCCAGGATGATTGTGCCTCCTACAGGCCAATCTCATTGATCAATGGCGAAGCCAAGGTCCTCGCTAGGCTTCTAGCCAATAGGCTACAACCGTTGGCTGACACTTTGATACACCCGGACCAGTGTGGCATTATGCCACACAAGTCAACCCGTATGAATTTGCGTAGGCTCCACTTAGCACTAGAACGGGCTCCAATCATTGACAGCTCGCTTGCCCTTCTGGCAATAGACTTCGAGAAGGCCTTCGACTCGGTCCGTTGGGACAGCCTCTGAGAGATCATGGAACGCATGGGGTTTGGCGAAGGGTTCCTGGGATGGGTGAAGCTACTGTACGCAAACGTCCAGGCGGAGGTCAGGGTGAACGGGTGGACCTCTCGAACCTTCCACTTGGGCAGAAGCACGCGACAGGGGTGCCCCTTCTCCCCCCTTCTCTTCGCCCTCGCGATTGAGCTGCTGGCCATATGGCTCCGCCAGAGTGCATCCTGGATGGGATTTAGATGGCCGGAGGGACACGAAGACCGAGTCTCCCTGTATGCGGATGACCTCCTGGTATACCTGGGAGAACCCGCCCAGACCTGCCCCATTGTGACTCAGATGCTCGTTCGATATGGGGAATTCAGTGGCCTAAGGATCAACTGGAAGAAATCCGTTTTCTTTCCGGTGAAGGGGGGGGGGACAGACTAACCCTCAGGAATGCCCATACCGCACGGAGCAATCTGGCTTCCGATATCTTGGGATCTGGATAACAACAACCCTTACCAATTATGTCATACACAATCTCCAACCAATTACTAACCGCTTCTCTAATGACGTCCATCATTGGAAACTTCTCCCCCTGAACCTCATGGGCAGAGCTGCACTTTTTAAAATGATGGCCCTCCCGCGATTCCTCTACATCCTTCAAAACGCCCCATTGCAGATCCCAAAATCTGAATTCGATCGGGTGGAGACCCTTCTCAGAGAGCTTCTATGGGGGGGAGGGCAGCCGCGCATAGCCCTAGCCACACTTCAGAGGTCGGTCTGGGAGGGTGGGATGGGAGTACCCCGTCTTCAGACCTATTACTGGGCCTCACAGTTAGGGGTGGTTAATGACCTACTGCACGGATATCGGGAACTACCCCATATTAGAGCGGACATGGGGACCTTGCATGACACTGATCCAATACACTTACTGTATCAAGCCCCCCGAGAACTTGCCCGCCAACAACAAAGGCACACATCACCACCATTTGGAGGAATGTACACACATTTGTGGGGTGGGGAAACAAAATAACGGCGGCACAACCCCTATGGCAAAACGCCAACCTGCGGGAGTTTGCGCGATTTCGGCCATGGCCATGCTGGGTGAGGGCCAGGATTCTTAGAGTGGGGGATGTCCTAAAAGACGGGAATCTGGCCCCGTTTGAGGAACTGCATCGTACATTTCAACTCCCAGACACCGAGAGGTACCACCACATGCAAATGTCCCATGCCCTGCGAATCCACATACCGATGGATGACAATGTCCCGGATTATACGCCCATAGAGCGAAATATATTGCCGGATTACATCCCCACCAAATGCACATCCATCCTTTACAACGCCATCACATCTTTTGCCACTCCTGAGCTGACCAGTTTAAAGGCCAAATGGGAAAGTGATGTAGGGGATATCGATCCTGAGGACTGGACTCGAGCACTAATGCACCCACGGGAGGTGGCCATCTCCTCTAGACTCAGACTGGTGCAGCTGAAAATCCTTCACAGGGTGTACTACCCTAGAACCGCTCTGTTTGGCTGGAATAGAGCTACAAATCCGAACTGTCTTATATGCGGGGAAGAGGAAGGGACCTTCTTTCACATACTGTGGGCATGCCCCCGCATCCAAACCTTCTGGGAGGCTTGCTGCCGGGAACTGGCCAGGGTACTCTAGCACGATAGAACTGGACCCGAAAGTGTTAATCCTGGGTACACCGAGAGAGGATGACTTCAACAAGTGGGAAGAACTCCTACTGAACACGGCAACCGCCCTGATGAAGCGTAACAGTGCAAAAAAATGGGGTGTCCCCGAGACTCCGACGCTGGAGCAGTGGGTACTGGACATGGACACATGTGCTATGATTGAACGACGAATTTATAATGCAAGAGGCTGCCCCAGAAAAGCTTCCAAAATATGGGGGGCCTGGGAGGAGGGAGGGCCTGAACTAAAGTAAATGGCCACGGGTGATGTATCTCTCTACATATGCCAAATGGGTCAAGGTCGAGCTATACGTGAACGGTGCTATATGACCTAATGCTAATGTATGTCTGGTCGAGATGATCCCAACTGCTGCAGTTGCCTTTTTTCCTTTGTTTTTGGTTGTTTTGTTTATGCTATAAATACCTAATAAAAATGTTTTATTAAAAAAAAAAAAAACTCTGGACCCCACATCCCCACCAACTACAGACCGATTACCACTGTGCCATTCTTACTAAAAATCTTGGATAGAGCTGCCTACATACAAATCCAGGACTACCTGGAAGTTAACCACTTCTCCAGCATTGGATCTTTCATGGATTCACATGCTTAGAATATTCCCCGTCGTCAGACTGGGAACCCTCGGTACACATATATATAGTCATTTCCAATAGGAAAAACTTCTGCCCTATCCCCGTCTGCGTCCTCTACGGGGCCGCCCACGTACGCCCCGTTGGACGTGATGGTATATAAGCCCCGCCCCCGCGGGTCCCTTCAGATTTCAACCGTCTCCAAAGATAGTGGGATCTCCTCGTGTATTTTCTTCAAATACTTATCGATTGTTTCTAACTCCTGCGAGTTTGTCTGTTTGGTCCGCTTCTAACTCCTACGAGTTTTGTTAGTTGGTCTGGCAATAATGTCGGGTAAGCCTCTTTTCCGCCCGTGTGCCACGTGCGGTCTAAAGAAGGTTTATGAAGGGGATGGCCATCTTGACTGCATCTACTGCCTTCACCCCCACCACTCGGCGGACCAATGTGATATCTGCAAGGGGTTTTCCCAAAAAACCCTGAAGGACCGGAATCGGCGACTGGTCTCGTGGCTGAACGACGGCGCTGGAGCGTACCCTCAGTCGGAGGTAGGATCGGTGCGCAGTATCGCCTCAGCGAAAACATCAGAAGCCTCCCGACGCTCACATCCGTCGGAACCTCCGGCCAAAAAATCACGACCTACGGAGAAGGACGTGCCTCGAAGTCATTCCTCTAAGGCCTCATCGAAAGAATCGACGAAGAAATCATCTTCCTCTTCTTCTTCGTCGAAGAAAGATAAGGACAGGCCAAAATCCTCCTCGAGCGATCAGAAAAGATCAGCTACGAGTAGAGAGGCGGATAAACGCAGGGAGAGCTCCGCGAAGGCGGGACCGCCTAAGCCACCTGCAGGCCCTCCGTCGACGACGACGACGGCGACGATCCAAGTGCCCACTCCGTCACAGTCCCCCGCCTTTCAAACGGGCTCATCGTCGACGACGATTCCCTCGTCGACGGAGTTCCAGGCCTGGAGGCCAGAAGCGTTCGACATGGGGCTACCCGACACACTGCTACAAGAACAGGCAGTTTCGATCGCCTCCAAAGAAGACGACGGCTTCAGAATAGTGAGCCCGGAAGACCTGGGGCTACGGCCCAGATTTCCTTCTGGTGCAACCTGCTCTCAAGTTTTCACCCAGCCTCCAAACGCCCAGGCTACTCTCTCCATGGAGGTACTTTCCTCCTTACACTCGCTCTTGAAGTCCCTGGACGAAAGGCTCCCACCTGTTCCGACGACTCCCCTCGTCGACGAGCCCGGACCTTCACACCGCCCGACTAGATCGGTCGTGGGCCCAACTGCTCCAACAGTCCAGGAAGAAGGTGAGCTCTCGGACTCCCTCTCTGAACAGGGGTCAGCTTCTGATATCTCCCTCTCGCCGTCGAGAGACCCGTCATGGGTTTCGGATGTGGAGGTGGATCCTCCGAAAAGTCCCATTCACCCATCTCCACCGGATGACATAGGGGCCTTCCATTCCATGATGGAAAAGGCCTGCAAGGAGTTCGGTTTGACCCAACAAGAAGAAAAGAAGGACTGCTTCCTCTTTGACCACATGGGCAAGAATAGGCGTTCCGTTTTTTCGATACCGATACTGGACCACGTATGGAAAGAGGGCGTCCAAACCATGCGGCATCCATTCTCGGAACCTGCGGTCAAAGGCCGCGTAGAGAAAAAATTTAAAGTTCCAGATTCGACGCCAAAATGCCTCTCTGCGCAACCCACGCCTGACTCGGTGGTATCGGCGGCGGCGACGAGAAAGACAAAGGCCCAGCATAAGTGCTCTACCCCGCCGGACTCCGAAGCTAGACGCCAAGACGCTTTCGGTAAGAAGATCCTGTCAGTGGGAGCGTCAACAGTGAAAGCAGCGAACTCCCTGGCAATCATGGCCAGGTATGACAGGGAGATGTGGCACAGACTGGCACCCATTTTGGACCACCTCCCAGAAGAACACAGAAAATCAGCTATGTCCCTGGTTCGTGAAGGAGAAGAAGCCTCGAACCATGCTATCAATATAGCGGTGGACCTGGCAGACTCGGGGTTCAAACAAATTAACAACGGAGTGGTTCTACGACGCCAGGCCTGGCTCAAGTGCACCAACTTTAGACCCGAGGTGCAATATAAGGTCGTCGACATGCCTTTTGAAGGTGACCACCTGTTTGGCGAAAAGGTGGATGAGGCCTTGAAAGGAATGAAGGAGGACTCTGAGACGGCGCGCTCGCTGGGCTCTCTCCAAAGCGGTAAGCCCTTTCGTTCCTTTCGCCCCTTTAGAGGAGCTACGGGAAACGCACGATTTGCGGGATCCAGGGATAGAGCATTCGGGAGGTCTTCATATCCGTCCCAAGGCTATAGACGCGCCTCACAGTCCTCGACCCGACGCAGAAATTTCCAGGCCTCTAAGAGACGTCCCACTTACTCGTCGTCGACGGGAAAACAAAAAGATCAACAATGACGTTCTAGGAGGGAGAGTGTCAAGTTGCGTCGAGGAATGGGAGTCAATTACGACAGATCGGTGGGTTCTGGACACGGTGAGACTGGGACATTCCCTAAGATTCAAATCCAGACCTCCAAGACGTCCACCGATATGCCTGTCTCAACCACACCTAAGCGTCTTGCGTCGAGAGGTTGCGCTCATGCTAAAAAAAGGCGCCATCGAGTTAGTCCCTGCTTCACAGAGAGGCTTAGGGGTTTACTCACGCTGCTTCGTAGTAAAGAAACCAAACGGGAAGTGGCGCCCCATCCTCGACCTACGGGACCTCAACAAAACCCTGCTGAGTCAAAAGTTCAAGATGCTTACTCTACAGGAGGTAATCAGATCGGTCCAAAAGAACGATTTCCTGGCGTCTCTGGACCTCCAAGATGCGTATTTTCACATTCCGGTGCGCACTCACCACAGGAGGTTCCTGAGGTTCCTAGTCGGCCAAACACACTACCAATTTACTGTGCTCCCTTTCGGCCTGAAGTCCTCCCCAAGAACCTTTACAAAGTGCCTAGCACCCGTAGCAGCCTGGCTGCGGAAGGAAGGGCATCACGTTTACCCGTACCTCGACGACTGGCTCGTGAGGGGATCCTCCCCAGCGTCGACCAACGACAGCCTATTGACCACCTTGCGACTGCTACAGCGTCTGGGATTTGCAGTGAACTACGAAAAGTCTTCACTAAAGCCCTCGAAGAGCTTGAAGTTCCTAGGTGCTCAATTCGACACCCACACGGGACTAGTGAAACCATCCCTGGAAAGGTTGTTGAAGATCAAACACCTGACAAGCCAACTTCGTTTACAGAGAAGGTTGTCAGTAAGAAAATATGCGGCTCTCCTCGGCTCCATGGCATCGTGCATCCACCTAGTCGCGAACTGCCGGTTGTTCATGAGACCTCTACAGGAGTTCCTATCAGACAGATGGAAGCAGGCCACAGGCCGCTGGTCGGACAAGATAATAGTCGACGACGAACGAGTTATCAAAGCCATCCGATGGTGGAAAGTGGCGCGCAACCTGGACAGAGGGGTCCCCCTGCAGGAGCAGGAATTTCAGAACACCATCATTACAGACGCCTCTCTGTCGGGCTGGGGAGCACACATGTCACGTCACCAAACCCAAGGCAGGTGGTCGTCGACCGAATCTCGCCTACATATCAACGTCCTGGAGCTAAGGGCGGTGAGATGGGCCCTGAAATCTTTCCTCCCACACATCAAGGGGTCAAAAGTAAGAGTGCTCACGGACAATACGACAGCTATGTTCTACCTGATAAAACAGGGTGGCACCAGATCCAGGACCCTCTCGAAGGAAGCTCAAAAGATCTGGCATTGGGCTTTAAAACACCACATCTCCCTAGTGGCATACCACCTACCGGGAGCGAAGAACTTACAGGCGGATTCCCTGAGCAGGACTATGTCACAAATACACGAGTGGGAGCTGGACTCCACTCAACTCGGGGAAATCTTCGAAAGATGGGGGACCCCGTCGATCGATCTCTTCGCCACGGAAAGAAACCGAAAATGTGCTCAGTTCGCGAGCAGATGGCCCCAAACAGGCTCCCTGGGGGAAGCGTTCTCGTTTCCGTGGACAGGCAAGTTCCTCTACGCCTTCCCTCCATTTCCCCTCATACGGAGGACGATCCAGGGGATCCACAGGTACAATTGCCGGGTCATCCTAGTGGCCCCGCGCTGGCCGAGGCAACCATGGTTCTCAGACCTCCTTCATCTGTCGCTGGATCAGCCGATACCATTCAGGAAAGTACCGAACCTCCTGTCCAGGGACGAGGGGACCGTGTGGCACCACAATCCAGACAGCCTGAACTTAACTGCATGGCTCCTGACTTCTCGGAGTTCGGGAACCTAAAAGTCTCGACTGATTGCCGAAGGATTCTGCAGGCGGCCAGAGCCCCGTCCACTAACAAATCATATGTAAGCAAATGGAAAAGGTTCTGTATATGGTGTCAAACACAACAAAATATACAACCTTTGGAAGTAACTCCGGAGCAAATCCTCCCGTATCTTCTTCATCTTGCGGAGAGCGGACTGTCATCATCGTCAATCAAAGTACACCTGGCGGCTGTTTCGAGATTTACCAGAAGAAGACAGTCCCCTCCACTATTCAGTGACAGGCTAGTGAAGCATTTCATGAAGGGTCTGTTTAGAACCTTCCCTCCGGAAAAACGGTTCCCACCGTCGTGGAGTCTGAACACGGTTCTAGCTGCCTTAATGAAGCCTCCCTTTGAGCCAATGTCCTCTTCATCTCTACAATTTCTATCTTGGAAACTCGCGTTCCTAGTTGCCATCACTTCGGCTAGAAGAATGTCGGAACTACAGGCACTGGTCATAGACCCTCCATATCTGAGGTTCTTTAAGGACAAAGTTATTTTATCAACTAACCCTTCATTCATCCCAAAAGTACCGTCGGTCTATCATAAGCACTCGACCCTGGTACTCCCTACTTTCTTTGCATCTCCTTCGTCGACGGCGGAGAAGGCTCTTGACACTCTGGACGTCAAAAGGGCGCTAAAATTTTACCTGCAAAAAACGCAAGATATCAGAGCCACCAGACAGCTATTCGTCGCCTACGGCCCCTCGGCTAGGGGTAAGGCTATCTCCAAACAAGGTCTGGCTCGCTGGGTCTCCTCGGCGATTACCCTGTGTCATTCCAAGGCCGGGAGACCTCTACTACATCGTCCCAGAGCCCATTCCACGAGATCGACATCTTCCTCCGTGGCTCTATGGGCAGGAATTCCGCTGACGGACATCTGCCAGGCGGCGGCATGGTCTGTTCCGCACACGTTTACGCGCCACTACTGCCTGGAAAAGCAGCACGCGGATGAGGTACAAATGGGAAGGGCAGTGCTTCGCCACCTTTTTCAATGAGGTAAGCCAAAGTTTCAAGAAGAATGCTGCCTATTATTATTTGGCCTCAGCTGGTTTTTCAGAGTGTATACATGAATGTGCATAGTTTATTGACCTAAACATAAGTGGTTGGGTAGATATGTGCGCAAGGGGTGCATACTGAGTCATATGACATAGCATTGTATGGCGGAAATCCGTTTCGTATCAGTATAATAAGTTGTTGCTTACATACATGGTGTAAACGGTAGTGTTTGGGGGTGTCTCTACGAATGTAAGTTACATTGCACTCTCACCTCCTTCTTGATGTTACTGCTTTACAATCTATTCTAAGCATGTGAATCCATGAAAGATCCAATGCTGGAGAAGGGAGTAGTTTCTTACCTGTAACTCCATTTCTCCAGCATTGGTATCTTTCATGGATTCACATGCGCCCTCCGGCCTCCCCGGACTGCAATGTGGAAGATTGGTATGTAAGCAAGTTTTCCCCCCGTTATCTTGGAGGGGTCGAAATCTGAAGGGACCCGCGGGGGCGGGGCTTATATACCATCACGTCCAACGGGGCGTACGTGGGCGGCCCCGTAGAGGACGCAGACGGGGATAGGGCAGAAGTTTTTCCTATTGGAAATGACTATATATATGTGTACCGAGGGTTCCCAGTCTGACGACGGGGAATATTCTAAGCATGTGAATCCATGAAAGATACCAATGCTGGAGAAATGGAGTTACAGGTAAGAAACTACTCCCTTACTAGGCTCACTGCAATCCGGCTCCCCCCCCTTCATGGCACGGAAACAGCCCTGCTAGACCTTAAGATACAAATTGAAGAACTAAAGGACAATGGGAAAACAGCCCTACCAACAGCCCTACCACTCCTACTGGACTTGTTGGCAGCCTTCGACTTGGTGGATCATGCAGTTCTTTGCAACCACTTTAGATCTGCCGCCAACTTTAACGGAGAGGCTATAGCCTGGGTCCAATCCTTTTTAGCCAACCACACTATGAAGGTTTTTTTCCACCTCTGCCTCCGCCGACCCTATCAAAATAACCTGCGGCGTCCCACAGGGCTCCTGTGTCTCCCCCACCATGTACAACATCTTCACCAAGCCTCTGTTTGACAAGTTGGATAAACTGGGTATCACTTACACTAACTATGCAGATGACACCCAGATCCTCATACCCCTTTCGGGCAACTTTGTGGCTGACTCAGCCTTGGTGAACAAGATTTACACCATCATTCAGGCATGGATGTCATCACATGGCCTTTGCCTGAATGACGATAAAACAGAGATACTAATACTAGGTTCTGAAGCTAACATCAAAAAATGAAGCCCAAACTACACATCCTTCAACACTGATGACAACCCTATCAAGGTGATGCCTGTGGTTAAAACATTAGGATTCTATTTGGACTCCTCTCTTAATCTCAAAAAGCAAGTTAACTCCCTTGCCTCCTCTACAACTTATACTTGCAAACTAATCCGAGCAGCTAGACCGTACCTCTCTAGTGCCAGCCACTTCACCTTAGCCAATGCTCTTATTATGTCGAGATTAGATAACTGTAACGCCCTATACTCAGGAGCTAACAAATATATCACAGACAAAATTCAAAGATTGCAGACTAACGCTCTGAGAGCAGCGCTGGACGTCCCCTATAGAGAGCACATTACCAAATTCAGAAAAGAGGTCAACTGGCTGAAAATAACGGATAGAATCCTCTTCAAAACAGCTTCTCTTACTTCCAAATGCTTGAACAACCTAGCACCCTCCTACTTAGCGGAACAAATCACTAGGAAAACCACTACCCGCCCTACGAGATCTGCTAATACATTTATGTTGGAGACACCCAGGTTCAAACGATCAACTGCAGGTGGAACCAGCTTCCCTGTTAAAGCTGCGCAATGCTGGAATAAGCTAACACTTGACCTCAGACTAGAACAACCTTATCCTAAATTTAGACACAAGATACTCAAATGGCTGCACACCAATGACGCATAACCTGATGCACCCTACCACTACCGGCTCCCTCCTGACCCTTGTATCTGCTGAGGCATACTGTACCGTTGGCAAGTATGTATATATTATTATATATGTCTGTCTTCTTGGCCTTCCAAGGTCATGCTCTGTATTATATGTACGTATGCACCTGTTGTACTTACTGTATGCACTGTTTGCACTGTAACCAAGCTATAAGACTTCTTGCAATACTGCGCCCGGCTACCCAAGGGTTTGGCGCGCAATGCCAAATAAATAAACAAACAGCTTACTTTTTTGGTCATTGACCTCTACAGAGACGGGTATCTACCCTTCATTTGGATCCTCTTTGTATGAGTATGTTGAAAGGAGGCTTAGATTTAATCATCCTTTTCCTGATGTACATCTTGCACAATGGGAGTTAAATAATGTCTTTTGAATAATTTGGGAACTGACTTTGTACTCGGGAGCTGGAGGCTCTCAATTTTGAACAAAAAAATCCCTTTTAAAGTTCCTGGTTTTGATTTTGTGCTTTTTGTCGGTGGTAAAGTAGTTTCAGTTGGCATTTCTGGTTGAGACTTTCAAAATAGAGGTTGTATTTTCTTTCCAAATTTGGTTTAGATGTTTTCTCTGCCTTGCCCCTCTTTGCATTAAGGCACTTGGTGTCCAATTCCTTTGTTATTATTTCTTTTGTTGTTTTGGCCGTTTTTGAGGTTTCAGAAATTACAGTATTCTGAGTGGCAGCTGAGTGTATTTGAGAGTTTTTGGTCAAGTCTGAACTAAGATTGAGTTCTCCCATGATTTCCACACTTGGTGGACAGTGTATTTCTTGCACAGGTAAAGCCTTCTAAAAATAAAATGGTTGAGTTAAGTGTACTTAACAGGGCTTTGTGGTCAAGATTTGTAAAACCAAAAACTAGGGCTGACCCAAAGTAGTTTGTTCTCACAGAGATTTAAGGTGCAGAGAATGTAGATGATTGGGTGTTGATTCATAAGAGAATTTTGAGGGCTCAAGAAATCTACTGGTATTAATTTAACTGTTTTAAATAAATTGGGAAACATTGAAAGTTTGCCCTCTTTGTGTATTGGGATCTAATTACCCATTAACAGGCTTTCGCCAGGTGCGTCGAAGAGGCATTGGGGGGGGGGGGCAACATTTTTCTATTGATTCTCTGCATTTCCTTTTGAGGTGATTCACAAGGTAAATTACCAGACTAACTCTCTTCTGAAAGTGCCTCGAAGATAGTCCTCCACATTGCGTAAAAAGGCTGTGATGTTTCCCTTTATAGCCTGTGAAACTTTTTTTTTCTTCTATATCTGTGTTTGAGGATGTACAATTTAGCTTTTTGGTTGTCGTCTTGGAGTACATAGTTGCCGTTGTGGGAAGTCCGCTTTGCATTCAATATCTAGAAACTAAAAGAATTGTCAAATTGTTAGTCGCTCACATTTAGACTGTGTTCCATTATTCCAGTAGCACAGTTTTCCTCCTACACCTTCTCGATCCAGAGCACCAAAACCGTGCTCGCTGTACACTCTGCGCTCCGCACAGTCGGCTGCTTTTTTTAAAGTGGGTGCTAAAGGGTCTGTGTGTGAAACGGAGCTCCAGGTCGCTACCTCCAAGATCGCGCTTGCAATTTGCTCGGTCCTCCACGCCGGCAGCTAGTTTTTTTAAACGGTTGCTACTTGTTAAAGGGTCCGTGCATGAAACAGAACTCCAAGTTGCTCAGGTGACCCACTGCCGCCAAGACGCACTTGGCTCGCACTCCTCTGGAGGCAAGGCGTAGATAGACCGAGAGACACAGGAAGAAAGGGAGAAATGAGAGCGTGGTAGAAGAGATTCCCGAGTTAAGCAGGGTGTCTGTAAAGCACAATCCCCTAAGCACGTAGAACACTAACCACTGGTTATAATGGGGATAGTTTGCAATTTATACAGATAAGGCGTTCTTTCTTTAGGCCATCATTGTAGCTCTATTAGACTTTAGCATACTGAGGGAGAACAATCGGTATCTACTAACCAGGGGCTAAGAAAGCCTGAGCTAGGGAGGAGATGCTATCAGACAGGAGAGAGAGGGGGACAGCCTTGGGACCCATTGAAAGTTCAATAAAAACCCTTGAACCGCCTGAGATTGGAATGATTATTTTACCTTCTGTGACATCCCTTTTCGATTCCACCACACACGAGATAGTCATCATGACAGAACCCCCACCCTACCCTATTTGCGGTGCAGACTTGCAAGACAGACCAGTTCACGACCTGTGGTCAGTTTAGAAGAGCTAGGACGTATCAACATGCTGATAATTGTTCTAGTGCTAAAAGCATTCCTTGCAACGGTCACTGACAAGATTGTGCTCATTCAGATGGACAACACAACCTGCATATATTATATCACGAAACAGGAAAGGACTCGGTCCCCAGTCCTGTGCAGGTTGGCAGTAGAGGTCTGGCTGCTTGGTCAGGCGTGTTCCTCAGAGTGGTCAACTTTCTGTGAGATCACAACAAAGGCAGACTTTTCGAGCAGGGTGCACCATGGCAATAACAAATGGGGGCTCCACAGCTCTCTTCTAGGTCATCTGTTTGGGATGTGGGGGTAATTCTGTGGTAGACATATTTGTCACTGCATCCAATTGGAAGTGCAGGAACTTTGCTTCCTTGGGACACTTGGAAAAGCCTGTTCATTTCATGGGCAATCGAATAATGTAGTAATGTTTTGCCTTCAAACGGATTCGTCTGACGCAGTGTGGTATCCAAATGACTCTTCACCATGATAGCCAACCAGAATATGGTGCTCCAATCTGATGAGGCTCTCGTCAGTGTGACCTTGCAGTCTGCCAGTTTTACCAGAGATACACTTCAGGGAGAAGGGTCATTTGGCTCCTGAAAGCTTGACCTTGTCTCATCTAAGTTTGTTAGCAGATAATTTGAAAACCATCCTAGCATCTCTCGAGGCTTCTACGCGGGCTTAATATGGCTTTGGTTTTTGCTCTTATGCAGAATGAATCCACTTGAATGAAGCCTCGTCCTCGGTACCATCATTCATCTCGACCCTGGCAGAGTTAGACATTTCGATTGAGTCTTTTTGTACATATTTACCAGCTATGAGTGTATTGGAGCTGTCCCGAGTTAGGTTTTTATGCTCCCAATTCATTCATAAGCAAGCTCAAGAGTTGTTGCTGTGTTTGTACCCTCCAGTGAAGGGTCAGCATCCAGTATGGTACCTCAGTGTAGTTCTTTCAGCCATTGCTCACAAGTCCTTTGATCCCATGGCCACAGCAGACATCTGCTTTATCACTTGGGAGTTGGTCTTTTTGGTGGATCTGACGTCAGCCAAGAAGGATCAGCAACATACAGGCCTTAGCCTGCGCTGTACCTTACACAGTCTGTCACAAAGCAAGATGATTCTTCATACTCATCCTACCGAAAATTGTCTCGCCTTCCACATCAATCAAGAGATTTCTCTTCCAGTGTTCTACCTACAGTCTAAAGCTAAGAGAGTTTTGCATATAATGTGGACGATCATAGCACTCTTAAGTTATATATTCAAAGGACAAAGCACTTTACAAAGGAAGACTGCTGTGGCTGTTTGGTGGCTCACATCCAGGGACCAAGGCCTCCATTGCTTACTGGATAGTTGGTTATACTCGCGGAGACAGACCTGTCCATAATGACATACACGCTTATGCAGTCAGGGCCAAGGCAACATCTAAAGTGTTCCAAAAGCGACTCCCAAAGAACGTGATCTCAAAGGCGGCAACATGGTCTAGCCTGTCCACCTTTTGCTAGTCCTATTCTATGGACACCAGCTGAAGAGCATGTTTTGGTCAGGCAGTGCTGCAGAACCTATATGCTTGAATAGTTCTCACCACATTCCCGAAGGAAATGTATGCTTGGTAATCTCCCCCCGAGTATAGCGTAAAGGCGTCAAAATGTTTGAGTAAAAAAAAGTCACTCACCATAGTGACTTCTGTACTTTAAGTCTATTGTATACTCTTAATCGATCCCTCCCACCCTGCATTCCCCTAAAATGATGTAGCTAGCATAGCCCACCTGAAGCAGGGGAAAAAAGGGGCTAACTGCCGTCTCTGATGGGTAGGGCTAGGACATGTGACGGCCATGCCCAGCCGTGGGCTGTCTTCGCACACAAATTGAAACGCACATCAGAAAATGGGTGTTTGCGTAGCAAACACATCCCAATGCTATCCCATCCGACGGACACTCATAAGTAAATAAGAAAGGGGACAGAAGACTGGGAGTACCGAAGTCACTACAGTGATTAACATTTTCTTTTTGCGCTGACTTTGAAACAGCCAGAAACACAACATGCAAGCTGTTAGTGAGAGTATTCCTTACATCAAGTGAGTGAGTCCAGGCATTGTACAAGGTCATTTAAAATGTCTAGGACATCCAGATTGGGAACATCAATATTCAAGAACTTAATTTTTTGATTATTCAGAGTGGCCAACACATAAATATTCCTGCCTTCAGAGTCAGCGATTGATTTTATGAGCGAGAAATTGAGTGATTTGTGGGTGAAAATAACCACACCTCGAGGATAGCTGGAGTATGTTACAAAGTATCTATTCAATCCCCAGCTGTAAGCAATGCTATTCACTTTCATGTTCAGTAAATGCATTTCTTGGAGATATAGTGTATCAACCTTATGTCTTGCACACATATGGTAGAACCTTTCTTGCTTTCTGGAAATTAGTCAAGACCCTGAAATTCCAGGACAATCACTTATTCACAGAAAAGGATATTACTTACCAATTAAATATCTTACTAGGAGATATAATGTTCAAGATATCAAGCAAAGTTGTGAAGTCAGCTGTGCCTTCACCCTGCAGCTTTGACATTGGCACCAACCTCTCGCCTATGCCATATGACAATGCAGCTATATATAATCTCAGTTGTTTTCCCTCAGTTTCTTTGTCTGCTAAAAAACTCAGGAAGCTCTGAAGGTCACTAAACAATTTTAGACCAGATTCAAAATGTCTCCACCAAAATCAGGCTTTCATTGTTCAATGTCCGTGTTAGATCAACACTTCTTGTGCCTTTTTTGTCTTGGGAAATATCACAACACAGATGACTGTCAGACGATTACCCTCAACGTGGTTAGGCAGCTGATGTTTGTACTCTGATTACCCTGTACAAATCTTCTTTTTAAGAAACAAAACAAGACTGCGACGCCAAGCTCTCCTCCTTCAGACCATCACACCAAGTCAGAAGAAAGAGAAGAAAAAGAAGAGGCATACCTATCCAGAATTGGTTCAGCTTCCTCCTGAGCACATTATTCGTCCCCTTCCAAGGAGACGAAGAGGTACTGCTGGAGGTCGGATGAGTCATAGAAGAAAGGTCCGAAGCCTGCATCTTCCACTCATGAAGAATGAGAGACATTTAAGGAGTCAGTGTTTAAGGGTTTTGAAGCAGGATCCAGAGGGAGTGAGAACATCTTTACTGACTGCTCATATAGAAAAGACAGAAAGAAAACATGCCGCTCCTGCCCAATTCCAAGCACTGGTCCGGATAAAAAAATCAAAAAAGGGCAAAGTCCACTGCAGCGCCAGTGCCTGGGATGACTTTGGAGTCTTTGACTCTGGCTCCATGTCAATCACACCCATCGGCCACTGTCTCTAAGGCACCAGTCTCTTCAAACTAGGTGCCTTCGCTGCATGGACTGTCTGAGTCAATGCCTCTGCAACTAGGTCCATCAGAGAAGACTGTGGGGGGACGCTTGATTGAGATGGAGCCAGCATCGGATCCATTGAGTCTATTTGCAGAATGGTCAGAATCAGACTACTCCATGTACCTCTACAATAGGGTGGCTCACAGGAATAGATTTACTGACATTTTAAAGAAGTTTTACCACCTTCTTGGTTGCAAATGTTATATGACGCACCCAAATCATCTTGGCCACAGGACATGCTAGATGAACATTCCATAGACTTGTTACTACCGTTTTAGTCAAGGGGAATCTAGGAGAAAGCCTTAGCCTTAGTGCATGTGGCTGCCGCCGGAATTTCAAGGCTGTAGCTGAGGGATGAAGTGATAAAAACTGTGGTACCCCTGATTCAGCCTTATGTTTTGTGCAATATCCTTATCTACTGTTGGGGCAGATGCAGATCTGTCCCAGACAGGTTTCAAATTTTCCAACTAAAGCCCAGCTAAAGGGAAACGCAGGTACTTTCGGTTCTTTGCTCTCAATATATCGGTGATTCCATTAACCTGTATCTCTTCCAATGTTGATAGTAGATTTAAAGTATCAATCGCCCTTGACACCACTCCTCTCTTAGAGCCAATGTTTGAACACAGAGCACAAACAGGGTTTTGTGTGATCTGCAAATAAAGAGAGGTGTCTACACCACTTGCCTCCTGAAGTCATTTCTTCCATTTTGTTTGATTTGCAAATTATCGCAGACAGACATTCCTTTCAATTTGTACTTCTGTTTGGAGGTTTTAGTGCTCTCAATCACCCATGAACCCTCCCTGGCAACTATGCCATCATGATTTTGAAACACTCTCCTGCAATTGATTTAATGACTTAACTCCACTCTGTAGCAAACCCAGATATTGGAGTCAAACCAATGCCTACAGAGCCATTGAGGGTCCTGCCTGCAAAATAATGCTCCTTGCGCATACCAGATCCAGGACCCTGTTAGCATGTGTGGAATACATCTGGAGCACTGTGATTAGCCCTCAGAGGGACATGTGATAAACTGCCTCCCTTCTTCAGTCTCCCTTGAGCATCCAACCTGGGCGTCTGCATCCAAGGGCCAAAAGCAGCAAATGGCAGATCCCTGTTGGGGCCAGAACCCCTCCTCAAGGCAAGACTTCACCAAGCTCAACCTTTACATGACTTCTGCCTCCACGCATGGGGAACCTTCAACCCATCCTGCACTTTGCATACAGCCAGCTTACCTGTGCAGAAGCACTAGCGGACTCCCATCACGTCTAGCGTGATCGTTCTGGGGCCAGACCTATGAACAGCTGTCTCATCCAAAGTCGGGTGTCTGCCTCAGCCAAACCGATGAAGCAGGGACTCCAGGTCGCTCAGTCTCCAGTCACTATTGATGCCATCCTGTGAGTTCCCCAGCCACTGCATGGTCAGATATGGTAAACTGTTAATTGTGCTAAAACCTAGCACCTTGACAATTTTTCCAAATTCACATTTGTTGACTACTTCAATATTCTGGGGGCTAAAATGTCGGGGGCATTTAGATTAACACGTTAAAGGGTAATTGTCCACTATCTCTATAAGGACTCTCAAACTGGGTTCCTTCTTTCCTGCCCCCATAGTTATGTAGTCTTTTAGAGGGATAACAAACCACTTTTCACCACACCATTTTGTTGTTCTTGCATGTAATTTGAACCATGGTTTAACATTTATGATGACAGCTAAGTTTGAGCTGTTGCAGTAATTAACTATGAGGTTGCTTAACCTTAAGGGGATTTTTCCAGCTGCTATCACTTCTACGAGGCATGTGGGTGAGCGCCAGGCTCCTCCTGTTAAGCCTTATAACCTCATCCTCTCAAAGGAGAATGTGACTTTGAGGGTGTTACCCTCCTGTCTTCCCAAGGTTGTTTCCCACTTTCACCTGTTTTAGGAGATCCATCTTTTGGTCTCCTTCTCTCTGCCTCTTGCAGAAGATGATTTCCTCGTCTGCCCCAAGAATGCTTTTGGCTATTATGTCTGGTCACTGGTTATTCTTGAAGGATGACCAACTATTTGTTAGCTTTGATGTTGTTTGGGCTGGGTAAGGCTATTACCAAGCAGACCTCATCTAAATGGGTTGTCAATTGCATTTTTTAATGTTACAAGCTGTCCAAAAAAAATCTATAGGTCTCAGGATCACTCTACCGGAGGCATGGCAGCTACCTCTGCCTTGCACATGGGCGTCTATGTTGTGGAGAGCTGTCAGACGGCGAGGTGGCCTAGTCTGTACACATTGGCTAAACATTCCTTGATTCCTCATTGGGTCAGGACTCTCGCTGTATTCGAGTCATATGTGGCAGTCACAGAGGAAAAGCAGGGGACATGGGTGAAAGGGGAGGTTGTCCACTCCGCAATAAAGACCCCACAGGTGGTATATGGCGGACACGCCAGTATTTCACCCATTCCCACCCTTGTGACTCTTTCCACCCACATCCTCCCTGTTACTGTTAGAATAGGGGCCTTAAGCTCCATGGCAATCACGGACCACAATGACAATAAAGAATGGCAAAGAGAGAGGTGCCAAGCGAGCATGACCCGAGTGTTAGACCGCAGACTTGATCTTACCAGGGGTTTGCTAAAGCAGGAGACACAGGTAAAAACAAAGAAACAAACAAAAACAAGGACACCAGTAGATTTGATACAGCGAGGCAGGAAGAACAATCAACATACACTTCGACCCGGGAGATCATGGCAAGGTCAGGGGGCAACAATGACCCTTCTGTCTGATTTCAAGATTTAAGGGGAGGAAACCACCATCTAATGATGGAGTAAATGGAAAGAGCCTGCAATTTACCATCCACCAACATTGCAAAAACCGTTACATGGGGAGAGTTTAGAGCATTGTCCTGCGCATTAGGTGCGCAGGCAACGCTGCCAGACTACGTAGCGCGCTTCCCTACGTCCACACATCTGTGCCTATAGGAACCGAGGTATGGACCCTCTGGGGCAAACCCCTCGCAGGACAAGCCGTGGTGTTGAGCGACGCATGTGTTTGGTGGCGATGGGGTTGCGGCGTAGACAGTGAGTGCGGACGACCTCACCCTCCTGTCTGTGGCTGCCAGGTAAGAAGTTACGGGGAGAGTTAGCTTGATACATTTCTCGCAACCGTCTGACCTGGTGTCCCTTCGCACTCTTGCAAATGCGTTGTTTTCCCCCGTGACCCATCCTTCTGCAACCCTGCTCACTTGTGCTCCCTCGCAATTTTAGGCCGCGCGTGCTCCCTCGCAATTCTTGGTCGCGCGCGCACTCTGTCAATCCTAGGCTGCACGGGCGCTCCGTTGCTGCATTCCACCTATCCTGGCCCCCGTCCCCTGACCTATTGTGTAATGTTCTTGATGTTTTGTTCTCCACAGTTATTGGCTATATTGCATTGCCTGCACCCCTGCTGTGTTCTTCCTTACTTCTAGGTTCCCTAAGTGATTGTTTAGTTCTTTTCGTTTTGTTTCTACATGGTTGCTTGCTTAAATTGTACAGCCTGCATCCCGGCTGTGTCCATTCTTACTTCTAGGTTCCGTTAGCAATTAACTTTGTCTATGTATTGCATCTGATTTTCTGTAAGGAAGTGAAGGGCAACAGGTGCACCCTCTGACAAACTGGCCTGCTGCCTGTTCCAAAGGGAATACAGACTCTGTCCTCACCAAGAAGAGAGCACACATTCAATGCCGTGCCCCTGCGGCATCTACCGGTCAAACTCTTCAAAATCTGCAAGGAGCTGGCCAATCCTGCTGCAGTATCTACCTCTCCTGTTCCCTCTCAGGTCCTCCGTTCGGCCTTGGCTTCTAATTTCATCACTAAAACTCAGGACATCCGGTCCACACTCTCTTTCTCATCCCCCTCCTCCTCCACTCCTGGCCTGCCTCCAGCCGCCTCTCCTACCTTCTCTTCCTTTCCCTTGTTCACTCCTGACAACGTTTCTAGACAAGTCTGATCTATCAAAGTCTCGTCAAAACTGGTTCTTCCCTGTTCATCCAGAAACCATAAAGGACCACATTGACACTGTTGCTCAAGCCTTCGCCGATTTCTGCAATCACTCTTTTGCCACTGGAACCTTCCCCTCCCACCTTAAATAATTCCTTGTGCACCCCCTTCTAAAGAAGCCCTGTGCCGATCCTTCCTCTCTGGCTAACCATCTCCCGTCCTCCATCACTCCTTTCCTAGGCAAACTCTTGGAAAAGCTGGCCATCTCCCAGCTTAATCTTCACACTGAATCTGTTGGTTGTCTCCATGACCGCCAGTCTGGCTTCAGAGCTGCCAGAAGCACAGAAACTGCTCTCCTGAACATCTGTGAATACCTGGTCTCTAACCTTGATTCTAACCTTCCTTCTGTCCTCATTCTACTCGGTCTTTCTTCTGCTTTTGATACGGTCAATCATGCCATCCTGCTCAATCGTCTCTGTGATTGTCTGGATATCACTGAAAAGGCCCTGGCCTTACTGACCTCCTTTCTCACTGATGGACCCGCAGGTCCAGCTGGGGCCCTTCCTCTCTTTCTCTCTAGCTGTGGTGTTCCCGAGGGGTCTAGCCTTGCTCCATGGCTGTTCACCTAATACCGGCCACCTCTTATCCACTGCATCGCTGCTCTCTCCTCCAACTTTGTGTTATGCAGATGACAGCCAGCTCTCTTTCAGGCTCCCCTCAGCCGCCTCTACTCCTTCTCTCATTCCAGACTGTCTGTCCACAATTCAGGAATGGTGTACCACCAATGATCTCTGCCTTAATGCCAGTAAAACGGACATCCTTCTCATCGGAACACCAGTTTCCTTCTCAGGGGTGTTGCTAGGTCTGGGAAAGACCCTGGGCTATGCTGATGTTGGGACTCGGGGCTAGCTAGCCTTTTGGTTGTAGCTCCTGAGATTCTGTCCAGGGCTACAAACAAAAGACCAGGGGCTATAGTCCCCTTAGCCCCCCCTAACAAAGCCTCTGTTCCTCCTTTCCCCTCTCTCTCTCTGGCTGCCATCTTTGGGCCCTCTTCGTGCTCCTACCTGTGAGGCTAGGAACCTTGCAGTCATCTTCACTCCACCCTCTCCTTCTCTCCTCACATCTCCAACGTATCTAAGAAGTCAAACTATCAGCTGCACCTCCTCAGAGGTATTCTTCCTTTCCTCACTTTCCCCCAGAAGCTTCCTGTCTCCGGAGCTCTGCTCCTCTCTAGGCTGGACTATTGCGACAGTCTCTTTCTAAAGCTTCCTACCTCTACTTTCCGTCCTCTACAACATATCCAGGACAGGACTGCAAGACTTGTCCTTCGCCACAAACCCAGGGATCGTATCTCTCCAACTCTGAAATCTCTTCATTGGTTCCCAGTGGTGGCAAGGATCAAGTTCAAGACCCTTTGCATCATCCACAAGGCTTTCTGGGGCCAGGGACCGAACTACCTCCAAATCTCTTCCTAAACATCTCCCTTCTTGAGCTCTTCGCTCATCCACCTCCAACTCCGAGTGTCAGTTGCTTTTCCAAGCTGAGAGTTGGGGGCAGATCTCAATCTTCATATGGGGCCTCCCTCTGGAACAGCCTCCCTGCCTCTTTCAAACTTGAGCAGAACCATCTCCAGTTCCGGAAGCAACTCAAGACCTTCCTCTTCGCTTCCGCTTTCTCTCTTCCTTTCACCTGCCGATGACCCGTCTGCTCCATGCACTGGTCACCTGGGCACCCACTGAACTTGGGCGAAGGTCCCTGCATGTCAAGTTGCACCTTGCACTGCCTCTTGGCTCCCCCAACACTTGTGGTCTGTATCTATAATCCTACAGTCCCTTCTCTCTGCACTTATGAGCCACCCGTTGACTGCACTTTTTGACTACCTGCACTTCTCCCCCCCTGCCCTCACCCCCTTGGCACTTCTCCCCTTCCACTTCCCTGCACTTGCGCGATTTGAATAACACAAGGCCTAGTAAGATTGTTGCTTTGTCCTCCCTGTTTCCCCCTACTTGTCTTGTTGAGCCTAGAAACACTTGTGTACAGGCACGTTATAAATGCCATATCATATCATTAGTACAAATGGAGGAAGTTGAGCATTGGCAACCACAAGCTTTAGAAAAGGCCCCTTCTATATGCTCCTTAGCATTTTATGTCCAGAATAAGAGCCCAAAATTGATTGAGCCAAACATAATAGACATGAGTGCATGGGTTTTTTAAGCTTATAACTACTGCCAATGTGAATGTTCTCATGTTGGGGGACAGAAAGATAAGCTGGAAGGACCCAAAGTATTGTTTATTTTGTGAGGGGAAGGGTACAGAAGATCTTGCACATTTTCTTTTGTCTTGCTCCAAATAAGGTACCATACAGAGTGAATTGCTTGAATAAGTATATTATTCTATCACTTATAGAAGCGTTACAGTTTTTATTTCGAGACAAACACAGGGATGTTTCCTACACACTGGGCACTTTTGTACTTTAAGCCTAAGTGAGTTGAGAAACACTACTAGTGATTGTGTATAGGTAAGATGAATAGTTTTTAGTTATTATATTGAGCTCATGTATGACAAGGGCCTCTTAATAGATTCTGAAATTAAGAACACGTTAGAATAATTATTTGATTTTTCAAGTTGGAAACAGAGGAACTTTGTACAGAGAGATTGTCTGATGGGTTCAGTATTCGTGAGATTAGCATGTTTTTAATTCTGAATTCTAAAAAGTAACAATAGAAGAGGCAACAGGTATCGAAGATAAAGTCTTACCATGTGGACCAACAGTGAACAACGCAAGCACTATTAGATGCACCTGGGCAAAAGGGGAGGGCTCATGCTGTCCCCATGTACCCCAGTAAAGCACTGTTTGCATTCAGTCTCTAATAAGCCATTATATAAAAGGAGGCAGGGACAGATCTAGTTTGAGGAAGTTTTAAGAGAGGTTGATAGAATGGTGGTCTAGAAAGTGAGCCAGAGAGAAGGAGGAAGTATCGGGGAGGCGATGGATGGATGGATGGATGGATGGATGGATGGATGGATGGAGAAGGCCAAGATCAGGAAGTAGGAGATGGAGGCTAGCTGGAAGCCATAATTCAGGTTCTGGTGTAGCTGGAAAACCCAACAAAGAGATTTGCCCTGAAGAGTCTATGCCTGGAAGAGGCCCATGAGGTTCACAAGGCTGGGAGAAGCATGGACTTCCTGGATTATAGTAGCCCTCACCTGAGTGGAGTGACAAGTTTGACTGGAGCCTGAAAATTCACAGAGGACAGACCGGGAAGAAATCATTTTCCCTGGCAGGGATCCCGACCTTGAGACACCCCCAAAGGAACTGTGGGTGACTTTATATGATTCCTTGATTGCAGTCTTTCCTTTAAACATTAACTATTGTGCAATAGGGAACTTGGAGTGAAGACCAGGGTCTTCCTTAAATTAGGACTGGACGACCCCTAATCATGCTTGTGTTTGCCTTGGACCATGTGTACTTTTATTTTGAGAACGCCTCATTGTGCTATAGGCCTCTCTCACCCTAATATTTTGTCTAATAAACCTGCCATATATGACACGCAAACATCTCAAGTGTTCTGTTGATTCCTCAGTGCTCTAGAGTTTCCTGATGCAGGTGACAGTTCTTTGCTCTTCTTCATCCTCCCAGATTTTGCACTGTTTCATGAGTCTTTCTATAACGAGGAAGGGTTGAAGGAAGCATTAGAAGACCTTATTACTTACATTTGGCAATGCTCTTTCTGATGCCTCCTCCCACAGATGACCTACCTATCCCTCATATGGATTGCTCGTAACCTCCTGCAGCTCTGTGATGCCTCAACCTCTGAATGTGCGGAAGCAGGCGTTTCCCTAAATACCACACATAATGTCCCATCCAAGTGAAGCTGCAGTGCATGGCATGGTGGCTTCAAAGGTTTTTGAAGCTTGGGGGATTTTTGTAAGATGAGGAATGTGTGGGAGGAAGGACTAATTCATCACAAAACAACATCACTGAATGTAAGTAGATTGTTCTGTTTCACCCAAACAAGATATGCAAGTATTTTTCTATTCATCATAGCAGATAGGCACAAGGTGTAAACCCTTGATGGACACAGTTAAGTCCCTATGTCTCTCTGTAACATCCACTATATTTTCTGTTCTCCTTCAATCAGGTAGGGTGGGGAGCTGGTCATGCCCAGCAAACACAACCCAAGCAAGACAGACGTTATTTTCGTCCCTCCATAGGTTCATGAATCGGGCAGACCAAGTCCACAACTTCTATGTTCTCTAGCACCCCAGCCTTAAAACCTCTTTACTATTTTCTTGGACAAGCGCAATTCTCATCTGGAGACAGGATAAGGCTCTGGTGGGATGAGTGGGAGACCATAACATCAGACCATCAGGTTCTTCAGATCACGACCCAGGGCGTATTCCTCCCATTTATCCACCCCAACCTCTTTTGCTATCCCATGCTCCCTCTGGCCTCCCTCCTCTTGGAAGAGATGTATCAGCTGCTGCTGAAGGGAAGCAGTGGGGCATGTAGTGTTCAGCGTAGACCGGCAAAGGCTTATACGTCCCAATGAGGACATAGGTGTTGCCCCCATTTTGGACCGCTAAACAAAATTCTCTGGAAGGACAAGTGCAAGATGAAGAACCTTGCCCAAACCCTCCAAGTCTTTGGGTTGTGAAATTGGCTCCTCTCTTTAGACTTGAAGAATCCAATATTTAACATTCCCATCCACTGCAAAAAGCAGAAATTCCTTTGTTTTGTAGTGGGAGGCACGCGTTGCCAATTTGCAGTGCTCCATTTGCCCTCACTTTTGCCCTCAAGGTCATGAAGTTTAGGGCGATTGTGGTGGCCCATCTTTTCAGAGAAAAGATGCATGCCTTTCCTTCCTCCTACGACTGATTTCTGAGAGCCAGATCTGAAGAAAATCAGTCGGGCCCAAAGGACAACTTGCACTATACTTCATACTTAAGTGCTTCATTAACCCAAAAAAGTCCTTCCAGACTTCCTCGGCACAATGGCAGTCTGTTGATCAATCCTGAATATGGTAGCGGGCCATGGATGTACCTCCTCTAGGGTGTGCCAAACATTCAGCCCACAGCAACTCTCTTGCAAACAAAGGGATTGTTGGGGTTTATAGTTCTGTATTCAAGACTGTAACAATCACGCCCCAACTGGGGTTGGGGGGGGGTACATGGGCGGTATAAACCAGCGAAGGCTGAGTGCCGTTACCGGCCATGCCCCTTGGCTCAGGTGTTATAGCTATTCGCACCACAGGGTTTTCCCGGGGTGCAAATAGTTTATTTTTTCTTTTCTCTGCAAATGCACTCTGTGCTATTGCGCAAGCCCACTCCCTGCTGGAGGAAAATAAGCTTGCCTCCGCCGCTATTGGATAAGGAGCTTGGTACCTTTTCTATTTCCATGGTGGCCACAGCAGGAGGTGTGCCTACCCACAATCCAAGATGGCGCCTCCCGGGGAACTGGCTCTGCTAGCTGAAAAAAGTGCGCGGTACACAGTGTATTCTCGCCCGCTCTTCCATCCACCTGATTGGCTGGGCACCCTTCCCCGGGTGCAAATGTGGAATTTTGTAACTGTAGTTCTCCTAGTTCACAAGGGATATTATCCTGGCCAAGACACAGGTCTGCAGGGAGCAGCTTTAATTGGCATCCAGTTGGGAATTGATAAATCACCTCCTTCTGGAGGACCTATTCTTTCAGTCGTAGCTGTGAATTACACTGGTAATTGATGATTGCTTGATGGGGTGGAGCGCTTATCTGCTGGTGCTATCAGTGAGCATTGTGTGGGAAGGTCAGAAGAAGTACTTCACCATATCTACTTGCTAGAACTTGGTACATTTCATCTCGCATTGCAGTCACTTTTACCATCCATCAGAGGTTTGAGTGTCCAGCTCCTCTTGGACACAACCTCATTTTATTTTATTTATTGGGTATTTATAATTCACCTGTACAGCAAAAGGCGTTTCAAGGTGCAACAATGCAAAAGAGAGGGACAGGGATGAAGAAAGGAAAAACGGTCCTACCAGGCCTTGTGTCATTCGGATTGTGCAAGTGCAGTAACAAGAAGTGCAGGGAAGAGGGGATGTGGTCCAAGATGTGAGGGGTGAAGGAGACTCGGGAGTCGAAGATGACCCCAAGGTTTTTGCCCTCACATGATGGTGAGGGTAGAGGGACCAAGGAGGGTGGCTAGAGGATAGGCGGGAAAGAGGGCGAAGGCGTCCCAATAAGAAGGATCGCTGTCTTACTGGCATTGAGACAGAGATCGTTAGCCGCACACCATGCCTGGATGGCGTTCAAACAATCAGGGTTGAGAGAGGACGAGGAGGTAGTAGAGGGAAGTTTGAAGGAAAACTGTGTGTCATCAGTATAACACTGGAAATGAGGGGAGAAGGAGGTGATCAGATGAGCCAGAAAGGGAAATAGATATTGAAGAACCACAGCGATAGGATAGAGCCCTGCGGAACGCTTCATGTATGGCAGGAGGTGGTGGAGGAGAAAGGGCCCAGTTGCAACTGAGCAGGGCGCTTAGTGAGGAAAGAGGTAAGCCAGTCCAGTGCCTGGTCCATGATGCCGAGGGTATCATGGAGCCATTTTATGAGGATAGATGGGTTGACCATGTCAGAGGCGGAGGAGAATGAGAACAGTAGGAGAATTAGAGTCGAGATTTGCAATCATGTCTTCACAGGTGTTCAGGAGAGTGGTTTCCGTGCCTCTGGATGCCCGTAAACCAAATTGATGGTCATAAAGGCAACAAACAAGTTCAGTAGGAAGGATCAGTTTGGGGAGGACTAACCTCTCCAAGAGTTTACCCAGAATGGGGGTAGTTGAGATAGGGCGATAGTTAGCTGAGCAGGGGATCAGCAGACAGCTTTCTTAGGAGAGGGGTGCACACGGAGTGCTTGAGGGATAGAGGGAAAGAGCCAGTGATGGAGTGGTTACCGATGTCGGCAAGAGCCGGGGCCAGAGAGGAGATGCTGTCCTTAATGATTCTCGAAGAGCAGGGGAGCCCCTGTTTGGATGAGACCTTCATAGAGCAGACAACTTTAGAGACATTATCAGGTGCTATGGACAGGAGGGAGGAGAGTTGGGGCGGTGGATGGAGAGGTACCAAGGGAGGCAGAGGAGCAGGAGTGGGGATGGGGAGATGAGGAGGGAAGATGGGGAGGGGGCGAGTGGGGAGTTAGGACAGGATGTCCTGAGTATTAGATGTGAAATAGGAGGCCAAGGCGGTCCAGAAAGCCTGGGAAGGAAGGAGAGAGGTGTGGACTGCAGTTGGATTGGCAAGTTCCTTGCAGATTTTGAAGAGATCAGCTGTGTTGTTAGTGGCTCCAGAGATGTGGGCCCTCTTCTTGGAGCAGATAGAAAAAGGATACTGCGGATGCTCATAGATGGAGTTTTGAGCCCCAAACAGAATGCAGCAAATCAAGCATCCCCACAAAGGAGCAAGATGGCTGCAACCGTGTGAGCTCTGTGTGAGCATCGGGATCCTTGGCAAGCTGCTACCGGTTACTGAGGCGTGACCGGCTGTTATCCTATGAAATACCTGTGTGAGGGGCGCAGGCACTACTAGCCCTAATGCTGAGCGGGTAGCCTGGAGAATCCTTGAGATCCGGTGTGAGGACTCCTGGGGCCTGATCAGAGCGGCCTGCTGGGACGCACTGGCGAATACTAAGTGACCTTCCTTGTGGAGGCGGAGACTGCGGCGGAGTGAAGAGAGCCCTGCGGCCATGGACACTGGCAGACAAACGGTGGTGGGCCGTGAGGAAGCGGGAGCGCTGACTTCCAATATAGCGAGCAGATACGTCGCAGCGGCTGTGGCAGCGCCCGCTGCGATATAAACACTTCATTGAGCTGGTAGCTGTCTGCTGCCTCCCGGAACTGTGGAAAGTCGCAGCAGGCTGAAGAGAAGCCCCCACATTTCAGATGCGTGAAGAAAGGAGGGGGGCGCTAACCACCCCCCCTTGAGCTGCGCTTACATCGTGGCCGGGGGAGACGGTGGCCTTTGTGGCTTAAGTGGGCGAATGGATGGCGGAGGAGGCCACTGAAAGGCCATTCAGAAGTCGCAGCGGGCTGAGGGACGCCCACCGCATAACAAACACACAGTGCTGCACGGGGATCACTGGTCACCCCTTGTGCAGTGAACACAACGGTGGGCCCGAACAGTGCCCGCCGTATCATAAGTGCCTTGGTCCGAGCGGGGGCGAGCCTGCTCTGGACAACCGGTCATCGCGAAGTGCTAAGGACATTAGAACGGTGCTGCGGTCCACAATAAGGGCTGCAGTAATTGTCCACGGGGGACAGCTCTGTGACGTGAGCAGCCCAGGGCACACGCTGCATCAGTAAGTGGGCTGCACCCAGGAGTTCTCCTAATAGAGGTTGACTCAAACTCCAGCAAGCAGGCGGGTGCTGGCCCGCGCTATGTGGGCCTGCTGTGATTGATCTGGTGGCTGTGCTGTTGCTGCGCCCCCTCCCTGTCGTGAGCTACTTATAGAAAGACTCTTCCCCGTCCAGGTGGCCCCCCCACCGCTTTAATACCCTAGCAGGCAGCACATAAACAGTCAAGTGGAGGGACACAGAACACCATAGGAGCTGCTCAACGTATAACAGAAACAGAGACACGGATCAGCACAGTGGAGGACACCATAGTGGCGTTGCAGGGGACGGTGACAGCAATGGCTAAAAATCTGGGCAGCGTAAAGATGAAGTGTGAGGATCTGGAGGCGAGATCAAGGCACAATAATGTTTGAATTATTGTGGTCCCAGAGGACGCCCTGAAAGGCCCTATGGAGACGGCGACGGAAGGACAACCGAGAGATCTGCTGGGGGATCCTGGTTGGTCTTCAATGTTTGTAGGGCGCTGATTGCAAAACCAAAGCCAGGCGGATTCCCCCAACCAATCATTGCACGCTCATGAACTACCAGGACAGGGATGCATCATTGAGGGCTGCTCGAGACCAGCAGGAGGTGAGGTTGGGCTCCAGCGTAATCCGTATATTCCCAGGCTATACATTGGCGGTGCAGCAGGAGAAACGTTCAATTGTGGGGGTCAAAAGGTTATTCAGGGAACATAAAATCCCCTATGCTATACCCTGCCAGACTTTGTCTACAACACAATAATAAAACCTACTTCACGTTTCCCGAGGAGGTAGCTTCATTTGTGGAGGCGAACATACTCTTGCCAGATGGGCAGGCATCAGAGGCGACCTAATTTAGGACACTGTGTGTTCCGAATTCCGAAATATGTTAAGTATGATGTGTTTATGGTAATGTACGTTGAATCATTATGGTTGCAGTTCTAATCCAGCATGGACGAGACAATGTAGAAACAGGGATCTCGCTCACTATGGAAGCAGTTGCCCCCCTTGCGAGCGCACGTATTGGTTGAAGTGGGTTGGAGAGGGGAGGGTGAGGGTACAGGGCAAAACATAGTCAAGTTTGGGGTATTATGAGGGAGGAGGAAGATGGGTTGGGTGAAAGGTTGGGTGAAAATGTTCAAAGAATGCACGGATTAAACATTGCATATTATGCGTTGGTCAAGGGATGGCGCAGATTTGTGTGGGAGGTCTGGATGAGAGAGGTAAGAGATGGCAGGCCAAAACCCGACTGATGATGCGCTATTGAGCAGGAATGTGCGTGGTTTGGGCATTCCCATGAAGATGCGTAAAGTGATGGCACACATAGACAGGGGGTCAAACTTCTGTTTCTGCAGGAAACACACCTACTGAAACGTCAGCCACGAAAGGTGGCCCCTTGCTGCAGTGATCAGCGTTATTATGCTTCATGCTCTACTAGAGCCTGTGAGGGTTATGATACTGGTGCATCTATCCTTGCCATTCACACATATGCAACTGAAAGTGATGACTGTGGCAGATTTTTGATTGTTCATTCAAGACTGGCCAGTGTGGAAATACTCTTGATAAATGTATATAGGCCAAATGTTGTCGATCCAGAGTTTTATGAGGCTTTATTCCAGAAGTGCGCCAGGTATCCTACTGCATTGGTAATTTGTGGCGGTGATTTCAATACAATATTGGATGTACACCTTGACCGTACATCCACCACACCCTGTAGTATAGAAGATTTGGGATTGAAAGACGTCTGGCAGACACTCCATGGCACGCAACGCGCTTTCACGATTTATTCTTCAGTACATGGCATGCACTCACGTATCTATTATTGGCTGACATCCCACAGGTTAATCAACTGGGCGACTGATTATCGCATATTGCCCAGGACTCTGTCTGACCACACTCCAGTGTTGCTCTCATTGAGCATTCCCGAGGGCACACCCCAACGGCCACAATGGCGGTTTAAGGCCACGTCTCTGATAGACCCAGTCTTCCGGACCAGCATGGCTCAACAAACGAATAGTTACTTTGAAAACAATGAGGGATCAGTCAGTACACAGACTATCCTTTGGTAGGCATTTAAAGTATACATGCAGGGGTGGCAATGTCAACCGAATTCGGAGTACTACGGGATATCAGGATGGAGTTAAAAAGACGGGAGTGCGAACTGGCACGACTGCAGGCAGATTATGTGGAGAACCCCTCGCTACATATTAGCAAAGACATTAAAACACATTTGGACGAATATCGAGAGGCAGCAGACAGAGAACAGCGCTATTTCGATAGGCCAGCAGCAGCTCGCCGTTACGGGGAACAGGAGAGACCAGGGAGACTACTAGCGCAGTCTGTTTTGAAAGGGTCTCTACCAATATTCCATGCATAACCAGAACCAACGGCGTGGTGGTAAATGGTGGTAAATAAAACGGGAGAAGTGAGCAAGGTGTTTTATGATTTTTACAAAAGCCTATATTCACCCCAAAGTGTGGCTACACAAGACGAGATAGATGAGTATCTAGCTAAGATAACTATTATGCTCCCTTCGGCAGAAGCTCGGGCTACACTTGAGGAACCCATAACGCTTGGTGTGATCAAAGAGGCAATTAAAGGCTTGCCAAGTAGGATGGCCCCTGGTTCAGATGGTCTTGGTGGGGCTGGAAGCTGGGGTTCTTCCGGAGTCAATGCATGAGGCGGTCATTACTTTGTTATTAAAGCCGGGGAAGCCCGCGGAAGACTGTGGATCGTATCGCCCATTGTCCTTAATAAACACTGATGCGAAAGTATTCGCGAAGTTACTAGCCTCAATCCGCTCATGCCCTGCCTGGTTCATGAGGAACAAGCGGGTTTCGTGCAGGGGAGGTCGACAGCATCTAATATTCGCTGGATATATAATATAGTGTCGCAGATCCCAAGGAATTGTTGTGGGGGTAGCTGTGTCTCTAGACATGCAAAAAGCATTTGACACAGTTTATTGGCCATTCTTGCTCAGGGTTTTACGCAATTATGTGTTCGAACCAAATTTCGTTAAATGGGTGCACATTTTATATACATGTCCATATACCAGATTATGCATGAATGGGGTCCGATACTGGCGGGTGGCACTAGGCAGGGATGTCCGCTATCCCCTTAGTCGTTCGCGCTAGTGATAGAGCCCCTGGCAGACCTCCTGAGATCTCGACATTCCTGGGCTGGCATAGCCATTGCTGGGTAGGTAGAGCTCATAACGCTGTACGCAGACAACATCATGATGTACATCAGAGATCCTGAGAAATATCTGCAAAGGATACTGGTTGCAGTTTGAGTTTGGTAAATATTCCGGACTAGGTCTGAATAATACCAAGTCGGAGGTCTTCCCATTAAAGGACTGCATATAAAATACCTCGGGTTGTGATGGCTCGGTCTTCGGTCCTTGTTCGGACCCTCAATTATGATCCGGTGGTTCAGGCAATGTATGCCAAATTGGAGCAGTGGAATCAGCTCCACATTTGTTTGATGGGACGGTTGGCACTAATAAAAATGATTATCTTAACCACACTTTTTCTAATAACGCACTGGTGTGGCCTGGTAGAGCCTTTTTTACTAAAATTACTGGAGCATGTTCAACGTTCATATGGAAGGGACAGATAAGGGACCGCTGGAAATGCCTCACATTGCCATATGAGCGGGGAGGACTGGGACCCCCAGACTTTGAGGTGTACTATCCAGCTGTTCAGGCATACTATGCAGCATACTGGGTGGAGGGGGGTCCTCGAGTGTCATACACATAATTGGAAAAGCGGGGGAAGACAAAGGCAACCCTGCTGCACAAACTGGCAGTAGGTGTACGAGGGAGTGTCAGTCGGTTAGATCCTGTGATAGTCACGCAGGAGGCATGGTCGAGACTCATTAAGCAACCCACGAATACTATACTATACACCCAGAGCATGCCCATTTGGGGGCGCACCTTTTCTGGGCTCGACGAGGGATGCGCTGCTGGCAGCGCATTTGTGCGTGGTGGGCATACTGAACATGGGCGACCTGTTCCACGAAAGAGTGTTTGTGACTTGGGACATGATCAAGGAGCATGTAGGGATGTAGGGGATACCCTGCTTCAGAACCTTCAATATTGTCAGCTCTGCGCAGCTGTGGTGTTGACGTGGTCTGATTTTCCGCAGGAGCCAATCTCCCACCAGAGTCTTGACTATATGTTGTCCCCAGGGGTATTAAAACATCTGCTGCAGCACTCTACAAACTAGCCCAAATGTCCAGAGAGGTACATACACCGGACGTTAAGGGGGACTGGGAAAGAGACCTGGGTGTCAAACTCACTGAAACACATTGGTTACAACTGTGTAGGCTGACAAAACAGATATCGTTCAACTCCAGATATAGGTTGATATATTTTAAGATCTTGAACAGAGTGCACCTTACCCCAGCCCGTTTACAGAAAATGAAGCCCAATACAGAGGGGCGATGCCCCAGGTGCTGGGAGAGAGAAGCCGGTATATTGCTTATGTTGTGGTCATGCAGGGCGCTGTCCGAATATTGGGATAAGGTACGTCATGCATTGGAAAAGATGGTAGATCAACACATGACGTGGGATCACACAACATGTGTATTAGGATATGTGCGTAAAATGAATCCAGTGAAGTGTAAATTGGTAAATATTGGTCTGGTGTTAGCTAAAAGGGCTATACTGATGAGGTGGAAAAGTAAAATAGCCCCCACAGTTGATGACTGGCTTGGAGATATGACTTTGGCAAATGATCAGAAAGAATTGTACACTAACTTGATGCCCCCGGCAAGTCGCCAAGAGACATATGGGGCAGATTTCGACAATATTTGATGGACAAAAGTATGGAGGAAGAAGGGGAGGCAAGTGTACTGTAAATGGTGGGTGAATTCGTCCAGCCCTCAAAAACACTATTGTATCAACTCTCTGCGCTGTATATTCTATGGAAAGTATGGTTTGCAATGTACTGATCAGTGCAATTAAATAAAGTAAAACAAAAATATACTGTATATTGGAAAATGCACTTGGGCAAAAAAGCAGTTTGTCACTCTCACGACTATTTATTGTAGCATCTAATTTTGCACATTCGATCACCTATCGGTCAATAAGCTTCACACTGGAAATGTAAAAAATGGTATCTTTGCCCACTTTGGTGCTGAGCTGTGGCGAACAGTGAATCCAAGATTCTGAATTTATGCAAGAACATTTTTCTAAGGAAATCAATAGGGTCTCCTACATTAAATTTAATTTTATGAGTAGAATAAAGACATTGGAGATCTACCAACTTGAATGTGTTTGCCAACTTTATGGTCTAATTCTTTAACAAGATCAACAAGAGTTCCAACAATGGTTAAAGTGACATACAAAGGATGGTTGCAAGATGACTGCTTAAGGAAACGTGTGATAAGCCTGATAGTGAAGGGCTATTTTCAAATTAAAGGGCAATCCTCTTTTGAAATTCATCTGGACACCATTTCCCTGACACAAAACAGAAACCATTATATAAAGATGTGACTTGGTTTTTTTCCATTGGCAAAAGTAGAATAAAAGTTGGAAAGTAAATATAACATCAGACTGCCTTTTTTTGTGAAGGTAAAACTGAATCACTTTAGCATATTCTTTGTATATGCCCGATGTACAAAGATCTGCGGCAGAGAAACTTAAAAATATGCTTGAGAAAGTGTGGAGTGAGTACAATGAACGACGCTGAACTGCTGTGTAAAAACACTGATTTTATTGAAGTTCTTTTTAGCGTGGCACATTTTATATTTTAAACTTGGTTTAGATGGAAGACGTTTATAAAATTGCCTAAGCAAGATAATATCAATTGTATTTGTGTTGTGAAATCTGCCTAGGTAATGTACTACAAATCATATTATGTTCTTTGTTCAATTGTTATTTTGTTGCTTTGTCACTTGTATGACTTGTTGTTGCATAATAAATAGAAACAAAAATAGAATAAAAGCATCCCCACAAAGAGATGCAATTCTGAAACCTCAACCTCCTCATTGCCAAGCATGAAGTTTCACTGTCCTGGGATTGAGGTGGAGTAATGCGTGCAATAGATATTGCTTCCAATGAATCCTCAAGGAGGGCACAGCAGCATCTACAACAGGACTCGGTACCAAGTCTCCCATGCACAACTAAGAGCTCAAGCCAGTGTGGTTCTGCATGAACTTCCTCGGGCACCGAGGGATCAGTGATAATGTAAAGAACGCGTATTATAAGAGATTGAATTTGCAATGAATCACCAATGCATTTCATGGGCATCCCCAATCCCTGGAGCAGAAGCTCTAGCGTTGGTTTGGCTGGAAGAAAACATGACAAAGATCTTCTCCACAATCTTCCTGTTCCGCCTCCACTCAGGTGATACTCCTGAGAAGACTCAAGATATCTGATTGAGGGTTCAGACTGCCAGCGAGGTGAGACACTGACACCTTACTGTTGATTGGCCAGAGCCACAGGAGCATGGCCTCCCTGCACATGTCGAGCAATCCTTACCTCCAATTTTGTTTATGTAGCGCAGGGCGGTATTCTCCAAAATGGACTACTGCAACAGCCTTTTCCTTAATCTGTCTAACACCTCCCTTCGCCCCCTTCAACTAATCCAGAATAGGACTGCAAGACTTATCCTTGGCCTCAAGCCCAGGGACCGCATCTCTCCAGCCCTGAAGTCTCTCCACTGGCTCCCAGTTGCTGCGAGGATGAAGCTCACGACCCTCAAGACCCACTGCACCATCCACAAGGCTTTCTGGGGCTTGGAACCCCCGCTACATCCACCTCTCTCCCTAAACCCCTCCTCCCCCCTCCTGCTAGAGCCCTTCGGTCTTCTAGCTCCAACTGTCTGCTTGTTAAACGCTTCTCCAAACAGAGAGTGGGGGGCAGGTCTCTTTCTTCAGCTGGTCCTTCTCTTTGGAACAGTCACCCTGCCTCTCACAGACTTGAGCCAGACCTCTCCAAGTTATGGAAACTTCTCAAATCTCTGCTTTTCTTTCTCTTTCCCTCTTTCCCTTCCTTCTAATCATCCCACTGCCACTGAGACTGGCAGCCTGGTCCCTCATGAACCTCACAGGTTACCCGGCCCTCTACCTAGTCGACTGCCTGCTGTGCATCCCACCTTTGGGATTTCTCCGTCCTTGCACTTAGCCAGTGGTTCCTTCCCCACTTTTGCCTTGTGGCGCCTGAAAACACAATGTTGTTGTATAGGCGCCTAACAAATGCTCCATAAATAAATACAGCTATGCTTGTCACTGATGCAAATTCATTTGATGGTGCCCTATGGGACATCAACCATTGTTTATCCCCTTCGGTGCAGTTCTGGAATTTGTACTTTACTTTTTGGGAAGATTAGGTCTCATTTAGGGGACTGTAAAGGCTATTTAGCTATGAATTTTATTTTCAAGAGGACTCCAGTCAAGTGGTCATATTTTCAGTACCTATCGGTTTACAGTTTTTGAAATCCTTTCCACTGACACCATTTGTTGTTCCGTTGTGTGACCTTGATTTGGTCATCACATTTTTGATGGCGGCTCCGTTTTATTCTCTACTGTCTTGTCCTTTAAGATTGCTGTATTTCAAGATTTATTTTGGTCTCTTTTACATCGGCTTGATCTAGTCAGAGCTGCAGGACCTACCTGTTAAACCTCCATTCTTTTTTTTTCTGAAACAAATATGGTATTGTGAGTGAATTCCTCTTTTCTCCCCCAAAGTGGTGTCAAACATTCACCTTCTACAAAAGCACCATCATCCCATATCCATTCCAACTCCTCGTGCTTCCAAAACGGAGGAGAGGTTCTACTCATGGATGCTAGAAGGGCACTGAAACTCTCTCTCAAGAAAGAATACCTGTCTACCCCTTTTTTACTGGGACATTTCTGCCTCCCTGCTGCTGTTTCAACTGGGGGAGAAAGGGTGAAACTAAGGAAAACTGTGTGTGTGTGAATTCACATCGACATCCAAGGTCTTTGTTTCACGTCCTTTATTGAGTATATGGTGGAAAAGGTAGAGCAGAGAAAGCAACGACGTGTTGCACCCTCAATATATATATTTCTGAGGTTTGTGTATCTGCTTAGATTACATGCTATGCATAGTCCGGCATCTAGTGGCAGTCACAGGGTATTACTATTTATTTTTTATTTATTTATTTACAATTACTGCCAATACATCCACCCCACTTAGCTTTCAAACTAAGTGGCCGGTCGCAGTCGGTTCAGAGATTGCGACTCAGCCCGATTCTTGCCAAGCTGGTGGAAAGTTTGTATCAGATTCAGTTAGGTCCCGCCTGCGAACCCCCCAGGTGGGATTCGAACACCAGTGTGATAAATTCTGTGTCAACGTCTGGGATATGTGTGGAAAATAGGCAGGAGAGAGAGGAATGAGCCGTGGTGTCTCCCCAGTATGTCCCTGCATCCCGCCTCTCTCATTCTCCCTCTTTGGATTCATCTTCAAGGTTGGATGGGCCTCCTGCCTTCGCCCACAAAACCATAAACATGGACTCTAAGCCAGACTTTTTCCTTCAACAACCACAAGGACTCCTATGGATGCCGGAACTGTAACAGTTCTTTGTGCTTTGAACTTTACCCTAACAAACGTGGTTAAGTATTTTTGAACTTTTGCATGAGGATTACGCCAATTCCAGTGTTAATATGGTGACGACTCTTAAGTTAACTTTTTTGGAAGGTTTTATATTGGGATTGACTAAATCCACTTCCCTGCCACAGAGCAGGGATTTGTCACATTCTGAGTGTGTGATATCATGTTGATAACAGTATGGAGTCCCTGCTGGTGTGTGATCAGAGTGTGAGGGTAGCTGATGGGTTAGCTATTGACGATAAGGCAAGTGACTCTCCTGAGATAGAACATGACATATTTAATCAGGCAAATCAGAGTAAATTGGAAACACCAGTGATGTCTTGCAACGCCAACAACCCCCCAAACCCTGCTTCTGATACCAGAGTCGTGGGCCTGGTGGTTGGCGAGGGGTTCACAGTTACGCAGGTTACCCAAAGTAAAATCAAAGTCACTACAATGAATAAAGGTAATTCAAATGATAATAAGTAGTTAATACAGTAGGCTGCTATGATTAAGAAAACAAAAAACATGAAAAATCTCACCAAAGTTAAAAACAAGGGTTCAAGAAAATTCATGCACCAATTACGTGGTTTAATAGGAGATGAAGTTAGTGAGAAGGAAACCAGTGCAATACATTCTGATGAACGGAGTACTGTGGGCAATTTTGAGACAGAGGGTAATAAACTTGGGCCTACATACAGCTGTTGAGATAAATCTCTCAAAGGAATCGTTATTCAAACCAAATAAAGGGGGCAAACAATGGTGTAAAAACCATTATTGGGCTAACAGGCTATTACCCACTACCTGAAACCTGCTAATAGCTATAAAGACTTTTCAAATTTGCCATTGGATTTGAGCATCTTATCGTATATCCAGATGACCTTGATGACTTGGGAGAAGGTTTTTTTTTAATGATATTGGTCAAGACATGCAGTGCCCCGGTACGCCTGTGAAGAATGCCTGAGTCATGTGATGTGGTGTTGATTGTGGTCAACCCAGGAATAAATCAATATTGCCCTCTTTGCCAACAGTGTTTGTGGGCCTCTGACAGGGTAATAGGGACAGTAGGCTGAGTGCTAATGAATTCAGATTAGCCAAGCGTTGCATAACTGTCCTGGTAAACAAATGGGCTGATGGAAATGTGGGGTCATTCATAACCTTGGAAGATAGGCGCCACATTATTTCATAATGGTTAACCTCGGGTCCCTCTAATCAAGGTGCCCAAGTAACAGATGTTGCAGTCTTTCCCTCATCAAATATACATATTGAGACCTTTGTGACTTTAGAAGAACCACGCGGCACAACGGGTATTCCCGGGAGGGATGGTTTGAATAGACCATATTCAGTTAGACGAGTCGCCAAACGGCAGGGTCATCCCAAACGGTATGGTAGGTCCCATAAGGACTCCAAGTTAGTAGATACCCGCAGTGACTCCCCCAAAAATACGACACCGTACATGGAACAGATTTTCAAGGGGGATGTGTGGTCACCACTCAATAGGCAGTATGTACTGAATTTATTTAATGAAATACCATGACTGATATTTTTGAGGATGTCAGACATAATGCAGGTTAATTTGTCAACTATAATAGGGTTGATTTAATTCTACTTTATTTTTGTTCACGAATGGTCAGAATGTTAGTCTTGGAAGAAGTCAACTATTTGGATTCATATGGTTTTGATGACTACGAACAGTTACCCTTGCTGTCTTCTAAGGAAGGGGCTTCTAAGGATCCACCTTTTAATCCTATTGAGTCGGACGAAACTGGTGGTTTGTAGCCTCTAAAAATCTGTGTTTCAAATGATTGTGTAGATGGTAACCGCATCACTTTTAAGGTTCACGGCCAAGTGACTAGGAGGCAAACTGATGACTGGGAGCATATCCCTCGATCCCTGCATACACAGTACCCTGTAGGTTTCGGGAACAAATGAAAAAGTGGGATAACATTGATATGTTGGAATACCAGGGGGCATGCTCATTATACGTTTTCATCTTTTGACAGTTTTTGCGGTATGACATTGTGTGCTTACAAGAGACATGGCTGGAAGTGATGCCTGTAATTGATGGTTTTACTACATGTGTCGAGAAAGCTTGACGACGTCCTAAAGGTCGGCCCTATGGGGGTCTTTTATGTGCTGTTCGAAATATTTTGGGATACCATGTCACTAAGGTTGAGCTGAATAATCCTATATCTTGGCTGTTAAATTAGAGATTACTTGGGCCTTATTTGAAGCCAGTTCCATCTATATTCTGATTAATGTATATCTCAGTCTTAAGAATTGTTCCATTTTACATTTCTGGACTCAATTATTAGACATACTTGCTTATTGGGCTGAAGAGTGTAACCCTTTCTTTCCACTAATGGTGATTTGAATAGTGAATGCCTGGAGTGAGTCATGGTATGGTCTAGCACCATGATCTACCAGGAAGCCATATTTACGTGAGCGGGGTGTGCTTATTCTGGCGGAGCTCGATCTTTGGGCTATGCGTTCCCTGAATAGTGGCATAGTGGTGGACCAGCCAACCCAGTTCACTTGGAAAAATGCAAATGCAAAATTGACTAATGATTATGTGTTTGTTTCGAGTGGCCTTTTGGCGAACTGCTTTAGACTGGAGGGTAAAGATACCAAGGGAAGTGACCATAGTCCCCTGTCTCTAGAATTGATGGTTTCATCTATGATGGCCAGAACAACCAGTGGCACACTTCTAGTGGAACAATGGATAAGGCTCTTGTATGGTGCCCCAGCAAGGCTAGAGGGATCAATAAACAGCTGGCTTCTTGTCTAGTAAAGGGGGAACCAGACGTTGTGAATGCTCATTACTACTCCGAGGCTGTGCAGCAGTTATTGGAATGCTTTGTGGGAAGACTGGTAGTGAACGTTTTCGATCAAGAGCCATTCACACATTTCATATGTTAATACAGACCCATAATAAAGCGTTATGTAAAAATATCAGACAGCTGTAAGCTTGTTTTTGTGACGATTATGGAATCAAAGTGCGCAAACTCAAGTTACATTTACAAATTGGCTTAGGAGCCATGAGTCCATACAGGCACATAGGGATGCAGAGACCATGTTAAGTGTAAAATCAGCTGGAAATTCGGTGATGTTTTGGACCCTTTTCAAGAACCCCGGGGACTCCATTGGCCTTACAAACAAACCCCATTTGTGATCAGTTATGGGTAGAGCACTTTTCCTCACTATACAGGGCCAGGTGACGACCGATATAAAAACATTGGATACCCAATGGTCTTTGGATTTGATCGGCATGATATTGTCGGATTGATCAGAAATGTAAGAACTCCAAGGCCCCTAGGCCTGATGGTTTAACAAACACGACCTTCAAATCCAACGTGGAAGTTTGGTCGCTAATCTTATGTAAATTGTTCCCAAACATAATCAATTGCTGCTCTATCCTGTACTCATGGAAGGGTGAACATACAGTGGTTATTTTTTAAAAAGGTGACCGAATGAATCCCATCAATTACTGACCTATTTCCTTGCTGGATGCCAGTAGTAAAATGTTCTCGGTGCTTGTCTTAAGAGATCTGAAAGCATGGGCAAATGGGGCTGGGCTTGTTATGGCTCAAGCAAGGTTTAGAAAAGGTGTAGCTACATATTTGAATTGTCTGGTTTTGAAGTTTCTATCTGGGATAGCAAAGGCTTGCAACAGGATGATATTTTTAGTTTTTTGGATCTGTCGCAAGCCTTTCACTGTGTAAATAGACATACGTTTTGGTGTACATTAAGGGATGCTGGTTGCCCAGGTAATTTGCTTTACATCTTGATTGCTATTCATTCAAATCCCAGAATTTATTGGACCGAAATTTTAACTTCAGAGTGGATAATGACAGATCATGGATTAAGACAAGGTTATGTTTTGGCGCCCTTTCTCTTTAATTTCTATATCCATGATTTGTGTAAATGTCTCATTGGAGTTAACTCTAACCCCCCAAAGATTGGGCAGTTCCATTTACAGTACATGGCATATGCAGACGATATCATAATGTGTGATTAAACGACTATTGGTCTGCAGCAGGGTATTGATGCTGTGACACAATTTCTGAGTGATTTGGATCTGACAGCGAAAGCCGCAAAAACAAAAGTGATGATCCTGAAACCAAACAGACAAGCTCGCAATCGAGGATACAGCTTTGGTTTCTTGTTAGATGGAGTCAAGATTGAAACAGTTAAGGCATTCAAGTATCTGGGTGTGTTTATAGAGAACCTAAGAATAGCGACGACGCATTAAAAGAACAGATGCCTATGATCACCATTATGTCTGCCCATTTACGAGCATTGGATAAATGTTTTGGGGGATTTTCCATTAAACCCATGATTCAGTTAAATACACATAAGATTGTTCCTAGACTGCTTTACGGTGCACAATCATTAGATGACAGTGCTGTGGGGGACAAAATCGAGGCCTCTCTTTGGCGGAAGACCTTGTCATTACCTCCGGGCACATCGATTTGTGCCATTCGACATGAGTTGGGTCTCTCGTCTTTAGTAGCCCCCTGTTGTGTGGCAAACTATATAGTTATATTCTAAGGTCCGGTTGCCCCCCTCAAAATCCCTATTTCAGGACATTTGTCAGCAAATTGATTCAAGAAGCTGCAGAGTTTTAAATGAATGGGACAATGCATGCAGGAATTTTCTTCTGAGAAACGACATTTCAGTATAGAACTTAATGTATGCACCTAATAAAATGAAGTGTAAACTTTTTAGGGCTGATTGGATTGAAAACCATAGAAAACTATCTGGTGTCAAAGTGTTTGGGCATTTTCTGTATGACATCAGAACCCTAGGTTATTTGCCCGGGTATTTGATCGGACATCCGTCGCTCCATTTTAGTAAATAGTTTTTGAGATTACCTTTTAATCTGTATCTAACAAATTAAGTAATTGGTGCTAGAATGGGTACGCCCCGCTCTGAAAGAAGTTATAGGTTATGCATGGGAGATGTGGAGACTGGGAGGCATCTCGTAATTGACTGTCCCTGTTTAACACTGCTCCGAATTCAGGTGTTTATGAAATTTGGGAAATGGGGTGTGTGCCAAACACCAGAATTATTTTGGCACTATATTTTAAATTGAGAAAGAACAAGTTTAGTAATTGCTTTAAAGAAATTACCAGGAGAAGGTTACAAATTTGAAATGAATTGATGATTTTATCTCATTTTTGATATGTGCTGTTTGATAGATTGAATGTGTTATTTGCTGCTGTGAAATATTGGGGATTACTTCTTTTGTTTTGTGGAATTGTTGGGTATTACTTCTGTTGTTTTGTGGAATTGTTTTCCAAGACGTCAAAATCCTCTAAAACGTCCACGCCTCTACTGTCAAAGTCTGCTACTTCCCAAGATAGTGGTCCCTCTAAATCTGAGGACACCCCTGCACCCTTAGACACTCCTTCAGGGACCATGCACCACAAGGAGCCTACACCCTTAGAGGACACTCCCTCACCCTCAGTATTTCCAAAGTCATCTAAGTGAATCCCAAAGAGTTTTGATAGGGTTATGAGGAAGATGTCCTCCTTTGTGGACTTCATGGGCCGGCACCCTACAGAACTATTAAACCTTCAGTGGCCATCACACACAGGAGTGGCTAGGGATGAACCATCGGCCAAGAAGGCATGCCTTGAGACATCTCAGCCCGGGCACCTCCACCCAGGACAAGGCCACCCCTCGGCTCGACCCGCCCCTACATATTTTTTGTAGACACCTCATGTTCACTTGATCCTGACTCTCAAGGAGATCAAGGGGACCAGTATCACCAGGACCAGGGTGAGCAAGAACAATATTACGACGATGATGTCTGAGTCACCCAGTCACCAGACCATCAAAATCATCCAGTGGCTGACTCCCCGGTCGACAATCCGCTCCAGTACAATGCGCTGTTCCTCAAGGCCACAGAACATTTTAACATAGACACCCATGAGGGCCAAGTTGACCAAGACTTTTTTCGAGGGCATTCTTGAAGAAAAGCGATCTGCAACCCAATTCATTCCCCTCATGCCATCTATTCAGAGATGCATCCAGCCCTCTCTCCTAACGCCAAACCTTACTCGAGCGGTCAATCCCTGCATCGAGAAAGTGTTCAGACCAGCCCCTACCGACACTCTATACATCAGGGGTCAGCTGAAACCTGACTCCCTGGTTGTCACCACAACTAGGAAGAGGGCAGGCACACCTCTAGCCTCTGTGGAGGTTCGCCAGATAAAGAAAGTAAAAAGATTTAAACTTTTGGCAGAAAAGTGGCTTCTTACGCTGCCTATCAGACTAGGATAGCCAACAATACGGAATTGCACCTAAAGATCGAGAAAAAAAGACTGAATAGATGGTTTGCCTGCATTTGGTAAAACTAGAAAAGACTGAACCAGAAAATACCGAATTGGGTGAGCAGGGGTTGCAGGGATGTCCCTAGTTAGGTATTTTCAGGTTCAGGTGGGAATAAGCGAGGGACAAATAAAAAATAAAGAAAGCTCAAATTGCGAAAGGCAGCAACGTGGGCTGCTGTAATTTGCCATGCGAACATTTTGTAATCCGATATGATTACGTACATCCAACAATACTACTACTTGGCCAGCTACAATTGCCATAAGTGGGAGAATCGCAACTACAGATTCAGAAAGTTCAACAGCCTCTAAAATCTCAACTCCTAAAGCCTGTATCCGAAGGCAAGCAGGTTGCCAACTGCACTATAAAGAAAAACCTGGATGCCGCGGACAACGCAGGCCGTATCATAGCGGAAGGCACGCTTCTTAAGCACCTTGCCTGACTTAGGCAATCTGGTTTGAAACTTGAAACACAGGCCACGTTACTCAACATGCTTACTGAACCAAATGCCCTGTTTGGTAAGGCGGTTGAGGATGCCCTTAAGAGCATGAAAGAAGATCGACACCCTGAAATCTCTTGGACAGCTGTCCAACAAGCTGCTTGTGCGGAGGGGGTCTTTCAACACAAGACAGTTTCGTGGGCAGGGCCCACAACGCTCCTCCAATTATGGGCAAGGTAGCCAATCTACATCATGGGGCACCACACAAGGACAGTCCTCCAACTCCAATTTTCAAAGAGGCTACAGAACATCGAGGAGCAGAGGTAGATCCTCCTCTGCAAGAGGCTCTACCCCTCCCAAACAAAGACTACCTGCTTCAGGCCCCCTCCTATGCGACTCCAGTAGGAGGTGCATCTCACACTTCACCCACTCATGGGAGGGGGATCACCTCTGACAAGTGGGTTTTATCCACCATGGCAGGCGGATACTGTATAGAGCTTCTACAAAGACCATTCAACCACCCGCCAAAACAAAGAAAAACTACACAGAAGGAAAAACGCATACTACTGAAGGAGGTGAAAACACTGCTGGAAAAGGACGCCATAGAAACGTCCCAGCAAACTAGGTAAACAAGGGTATTTATTCAACGTACTTCCTTGTGCCAAAGAAAGACCTAACAATACGCCCGTTACTAGGTCTGTGCCCAGAAAACACGTATGTCAAGCCACAAAAATGTTGTATGACAACTCTTCAGGAAGTGATTCCCCCTTCTAAGCAGGGGGACTACATGGCAACATTGGATATGAAAGATGCACACTTTCATATTTCAATGTTCCCAGCGCACAGAAAAAACCTGCACTTCCACATAGCGGGAGAACACTACCAATTCAAGGGGCTCCCCTTCGGATAGCCTCGGCTTCAAGAGTGTTCACAAATGTACTAGCAGTAGTAGTGGCTCATCTACGCAGAGAGTCCAACCCAGTGTACCCTTATCTGGACGACTGGTTGATAACAGGAGAGACCCCTCAAATTTGCAAATTCAACACCCAAAAAACAATCAACCTTCTTTTCCAATTGGGGTACTCCATCCACAAGAAAAAATCAAGTCTTGTACCCAGTCAGACAAAACAATTCCTGGGTGAAATCATAACGACAAGGGATGGTCTAGTCTTCACCTCAAGCAAAGAATTCAGAACATGCTGCTACAAATACCTCACTATATAGCCGGAAGCCAGATAACCATACACGAAACAATGCGCCTGCACGGAATGATGGCCTCATGCATCTACCTAATTCCACACGCGCGGCTGCGTATGTGCCTGATGCAAGAGTGGTTAGCAAAACAATGGTCTCAGGCAAGCAGACAATGGGACGATCTAGTGGTTGTTTCAATAACCCTGGTACAGGCTCTTTGCTGGTGGTCCAAGGACAACTTATTGTAAGGAAAACCCTTTCGAAATCCACCAGTTCACTAACTACGGACGCCTCACTCTCCGGATAGGGAGCCCATTTCCTTCACTAAACGGCTCATGAACAGTGGATACACACCACAGCCCAAAACCACATCTACCTTCTAGACCACTCTATAGCAGTTCTCAAAGCTCTCCATGTTCTACCTAAACAAACAGGGGTCACACTCTCTCCAAGTCTGTCCAGGCTATCCCAAAAAATGTATAGTGGGCACTCGAGCGGAACATGTACCTAATCTCTCAACACGTTCCAGGGGAACTCGATGCTCTAGCAGACACTCTGAGCAGAAATCCTCTACCAGAAGAACACTAGTGGCAGCTCAACAATGATCTAGATGAAATATTTTCCCTGTCGGGTAATCCTCTTTTAGACCTGTTTGCCACAAGCCAAAACAAAAAATGACCAGATTTCGCATCTAGGTTTCCCCAACCAGAGTCCAAGGGGAACACCCTGTGGATTAGTTGGTCAGTGAAATTTGGTTACGCTTTTCCCTCCAACACCACTCCTCAGCAGAATAGTGCACAAGATGCACCAGGAACAATTCACTCTAATCCTGATAGTTCCAATGTGGGCAAAACAACCATGGTTTCCACACCTGCTCAAACTGGCGATGTGAAAACCAACCAAACTCCTGTGCCCCTACAACATGCTGTCCCAGTACAGGAGACAGCACTCCATCCACATCCTCGGTCTATGAACTTGCCAGACTGGCTCCTGAAGGCAGCATAGAGTTCAGGCTCTTAAAACTTCCTCAAAGGTGTATGGATATCCTAAAGGAGGCATGTTAACCCAACATCAGACCATGTTACTTCAACAAGTGAAAAAGGTTTGTAATATGGTGCCAATCCAAATCCTTAAATCCAATTGAATGTTCTCCATCCAAAATTCTACACTACATGCTTAACCTACTAGACTCGGGCCTAGTATTTAACTCCATCAAAGTACACCTAGCGGCTCTGTCCGCGTACACCACTTCACAAAACAAGGTGTCTTGGTGGAAAGTTCCTGTTATCAAAGCTTTCATGGAGGGAGTAAAAGAGACTATGCCCTCCGATTTCTTACTCTCCACTGGGTTGGGATCTTAATGTTGTGCTCTCAAAGCTCATGGGTCCGCCATTTGCACCTATGCACAAAGCAACCCAAAAACACTTATTCTACTAAACCGCTTTTCTGGTAGCCATCATCTCGATAAGATTGGTTAGTGATCTACAGGCATTATCTGTACAAGACTCTTTCTTGGTAATCCAGAAGGACAAGGTGGTCATTAGAACACATTCTAGGTTCTCACCTAAATTCATATCCAAGTTCCATGTCAATTGTTTGTTGGGAAGGCATGGTATCACTAGTATTGACTCTGACACAATGAATTCAGTTTGCAAAACCTTTATTGAAAATGTTGGGGTTGGAGAAACTCCTATTTTGCCCTATAACTACGATGGGAGCGGTCTCGACCATCAAACAATAAACAAAACAGTCCTAGTGGAGTTTGTGGCCTATACTAACAAAATCCTAATCTCTGGCCTCTTGTACAAAAAGTGTAAAAAGGAGAACATTTATGCAAAAGGAAAAGTCAGTGTTCAAATGATAATGTGGCTGAATCCGCTCTCCTCCCCATGTTAGGCCTCACAAAGTAGGCGATCTTTGCAGGCAGGATGGCACACTCTGGCTCTGCTTTCAACACAGTACACTGTTAAAAACTGTGGATCGAGACCTGCCTGGCCTTCCATGTTTAAAGTTCCTTTCTCTGACTTTCAAAATAATGTTTCAACCAAAATGTTCACAAAGGTCCCTCTCTGCCAGGCACAGACCTTTCATCACATAGTTCTCGTAGGTCTCCCTCTGCTGGACTCAGGACTCTCACGATAAAGTTCATACAAAGTTGCAAGGGGGCTCCCTTCCCTAAGCTTAATATACTTTGGGTCTCCCTCAATCCAACTCAGACCACTTTCGGATGTCTGTCGGTCTTGTGCGTGGCTTTCTTTACAGACCACCGCAGGACCATTTTGACTCTACGTTGACTATTTTCTTTCACTCTTGCTGTTTGTTCAACTCTTTAGCTTCAAACAATTCACCCTTCACAAAGACTTTCGAATGGGCTATTTCCTTTCACCGGACCACTTTGTTACTTAGTTGCGCTGATCTTGCAGTTGTATTTCACTTTAAAGTTCATTCACAGGTCTGCCTTTCTTTACGTCTCATCCAGACGCGCGCAGCCCTCTCTTGTGATATAATGTTGATACTTCATTCACTTTGATACACACCGGTATCTCAGTTCGTTTGCCAACTCACCAGCTGTGTGCTCTTCTTTCTTGTTTTGCGTTTTTTGATTTTCGAGTCAAGGTTAATAACACAGGTTTGAGCTCGCCTCCCCAACTCTGCCGTTCACCCGGGAGGGTCGCTGGCGTCCTTGAAAAAATGTATTCTTCACTTGGGGGATCTGGCCTTCTACACGCGTCTTTCGCAGCCTGTAGGAGGCAACAAGCTCCAGTGGGAAAGCCTTGGTGTTTTCGGCCAGCTGCTCTCGTCCCTCGACCTGTTGCTATGCTCCAAAAGGTGTGCCTTCGTTCTGGAAGTTCTGCTCGTTCTCGTGTTCTGCCTTGCTCAGAGTGTGTCTTTAGGTGTTGCCTTTTATTTGTGTGAGGAGAGCTAATTGGTATTAGGTGATGCACTTAGTTAGGGTAAAGTGACTGACTTTGCCGGACCCGATTAATGAGACCATGTCCAGTACAATGTGAGTTAGTCTGGTCACCCTCAGTCACCCTCTTCCTCAGCCCAGTGTTTGTGTAAAAAGGGGGGGGGTTGGGGCTTTGGAAAATCCTAAAAAATAGGATGGGGTAGATGAACAAAAAAGGGGGTAATACCGCGTCTCACAGTCACCTATCTCACCCCCACTTCGCGAAGACCCCTCATCCAGGTGATCCTCCCACTCTGGTCCAACCTAGGGTCTGGGTCCAAAGGCGATGGCTGTGCCCTGGCTACCTGAGAGAGAGATCCCCGGGAACTAACAGGTGAAGCCCGCAGTGGTGTAAAGGGCGCGGCGGTGTTTTTGGCTGTGCGGCTGGGTGCGGCGGTAAGTACTGCCTTTGTTAATAACAGTTTATTACACGCGTCATTCAAATACTTCCGTATCCTGCATGCGTGCGATAAAAATCACTAAAATGGAACCCACTAAACCACGTACTTGCCTTCAAGGCAAACTAGAAGAAGCGGTTTCTTTGGCAAACAAAAGCCCGGCTGAACTCACGATAAAAGCAAAGCAAATACCGAAATTAAATACTAGTTCTCAAGTAGATGTGACGGCGGAATTACACCGGCCTGAAGATCAGGCCGAAATCCATTGGAAATTCAACAAACTCATGTAAGTCCTTTACCAACAATGCAGATAACACAGAATAACGAGCCTGACCCTCTTTCACTGTCAGGTAAATTGAAACATGCACCTCTTTCTCACATTCTTCCAATCGCAAATAGAAAATTGCCACTACCTGCTATCCTCACTGAATTTTCACAAACAGAAACGGGAACGAGTCTCCAAGTCAAGGTAGACAAATCAACACATAATATTCACCATGAACCCTCATCCTCGATTTCAACAAAACAATCCAGTCTGTCCACAGTACTTTCTCATCAACCTGTCAAACTAGTAAGTAACTCTACTTTTGAGGAACCTTGCTACAGACCAACTCTTAGGGAATGAGCGAAAGCAGCCAAACAACAATGGCAATCAACTTACTTACCAATTGATACAATAAATAGCGAGAAATCCAAACCACTTTCAGTTCGCATTGCGCGTCTATCACTCGATATAACCGAGATCGATGCGATTATGGATTCACAACAAAAAAGAGAGGAAGTCTTTGGAGCAATCCAGAATCATACTCCAGTTCCAAAAATTAATACTTCAACCCCAATTGCCTCAAAAGGACTCCAGGTAACCATAAAAAACTCACCAAAGTCTGCTCAAGACCTCATAGAGCATGACTCTTTTTCATCACATAAGATCTCTGAAGTATCCAATGATGCTCTGGAACTACCTGAAAGACTACCAACCACGATGTTAGACCTACAAAATTCGCTAGTAGCTCTACTATCTGTAGCTATGATCCCCTTTCTTAAATTACAAGAAGCGATGCTGGACTCAACCAAAGATCAAGCTACTTGCTATGATCATGCCAAAACAAACTCATTTAGAAAGCTTTATTTGAACCTTACAGGAACGACTAAAATATGAAGCGGAGGCATCAAGATTGTGGCAAAGCCGTCTGGCTGAAGTGGCAAGAGTCGACCGTGCTGACAAACAAAACCTCATGGAGACCGTATCTTCCATTACTAAAAAAATGATGGATGAAAAAAATCAAAAAACAGTCACAGGTGTTGCCTCAATCTGCTTGGACAACAAAACAAAACCAAACTGTAACTAGTACTGTTCAAATAGATGTTCCAAAAATAGATCAGTGGACCCAATACGAGATGCAACCATTCAACAATGGTCTTCTGGACCCAAAACACGATATGCCCATTTCTAATGCTGAACCGGCATTATGTACTCCATTTGATATCTTTGACCTGACCAAACGAGGCTTGGTGGGAAAAGAACCTCATTCCAAACCAAATGCAAGGAAAATCCCAAAAAAATCTCAAACAGGCTCGCGGGCCTTCTTAAGGAAAATGCAAAACGTACAAAAATCTTTGCAAGAGAACACAATCAAGAACGTAGTAAAAACAATGCCAAAGTCCACTAACTCGGTAGCTGTAACTGCCACCATACCAACTGATACTAGAGCGAACTCGCCTAGCAAAAGAGCGGATCAGCCACTGTCTGAACCATTAGACGTTTTATTGGCAGTAATAAAACAAGACTCCTCTTCTAAAGTGACTCTTCCATCCCCAGCCAGTGAGAGTGGTACCGAGGATGTTTCTATCCAGGAAGACTCAACACAGGAGGCTTCCATCTCCTTGGATCCGCAAGATGACGCATTTCTCGTTCTTGATGAATGCAAAGATTCATCTCTTGATTACTCAGATATGAGTTCGGCCAAACAGGACTCCTCGAACATTTCTTTGGATTACTCAGAGGCGTCAAATGACGATTCATGGCCCCATTCAGAAATGAAAAAGAAACCAAGCAATAACACAACTTTTTCCCCTCATTTAGATCCACCTCTAGTCAGACCAACTTTTTTCAACCCGAAAAAAAGGTCCTAGGCTTTTAGAATCTCTTTTGCTCCCAGTTCAAAAAATATTGATGAGCCTGTAATTTTGAATAGAGCTAATGTTCTACGACTACTAAATGCTATTCCACAAACGGCGGACATCAAATCACGAGACATCGATGTGATTCTATTTCCCAACAAAGAAAAAATGGAATCAGTACAGATTCATTTTTATTGTGAAGAACTAATGTACCGCGTATTATCCACTAACCAGCAACTGGAAATCTTAGGTTTTGAAGCTGAAGAAATTACTGTGTCGAGTTTAATGGCTCGGAACAAATGCAGCAATAAACTTGCGATGATGGATTCCTACCATTACAATAAAATGAACACACAAAAAGAGGCCCGAAACACACAGAAAAAACATAACGATCTGTCTGTTAATCCAAAACATAACGATGGAGAAAATTATTTGACCTATACAAATGAGGCTACGAAAAAACGAGGGATATGGCGCGAGCAAGAGCGGATCCCTGACAATGATTCAAGATCCAATATGATCCAAGAGCGTTGGCCCCTGAACAAGACAACCTACCTATAACAACTAACAGGACTTCAAACCCAGGCGTGCCCAGTCTCTCTATGGTCATGGAACACTAGAGGCCATAAACCTTTTCACTGAAGGCTCAATTGCACTTGCTGAACTTGATATAATATGCCTACAAAAAACTTGGTTAAAAGAAGAGGTAGTATGTGAAGGCTTTATAACCCTAACAAATCCTGCGATCTCTTCTCAACAAGGCCGACCGGCATCAGGCATGCTCATTCTTGTATAAATTAACCCTACATGGACAATTGTATCAAGAAAGAACATTCATCCTTGGGCCCAGTACATGACCATTCTCATACCAACTCCTAATAAAGATCGAGATCAACGTATGGAAATCATCTACGTTACCATTTTCAATAGATATTGGAATCTGACTGCGATGAATGACAACAAGTTCCTCGATTCCATATATGACGAAATTGATAATATTGCCTCGGTCAATCATGGAGCAGAATTCATAATTACAGGGGATCTTAACATCCATTTATTTGATAAAGAAGGCCTTAAATTGGAGTCAAATGCATTATCAGCCAGAGCTAAAAAATGGGTCAAAGAATTATCCATCCGTAATATCCTACTTATTGATCCCACTGTGAACAATAAAGGAGTACCTCTCCCGACATGGTCACGTGAAAATTCAACATCCATCATTGACTATATCTTTACTTCAGAAGGGATAAAAAACCTAATAATTTCTACTGACAACACTCCTCAATCCACCAGCGACCACCATCAAATAAGAATCACATGGGACACAGTAAGAACAAAATATCCACGAATAGATTTGCCAGCTTTGGAGATCAATAATGGTCTTAGTAAACTCCGTATCAAAAACCATCAAATACCTGGCTTATTATCTATCTTTAAAGAGTCCCTGCTTCAGGACCAAGCAAAACTTAACTACGGTTGGATTCTTGAGAAATTTCAACAACCGTGCCATAAGATAAATAAATCTACTAACGTACATAAACATCAATTCAATTCAGAAATTGTACTGAAGAAAAAGATTCTCCAAAGGCAAATTAGGCAACTAAAAAAAATGAAAGAATCCGATTTTGAAATTAAAATAAAAAAAGAAAAACAAAAATACTCAAATGCAATTAGGGCCAAAAAAAACAGAATGATGCTGAAGCAATTCTAGCTGCACTCAAAGAGAAAAACACAAGGCATTTATGGTCTCTATTGAACGCCAGTCCCAAAGCAACATATATGATCCAAGAAGTGGAAGCGCAAGAATGGATTAAGCACTTTACAACACTCTATAATCCCTACCCCAATGTCTCATTAACCGCTACAACACAGAACGAGGATTCTTAGAATCTCAATTGGGATGTTAATGATATAAGAAATACAATCATGAATCATGAATCTGAATCCCTCCAGAGCTCCGGGACCCGATGGGTTATCGAATGCTATGCTCAAAGCAAATCCGAACTTATCGAAAAAACGAAACAAATCCCTCATAGTTGGACTTTGGCCGTTTTGATTCCTATCTTCAAAGCTGGTAATCGCAAAAGCCCGACTAACTACCGACCCATTGCCCTGCTGGATCCCCTGGGTAAATTATTTGCAGGATTTCTTGTTAAAAAACTTAACAACTGGGCTGAGGAGAATGCAAAACAAGAACAAAGGCAAACTGGCTTTGTCAAGAAAGTTGGAACAAACGTCAATCTACTGCTACTGAATCTGATTAAACATGAAGCGATAATCAAGAAACATCAAGTATATGCCATCTTTATAGATTTAAAGATGGCTTTTGATTCAGTGAAAAGGTCAAAGCTTTGGTCCAAACTTACGACCTGGGGTTGTCCAGCCTCTATTTTGAATCCCATCAAGCAGCTATATTCAAATACCTCGGTTAGAGTCCGGCTAACCAATGACGGAATGGTAACATCTCCCATTCACACCACCAATGGTTTGAAACAAGGATGCCCATTGGCAGCCTGCCTCTACAATTTGTATACCTACGACTTTAGTGAGAAAATCCAAAACTCAGCTGCAAACCCGCCAAAAATCAACAATGAATCTATTCAGGCATTAATATACGCTGATGATATTATCATTTTGGACAAAACCATATCAGGTCTACAAAAATCTTTAGATAAAACTCAAGAATACCTGCATGAGAACGACCTGGTGATTAACGGCAATAAAACAAAGACAATGAAACTTGCCTCGCGTAAAAATAATAAATCAACTCTGAAAATATATTTAGAAAGTAACGTGATCGCTGTAACAACGTCAATGAAATATCTGGGTGTGATGATCAACTCTTCCGCTAATGAACAAGAATGGAAGAATTATATCGAGGAAAAAGCCAGATCCCTGGCCAGACAAGGCTGTTTCTTTCATAGAAAGTATGGAACATACTCTATAAAACCCATAATAGCCTTGTATAAACAAAAAGTAATCCCGATTCTGATGTATGCAACTGAGTCCTTGGTCAACCAAGAAACCATAAACTGGACCAGGTATGAAGCACTGTTCTGCAGAAAAACTCTATCTCTCCCAAAATCGTTTCCAATGGCAAGAATCCGTTACGAACTAGCTATTCAGTCCATCAAATCAATAGTTTTGTGGAAACAAATGGACCTTCTCAGGAAAATAATCTCCAAAGACAAGATCCCGTCACTGGAAATATTGAAAGAAAAAAAAACAGCTCTGCACATCACAGCACTTTCAAAATGGGTTTCTGAAATCCAAATGAAGATGCAAACCGAAGATATCTCTGAAGAAATGCTGATCAATAGACCTCAGCACGCAAAGAGAAGAATACAGACCAATGATTGGATCCAAGCCATAGCTGACCAAAATAAATACAAGAGATATCTAAAATGCCAAACAGAAGCTAGAGGTCTCCATGAGTTGCCTGCTTATTTAAATCTCTTTCCAGATTGTAACATTCGTGATCTATTTCTATGATTTAGGTTTAACATCTTATCAACTCGGGATTACCATTCTATGATGGACAAAACAAATAAAACAAGTCCTCACTGTCGCTTTTGTAAAGACACAAACTGCAAGGAAACACTATTCCATTTGATTATGATTTGCCCGGCACTGAAGGATCAAAGATCCTTGCACAGAGACTACTTCGGGTTATCGAGGAAGCAACTGACAACCGAAGAAAGATGGGACAATTTGTTAAGAGGACAAGATAAAAACCTAATTCTGACAATCAAATTTTGGTTGGCAATTACTAAGTGAAAGTCAAAAGGAATGAATGAAATATAAATATTGATTTTCTTGATACTCTCACTCTCCTTTTTCTCCCTTTTTTCTTTCTCTCCTTCCTATTCTTCTATTTTTAATGTAATACTTCATTGATCTGTTATGTAGAAATGAAATGTTTGTAAAATCAAAGAAAACATTTTAAATAAAAAAAAAAACTAACAGGTGAGATACCCTCTGATTTCTCATTCAATCCATTGATCTACCTATTTTTTTCCAAAATCCATCTAAGTCAGCTAAAAGGAACCTCCATACACGAGATGTAAGGAGGGTGGTCTTGTACTACATAAACAAAATAAAATCTCTAAGGAAAACAGAGCAACTCTTTGTTTCTGTAGCACCTGGCAGGGAAGGTGATCACATTGCAGAAAACGCCATATCCAAACGGATAGTCAAGTGCATACAACTATGCTGTTCATTATCAAAAAAGACGCTGCCTTTCACACCAAGAGCTCATTCTACCAGAGGTACAGGAGCTACTTTAGCATTTGCAAAGCAGCTACTTGGAGTTCAGTACACAATCTTTACTCAGCACTACTGCGTTGACGCACATTCTAAAGTAGATTCACAGGTGGGACAATCAATGCTAAAACATCTATTTGCCGATCTTACCTTCTTACCACCCACCTCCTTCTCCAGATACTGCTTGCTAATCCATGTATGTGATCTAAACAGAAGGAAGGGATACATTACTCAGCATTATTGTATTTCTGATGCCTGTATCTGCTTAGATTGACATGCACCCACCCTTCATCCCCTCCTGGAGTCGAAGGTGCATGGATGTTCTTGCTCTATTAGTATTTTCTGCTTTATTTCATATATACTCATGCTACACTTCATGCTACCTCATGTCAGAAACAAAACAATCTGAGGGATCTCGACGCGCGAAGGACAATGGGCACAGTGGACGTTACACTATGGATAGTATTACTGACACGCCCAGTCAACATTCCTTTTTTCAAGTTTAGAAAACAAATCATGTAATACTGCGCGACTACCACTAGATGTCGGCCTATGCACAGCATGTGAATCTAAGCAGATACAAGCATCAGAAATACGATTACGGTGAGTAATGTATCCCATATATAGACACATGCAAGCTCACCCACACATACTGAAGACATCATTGCGAGATGCAAGGGGCTATGACCGAGTCAGCCAGAGAGCAGTGTGCCACCACGTAGTGGCTTTTGTAAACATTGTTCAAACCAGATTACACCAGGTGGGAGATTTAGTAATCTGTGGGAGGAATTAATATATCCATCACAAGAAACATTACCAAATGGAAGTTCTTTTGCATACCCTACAAACCGTACCTTACCTCTGGCACCGAGTTGTGTGTATGATGGTGTGAATAAACCGCAATCGGGGCATGTCCCTTGTCTAATTATTTGATTTATCTATTGAATATCTGTAAGGCGCCTATGCAACAAATAGTGTTGCAAGGTGCCACAAGACAAAAAAGGGGGTGGGGGACAAGGGAGAAGATAACTGTAACGGTCCTACTAGGCCTCGTGACATTCGGATTGTGCAAGTGCAGTAACACGAAGTGCAAGGGGGGATTGCCTGAAATGCGATGTGCTAGGATGGGAAGGGGAGTGCAGGGCAAGAGGAGAGTGAAAGGTGAGGAGGGGGCATAGGGGCACCGGGGCTAGGGGAGTACTAAGGGGAGACCATGTGGGCAAGTGTTAGGGATTGCATGGAGTGCAGAGTGTGAGGGTCCCATGCTAACTTGTGCGGAAGAGGGTGGACTGGGCTTTGGGGGTGGCCTGGTTCCTCGCAGAACTCGGAGGGAAACCAGGCAGCCAGTCACTGCGACAGACAGGAGCGTTAGCAGGGGAGGGGGAGAGGGAAGGAAGAAGAGAAAAGGAGGGTCTTTAGCAGCTTCCGGAACTTATGGAGATCCGGCTTAAGCGTGAGAGGGTCAGGGAAACCATTCCAGATTGAGGCTGCTGCGGAGAAGCGATATCAACCCCCCACTCTCTGCTTAGAGAAAGCGTCTGATCTTAAGAGAGGTGGAGCTAGAAGACCGAAGGGCTCTAGCATGGAGGTATTTAGGGAGAGAGAGTTGGATGTAGTGGGGTCCCAGACCCCAGAAAGCCTTGCGAATGATGCAGAGGGTCTTCAACCTGATACTCGCAGCAACCGGGAGCCAGTGGAAATATTTTAGGGCTGGAGAGATCCAGTCCCTAAACTCGAGGCCAAGGATAAGTCTTGCAGTCCTATTCTGGGTTAGTTGAAGGAGGCGAAGGGAGGATAAAGGAAGATTGGGGAAGACGCTGTTGCAGTAGTCCAGCCTAGGGAGGACCAGTGCTCTGGAGACATTGAGTTCAGTTGTCCAACTCTTGGTTGACACTACATGTTGGCTGTTACTTTTCCGCTTTTTACTGTGGCTTCTGTGATGAGTTAGTTAACAATGGACTAATGTCAGAGCAGGGATATTACCAATGTCTGAAAGTTAAACACTGTTTCAGTCACCTGATGGCAGCCGCAGGGCTAAGGTCATATGAGTGGACCTTTGTTCCATACTCAATATTATGCCGCACATGTCTTTGCCATGGTGAAGTTTGGTAACAATCTGTTACGCGTCCCGAAGTCCCTTAAGAGTACAAACATGTCTCCTTTGTCTCAGATTCAAGGGTGGTCATAGGCCCAAGAATCACACTGCTTTCGATTTGGAAATTGAAATGTTAAATGGATTACCTACTCAGCTTGAAATGGTCACTGAAATTGACAATCGACAGAACCTCCCCCGCCACCAGGTGTACGAACATCAGGAGCAGGGAGTAGAGCGCAACACCATCAACCCGTTTTTATTTTCATCTGATGCATAAAAATCTATTTTGAAAAAACAAGTCTTTGTTTCCTAATCCGGTTTTACATTTTCTCACCTAGACCGCTTTGTTTCCTGTATAACTGGTTCATGTACATCTAGTTGATGACAGACAAGAACCTTTTATGCTGTTCGATGAATTAGGAAATCCTCCCACACCCACTCATATGAGAAGCTCTGTGTTTACAATGTGTAACAAAACATTGTCCTTGTATTTATATGGGTATAAAGAACAGTTGGCCTGATTTGAAAGGCGGCTGTGCTTGTGTTTCAATTAGAACCTGTTCTTATGTATGCTAGTAAATAAAAGCCATAAATCCCCCTTTCCATAAGAAATGTAATAAGAAATGTACATTCCATTTTCTCTATACAACTTATTTCGACTGACAATTTTTTTAAATTTAACAACTGCTTTTGGTGCTTTGTATTTATATTAGGGAAATAATACTGGCAAAAGATGCAGGTTGCTTTGTTTCATATTGTGAAGACATTGTGACTTAGCTGTATCAATGGCATCCTAAGATTCGTTTCACTGTCGGGCAATGATCCTTGTGTTGCTGAGGGAACTTGGAGGAAGGTGATATTAATATGAACACGTCAATGGCACTTGATCCTTCTGATGGGTAGTGACCCCTTTCAGATGCATCACTTCTTTTCCAGGCGCAAAACTGGGGCTCTAGAAATGTTAATACAATGTGAATGTTATGTTATGTTACAGGATATTTATACCGCCCACTATCACCACCGGAGTAGTCCCCTGGCGCTCTTGTGGATCTTAAAAGCAAGAGGGTAGGGTAAGTTAGTAGGACTTAGCGGGAACATGCTCAGGAGGGCTGTGATGTGCTGTTGGCAGATCTGGTTCCCGGACCTTCTGGACTTGTCAACGTCCCCTCCCATCAAGCTGTCGGCGGACGCGGACCTTCTCTCCAGAGAAGGAGGCGCCATCTTCCACCACGACCCGGCGTCGCTGAACCTGCAGGCCTGGCTCCTGCAGCGCTAGAGTTTGGAGGCTACGATATACCGGCCAATTGCAGAGAGGTTCTTGCAAAGGCCAGGGCGTCCTCGACTCTCAAATGCTACAGTCATTAGTGGAAAAGGTTCTCTATCTGGTGCCGAGCACAGAAGATCAACCCCCTACGGATTACAGCCCCTCAAGTGCTGCCGTACCTGCTATCGCTGGCAAAGGCTGGGCTAGCCCATGCCTCCATTAAGATTCATCTGGCGGCGATCTCCAGCTATACCAGAACCACAGGACGGACGTCCCTGTGGTCCCATCGACTGGTAAAAGAGTTTATGAAAGGACTGTTCCAGTCATTCCCGCCGGTGAAGGCCCCGGCCCCGGCGTGGGAACTTAACGTGGTGCTGACCAGGCTCATGGGGCCCCCATTCGAGCCGATGCACTCCGCACCTATGAAGTTTGTGTCGTGGAAGACTCAGTTCCTGGTGGCCATTACCTCCGCACGACGAGTGGGAGAGATCCAGGCCCTATCCTGCAAAGCACCGTACTTGACTTTCCATGCCTCGAGGGTGGTGCTTAGGACGCACCCCTCCTTTATGCCCAAGGTGCCGTCGGACTTCCATCTTAACGAGCCCTTGGTGTTACCCGTTTTCTTCTCGTCTCCTTCGTCGCTGGCCGAGAGGACTTTGCACTCGCTGGATGTGGCTAGAGCGCTGAAGTTCTACGTGGACCGCACAAAGAGTTTCCGGAGGACATCACAGCTGTTCGTGAACTTTGGACCTGTGAATCAAGGGAAGGCTCTCTCGAAGTCTTCTATTTCCAGATGGCTCTCCGGCTGCATCATGCACTGTCACCGGTTGGCTAACCGACCGCTGCCAGGCCGTCCGAGAGCCCATTCGACCAGAGCGATCGCTGCTACTACGGCGTTCTTATCTGGTGTGCCCCTGCTGGACATCTGCAGGGCTGCTACGTGGAGGTCGACGCAAACCTTCATGAGATTCTACTGCGTTGATCGGGATTCCAGGGAGGAGTCCAGGGTCGGCCAAGCAGTGCTGCGCAAACTGTTCGCTTAAGGTGAGCCTGGTGAGGAGGTAAGAGATGCTTAATGTTGAGTTTTTTGTATTGCTTAATGTTGAGCCTTTTGCCACCCCCCGTGGCTGTGCATGTGTGTACTGCTATCTATTCTTATATTCATGAGCATGTGAATCCATGCCAGACCCCATGCTGGAGAAGGAACAAGTTACTTACCTGTAACTGTTGTTCTCCAGCATGGGTCTGGCATGGATTCACATGCGAACCCTCCCGCCTACCCCTCTGCTGCTCTTCACTTGGTCATACTGCCACTTCACGTGCTACCAAATCTGAAGATGGCTGCCAGAGGCGGGGCTTAGGTAGAGGGCAGTCATTGGCTGTGGTCAGTATGACGCAGAGATCAGTGATTGGTTACTACTACGAAAGACAGATCAGAAACGAAACTGATACTGATTTTTTCTTTACCGAGGATTCCCAGCCTGACGACGGGGAATATTCATGAGCATGTGAATGCAGCTCTGCCGTCGAACCGTCTTGCTCAGCATCTGCTCGTCGGCTCCGGACGTGACGTCAGTTGTTGTATAAATACCTTGTCACAACGCCCCACAATTCAGTTGCTTTTTTCTGCGCTCCAACACGCTGCTTGGGAACATTGACGAGTCTTCGGGTCTCTGTTTTCATCAGAAAACCCTTGCTTTCAATTCCTCGATGCGAGATGTCGTTCGTTCGGGTATCTGGTTTCAAGCGGTGTACCGACTGTGGCACCAAGATGCCCATCGCTGACCCACACAAGTTGCGTTTCTGGTGCCTCGGCACGAGACTGACTGGTGTCCGTCGTGCACCAAAATGCAGCCCAAATCCCTACTCGATTGAGCAGCTAAACTCGCTCTGGGTTGGCCGTCCTATTAAAAAAAAAAAAACCAAAAAAATCTATTCTTAATGATAAGCAGCGCACAACACCATGGTTGGTCTTTTCACATATGCACACTTCATTTAGAATTTATGAATTCAAACCCCGTTTCTAATCTTCAGCCGACATTTCTCACGCCGGCGGCACTCTCCCTGCTGCAGCAGTTTATGCGGAGGTTGCCCAGGCAACAGATCAAGACGCACTAGACGCGCTCACTTCTGCGCATTTCTGTATACCTCCGAAGCTCTCCGAACTCACTCTGCGAAGACGCGAGTTGAAAGCAGCTCTACATCGCGTACATGACTCCCAGCTCCGCCGCTCTAATTCAAATGAAGTCACTCTCTCGGTCGTGGCCAACTCACTCTATCCTTTATTAACAGATTTGTTCTGTTCTTTCTTTTTAGCATTTTGGGCGCTTAACCTACGATGAGACTTCCACACAGCCCCTGTTGACACTGAACTTTCAGCATAACATTTATAACTGTGAGGATTCATTTCTCACACCGCGCGAGAGCCATCCCCTATGCAGGGACCCCAACATCTTAAGGTATGAATTCAGAGACTGACATTTTTGCACACAGCGAAATCTAAACAACACCGTCCTTTTATAACTTTTGTTTCTTTTTAAAGCCGTGATTTCAACACTTCCAGTGTGGTGGTTTTAATAGATGTTCCTAATTGACAGTATACCTGACAAATGGCACCCTTTCTAACTTTACAGGGCACTGTACCTACCATCTGCCTTTGAATCTCTTAAGGGTCGAACGAGATACCATAGGAATCCGTGTGAAGGCCAAACATGTAACACATTCAACCGCCTACTCTTACTAAGACATCCCAGATATATAAGTCTGTATGGCTAACTACTTATATTATCTCTCTTTCCCTCACCAGGGACACCCACGCAGCGTAAAACAAACTCACGCCTATGTCAGCCGAGCCAGCCCATAGGAACTCTTTGATTCCGGAAGTAAGGTCACACGCCTCACATACCCCTGTTTGAATTACAGGTTGAGTATAGAGGGGACCTTTTCTTTGTAAACGTCTTTTTAGCACATGTTTAGACTGTTATTTTAGGAAAAAGAAACTACTGCTGTGTCTTCCACGCACTATTGATATACCCTTGTATCTCTTTTTCTGCCCCCCCTTCTCCCTCTCTTTACCTGAGGAAACTACGGTTCTTTTTGCCCCGAGGAAGGCTGAACATTGATGCCTCCAATTCCGCCCAGCCAAAACGTGCTACAGTGCTCTTCATAATCACACTTTTTTACCTCTCCATAAATAACTTGTTGTTTACCACTTTAGGAAGCACTGTTTATATCAGTATCCTGCAATACTGGCAAACACGTCAGCAGATTGGCAATTTAACAAAACCAGACATGATCAGACTGACCATGCACATACACAAAACTACTACATCCGTATAGCCAACTAGCCAGGATTCCTAAACATTCAAATTCTGACCGTACTAATTAGTAGCAGTTAGGGCTACCACTAGGGCATACACAAGATAATTCAACTCTAATCAATGTGTTTCTAAGTTGGTAAATACAATCTGTGGATGTTGATGCTTAACTATTTTGATCTTTTGTACTTTTCAATGTAACTCTTATGTGATTACTAAAATGTTTTCTTTGTAATAATCTCTTCATTTGCTACAAAATTTTCTTAATTATTTATTTGTTCCTATATTTACTACTTTTAAATAATTTGTCTTTGCAATAAAAATAGACAGCTTGGAGACGCGCCTGTATACTCTTCTTTCTCCTGTTGATGACTCGCCTGAGCACAAGAACAGGTCTTTTCTAAACTATTATGACAATTACCTCCAAAACAGATTGGAGTATATATGTGGATTTCTTTTTTGTTTTTCAAATACAATAGTCCTATAAATCTCCGGCACAGTCGACGTTTCGTCTTCAGCGGCCAAAACCAAGGGGCACACCCCCGAAAAAGAACATAGGCGCAAAAAGAAACGGTCCCACTCGAGCAGCCATTCTTCCTTGTCCTAGTCTCGAAAGAAGAAAAGGCATCACCACCACCGTCAGGATTCCAATTAGTTGACTGATACAGGTAAACCGTCAGCCGGGCCTACCACCCGCCAATAGTGGGTGGGTGGATTTCAAGTCCTCCATTCTGGACATGTTTAAAAAGCATGCTGCAGTTGGTGCGGCTAACCCCCCCCCCCCCCGCACCCCCATGCAGCAGGCTTCGTAGCCAAGAGCGCCTCGGCATGTCCGAACCCTCTAGTGCCCCGGTACCGACAATGTCGGCGCTGATAAATACTTTGGTCCAAAAGAGGTTCAATGGAAGCCGGATCAACCCTGTGCATCCAAGGATGTCGACGCTACAGTGTTTCGATCCCGATAGACACCAACATCCACCATATTGCTGATGAGAGACGAACCCTCGACGGTTGTGGAGAAAACTTTCACTCCACAACCCTGGTCCGATTTCTTTTAGACTATGTCAGTTATTTTTGACGGTAATGACGTCAATGATCAGGGGGATGTCGACCCCATTTACTTGGTTACTTGGATACAGGAGGGGTTGATTATTTTCATGACCAAATACAGCTTTTGCAGCTGGCTCAAGGCCTCCATGACGCCAGCGGTCTGGACACCTCTCCAGATCTCATATTCCAGCAATCCCAGCCCCATGTCGTTATGATGTCCAAATTCAGGGCTTTGGTAGAAACGGGTATTGATACCGTAGGATTGAATTCATCTGTGGCGCTGATATCTTAGATGAAGGCCTCACCATAAAGCGCAATATGCTTTTAAACCCTGCCATTGCTAATCCATTAACAATTATGTGGCAGAACCCTTGTTCTTTTCCTCCCGTCAGCTCTACCTTTTCCGGGAAGCATAGGCCGCCTACAGGAGACCCTTCATTCCTCTCCTCTAACCCTTCCCCTGAGGGTTTGGTTACGCAGATTTCCACTGTCTCATCTAGACCTGCATCTCCGGGAAGCTAAAAAGGCTGATGCCTTAGCAAAGAAAGCATTTACCTCAGGCAGTATGGCTCTTTTGTGAGAAACCTAAAGGTGTCTCACCCACTAGTCCCTGGGGATCTGTCATCCAGGTGGCCAGGACACGGCCACCGCTTTTGAATCCCGTTCCTGGGGGTGGACCAGTGCGGGAGGATCACCTGGATGAAGGGTCTTCGGTGAGTGGAAGTGGGACGCTGGATTGTGAGACGGCGAATACCCTTCCCTGTAACACCTTTGCCCCATCCTACCAGTTAGGATACCTTGGAACTAAACACCTCTCACCCCCCTTTCCCCACACAACACTTTCTCACGGACAGCTCACTGTGAGCGAAAATGGACTAACACCAGAGCCGTATGCCTGACATGTCCCAATACAAAGGTCCGGCAACGTCAGGCCATTACTGATCATTACACACACCTAACTTCCCTCACATGGATAAAAGGCAGAGCACGAAAGCACTCTCTGAACGAGGCAATGCACACAAGGAAACAAAGGTTTCCAGATGGCAATTTAATACAAGGAGAAAGACGGCGAGACCAGAGAGGGTTGTAAGGAGAGAAGTGCCCTTGACCTTTGCAGACCGTTACTTTCGCGAACCTTGGAAAGAAAGAAACTTAAGACTAGGAACTAAAGCTGAACAAACCTGCATTTTGTGTCAGAGGCTGTCCTGCCTCGATAAGCAAGGTGGGGAGGAGTGGCTGCCGCTGTGGTACTGTCCTTGGCTCCTAGAACAAAGCAGCGCCTGTAAAGACAGCACAGCCCGTGAGACTGCTACAAACCCAGCTTGTTGGAAACAAGGTTGCAAGTGGCCACATTGTATTAAGAAATCTAAGGAGAATAGCGTGTGAAACGTATGTGACAAACAACGCGAAATCATTTTTTTTATTTTATTTTTATTTATTTTTATTTTTATTTATTTGTATTTGGCACAAAGCACCTTTACAAATATTTTCAGACATAAGTATGAAAAGTATAAACATTCACAAAAACTTATTTTCATTTCTTGATACCACAATATGCCTAAAATATACATCAAATTTTAAAACTAATAAAAAAAGAACTCATACATGAGATCAAATATTACTGATTTTCATAAGAATCACATTTAACAAAACCATCTGGTTAAGAAAAATTCATAATTTCACTCCATAATTATTTTTATTATTATTAATTGTATTCAATTCTCGCAGAATTCTTGTGTAACAGGACATCATGAACCTACTCAGGAGTAGGTTGTTCCATTTCCATTAAGTGTGTCTGAATAATTGTTACAAATTGCGTTAGTGCCAGTATCAGTGATTGTCTTATGTCCCACATACATTGGGACCACAGCAAATCTCTTGATAGTACCAGATCAACATCAAAAAACTTCCCCATATGAACCCTCCGCATGTTTTCAAAGTAACAGCAATGTATCACCAAGTGTTTTAGTAATTCATTGCTTTCACCTTCATCACAGAATCTACATCCATAGTTGCCATCGACTTTTTATATTCTTAGCCCAATATTTCATCTTTTCATTTTGTGGAAAAGATTAAGCTTGACTCTCAAATACAGACTCCTTGCTTTTTCACATGAGAAAATGACCAAATATTGGAGCCATGGATGATGATTGTGAGTAAAGCATGATTGATCTCCATTAGATTTATACTTGGCATTTTGATCAATTATGTTAGCTCAATCCATCTGGAAGAATTTTTTTTTTTTACCACACCAGAGCGCTCATATAGTTCTTTTTGATCCATGGCTATAAGCTGTAACATCGCTTTCATCTTCTTAACATATCTGTTAATCGACAATGGGTATTCATTGATCACCATTTTGCCAAAATCCTTATATAACAAATTCTTGGGAGGATACAGCATTTTCCCATAATTCATCAACATTCTCTACAAGAATTTAGCCAATAAGGAATTCAGGCCAAGTTCGTGTAGACTAAATGAATTTGGCAATGATTTTGAGAAGCCCAAGACAGCTTTCCAGATTTTTCCTTGGAGCTTGTTCAAAACATTTGTTAAATCAAGTATACATAAATCAAGTCCGAACAGGATAATTGGTTCAACCTTTAGCGTGTATAACTCGATGGTGGGTAGGAGAGAGAATTTTGAGTATTTATGGTAAATAATTTTCATCTGAGAGATGAGGTGTATTACTTTTCTATTTAGCAAACAACTCCACATAACTAGGGAATTGGAGTCACATAGATTGTATCCCAAATTCCTAGTTGCCAAAACACGTTGAATTGCAACTTCATTCATATTCCAGGTAAATCTGCAAGCTTTCTTTCTATTTGCAAAAACTATTATATTGGATTTACCACGGTTAATGGCCAGATTGTTTGTTTTAGCATATGCAGAAAACAAGTTCAATTTCCTTTGTAGACCGTATGGCGTTCGATCAAAGAGAATAATGTCATCTGCAAATGCCAGTCAATTAATTCTGGTATCTCCTAGCTTGACTGGGAATATATCCAAATTTTCCCATAGTTTATCAATGTCGCAAACATATCGGTTGAAGAGTATAGCTGCCAACTGACAGCCTTGCTTCACTCCTATTTGTGTTTCAATTGCCTCTGTGGTAGAACCATCGTGATTTATTGGTACCGTATAAGACGTTTTGTTGTGGAGTAGCGCTATTCGCCCCATTAGATGTTCCGGGATTTCATTATCCAATCAACTTACTCCACAGCCGAGCCCTTATAATACTATCAAAGGCTGCAGACAGATCTAATGATGCCATGTATATAGCCCCTGAAGAAGTACGCTAGGAGGTTTCCAACAGATGGGCAAGAATTGTGGCATTGAGTGTAGTCCCCATCGCCTTCCTAAAGCACACATTGAATCTTGATAAGATATTATTATCTACTACACGGGTCTCCAGTTCCCTTAGTAGGAGTGTGGCAAATACCTTGGCAGGCACATCAATCAATGAGATTTGGCGATAGTTACCAGGGTCATCAATAGGCCCTTTTTTGTGGATAGGTACAAAGATAGCTGTAAGCCATGAGGGAGAAATTATTCTATTTGCAAATATCAAATCAAAAGTTGGTTTTATCATTTTGGCCCAAAAGTACGGATCGTCTGTTAATAGACACGGTGGAAGCCCATCGGGCCCTGCAGCCTGAGAATAGGTTAGCTTCTTGATGGCCCATCTCACGTCCTCCAAATGCCAAGCGCATTCACTTGGAATCATGTTAACTAAAGAATTAATATTAACAGGTAGAAAACCTATGGGGAGAGCATATCTGTCTCTAATATATGCCCTCCATACCTCACCCGTAATTGACGACTCAAAATTAGTATCATTCACTTTACCGTGAGAGTGAAGTATGGACCAGATATTTTTGGTTTTGCGTTTACATATAAAATCAATCATTTTTTGATTGTCTGCCAAATGGTTCGCCCTCTTTACCTTTTTAAGTGCATATCTACATCGAGTTTGAATTTGCTTTTTATGCTAATAAATAGGTAATCATCATCTGTTAGCTTCTTTGCCCTTCTAACAATTGCTTGCACTTTTTATACCAACAATCTCTGTGCTATATTTATTGGGATGCGGATTGTTCACTACCATCTGTCGAGAATGCACCATATTGAGCAGATGATATTTTACCACATTGATGTTATAAGCTATAATTTTCTGTTTTGTCCAATAAGATGGAGTACTCATATCTTTACACCACATGTCTCGATTCACCAGATATGTTAACTTTCTACATAGTTTTGGGTTCCATCTGATCGAGTTTGGATATCTATCCACTTCAATTAATGTCAGCTGTCTTGATTTCATGAACGCTTCAACTTGAACTTCGAGGCTTAGCTTCAGCATCAAATGGTCACTAGAGCCCATATTATTTACCACAATTGGCCTATAACTTTTAAGTAGATTTCCTGATACAGCAATATAATCGATCAGAGAGCGTGAAGTCCCTCTAAACCATGTGAAGTCACTCTGGTCCTTTGCCTGTGAAATCGTGTGTATATTCCAATTTACAAAAAACTTCAACCAACAAAACCCTCTATCGTGTGCCCGGGCATTATGGACCTGATTTGAGTGTCGCCATTTGTAAGAAGAGTAGTCCTTCAAAATAGAGTTAAAATCTCCACCCACAATGACTTCATATTCTTCATTTCTAAGGAACTCTTTCTGTAAGATCACATCTAGTTCATTAATTGTACTTGGGTACGATCTCATCTTCGGATTACTATACAAATTGATAATTAATTTGTGGGTGTGATTTAATATTACTTCAATGACAAGTAATTCATTAGATGCTGAAAATAATTTAGCTGCCATCTTCACACTGTTGTGGACGAGGGTCAGTAAACCTCCTGCAGGTCGTCCATGCTCTCCACGTCTAGCTTGATGACTAAAAGAAGTGAATCCATCTACATTGATATGATTCACAGACATAGTTTCTTGTACCAAAATAATGCTGGGATTATTCAAAGCCGAATTGCTCTTATAGCATTTCTGCAAGTTATTAAAACCACAAGAGTTCCATTTTAAGCCGAAATAATTGAAAAACAGAAGAGTGATTGAACTTTTGGAGGCCAAATAAGATACCACAGACTGAGTGGTATCTTGGGACCACAGCAAATCGTGGTCCCAAGATACCACGTGGGTGCGCACTCGAAAGTCTCTGTCAGTTATCCAACTAATTGGCAACTATTGAAAGGTGAACTGTGAAATCGAAGTGGTCCTGCAACGGGTTAAGCTAAAACCCGTCCAAAGTCTTTGATAGTTGAATGCATGCTACAATTGGTCTGAGCCCGGCTGAAGGAGATGAATTGTTATGGATAAAGGATCTAAGCCCGGCTGAAGGGAATCCGGGGTGAACCAAGAGTTACTTGAGAAAGAGTATTCTCTAATCGTTGGGAGAAGGAGATCTGAGCCTGGAAGAGGGGATCCACGATACTGACTGTGATTATAAAAAGTATTTGAGCCCGACTGAGGGGGATCCAGTGTGAGACACCCGACTTGAAAGAGGAAAGGAACTTTGTGGTTATTTTGTTTTCATTCACCAGGCCCTCTGAGTCAAGAGACTTTGGAAAAGCAAGGAGACTTGCATCACAAAAGGTCCTGATGCTCGTAATGGAACTGTGTCCTCGTGCCGAAAAAGCCAGAGTGTGTGCTTTGCTCGAGTGAACCGCCTTGTCCCGTGATGAAAACGTTGGGAAGGGAGGCCAACAGCCTGAACATCTTGACATATCATTTTGTGAACACTTCTTTCTTTTTCATGAACACTATCCCTCACTATGTATGTTTCCCATTCTGGACCTCAGGGCCGTCAACAAGTTCTTGAGGAAGGAAAAAATCAGGATGGTGACGTTGAGAGATTCTCCCCGCTCTCGAACTACAGGACTGGCTGGTGTCAGTATGCCTCAAGATGCTTATTTCCATGTGCCAATCCATCTAAAGCACAGGAAGTTCCTAAGGTTCACCATAGGGGATATGTACTATCAGTTCAGGGTGCTTCCCTTTGGTCTAACCTCTTTCCCAAGGGTCTTCACCAAACTCATGCCGGTAGTTGTGGCTCACCTCAGGAGAGGTATCCACGTATTTCCATATCTGGATGACTGGCTGATCCGAGGGAAGTCTGCAGTGTAGGTCTTCTTGTCCCATTTAGAGGACACCTGCTTGCTGCTGCACAAGCTGGGCTTCTCCTAAAGAAGTCGCAAATTACGCCAGTTTAGAGGCTCCAGTTCATCGGAGCAGTCCTAGATACCCAGGCAGGGAAGCCTTCCTTCCCGAGGAGAGTAGTCAGCTTAACACAAATGGTTGACTTGTTCTTAAACCATGCCACTCTACCAGCGGCTTCCTTCCTCCACCTCTTAGGTCTCATGGCCTCCTGCATTTTTCTGGTGCCAGAGACCAGTTTGTGCATGAGATCCCTACATTGGCTCCTGAGGGTTCAGTGGTCTTAGTACCTCGGCACTCTCTCTGATCTCATCAAGGTGTCCGCTTCAGTGGTCAATGACCTGTCCTGGTGGGCTGACTGCAACAGTCTCCTGATGGGGGAACCCTTCTGGCCCCCTGGCTTCAGACCTGAGTGGTCACGGATGCATCCCTGAACAGTTGGGGCGCTCACTAAGAGGATGTGCAGGTTAGCGGCCTCTGGTCAGCAACGGAAGCCAAGTGGCACATCAACAGGCTGAAATTCCTGAAAGCATTTGCCTTGTCTCTTCAGGGGAAACATGTCATTGTTCCCACAGACAACAAAGTGGCAAGGTGGTGTGCGCTCCTGCCCCCTCGGCACAGAGGCGATGATGCTTTGGTTTTGGTTGCTGGAGAACCGAATCTCAGTCTAGGCAGTTCATCTAGCGGGCACAGAGAACAACTTGGCGGATGCTCTGAGCTGGCAGGGCACCGTCTCACATTAATGGGAAGTGTGCAAAGAAAGTCCTAGAGGAGGTCTGCTCTCTCCTCTGGGGTACCCCAGCAGTGGATCTGTTCGCAATGGAGTCCAACAGGAAATGCAAACAGTTTTGCTCAAGGGAATTTGGGACACCACGTTGCACTGGGGGACGCGTTTCTGGTGGATGGAACCTTCCCTCTCCATTACGCGTTCGCTCCGATTCCCTTAATTTCATGGGTTCTCCGGAGGTTAAAGAGGCTTCGAGCGACCATGATCTTGATCGCCCCAGACTGGGCGAGGAGAACGTGGTACTTCAACCTCTTGGATCCTTCCATCTGTCCTCCTCACAGGTTACCTTGGCGTCTGGATCTCCTAACCCACTCAGGTCGGATACTCCACCCGACTCCGGAATCCCTCAACCTACATGCGTAGCTCTTGAGAGGACGAGATATGACTCTCTGAGGAAGTACTTGAGGTGTTGCTGGCTGCACGCAGACCGTCTACAAGATCCTTGTACGTGTGCAGATGGAGAGGATTTGAGGTGTGGTGCAGGGAACGCGAGTGATGGAGTTCCTTCTGTCACTAGACTCAGCAGGCCTTCAGGTCACCACGGCAAAGGTTATTTGGCGGCCTTGTCTGTGTTTGGATTGGGACCTTAATCTGGTACTAAAATTTCTGATGGCGGCTCCCTTTGAGCCTGTGCATACTTGTCCATTAAGACTTCTCTCTTTGAAAACAGCCTTTTGATGGCTATGACATCCGCTAGGCGGGTGAGTGAACTGCAGGCTTTATGCTGTAAACCACCCTTCCTTTTTTTTCCAGGAGAAAGTCTCACTCAGGGTGAGGCCTGGCTTTCTTCCCAAGGTTGTCTCAGAATTCCACCTGTCGCAAATTCATTGACCTTCCGGTCTTCTACCCTCCTCTGCACCTTTCTAAGCAGACCTAGACTCGAAAAGGGCTTTGAGTTATATCGCGAGGACAGCTGATTTCAGGAGAGCTGACCAGCTCTTTGTGGCCTTTTCCTTAGCACGGAAGGGCCTGCCCTTTATGAAGCAGATTTTATTCAGCTGGAAAACTTTCTGCATAGCTGAATGCTACGAGTCTGCTGGGAACGAATTACCAGCAGGCATCAGGGCACATTCGACAAGGGGAGTCTCAGTATCAACAGCTTTACAGAGGGTAGTCCCTGTTCATGAGATTTGTCGTGCGACGACATGGTTATCCCTCCATACGTTTGCTAAGCACTTTAGCCTGGTTGTGGCTCGTAGAGCTGATGCGTGTTTTGGAAGGGCAGTGCTGTAAAATCTCTTAGTATAACTTTCTGCCCGCCTTCTTCATCCACTGCTTTGGGAATCTGCGGGAGAAAAGCAATCCTTTGAAGGAGAAATTACTAACCGTAATGTTCTTTCTATGGATTCTTCTCCTGCAGATTCCTCATCTCCCCTCCCATCCATCCCCACTCAGAAATTCGGTGGTTGGTGCGCATCTTCTCTTTCACGTTGGCTTGGTGATGGTCCTCCGTGTCAGTTTTCTGTCTTTCCTGTCACAGGTTTCTTTTAAAAGAAAAAAAGAAGAAAAAAAATATTCAAACTCTACCTGTAGTTTGCATTGTTCCTCCAGCGGAGGCTTATAATTATTTCATTTTAAGGGCTCAGTAAGATGTGCTTGGGGGAAAAAAAGGGGGAAACTGAGGTGTGGGGCGTAGTTACAAGGTATTTATACGACGCCTGACGTCACGTATGTAGCCGCCGACCACAAAAATCTCGCCATGCAAAAATATCGCCGAAAAATGGCTGTTTTTTGTGCCGACATTATTGCATGGAACACCACCGCAACCCCCAAATTGTATTTTTTTTTATTGTAATTTTTTTTTGCAAACATTTTTTTTTAACCCTGTCCCCATATATATGGTCACCCATATAATATCGCTGCAACCTTTTCCCAGCGATATTATTTACGGCGACCATATATATGGGGATAATATTACCTGATACCCCGGTCGACAGCTGGGTTGAGGTCCACCGCCCCCTCTCTAAAATTTTGAAATCAGCCGAGCTGGAGGGAATATCCGTCAGATAAGGAATCTGCGGGTGAAGAATCCATAGAAAGAACATTACAGTAAGTAATTTATCCAACACCTCGATTTGTGATGCCTGGATCGAGGGGGAGATGCCTAATATGGGGGCACAACAGTAAATGCTGTAACACCTAGATTTGGGACACCTGGACGGAAGCATAGAGGCTCAATATGGGGGCACAACCGTAAATGCAGATATAACTAGATTTGGGATACCTTGATAGATGTAGAACATTTCTAATATGGGGGGCACAACTGTACATTTTGGGATACATGGATAGAGGGAGAAAGGCCTAATATGGGGACACAACAGTAAATGCAGTAGCACCAAGATTTGGCATACCTGGATTAAGGAAGAGAGTCTTAATATAGGGGCACAACACTAAGTGCAGTAACACCTAGACTTGGGACACCTAGATAGAGGGAGAATGGCCTAATGGGGGTACAACCGTAAATGCAGTGACACCTAGATTTGGGATACCTGGATAGAGGGAGAGAGGCCTAATATGCAGGCACAACCACAAATGCAGTAACACCTATAATATGGACACCTGGATAGAGGAAGAAAGGCCTAAAATGGGGGCCCAACAGTAAATGCAGTGACACCTAGAATTGGGACACCTCGATAGAGGGAGAAAGGCCTAATATGGGGGCACAACAGTAAATGCAGTGACACCTAGATTTGGGATACCTGGATTAAGGGAGAGAGTCCTAATAATGGGGGCACAACACTAAGTGCAGTAACACCTAGAATTGGGACACCTGGAAAGAGGGAGAAAGGCCTAATGGGAGGCACAACCGTAAATGCAGTGACACTTAAGACTTACGGTATACCAAGGCAATTGGACTAGATGCAAGATATTGCTAACACAATCAGGCTGGATGCAAGTTATGGCCAACTAACACAAGCGGGCTAGATGTGAGATATGGCCAACTAACACAAGCTGCCTGCAAGATGTGGTTAACTAACGCAAGGAGGCTAGATGTGAGATAGAATTACTATTCTAGCTGTGGGCTGAGATGTATCAGACTGTATGCTAATCGAGAGTAAGAAAAGATGGGTTTGGGTTGGTCAGTTTAGTGGGGTGCAGTAATGGCTGCACCACCCTGCCCGAACCGCACTTACCTAATCAGTAGCTGCTGGTTGACGGCTGCAGGCCCCATTGGCCAACATGGTCCGCAGCTGCTTCTCCTGGAGCTGTCCTTTGCCTAGGGGGTCCTTCGTCGCAGGGGGCTCTAACGGCAGAGGACTGCCATGGATGAAGGTCCTAAATGGGTTCAATCTACCAATCTGGGCTGGCGGGCGGGAAGGGAGGTGAGCGTGGGGCTGGGTAATCAAGGAAGTGGGTCTGGGTGAGGGTTTACGCGCACACAGGGCACTTGGTCTCACTAGTTACCAAATTCAAGTTTAAAACACTACATTTGTTGCAAAATGGGCTGGGGTCTAGCACTTACCAGGGCTGGTGCTGCCCTGCGAGTGTGTTTGCGTTTCGGAAATGCGGACTGCAACACTGGCCTTGCCGAGGCCCGTTTAATCAACCAGTCGTGGCCGGGGCGGGAGCCAATGTTGTTGCTGGGGATCAAGGAAGGTGGGTTTGGGCGAGGGTTTACGTACACACAGGGAACTTGGACTCACTAGTTACCAAAATCTATGTTAAAACACTCAATTTGTTGTAAAATGGGTCAGGGCTGGGATTTAGCACTTACCAGGGCAAGCGTTGCTCTACAAGTGTGTTTCTGATTCGCAAATGCAGGCTGTAACCCTGGCCTTGCCGAGGCCCATTTGATCAACCAATCAGGGCCGGTGGGCGGGAAGGGAGATGGCTTGGTGTTCTGGATCAAGGAAGTGGGGCCGGGTGAGGATTAACGCACACACAGGGCGCTTGGGCTCGCTAGTTATCAAATTCAATTTTAAAACACTAAATTTGTTGAATAATGGGTTGGGGCTGTGGCCGGGGCCTAACACTTACCAGGGTAAGTGCTGCTCTGCAAGTGTTTCCCATTCAGACATGTGGGCTGCAACACTGTCCTTATCAAGGCCCATTTGATTAACCAATCAGGGCCAATGGGGGGGAAGGGAAGCAGGCGTGGGGCTCGGGATTCTGAAATTGTGTTTGGGCGAGGGTTTATGTGCACACTGGTTGCTTGGGCTCACTAGTTACCAGATTCAATTTAAAAGCACTAAATGTGTTGCAAAATGGGTCAGGCTGGGACCTAGCACTTTCCATGGCAAGGTCAAGAAGTAACTGACTTTTGTTATTGTCAAGATGGCATCCTGTGCACAATTCAGTTTTGTTCATCCTAACTCTTCCTCTTTTTTGTGTCACTGCATAATTGCATTTGGGGTTTCTTATTAAAGTTTGTTGTCAACATTTCAATGATTTTTGTATTGACTTACAATAGAAAGTGTCATTTCTTGGGGAAACCCTGTGATGGCCAGATGCAACTAACACTTGATCCCAATGAATCCTCCAGAGTTGAGTTTGTTCATGATGATCATCCCTATTGTCCTGGATTCGGGCAGGACAATCTTGGTATCAATACTTTCTGGTTGTGTGCGAGATGAACTTTCTGTAGTAGTTTGGTCGCCAGGACATAGTTGATATCACATTCTGCATCTAATTCTGACTCTGTGAAGGTTGCACGAGTAGAACATATTTGAATTTCTTACAATTCATATACTGCCTTCTATAGCACCACCTGGTTGTTTAATTTCTCCAGGCTGTCAAAGCTAGACCACTTATAAGTTAGTACTAAAATACAGGATCCTCCTGTTTGTTGGCACAAGGTCTGCCTTGGGTGCTCAATAGTGTCTTCAAAGGCTTTCTCTCTGCCCCCATCCCTCTTGCTTCCAATTAATACCTCTGTTTAGGCTCTATCTTGAAGCCTAATGTATATATCCCTGTGAAATTACTTGTTCCCTGCACAATTGGAGACTGTCAGACATTGTACCCTATAATTCTACCGGAAATGTGTAGAGGGGGGCATTATGTCAATCGTGAAGACCATCATCCTTTTGCATTTCTGCCCTCATTTCACTTATTAACACAAAGGCCCCTCAATGTCCAAATTCCATGCCCCGCTTCTCGGGTGGTCTTCATTGGTTGAATATGCCAGGCATAAACATAATATTTTTTAACCAATATGTTTGAAATAAACAACAGTCTGCTTTGTTGAGCAAATTCACCAAGGTAACAAAACCCAAGCTTGGCCATGCTTCAAGTGTGCTTTATTGCCAGCACATCTGCGGCTCTTGCCACCCGGGTGCACATTCTTTTTGAAAACATATCCCTAGATTTAGTGGCAGTATCAGATCCCTGTTTGTTATATGCAAGAATGATGGCCAGATGGTACAGCTGTGTCATTCAATGTTATTTTTTGCTCAAAACCCGGAAGGCGCTGGTCTGGAAAATGACCCACCAAATGTTGGAAAATTAATCCTTTCATTCTGCCTTCAGTATATTTTATTTGTGGTTCATTCTTTGCCCTTGTTTACTTTCTGTCACCCTAATCCTCTAGGTTTTAATGCTTTAATTAAATCACTTTTTTTAACCTTAATTCAGTTGCAATGGCTGCTGGCCACATATCAAAGAGAGCTTTATTTGTAATAGGGTGAATCTAACAGTGATATTGCGAGCCTCTGACGCAACCCGGGAAATGTTTATTTGAAATTGTATTAGTTGTAATTACAACTTTTTCAATACATGGATTAGAACAATTTACATGTTATTTTCAGGTAAAGAATTCTTTAAGGTTGCATGAAAGAGTTGTATATTTTATATCACATAAGATTCAGCTTAACATTCTAAATTTGAATGATCCTTTTTTATGATATCGAAATTCAACAGGAATACATTGTATCAATAGTTATTGTTCTCAGTAGCTGTATCATGAGTGTGAATTTCTGAAGATCTTACTTTGGATTCAACTTCTATCAGTGTCAAGTTATCATTACTAGAGTCTAAGTACTCTAACATTATTAGTAAAAACACATTATATTAAACATCACATTAAAATCTCAATTGCAAGAAAAATAGTTTTAAAAAGTTGAAAATGTATCTAAAATTACAATCAATTCCTCAAAATTAGCATACATGATAAAATGATACAACCAGTATTAATGTAAAGGTAAAAAATGGTATATTCAATGTCATTAAATTGCCCTTATTCTAAAATAGAAGTATAGACAATGTGGTTTGAGTCAACAAACCTTTCTGTCATTATTTGCTAATGATAGTTTAGATATTGATATTTTTAGGAGGATGAGAATTAGTGATTATATTTATGTTTCAGGAACTGAACCGACGCTATATTTATTGAGACATGGATAGCATTAAAAAAAATGACCTACTGACATTATGAATGCCTCTTGAGTGTGACTTCTCAACAGCCTGACCATGACTATTTTAGACATGAAGGCATTTGGTAGCACTGAACATTGTAACATTTATAATACAGAACAAACATTTGGACTCCGGTTAACAATTACTTTTTTTCATCCCATAGAAATACAATTTTGCCAAAAATGTTATTTCTGCTCTAATATTAGCCTGCATGTGTAACTGTCTATAAAATGAACATTATTTCACATAACTGATGCTTCCCTTCATAAAGTGTTGTTCACCCTGTGCATTAATTTTTTGTAATTGGGAAACAGCACAATTTTTGGTCAGGCCAAACATTTAGCTAATAAAGCCTAAGTATTTTACACTACAATAAAATATACATTTGCAAAACCTCTTGCAAGTACAATATTGTCTTTCAAGGATATCTTTACAATGTGTATACAAATAAAGTATTTTGACTTTACATTTTCTGTCCTCTTTCTTCTTTGATCGATTTGCACGCCCTCATAATAGCAAGTGTCCTCTGTTCTGTATGATAGTGAGGGGCAGGGCCTTGGAGATGCCTTCCTAATACTGTGGTATCATATGTTCATCTGTAATTTGTGTTACTCTTCCCCAGTAACCAAACTGGTACTTAATTCTCTCAATTCTTTTTTGCTTTGGTTCTGGATTCTTCTGTCTTTCAGGAGGGCTTCGGAAAGCCCTGTTTGTCAAATGAGCCAGCAGAAACTCAAATGAGCACTGTGTGATGAATCTGATGATGTCATCACTTCTTTCCCGGAGGTAGCCTCTCTTTATGTGGCCAGGGGACGGCAGCTGCTACCTGATGCTGAAACTAGGGGTGGCTATGCGAGGGAGGATCACATGAGGGGAGGGGACCCTCAGAGTGATGGACAGGCATCATCGATGAGACATGGTATCCCTCTTTCCTTTTAGGGCTACCCCCTCCATTCTCCATGCCTTAATGGCATATTATGAGAACCCGCTTCACCTTCATCCGGCCTTGAATATTTTTAAAAATCCGACTAGACCTGCAGGGCAAGTTCCTAATTTTACACACTTGCCCCAAGGTGACTGGTGACACAATATCTACCAGTGCTTTTTGTAAAATGGTGAATGCCGCCATAAGCACACTTCAGATTTGCTGCAATGCTGACAACCATGCACAGTAAAAACTGTATTTGCCATTTACTGCAAACATAGTGTGTTTGCAGTAAGTGAAAAATAAGTTTCTAACATCCCCATACTCCTGCAAATGGTACTCGCCCTCCATAAAAACTACTCGCCAATGCTAGGGGGCTAGTAGATTTTCCAAGCCCTGCTCATGTAAATGCTGCTTATAGAACATTTTACATCTAGTAAAACAACATGTACCGAGATGAGAAAGAGTACTGCCATGAGAGAGAATGTGAACCATAATACGCAGTCTAATGTAGTAAAGAACGTGATTGATCCAAGACACTTTACAGTTTGGCAGGAGTTTAAATCACCCGCTGCTGAAAGATGCAGCAACCTTCCTTTTCCATGCATCTGCTTGGAAGCCGACGAGAGACACAGGGTGCAGTGCAGAGCAGACAGTGTCCGAAACGGGGTCATACCCCGAAGGCAGCGAGTGGAGGTGGCGAGAGAGCGAGTCGATCCAAGCAGTGCTGGCCAGTCGGGCAGGCTCTGAAGCAGACTGGACCGAGAGCCGTGGCTGCAGAGCACTGCCAGTGAAAGGTCAGGTGCTGAGGCGAGCTCTGTACCGGTTGTGCAGTGAAGCAGTGCCGGTTGACAGTGGAAGCACCAAAAGAAGGAAGTTGCAGCTGTAAGTGCCACTGACTGGAGAAAGCCTCTTGAGTCCAGTAGTTACTGAAGCGAGTACCGAAATGTGTATGATTGGAGCGAGAGAACATATATGTTGTCAGTGAACCCAGAGAGGAGAAACGGATGCTGAAAGTGAGGCAAAGAGACCCTGAAAGAGAGTAATCCTCATTGGAATCATTGTCATCTTCATTGTCACAGTACTTTGCCATAAAGAAACTTGGGGAAGACCCATGCCCCTTGTACTGAATGAGAAAATGAGATTGAAACATAAAGTCCTGGCAGGAGAGCATACCAGGCAAATTGCAGATCTGGGATTCACACCCATAAGGAATTGTATAAAGAGAACCTGGCAGGAGAGTATACCAGGTGTTTTGTGAGTCTGGGAACCGCACCCAAGTTGTGTTATCTTGGAAGGAGAACCCTAAGGAAGACCCATGCCCTTAATATTTGAATCGCATTGAATGTGGAAAAAGCCTGGGGAAGGGAGTCATTTGCCCTGGAGTGAATTGCCAAACAGGAGGAGGGAGTTATCCTCTTAAGCTACAAAGAACTTGTTTATTCTTTGAACTTTTGTTTTGGTAGAGAGAATCCTGGGGAAGAGTCTCCTTCCCGTTGCAACTGTGAACTTTATCCACTTTAAACTTTTGTTGGCCTTTTACCTTTCGTTGAACTTGAACATTTGCGCACATTCTAAGCCAAAGGTAACCCTTAACTGCCATGGGTATTTCCCCCCCAGTGCCAGGGTCTTTTTTGGTGATTTCGGTATGTCGCCATTCAATGCCTTGTAACTTTTTTGGTGCATGAGATATCTCAGACAAATTTGGGTACACCACCCAGGAATCCTAGTTTGCTCTAGGGGGGTGAGAAAAAATAACCAAAAAGGGAGAAAATTAGTTTTTTTCAAAAAATGACAATAAAATGATGTACAGAGAAGCCTGTGGTTTTTTTCCTTGCAAGAGCTAGGAACAAATGGTTTGCTGTGCTGAATTCCCCATTTTCAGGAACAGCTTGAGTGGAAAAGAGAAAAACTTATTTTGATATGGTTATCAACTGTTTTTTGAAAGGTAGGCTATTTTGGCCTTTTTTTTCCCAATAGGACATGCGTGGACAGAATGGAAGGAGAGGGTAGGAAGGCATACATTTCTGAAAAGTAGACAAACTTCCAAGTTTAGGAAGGGGCGATTTGTGCCAGTCAGACAACTATGTAGGGGAAAATTCCATAGTTTGGGGAAAATCGGGAAAATGACAGAAAATAATTTTTGTGGTGGACATGTGGTTGGCCCAGTACGGCAATGGCTTCTGTGAATTATAAAAAAAAAATGCTCCGCTACATTCCACCGACTCTTCCAGTTAGGAAAGCACCCATTTTTTTGCAATACCACAAGCCAATAACTGAGCATTGGTACACAGGAGTTTTATGCTTACGGCCTAAACAGACGTACTTAACATGTGTAAATAAGGAAAACAAATGTGGTGAGGAAGGGCAAGCATACATTTTTCGAAAGAGCACAGGCGACCTTTTGAAGGGTAGGTTACTTTTGCAGGTTACAAAAGTGTATAGTGCCTAAAGCAGTGACTAAATGTAGCTGACATTTGGGAAATGAAAGGGTTGTGTGACAAAGGGCAGCAGCAAATGGGTCAAAACATTATGAAAACCACGCAAACACAACAAATGTCGTACCTTCCCGCGTTCCCACAGGTGGCCCCATGAAAACGGTACCTCACATGTGTGGGTGCACCTGACTGGGCACAAAAAAAAAGCCTAAAATGGGTAACCCCAAGCCTTTCGGGACAGCAGATTTTCAGGAATTTTGCTCATTCGGACAACCGACAGATTTGGGCCTAGGGTGTCAAAGTCACCAAGGAAAACAGGGAACCCCATGCATTTCTGAAAAGAGGACACCCGTGGGAATCCACAGAGGTCTGACTTGCGCCAATCGGCCCAGAATATATTACCCAGAACCCCCGGCAAAGACCGAAATGTGGCGAAAAAACCTACATTTTCATCCATTGCACTCTGCTCAGCCACCGAAACACGCCACCAACACCACATGGCCTACCTTTGCGCGATCCAACAGATGTCCCAATGGAAACGGTACCTTACATGTATGGGTGCACCTACCTGGGCACAAAGGGAAAATGCTAAAACACGGGTATCCCCAAGCCTTTCGGCACAGCAGATTTGCAGGAATTTTGCTTGTGCGGACAACCTACACATTTGGGCCTAGGGTGTCGAAGCCACCAAGGAAAACAGGGAACCCCATGCTTTTCCGAAAAGAGGACACCTGTGGGAATCACAGTGGTGTGCCTTGCGCCAGTCGGCCCAGAATTCATTATCCCGGCAAAGTGAAAATTATGTTTTTTTCCGCCTAATGGCAAACTATCAAACCTAAACCGACGGATTAGTGGAACGTTTCAACAAAGCCCTTAAAAGTGAAATTCGGAAATTGTTTGTGGCCGACGGCAGAAATTGGGATATTATGATACCCTGGGACATTTTTGCTGTCTGAAAAACACCACAATCCCCAACAGGGTTTTCACCATTAGAGCTTTTGTATGGTAGGGGAGCCATGGGATGCCCTTGACATACTAAGAGAGACCTGGGAAGAGAGGGAGGAAGCCCTGTTACCACTCTCTGCCTAACCCAACGTTTAAAGGAACATATGGATGCTGCAAGAGCGATAGCTCAAGTACACCTGACTAAAGCCTCAGAAAATCAAAAGACCTCTCATGATAAAAAGGCCCTACTCTGACCATTTTCTGTTGGACACAAAGTTCTTGTTCTCCTGCCAGTATATGAGAATAAGATGTTGTCTAAACGGCATGGACCATATGTTGTGATTGAACAAACAGGGCCATACAACTATCGAATCTCACAACCAGATAGACGAATCAAGACCCATATCTATCATATAAACCGCCTTAATGAATGGAGAGAGGATCACGTAGAAACCACACTAGTGGTGTTGACTAGTCGCTTAACAGAGGAGTCAGATAAAAATACTTTGGTTCCTTCCCACCTGCCACAAACCCAGAAACAAGGTCCACAAAACCTACTGGAACAGTTTCCAGATGTCTTTAGGAATTAGCCGGGAAGAGTCAAAAATAATTTCTGCTATACCTGCACACCCCTGTGGAAGGTTGTAAATTTAAAACGATACCAGATCCCTGAATCAAGAAAAGGAATAGTCCTACAGGAAGTTGTATAGATGTTGGACTCTGATATTATTGAACGGTCCCAGCATCCTTGGTCTTCTCCGATAGTACTAGTTGCCAAGCCATGTCCATCGTGGAGGTTCTGTATTGATTTCAGGAAGGTAAATGTGGTGTACTAATTTGACAGGTACCACATGCCAAGGATAGATGATCTAATTGATTGATTGGGAGCCGCTGGGTTCCTCTCCATGATTGATCTGGTAATCCAGAGGACAAGGAGAAAACCGCCTTCTCCACCCCTATTGGACTATTCCATTTCAAGGTGTTACCCTTTGGCCTTCACATTGAACCAGACACATTTCAAAGCCTAATGGACAATGTCCTTCGGCCGTACTCTTCTTTCTGTGGAGTTTATATCGATTATATAATCATCCTTAGCAGGATGTGGAAAATACACATGCACCATCTATATTTAGTCACCAGGGCACTAGGGAAAGACGGTTTTACCTCCAATACAAATAATTTCGCTTGGCGCAGTCATCAATCAAGTAGCTTGGTTTCTTTGTGGGGAATGGACGTATTCGACTCCAAAGTGAATAGGTGAAAGCTGTGCAATAAATCCCTTTGCCTAAGACAAAGAAAGATCTAACAGCTTTTTTAGGATTGTTTGGGTTTTATTGGCGGTTCATTTCAAATTCTTTCTCTTAATTCTTGCCGCACTGGTAAGCTTAAATACGCAGAACACCAAAAGAGAAAATGGAGTCCAGAAGATCAAAACTGTTTTGATAGACTTAAACAAATTCTGTACAGTGAGCCAGTATTAACGGTGGCCAATTTTAACAAAGAATGTATCTTACAAACCAATGCTTCACCTGTTGAGTTGGGGCTGCTCTTTCCCAAGATCATGATGGCATTGGGCATCCAGTTCTTTATATTAGCCAGAAATTTTAACCTAGTGAAAAGAACTAAGCCACAATTGAGCTTGAAGCTCTAGCCATAAAATGGCCAGTTTCATACCTAAAATACTATCTTGATGGCACAAAGTTTAGGCTAGTCACAGATCATTCTCCATTAACATGGATTAGTAAGGGGGCGTGGTCAGCATGCGAGCGCGAAGGACGTGAGTCCCGAGTGCTCCTCCAGCCACAGACATAATCCTGGTTAATAATCCTCTTTTGACGATGCATAACTATTGACAGCCTCATGCACGGCTGGGGGTACCCATGCAAGACCTCCTTGGAGAATTGGAGCCTTCGTATCAGCCCACAGTCGAAACTATTTGGCGACATCTCTGCCACTGATCCAGCACGGGGAAGCCCTCCAAAGGTGGCCGCCAGGCCCACCGAAGCGAGTGTGTGGGACCGATAGGAACCACAGTGTCGCAGGAGTATTGTGGCCGCCCCGCATTAGCGTTGTTGAGGTGCAGGAGCCCTGACAGCTATTTACAAGGCTGCGGAGACGGAGAGGGACCATGCGCCATGCCGGAGCTATCTGGGGCGCTCGACAGCGAACGGGACCCAGGGCACCGAAGTCGAAGGGACGGGAGAGATCTGCACTACGATCCTGGTTGCAGCGTGGCCCGCCGCCGCCCTGGAGGATCTGTCTTCCGTGAACTGGGCTCATGCGGGAGAAGACCTCTAAGTAAGACCCCCCTGGCTGGAACCGGCTGAAGGTGGGTGACAGCAGTGTGGGCTGGACCTGGACGCACCTCAGAGCCCCGCGCACTGGATCTGGACGCATTGTGAGAGCGTCTCTGGCCATCGCGGCCGCAGCATCATGGTTTCCTCCCCCATACCCCCGGTGCGGTTCGGCCGTGGGACAGACCAGGGAAGTGGGGCGGGTGACACGGCCCCCGCTGCACAAACAGGTGGATAGGAGACTTTTTCCCAGGCACCAGGGGAGATGCACTCCAGACAGCCTGCATAGCACCAGGGAGCAAAAAATAGATATTTAATTGCTGCACACAGTGAAACGGCCGGTGAGCACTCCTGTGCGACCAGGGGAGTGTGAGGAACTCACAGCGGAGGCCGATATCCACACCTTGGGTCTCCCGAGACCCCAGCTGATAAGGAGCACAAGCTTAGGTGAGACACCGGTTGTATACGAATTGATCGTTTTACAACTGCTCGAATGACAATTGACCTTTTCACAATTGACCGAATTGTGAAGGTCAATTGTACCATATATGTGGGGGGAAACCCCCCACAACCCCCCACCCAACGCCAAACCCCCCAAAACCTATATATATATATATATATATATATATATATATATATATATATATATATATATATTCGGTCAATTGTGAAAAGGTCAATTGTAAACAACCAATTTGGGTAATACCAAGACACCAATATCCCATTGACTCCTTTATACTTGAACCTGCTCTTCCGGGGGATACTTATTTGTCGCTGTTTACTACAATCTGCATACAGCTCTAACGGCCTGATCTACACCTGGAGCTCCTCCTCTCTTTCGCTCTACTCCCCGATCAGATACAGGCGGACCTTCCGTAAGTGAGAGCATTATTCTCGCGCCACTTGGACGCACCTGTGCTGATGCTGTGTTGGAAGATTCGGCTCTGAGCTCCAGTCTGAGGCCCAACCTGATAGACTCCTGATTTTTCAGAGAAAACAGCAAGGGACACACAGTGCATGCCAACTACAACACGCTGCGGATACCCGCCATACCCGCCGGACCCTCCCGGGTGGCTTTCGTAGGGGAGGGGGGAAGTATAGATGTCGAAAGGGCTTCACCTTAAAACAAAATCGGTGGATTGGGCCACCATCAGGGTGGAAACACCCCCCACACCTCCTGGTCCTGCCCAAGACTCAGCCACAAGAGCAACGGAATTAACAACTTCTTCTACATCGATCCACATCGACTCCAGTCACATTTATAACAACATGGGCAAAGACAAGACCAAGAAAACGTCCACACAGAGCACTATGGACCAATATGCGACAAACTCCTCCCTCGCAACACCAGCAGTGGAAGAGCAGGCGGCCTCGACTTCCTCAGACGACCGCTGACGCTAAAGGACGTAATGGCAGCTATTGCTAACTCCCGCTCCTCGATGGAGAAAAAAATTGATGGTATCTCGGCATGACCTCCAGAAACTGTCTGCCCGCACCGGAGAGGTGGAACATCGTGTGTCTGGGGTGGAGGATGACCTTGGTGGGGTGCACCAACAGTTGTCGCAAGCATTGACCCGCCTGAAAACATTAGAAGCTCGTGTGGACGAGAGTGAGGACAGATCACGCAGAAACAATATTCACATACTGGGCCTTCCAGAAAGTACAAAAGGACCCAGTATGGAACTCATCTTGGAACAACGGCTGGCGGATCTCTTCGCACCCAAATCCTTCTCGAAATTCTTCACCATAGAGCGGGCCCATCAAATGCCAGTGGGCAGACCAATTCCTGGCGCATCACAGAGAACAGTCATTGCAAAATTATTAAACTATCGTGACAGAGGTGCTGTACTACAAATGGCCCGGACAAAGGGATCAATTACATATAATGGTAACAAAATTGCTTTCTTCCCAGACTACACCCGGGAGGCCCAAAAGGCCAGACAGTCATTTGAACATTTGAAGAGGAAACTCCATTCCATGAATGTAAAATATGGACTGCTCTTTCCGGCCCAGCTGAGGATACAGCATAACGGCACCACAGTGCATTTCACTGACCCACGAGAAGCCTGGTAATGGGCGGAAACTCACATAAACGGTGATTGGGCTGCACACGGCCCAGACCCTGGGAACAAACCAAGGGACAGATTGCGTTGAGATCGTCCTCCACGACAGCCCGTTCCACGAGACCAGCCTGGTCAAGAAGGAGATGCTGACCCCTAAAGATCAATGGCCTGCATTTGTTGGAGCGTGGGGTGCTTGGGGGGGGGGGGTCCTCGAGCCAACCAGGAGCAATCTATCGCAATGACCTTGACCAGCGACGCCGCGTGCTATGGGTGGAGCAACTGATTCCCAAGACCACTGCCCCAGACACGACCAACAAGCAAATATGGTAGAACATCGGGGCGAGAGGAACACAAAGGGAATACACCTTTCTAAGTTTGTGTTGGCCCTGGGCCTCCGAGATGTATGGAGAGACCTCCACCCTGGAATTAAGGGTTATTCGTTCCATTTGGGAGCCCACGGTTCCCTGTCCAGATTGGACTATCTCTTCCTCCCAGGCACCGATATACACAGGGTGGTCGCCACGGATCTGCTTCCCCAAGGTCTTTCAGACCACTCACCACTAATGATGGTGTTGAATATGCAGGGTATAACTCCCCCTAAAACATGGCGATTGAATAGCTACTATCTGGGCTTCCCTGATTTTATCGATCGTCTCACCGCGACAACTAATGAATATTTTGAAATAAATAATACGACGATCGATAGTCAAATAACGATATGGGAGGCCTACAAAACGGTGCTGAAAGGGGGAGATAATCTCCTGGACGGCAAACAAAAAAGAAAGAGTGGCTCCAGTAGCTGTCAGCGACGGAAACAGAATTGGGCGAGTGGGAAACAAGGTATATTCTTGATCCGAGCCCTGAGATCCTGAGGTCCCTTAAGAGCGCCAGAGAGCGACTCTGGACATTGAGTTAGACAACGTTAAACACGCCCACAGGGAATCCAGGGCAAGGATCTATGAATTTGGGGACAAAGCGGGTAAAATGCTGGCCTGGCTTGAGAGAAGAGACAAGGGTCAACACCATGTCAGGGATATCATAACCCCACAGAACGAGAAATGCCAGTCAGATCGTGAAATAGCAGAGGCCTTTGCTAACTTCCATGCTGCTTTGTATTGCACCCCGACATCCCCATTGAATCCCTCTCTCGTAGACGATATCACATTACCATGCTTATCGGAGCAACAGAAAGCACAGCTGGACTCTGGTCTTACTGAGTCATAGATTACAAGGCCATAACACATTTACAGTCTGGAAAAACACTGAGCCCTAACGAGTATCCGATCGAAGTCTGGCAAAAACTTGGTGGGGAAATAATGGCATCTCCTCTCCATAAAATGTTCCTCCGGGCCCGAGAGCAAGGCACCCTCATGCCAGATTTATGTAAGGCCACAATTGTCGTTATTCCCAAACCAGGCAAACCACCTGAGCAATGCGCCTCTTATAGACCTTTTTACGTTGATCAATAGCGAGGCCAAGGTCCTTGCCAAACTCCTGGCCAATCGGCTGCAGGCAGTCATTTGTTTGGTCCACCCGGGCCAATGTGGTTTTATGCAACACAAATCAACACGTATGAACATACCGCGCCTCCAACTGCTACTCGAGCGGGCTGCTATTATAGATGCGCCTCTTGCACTATTAGCAATCGACTTCGAGAAGGCATTTGATTCGGTCTGATGGGACAGCCTTTGGGAAACTATGCGACAAATGGGATTTGGAGCCAGTTTCCGAAGCTTGGTACAATTGCTCTATACAAATCCACAGGCAGAAGTGAAAGTGAATGGGTGGCCCTCTGAGCCCTTCCCCCTCGGCAAAGGAACATGGCAGTGATGCCCCCTCTCCCCCCTCCTCTTTGCTCTTGCAATTGAGACGCTCGCTTTGTGGCTTCATCAGAGCAAGGCTTGGATGGGATTTAGATGGCCGGAGAGAGATGAGGTAGGGCATATCTGTACGCTGACGATCTATTGATGTACTTGGGAGATCCAGTCCAAACTTGCCCCATAGTGACACAGATGCTCATTCGCTTCAGTGAGTTTAGTGGGCTGAGAATCAACTGGGGGAAATCTATCCTTTTTCCGGTAAAGGGCAGAATGCAGGCTATACCCTAAAACTGTCTATATAAAATTGAACAACATGGCTTCCGATACTTGAGGATCTGAGTGTCTGGGGTCTTAACACGTTACACAACTCACAACCTCCAGCCAATTATGGACCGATTCGCTAATGATGTTAGTCACTGGAGACTCCTTCCCTTAACACTTATGGGTAGGGCTGCCCTGTTTGAGCTGATGACCCTACCAAGATTCCTATATGTCTTGCAAAACGCTCCGAGTTCTGAATTCGACCGGCTTGAAAGTCTCCTTAGAGAGCTCATATGGGGAGGGGGACAACCCTGCATTGCATTAGCTACTCTGCAGAGATCGATTTGGGAGGGAGATATAGGAGTACCCCGCCTCCAGACCTACTATTGGGCATCCCAACTGGTGGCGGCCAACGACCTGCTCCACGGGGACCAGGAGCTACCACACATAAGGACGGAGCTTGCCGTCATTCATGACACAGACCCACTACACCTGCTCTTTCAGCCCCCTCATAGACCCCCGTTACAGACAATCGCTGCACACATCACCATGGTTTGGAGGCAGGCGCGCGCTTTTGTAGGATGGAAGGACAAAATAACCACTGTACAACCCCTGTGGCATAATAGTAACCTGGTCGAAATGGGGAAGACCGTGGCCTAAATAAGTAGAGGCCAGGATTATGAAAATCGTGGATGTCCTGGTAGATGGGAAAGTGGCCTCCTTTGAGACCCTACGACTGAAGTTCCAAATCCCGGCAACCAAACAATACCACCACATACAACTGACCCATGCCTTGAGGGTACACAACGCAACAGACTCTACCGTACCTGAGAGCACACCCATAGAACGCAATATATTCCCGGCATATATTCCCACCAAATGCACTTCCATACTATATAATGCCATGTCCTCCTTTTCCACTCTTGAACTTTCTCATCTTAAAACTAAATGGGAGAGGGATGTGGGCACCATAGATCCAGAAGACTGGATTCAGGTCCTAATGCATCCTCGGGAGATTGCTATACCTTCCAGACTCCATCTGATACAGTTAAAAATCCTGCATCGGATATATTATCCTAGAACTGTGCTGTATGGTTGGAAGCGGACCCCAAACCCGAATTGCCTCTGATGTGGTGGGTAGGAGGGAACCTTTATACACATCTTGTGGGAATGCACTTGGATCCAGGACTTCTGGAGTGAGAGCTGCAACAAATTGACCAGGGTTCTGGCCCGCAATATACCGCTAGACCTAAAGGTGTTGCTACTAGGAATACCCGATGAAAACTTTGCTAATAAATGTGAAGGGCCTGTTTCTATCCACGGCGGCGGGGCTAATGAAGCAGACCATTGCACAAAAATGGGGCGCCCCAGACTCTCCGACATTGGATCAATGGGCTGCTGATATGGACACATGTGCAATGATGGAACACAGGATTTACAATGCAAGAGGCTGCCCCATCAAAGCCTCCAAAGGGTGGGGGAAGTGGGAAGAGCGTGAGACTCCTGATGTACGAGGGGATGCAACCAAGTAACATGGGGATGTGCCCACATGTAGGACTTTTGTGACTGTAGCCATGATTAAGTCATATGTTTACTTTCAGAAAGCTGTACGTCTTGACTTTGTTTTTGTTTATTGCGATCGTTGTTTAAACCAATAAAATTTCTTATAAAAAAACCATGGATTGGTATTCGCAAAACACCAATGCATGGGTCATGCGCTGGTTCCTAGACATGCAGCCCTATTGCTTCATGGCAGAACACCGAAAAGGAAGCGATCAGAGGAATGTAGACTTTCTCTCCCATTTCCCAAAAGATGCCAAATGAACCAGCAGGGTATGTGATGAATCTGATGATGTCATCACTCCTTTCCCAGAGGTAGCCCCTACTCATGTGGCCAGGGGACAGCAGCCACTACCTGATCCAGACCCTGGGCATGACTATGCGTGGAAGGATCACATGAGGGTAGGCGACCCTCAGAGGGATGGACAGGTATCATCAGATGAGACATGGCATCCCCCCTTTCCTTTTAGAGATACCGTTTCCATTTCCCATGCCTAAATGGCATATTGTGAGAACCCCCTTCAACCTCATGTAAAAGCTGCTGATAGAACTTAATGAGCATTTTACATCTAGTAAAACAACATGTACTGAGACGAGAAAGAGGACTGCCATGAGAAAGAGTGTGAACCTTAGCGCAGTCTAGTGTTGTGAACAACGTGATTGGTTCAAGACACTTTCCAGTCTGGAAGCAGGAGTTTAAATCAGCCGCAGCTGAAATATGGAGGGACCTTACTTTTGTGAGCATCGGCTTGGTTGAGGTAGGGAAATAGCTCCTAGATTAGGGACAGTGAGGCATTTTCCACCCCCTTTATCATTTAATAATTCTATATCCACAACCCTGAGTCCTCTGTGTGTGTCTCATTCCTGATTCCTCACAACTGCCATTTGTTGTTCGATTCAGTTGTTCATAGATGTTTTAAAGGCCACATACATGTATTGCCTCCTTTTTAAGGTCCTTCAAACAAGTTAACGGTTTCATGGTTATCCCACGGCCTTTTTAAGTCTATGCCATTTGTTTGATGTTTCTCCTGTCAATATAGACAATGTTTTTCTAGTTACTCTTACTTAAATTATTTCTAATGGATTGGGTCCTCCCATAGATCAACCATCTTAAATATCTTCCCATTGCCAATTGATCTAAGAAATGTTTTCTACAGCCACCTAAGAAATGTTTTCTTCAGCCACCAGAGGACTCTCTTGAATCTGATTGGTGTCCTGTCTTCGTGGCACTGGAAATGACATCAAATATGCATGCACGCTGCTTGACCTTAGTTCCTTTTTTTCCACACATTGTACTTTGGGAGCATCTAATCCCCTCAGAGAATGTTTTGCTGAGTCTTGCTCTGTATCCCAAAAGCCTTGAGATTGAAGCTGCTCTGAGACTGCAGAACTGAAATGTCAGTATCAGAACCTCACAAGGTGTTCAGCCCAGTCTGACTGTGGCTTCTGCCTAGCGATGCACCATAAGGCTCCCCAGCAATGGGCAGTAAAGCTGTTCATGGCCCTCCACAAGCATAGCTCTAAACCCACCTTCCAAATCCTTGGGTGGTCATACTGCTGAGCAACCCCAAGGGTGGGCTGATGGGGACAAATGTATTTCAGAGACGGGGGAGCCGGTTGGCCCCATGCCTACCAATGTTGAATATAGAAAAGACATGAAAAAGAGAAAACTTAGGAAAAGGTCCCTGAGCTAGCCACACCAATCCTCTTCCTCAAAAGAAGGAAAGATATCACTGGAAGATATAATGGAAATAAACGATTATTTGGAGTATCCTTCTCCTAAGCAAAAAAAGTAACATCCCCCACAAGCTCCTCCAGGTCGGAGCAATGGAAGGAATAAAAAAATCAGATGCCAGCAATATTTGCAAAGGCGTTAGCGCTGGCTGATCCAGCCTCCGCTCTGACGATGCATGCTGGGCCCACCCCACCTACCAAGGCAGGCAGTGCTGCCAAAATGGACACTGCTCGCAGGCTGGTTGGCTCGGCTCCTCACCAAGTTGAGCTTATTGGCTCTAGACGCCAGGCAGTTTTGACCGCTGGCACCAAGCATTTGATTCTAACAGCAGGCATCTGCTTTTTCTGTGTCACTTGCCCCTGTGGCACTATTCAACATGCACTTAGTGTTAAAGTTTGTCCTTGTTTTGAAACCTCAATTCTGATCAAACATGGAAATTATCTTAGCTGAAGAGGGAAATCCCATACACCTCGGTTTGGTACCCCGCTTCCACCGATATGCTGATCTTCTGGATGAATTCTATCGAGAGGTGGCTGCTCTGACTGAACAGGCCACAGACCACCTCTGAAACGCTGGTGGTCTTGACATGTTGCAAGAGCTGGCCTTTGTGCAAGCCCCACCTTATGTCCACCCGAAAAATGTGGCTTTTATAAAGACCATAGACAAGGTGGTTCAGAGCATGGGGGAGCTCCTTTTAGATTGCCATATTGGGAAACAGCACAATGCTTAGGTCAAGTGAAATATTGAGCAAATAAAGCCATATTAACATGAACTACAATAAGCATGCATTAATAATACATCTTACCAGTACAGGGATTTCAAGGGATATGTTTTCTCCCACAGATTCCTCATCTAAGAGATATCCCATCCAGCTTTGTTGCTTTGGAATTTTTTCAACAGGGCGCGTAGTGGACTTCCTCACGACCATCGATTCGTCTGGCCCGGCACTTGATCGTTGACTCTGGACGTGAGGTCAGGCATTGTATATAATCTGTCACTACGCCCCATACCTTAGTCCCTTTTTTCTGCGCGCTTGTCACGCTGCTTGGGAACACGGTCGAGTCTGACCTATTCATCGTCTTCATCAGAAATCTTTAGATTTGTTTCCAATTCCTTGATGCAAGAAGTCCGTCTCCCGGGTTTCAGGTTTCAAGCGGTGTACCTATTGCCACACAAAGATGTCCATCACTGACCCACATGAGTTATGCCTCCGATGCCTCAGCACGGGTCACGGGACGGAACGGTGTGCGTTGTGTGCCAAAATGCAGCCGAAAGCGATCGGGTAGCTAAGCTCACACTGTTGTCTGCCCTCAAAATCTCTGGTGCAGTCGACGTTTAGGGTCCTCCAAGGCTGAAATCGAGGGGCATACCCCTGAGAAACAATATCGGGGGGGAAAATAAGAAGTGGTCCCACTCAAGGAGCCATTCTTCCTCGTCCTTTAAGAAGAAGAGGCGCCACTGCCATTGTCGTGACTTTGATAGATCGATAGAAAGAGATAAGCCGTCAGCGGGGTTTACCACTCGCCAGGAGTGGGAGGATTTAAAAATGTCCATGTTCGAAATGTGCAAAAGCAGGCTGCTGTAGATGCAGGTAACCCCTGCCCCCACGCAGGAGGTCTCGAAGGCAAGAGCGATGTTCAGCGTTTCTGACCCGTCACATGCCCCAGTGCCAACGCCATCAGTGTCGATGAATTCTTCGACATCAAAGGAGGCGTCAAGGCCTTCGAAGCCGGGTCCGTTCTGCACTTTTCAAGGTGCCAATGCTTTGACATCACAATCTCGTTTGACACCTATGGCCACGCTGTCGGTGGCAAAGGATAAGCTGTCAACACTTGCACTTGTCGATAAATCCTTCACCTGGCTCTCCCGATATGATTATTTTTGGCACTATGTCTAGCATTTTCGACGCCAATGACACAGGAGATCAACGGGACATTGACCCCATTTTCATGGGCATAGGTGGTGCAGACTATTTTGAAGACCATAGCCAGCTGCTAGAGCTAGCTCAGGGCTTTGTGAGAAACCTGAAGGTGTCTCCCTGTCTAAACCTTGAGGATCTGCCATCCAGCACGCCCATCGCTATTGGATCCAGATCCTGGGGGGGGACCGGTGAGGGAGGATCACCTAGATGGGTGGTCCTCAGGGAGTGGGAGTGGGACACCGAAGGGTGAGACGCAGTATTCCCCTTTCATTTAGCAGCTTTTACCCATCTTCTCACCTAGGACATTCCAAAGCACAGCCCCCCCTTTTCTCACTCTAACTCTTTCGCACAACACAAAGGACTACGGACTAAGACCAAAGCCGTTTACCTGATAAGTCCCAATACAAGGGTCAGGGAAAGTCAGGCAATTGATCAGAATCCCACACACACACACCTGACAGCCCTTTCCTTTCCCCACAAGGATAAAAGGGGGAGCCAGAGAGCACAGAATGAGCAAGGCGAGTACAGCAGACAGCACAACGAGGCGGCTGCCGCGCGGCAGTTCAAGAGAAGGAGAAAAGTGGCAGGAATCGAGAAGGTGGCGAGGAGAGAAGTAACCTTGCCCTTTTCGTCCCAGGCCCGCAGAACCTTAGTCGAAGAGAGTCTAAGACCGCAAACAATAGCAAAAGTGTCCTGCAGCAAATGTCAATGGTACACAGGTCAAGCCTATGCCGATAAGCAGGAGCGAGGGAAGCTCCTGCGCCCGTGGTACCAGCCTTGACTCCATAGAAGCCAAAAGCCAAGCGGTTCGAAACACCCGGTGAGTCGAGGGGAGAACCGATTAAAAACCGGGCAGTGATGTGTGAGAATAGCAAAGTGACAAGTTTTGAACCAAAGCTAATGAGCTTTGAATGAACTGTTAAAAGTGTGAAAGGAGACCAGCTGCAGAGGGAAAGACGCACCACGTGGGTGCTAAGTCGAAAGACCCTGGTCGAGCCCCATATATGAGAAACTACAAGTTCCAGAAGGCCGTAGCAGGGCTGGTGAAATAGGTCAAAGTGGTCATAAAGAGGGTCAAGTAAAAGCCCTGTACAATCAAACGACTTTGATCTACAAGCAGTGTAAGAGAAGGGGAAGTGAATCCCACAGTGAGAGTAAACATTGAGAAATCAAGGAGATTGAATCACGCTAATGTCAAGAGCGGTTTGGATACCTCACCAGACCTGGATTTCCAGCAAAGCCAGCCCTATACCCATAACTATGCCAAGTTCAACACTTTAGATGAAAAGGTCATTGACACTTTGTTTGCAGTCCTCAGCAGTGCCGGTACATGGGTAAGACCTAACTGATATTCTACAGGAATGTCTGGTTTCTGACCCTGCAATTGCCGATCCTGTGACAACTCTGTGGCAGCACCCTTGTTCTAGTCCCCTGGTCAGTTCCACCATATGCGTGAAGTATAAGCCGGCCAGAGGGGACCCTTCAATCCTCTCATCTCACCCTTCTCCTGAAGGGCTTGTTATGCAAGCTGCTACAGTCTCCTCCAGACTACGGAATTGAAGAAGGTTGATGCCTTGGCCAAAAAGGCTTTCAAATCGGGCAGTATGACCCTTAAAGCTACGAATGTGGCTAGTGGTTCTTTTAAATATTCATTTGTTCTTTCGACGGCAGTGAAGGATGCTATGCAGTACATCCCTGAAGGGGAAATGCATGAGGGCTTCTTACAGCTGGTGGAGGATGGGAAGGAGTCGGCAGTCACTGCCGGCAATCACTGCAAACGGGCCTGGACATCGCCGACTGTGTGAGTAGATCTATGGCGTCAGCTATAACACTGAGGAGGCATGCTCAGCTGATGCCTGCGGGCTATCGGCGCATTATAAACAAACACATAACATGCCTACTTAAAATCGTATCCATGGCAAATTACTGGACATGCCCTTTAATGGCGATTTCATGTTCAGTCAAAAGGCAGACAAATCCTTATCGAAATGAAAGGAATCGAAAATCGCTGCTAGATTGCTGCGACTGGCTGCGCAGCCAGCCATGCTGCCTTCAGTTTCGCTTTAGGGGCAGGGTCTGCAGACGATGTATGCCTTATGCGCAGCTCCCACCGGCATGGCAACGGCAGAAGCTTTTCTCACGCTCCGGAAGGGGCAGATGTGCTTCTAAGGACCAGCAAGCAGCGACTGTGATGACCCTGCCTCCTAAGCCTCTTTGGTTTCCCCTCCCACACTTACCTGTTGGCATACGGTTGACAGAGCACAGGCTCCAGTGGCAGGGAACTACGTCCGATGCCTGGGCTCTGCAGCTTGTTCGGTGTGCATATTGTCTGCCCTTCTTAAGAAAACCACCGGACAGACCCCCACCACCACTGATCCACCCGGGACAGGAGCTCCAGGAAGAACTGCGAGCCCTGTTGTTGAAAGGAGACGTGGAAGAGGTACCTCCCGAACAGAGCATTACGTTGGTGTTCCCAGTATTTCCTGGTACCCATGAAACGAGGCGGTCTGCATCCCATTCAGGACCTTGAGCAAGTTCCTGAGGAAAGACAATTTCAGGATGGCAACGTTAAGAGAAATTCTCCACACTCTCCAGCTACAGGACTGGCTGGTGTCGATACATCGACTGCACAGGAAGTTGCTGAGGTTTATTATAGGGGACAAGCACTATCGGTTCAAGGTGCTCCCCTTTTGTCTGACCTCCGCTCCAAGGGTCTTCACCAAGCTCATGGTGGTAGTTGCAGCTCACCTCAGGAGATCCGGGGTGCATGTATTTCCGAATTGGATGACTGGCTGATCCATGGGAAGTCAGCAGGACAGGTTTTGTCCCAACTTGAGGACACCGGTCTGCTACTGCACAGGCTGGGCTTCTCCCTGAACTTGAAGTACCATGCGACACCATCCAAAGGCTCCAGTTCATCAGAGCAGTCCTAGACACCCGGGTTGGGAAGGCCTTTCCTCTCGAGGAGAGAGTCAACAACATGGCACAGATGTTCGATTTGTTCCGGAACCACGCCACTCTACCAACGGCTTTCTTGTTCTGCCTCTTAGGTCTCATGACCTCCTGTATTTTTCTAGTGCCAGAGGCCAGGCTGCGCATGAGATCCCTACATTGGTTTTTAAGGGGTCAGTGGTCAAAGCACCTCAGAGCTCTCGCGGATCCTCTCAAGGTATCCAGACATGTGAAGAACAATGTTATGGCAGAAAAAGTCACAAGTCCACAGCGCTTATACAGTGATTAAGAAAATAAACATCAAGGCTGCGGGCGGGTATCTGGGCGGTGTGGGTGTACTGCCAATACACATCCACAGGAATAGTTGAAGAAAAACAAAGATGTTCCCAGTCTCACTGCGCCAAGAAATTATAATTAGTTGTTTGTGCAAAGAGAAGCCTTTATTGTTTGTGCGAAGAGAAGTCTGACACGTGTTTCAAGCTGTGTACAGCTTTTCATCAGAGGCATAGGTTGCAGCAATAAGAACTCCACATTTAAAGTAGGACAATGCCAGATGAAGTTCTCAAAATGCCTTGCAGGTGCGGAAAGCTCAATGACCGTGTGTTTCAGTCTACTCGTGTTCCCATTGCACATCCAGACATGTGGTTGATGACGTCATCTGGTGGACAGACCGCAGCAGTCTAATGGCGGGGTATCGGATGCGTCTCTGAAGGGTTCGGGCGCTCACTGCGAGGACTTGCAGGTGAGTGGCCTTTGGACAGCAATGGAAGCCAGGTGGCACATCAACAGGCTGGTGTTGCAAGCCATCAGGTTAGCCCTGAAGGCGTTTGATCCATCCCTGGATTGGAAGCATGTCCTGGTTCTGACAGACAACATGGTGGCCATGCTCTATTTAAATAATCAAGGTGGTGTGCAATCCCTCCCCCTCTGCAGAGAGGCAATGTAGCTGTGGTTCTGGCTATTGGAGAACCAGATCTCAGTCTCTGCAGTTCATCTGGCAGGGACAGATATCAGTTTGGCGGATACTCCGAGCAGGCAGAGCACGGTCTCACACAAGTGGGAAGTGTGCCAGGAAGTCCTAGAGGAGGTCTTCTCTCGCTGGGGTAGCCTAACAGTGGATCTGTTTGCCACAGAAACCAACAGGGAGTGCAGACAGTTTTGCTTGAGGGAATTCCCAGCAAGCAGTGTGCTAGGGGACGTGTTTCTGGTGGACTTGATTTTCCCTCTCCACTATGCCTTCCCTCCGATTCCTGTCAATCCTTGACGGAGGCTCCAGAGGTTCTGAGCATCCATGATCTTCATCGCACTGGACTGGGCGAGGAGGACCTGGTATGCAGACCTTCTGGATCTGGCCATTTGCCCACCTCTCCAGTTGCCTCAGCCACCAGATCTCCTAACTCAGTTGGAAGGTTGGGTACGTCCCCAAACCCAGAGTCCCTCACCTACCTGCGTGGCACTTGAAAGGGTGAGGTATGATGACTGAGACCTCTCAGAGGTGGCTCTTGAGGTATTGCTGGCTGCACACAGATCATTTACAAGATCGTTGTATGCGTGTAGGTGGAGAAGATTTGAGGCGTGGTGCAGGGAACGCAAGATTGACCCTATCTCTTGCCCCACCACCACAGTGATGGAGTTCCTTCTGTCACTGGCCTCCGCAGGCCTCCAGGTCGCCACATTCAAAGGATATTTGACGGCCTTGTCTGTGTTTAAGAGGTCCCCGGATCAAGGTTTTATGATCCCGGAGATGGCACAAATCCTGAAGGGCCTAGTAAATACATTTCTGCTAACTCCATTGGTTGTCCCTTTGAGCTGATGCACACTCGCTCTTTAAAGACAGCCTTTCTAGTGGCAACTACATTCACTAGGTGGGTGAGTGAATTGCAAGCCTTAGTCTGCAAAATGCCCTTCCTGTGTTTTTTTTTTTTTGAGAGAAAGTCTTGCTCGGGGCGAGACCCGGATTTCTCCCAAAAGTTGTCTCCGAGTTCTACCTATCGCGGTCCATAGACCTCCGGTCTTCTACCCACCACTGCACCCTTCTAAGGAAGAGATGCGTTTCCATCGCCTGGATCCTAAAAGGGCTCTAAGCCTCTACATCGCAAGGACGCCAGAGTTCAGAAGAACTGACCAACTCTTTGTGGCCTTCTCCTTAGCCTGCAAAGACCTAGCGATAAGAAAACATTGTCCCGCTGGATCATCTTCTGCATTGCGGATTGTTACCAGTCCGCAGACACGGAATTACCGTTAGGCATCGGGGCGCTTTCGACTAGGGGGGTCTCTGTGTTGACTGCATTTCAACGGGAGTCCCTTTTGGGAATATTTGTTGTTCGGCAACATGGTCCTCTCTTCATAGTTTTACTAAACACTTTAGTTTAGATTTTGCTTGCATAGCTGATGCACGTTTTGGCAGGGCGGTGCTATAATATATGTTAGTCTAACTTTCTGCCTACCGCCTTCACCTACTGCTTTGGGAGATGAGGAATCTGCGGGAGAAAAGCAATGCATTGAAGGAGAAATAACTTACCGTAATGTTCTTTCTATGGATTCCTCTCCTGCAGATTCCTCATCTCCCCTCCTGTCCATCCCCACTCAGAAAGTCAATGGTTGGCGCGCATCTTCTCTTTTGATGATGACTTGGCGATTGTCCTTGGTGACCGTTTTCTGTCTTTCTTGCTGCATGATTATTTCTTTAAAAAAGAATATATATATATATATATATATATATATATATATATATATATATATATATATATATATATATACACATTTTTTTTCTTTTTCTCTGACGTTACGAATTGTGGTGTCTTGTACAACATACTTCCTTTCATTGGAGGTTTGCTGTTATTTAACTTTTCATGGGCTTATTAGCCCGTTGTTAACTCTCGGTTTTCCTATGCAGCGTGGTCAGCTTGGGGGAAAAAAGGGGGAAACTGAGGTATGGAGTGTAGTAATAGTTTATATACGACGCCTGACTTCGCATCCGGAGCTGTCAATCGAGTGCAGGGCAAGACGGTTCAGCGATCGGCAGCCGAGCAGAGGTAGACTACACCCCATGTCCCAAAAAATTCCAAAGCAGCAAAGCTGGATGGGATATCTATCAGATGAGGAATCTGCCAGAGACGAATCCATAGAAAGAACATTACGGTAAGTAATTTATCCTACTCTTACTTAAAGTGTCTTTCAGGGAGCTGTTTTCAATCCACTTTCAACATAAAGTATTTCTACTGTACATTTTATATCTGTCCTCGTTATTCCTTGATCAGTTCTTGGCCACTCAGAACAGCAAGTGTCTTCTGTTAGCTTCACATTTAGATTCTTAAAACACACCCATCATTCATCCCGAGGTCCTTTTTGCATCATGATGAGTAGCCATTTCTAGTGGTTTGTGTCCTCCCACAGATTCCTCATCTTAAATATCTTCCCAGTCTCAGCTGACTCTAGGAAACCGTTTCCTCCAGCCACCAGGGGGCACAGAGTTGCTATGCGCTGAGTCTTGTCAGCATCCTTGACTGCATGCAACTGGAAATGACGCCAAGCTCCATACAAATATGCAAACCTGACCTCATTTCCTTTTTTCAGGTCTGGTACAATTCACCCTCACTCCTATACCAATATTTGACAAAACATCATTAGATATTGTGAGGAAACTGAGGGCGTCCTCACTTCTCTTAACAATATATACTCCTCCCAGGTGGAGAGGGAAAGGCTGTCGCTATCAGAGCCTGACCCTGGGGATGGATATTTGAGGGAGGATCACCTGGGTGGAGGAGACTTGGGGAATGGGGGTGACGCACACCTGGGTGAGACCCGGTATCCCCCATTTCTAGTGAATCTAATGTCCCCCAGGTTTTTGTAGGTTACTATCAGTTCTTTTCCTATTCTTTACCTACATTAAATCCCAGTAAACTCCAGTCAGGTACTGGGACGAGGAAGAGACACACCAGAGCCATACATCCTCTCTTCTGGGATTCTCACTCACACGACCAGCGCTTAGTTACTGAGACAAGGAGGCCACTATTCACGTAGAAGACAGACTGGAAGAAGAAACATGAGCGGTCTAGTTGGTGGGCTCGTGATCATGGAGCTGGGAACATTAAATCGGGCTCAGCTGTGAGGCTGAAGGAGAGGCACGAGAAGCGTGAAGCAGAGTTCCAGGGCTGAATTTGTGGCAGCGAGAAGGCACCATTACCAAGACGCTGGGAGGTTTAGAGAGTGTGATCCGGTGCAGCGAGCAAGAAGGGCTCGTTAGCAGTCTGAGACCGAGCTGGGAAAGCAGTGCGGCATGGAGCAAAGGTACCAGGAGCGGTGGAGCGACTCCCGAACGCTCACCGGTGCAGGACTGCTGACTGCAGCCTCCCAGAGCCACTATGGAAGCAAGGAAGCTGTGGAGGACGCCGTAAGCCAGAGGGGACCAGCGTGAGATGATCGTGAGCAGAGATGTGCCTCCGGAAAGCCGCGGAAAGCAGACCGTGAGAAGGCCGATGAGTCCGCCTAGGTGAAAAGGGGGCCCGGGACACGGTAGACGGGCAGTTAAGTGCCAGTTGAATATATTAATTGAAAATAAGCAAGCATTGCCAAGAGTCAAATAGGCAAGCATTGCCAAGAGTCAAATAGGAAAGCATTGCCAATATTTAAGTAAGCTAGCATTGCCAAGAGTAGTTGGGCAAAATAACTGTAATAGTAATCAAGGCAAGTCTGCATGCAAGAGAAACCTGGTGAAAATGGCACCAGGTGCTTTGATCAAGAAACTTGGAACAGAGAATATGTTTCATAGCAGAAGAGTGTACTGGGAAGCTTATGATGGAATGTACAAGTTACTGAGTTTCCTAGAAGGACGGTTTACTGGGAAGCCTATGCGAGTCTTGCAAGAGAAAGCGACTAACACGTGAATGATGACAAATGAAGTGATGATAAAGCTTCAAGGGCACTTGAAAGGATAATAAGTCGAGCCCCACTGTGAAGTTAAAACTGTCACAAGAGACTAATGAAACAGATCCAAGTAAGATGTATTGGTCGCGTGACATGGAATGGATGGACTGTGTGGTCCGACAACTGGCCTAGACCGGATACACCCACCTAAGGAAAAGCCACATTGTGATCTAATCAACGAAACCTGTGTGAACTGAAACTGATGACCTGAAATTGATAAATTGAAATTTCAGAACTTTATAAACTGGCGAAAAGATAACCAAACCTGGAGAGCTTGGAAGCAGTCAATATCCCAAGGAATTGTGTTATTTTGAAACAGTGGAAATATAGGAAGACTTGAAAGCTTGGGGAAAGGAACCCCTCTTTTGTAAAGTTAAATATTTGAACCTTGGGGAAGGGAAAATTATTTTCCACCCAATAGCTGGAGGAAGCTCTGAACTTTTACTTCGAACACTTCTCATTTGATGCTGGCATCCCTGCACATTGTGTACAATTAGGTGTGAGGGCAAGTATAGGTTTCAGACAAAGACGGACATTTGCTTTGGACTGCCTGACCCATTCTATCGTTAGTTTTATTTAGGTAGGGAAATATAGGGCAAGTTAGGCCTTTCTACAATCCTCCTTTTTTAATTAATAAAGTGTGTATCTTAAAGTTCCATTCAGTTGCCTGTGTCTACTTCATGATGCCTTCACAATATACAAACACTTCATAACATTTAAAATACAATGATTAATTCATGAATACATAATTCAAAAGCATTTCATCATTATAAACAAACGGCTCATATTTCATCCTAATAAAAGGGGCATCAATAAAATACGCATTAATACAGTGCAGAATCGTTACAATTCCTTTATGAAAGTTCTTCTTCAGCTCCGGGCTCAGTCTGGATACAAAATAGCCATATCAAATGGTGGGCTGCCTTTCTTTGGAGCCAAGCTTAGTGTATTTAGCCACAGCAAAAACAGTGGCCTCATCCCCAGTTTTTCCACAAAGGTTAATTTCCTTATGTCGACCTTGATTTTAAATAAGTTCTCCTGTAGTACGGATACAAGGGGCAAATGAATATTAAATGGGTATCGCTTTCGACAAAGGTACTACATACAATAAGTTCATTTTTTTAGACATGAGCATCTCATTTATGTAACCAGGAGGCAGCATACCAAACCTACATGGTATGTGCAGAGAACGCGTGACTTTTAATCTTAAAACGGACAGATATTTCTCATAACCTCGGTTGAACTATGGGTGATTTCTTCTCATTAAAGGTATGCTTTCTCTGGCTTCTATGTACATAACCCATAACAGCAGGCTGCATGTCTGCATCAAACGATGTCTAAGCAGATTGTGGGGTTTGACAAACTGTGGACCTGTAGGTGCTGGTGGGATTGGATAGTCCGGTATTTGTTAGTATGGCAGCTTTGTCAGGTAATGGATGAGTCAGGTTTGTTTCGTGTTCGACAAGTGGTTAGTTTTATTTCTTTAGTTATTCAGCACTAATGAAATTATTCAGCACTAATGAAATACAATCTTAGACGTAGAGGTGCCAGTTTTAACATATTGACACTTTACACAGCCGACGCGCGTTTCAACCTTAGTCTTTTTCAAGGCTGTGATTTTGTGAGTTGGTGTGGTAGTGATACGGTGTACCCAGTGTGGTGATATTCAAGATCAATTTGATAATATCATTTTCCATACATTTTTGTATACATTGAAAGGAGTAAAACAAAACCAGTTGAAGTAAAACCAATGCGAATTTCAAACAAAGCATGTTGTGACACCCAGGATAGGTGATTTACCATGTTTGGTGATGGTAAGTGATAGTGACACAGTGTAACAATTAGACAACGTAACATATCAGTTGGTTATAGATCAAAAAGTCAATTTGCAATATGATTTATAGTAGAATAGGAGACAAAGTACCAAGGGAGAAGAGGAGAAAAAGAAGAGTTGCTAGTTAGTTAGGGGAGGGCTACAGAAGTTTGCAATTGCGCCTGAGAGAAGAAAGTTCCAAAGTCTTACCCAATTGAGTTTTTTCATGAGCTTCAAGAATGGTGAACTGGTCCTACCCAGTAAGGTGCCAGTGGGCTGGATAGCCGTTTCTGAAAGGAAAATGTATTAGGTTGAAGGAAGGGATGCACCATGGAAAGGATTGGTGGTGGTCATAGGAACGGTGAGGCGCTAGTGTGTGCTGCCAATGGGTCTGGCTACCAAGTGCTTGTAGGCATGGTATAAGGTGTTGCTGGTTAGCCTGTAATTAACCGGGTCAGGCATGACTAATGGAAGGGGTGACTGGGATTGGGCAATTGGTGCCTTCGGCATCGTTTGAGGCAAGTGTGCCTGTAATTTGAGCTGTGAGTTTGACAGGCGGGCAGGCTCATGTACAGTATCATGAGTGCACTCTTATTGGTTACCGAAGTGCTGGTGGCCGTGGTAATAGGTGTTGCTTATTAGCCTGTATTTAACTGGGTCTGGCATGACTGGTGAGAGGGGTGATTGGGATTTAGGCAATTGGTGTCTTCGGCATCGTTTGTGGCAAGTGTACCATCACCAAACATGGTAAATCACCTCTCCTGGGTGTCACAACATGCTTTGTTTGAAATTCGCATTGGTTTTACTTCAACTGGTTTTGTTTTACTCCTTTCAATGTATACAAAAATGTATGGAAAATATTATCAAATTGATCTTGAATATCACCACACTGGGTACACCGTATCACTACCACAACAACTCACAAAATCACAGCCTTGAAAAAGACTAAGGTTGAAACGCGCATCGGCTGTGTAAAGTGTCAATATGTTAAAACTGGCACTTCTACGTCTAAGATTGTATTTCATTAGTGCTGAATAACTAAAGAAATAAAACTAACCACTTGTCTAACACGAACCTGTAAGCGATATTCAATCAACACTACAGCTAAGTCAATGCCTAGTCTGGGATGCTGAGGAAAACCCTTATTGATGTATTTTTATGTCCAGTTCAGTACTCTGGATGACAACTCTTGTATAACACCCCCCTCTTAGAATCCCCCTGTCCCCACTGAGCCATAAAGTAGGTTTGTTTTGCAAATTTAAAAGGTTTATTTGGACAATTCAACAATATATAAATACATTGATAACTGATATCACACTTCAGAATATGACCGTGATCAACAATGGATAATGTTACAGGGGTACACTGATTTGGTTACTTAGGAGTAGTGTAGAGGATGAGGTAGCTGAAAATGCTTGATGGTTTCAAGGAAATGCAAGGTGGAATAAAATGCAGTACAGAAATAACTTGTTATGATTTTAGCCAAAGGTAATATGATCACTTTTTCTTTTGACAATTCACTCCCCCCCCCCCCTATGCAATACAAGAAATGGAAGGAGAGCACACAGTCTTCAAGAATCCCAACAAATCACACTTTATAATGCAATACACAGTTCCAGTTCCCCCAGCAAGCTTAGAGAAAGCAGGTATGAGTTTTAAACACAGGCGAATTACTTTAATGTGGTTTGCAAGGAAGTGAAAAGGTGCTAAAATTGCTTTTAATTCCATCTAGAGGTTCAGGGTGGGTGATGGCTACTTTATATTAGTTCAGGCTCACTTTAACAATGCTCTATGTGTAACCAGCAGGTTAAACGAATTTTAGCAAAGGAAAGCAAAAAGCTGCTGATTTTAACAGATGGCTGAAATTGTGCAAAATGTCAAATCGCGGCAAATTTACTCGCGCGCGTCGAGCGTAATTACGGAGGCACTACAAGGAGTAGGCAGTCGGTTCTTGGAAAGCCTAGAATCTTAGCTTTAAAATGAAAGTTAAATCTCGTTCCTAGCACAAACGGTTCCGGAGATACGGCCGATTTAATAAAGGTAGTTTTTCGGATTTAAAGTAAACTCAAAATGACAGGTGACAGCTTGCAGCTGCAGAATTGACAGGTGACAGTTGTGCAGCTTTAAAAATGACAGATGACACGATTTCTAGGAGGCTGTTCTAATTAGGTTAAAATAGTTTGGATTAGATTATTTTAACTAAGAGATTGGGTTCTGCAGAGTTCTGGCGGATACTCACTCCTAATTTTGAAATGAATGGGTCTCGTCACGGATCTGGTGAACACGTCCAGCAGCGGTTCTCTCTGCTCGGCGGGTCAATCAGGCACCGGTTCTGCTCACAGCGATCCGGATCTCTGGTTCTGCTCACAGCGGTCTGGGTCTGGTCTGCGGTTCCGGCAAAAGTTCTTGGCAAAGAATTCAAACAGCTCGCCCGGCTGTTGAATAGTTTGCAAAAGATTTTGAGGCCTGCTGACAAATACTTTTGCTTGCAGTGGGCCTTCTTGGTTCAAAGTTCTGTAGTCTCTGTTTAGCTTGGAAGTCTAAGTGTTGGATCTCGGGATGTGAAGTCGTCGGTCAGCATGCTCCGCAGCAAATGGAATTGAATGTCTCTACCTGTCCCAGCAGTCTCTTTTTATGTGTTTTGGAAAGTGGGTGTGTGCATTGGTCATAACTAAACCTGCCCCTCTCACTTATCATTGGCCAATTCCTCCTCTCTCTCTTGATTGGGGGAAGGAAATGTGAGTCAGAGTGATGCTGTAGGTTTTATGGTCAGAGGAACCTCCCCTTGTCAGATTGCACACAAATCTATTTCTGACCCAAACACATATTTATCTATGTACCATTTTTCTAATATTATAGGTCCAGTTAACATATTTTCTGTAGCACCAAACCATCCGATCCCTGTCTTTGTACGATGTTGTGTCCACTGATGACAGAATTCTCCCCTTTTCATCCAGATAACGACCTCTAAACCTTTCCAGATTTTACACAAATGGCATCCAGGGATATGGGTTACAGATGATAAAGTGTCAGATTTTTAACATGCATACATTTGGAGTAACAACCTTTTTTCCGCTACTATCCCCAGGAACATACCACAGGGTCCTAACAACTCTTAAAATGTGCACAGAAAAATCACAAGAATAATGATATTATTTATATAATTTTGGCCAGTCCGCACTATGAGTTATCTATCTTTTTAAAATTATGCCCTGGTCAAAAAGGGGTGTGGCTTCCCACCTCACATGGTGGAATAACTGGTTTATCCAGTTCCCCCAAGCTCAGCTGGCTCTCACAGGCACTGCCCCTCCCAGTTTCCCCCAAGAGGAAGCCACTTTACGACCCCCCCCAATATAACATTTGCCTGAGCCCAGGACAGGGCTTTGTTCAACCTCCTGCAGGTGCCCCTCCCCTAATCTAATCAGAGAGGTGTCATCTCCTTTTGGTGGGGAAGCAGGATGCCGCTAGGCCTGGGAAGAGTGGCTGAGCAGGTTTCTCCTGTCGGGGGTAGTTGTCAGGCAGAATTCAGCTAAATGTCACTTTAGTTCCCAGTTTAAATCAAACTTACAATTTTTACATATACATTAAATAATTACCTCCTTCAAGTCATTTCAGAATATAGTTTTACATTGTATCCACCTTTTAGCAAGTCTTTCCTTGGCCTGGTTCCGGTTCATTTGTTCAGTTTTACACAAAAGTATGGTGGTTTTAAAACGCCGGCTTTCTGATAGTGGTGAGCACCGGTACTGCATCCATTTTTGGGATCTGTCTTGAATTACTGCATTTCAATAGAGTGGTCTTTTGCTTGATAGTATAGGACCCTTGCTTAACATTGTTTTGATGGCATCCTTACAGTAGAGTGGTGATGTGGAACCCCCCACAAGAAGGTTGTATCTTTGGAGTGGTCTTGTATCAACTGCGCAGTTCTCCTGGATTCTGGCGTGAATGTGGGCGGCGATAGCTCATCCCCACATCCACCCAGTTTATTGATTTAGTTTGTTCTGGGATAGAATAATGGGCGGCGATAGCTCATCCCCACATCTACCCAGTCTAAGGATTCAACATGGGTCAAAACCCTTGACAAAACAAACCTGACTCATCCATTACCTGACAAAGCTGCCATACTAACAAATACCGAACTATCCAATCTCACCAGCGCCTACAGGTCCACAGTTTGTCAAACCCCACAATTTGTCTTCACAATCAGGAACCCTGGAGTTGGTTCCTTGACAAACCAGGGCTCAGGCTGCAGGTTTGACAAAGGAATTAAACTAACCAGAAGAGCGCAGGAGTGAGGGAGTTCCGCCTTTCAAAAATTCCACCCATGCTCAAACTACGATGTCTAAGCAGGTAACTATTACATATGTATAACTCGGTGGGAGAATTTAAAGACATCTCCAATTAGCCCATGTCATGTTGCGATGACAAACCAGCTCGTTTCATCACATTTCATTCTGGTACATCTAAACCTGGTTTTATGGTGTGAAACGAAAAACCAAATGACCTGTGCTTAAAGCAAGTGCTTGAACATCTCGGACGTTCTGCCCCAACTCAAGGGCTTTTTTTCTGCACATTATTAAAGCATAGTGCAAATAAGCAACAGAGGGTTAGTCCTTTGCCCCAAAGCCATTCATCCAGACTTTTTGGTTAATCCCAGGAATAAAAATGGACTGGAAGAAATGTTTCTCAGTGTCATGTAGTTATCTGATCAAACAAGCGGATTCCCGCGCCCTACCCCACTGACGCACAACTGCAATCATATTATCTCAATCAATGTACATAAGTGAACTAAAACCTTTAAGGGTAGTCTGGGGATGGAAGGGCCTGGATAACAAAAGATAAGGTTAATCGCTGCATAGGCAGGGTTATTGCAAGTAATCCTCCACCCACGACAGAAAATAAATAGATAAGTGCAGAACAGGCGTCATGAGTGCACAAGCAGCAGACATTAAGGCTTCTCCCATACAGAATAGGTACAGAAATGTCAAACTACACCAAAACCTACATCTGACCCTCTATCATTCGACGCTCCCCACTACCTCACTCCACACACCTCTATTGTAATTTCAATGTTTGGAAAAGGATATTTCTTTTAACCCACCTGCTCCGTAGACCAAGCCTCCTAAACGTTTATGCTTGAATGATGCCTTTTGAAGTTGACCTCCGGCTCTGGGGCAGCAGCAGTTTCCATAGGTATTTGGAACCCTGAGCTCAAGTATTACATGCGAGTTAGCCACGTCAAATGTTGTAAAAGGGACCCTTCACTGTTTATCAGGAGCCGGGATAGGGAGTGCAGTGCATGAGTAATACAAGCAGATATTTCAAAGTAACATTGCCTGGCTGCATGAGTTCCGACTACTCGCTACCCTCTGACATCTTTGTGCAACCTGCAGTCACACATTTGAATCCACTCATTGACTTGACGATCTTTCCCCGCTTTCCACTCAACCACATTATGGAGCACAATTCCCAGGTCGCTCCGTGCAGAGGACGGCTACCTAGTGTTTGGAAACATCTTGCAAAACCTAGCTGCTCACTAGACCACAGCGGACAAGCTTGCAAGCCACCCTCTAAAGACTGCACCAATCAGAACCAGCCCCCCTGAGCTGGAACTGTAAGGGTCAGCAGAACCTCTCAAATGAAACAGCAGGGTCTTGCAACACTCAAGGATGGACAACTCAGATTTGTACCTAACAGACATCACACATCTGGACACAAGACTGATAGGGCCAGCCTCACTGGCGTGCAATACATCTGTGCACAACCTTGCCGTTCGGAACCCAGTTGAGTCCGTCTACACAACTTTTTCTCCCCATCAGACATAAGGCACTGACACCACCCCAAAATCGTCATAAAAAGGAACAGTAACAATACCACATCTAGATAGATAGCAACATGACTGGAATTCTAGCGCTCTAGTTTAGCCCTCAAATTCCAATAATAGAACTCCTCAGGCGTCCTAAACTACATTTCTCTCTCAACTGATCGACTCACCTTTCATTTTACTAGTATCCTCAAACTACTCGCACAGACCGAAACGTATGTGGCTAATTTGCGTCTGCTAACGCCATCCCAACCAGATGAATTTTGGGGGATCAGTCGGCTCAGATCTCATCTCACGGCCTGCTACATCTTTGGCTCTATCACAAAGTGTGCCTACAAGTGACTCTCCCAGTGTCACAACACTGTATCCTCATAGATTTTTTGGTCTCTGTGGATGCACCACGTACCCAAGTATCAATGACACAAACCACATGGACCCATACCAGCATGCAGGACTCTGTTACCTCCGGCCCTCACTTGTCACCACCAGATGTTTAACACTGTGCTTATAACCAAAACCCCCACTTTTTTCACAGAACCCCACGCCACAATGCCACTAAAAAATTCAGAAATGTGCTTTTGAAAGTCCATTTTACAATACATTATATAACCATTAAGACCATGAAATTGGGAAGTGATGAGTGTTATCTGCCAGAAGCACTAGATACAAACTTGATATTATTATTGTTAAACTTTAAATAATGAAAAAGGGTTAGATAGATCATTGTTATGGATTATCTGTTTAAGGCAGTGAGAAGACCACAGAAATGTGCTGTTGGAGTTGCAATGTGTGGGTGTGGCCTACGTGCAATTCTGAGTGCTGTGGGTGGATCTTGACGGTACCTGATGAGGTGGGATAGTGGGGGGTTGATGGCAGACTATTAATTTCTTTGTGCATTATTTCATGAATGTATTTTAAGTTACAGCAACAGAGGATGATGAAATGTGTTCACTCTGTAAAAAACGTATAAGGCCAAATATCTGGATGTTTGAGGGCCTTTTTGTAACCGTTGCGCATGTTACTTTATTAGGATGTCCATTAACTTGATGCAAACCGAGTATTGTTAATAAATACAAACCGCTCTGTAAAATGTGTTTTTGTTTGAATCAGTTTGGCCTGTTAATCTTTGCTTGTGCCCCCACAGTCCTATCTATGCCTGCTGGTTTGGTTCCCCCCCTCCCCCTTAATAATGGGGAGAAAAGGGGTGCAGCCCCAGAAGAATGTTTTATGACAGTCGGGGTGCATGTCTGTACCGTTGGATGGACCATAGGTCTGCAAAATGGAGGATGCGGCTGTGTTCTGAGGTGTTGTGCTAGTTGTGCAGTGTTTCCAAGGCAGATAATTTTAAGTTAGTATGTTATGTATTGTAATGTTGGATGCGCATGATGGGCTTCAGAGTGTGCTCAGGCAATTCTGGAAGTGTGGTGGCTTATTTTCCTGGGCATCTCTATACATTGTACCCCAAATAATACACTCCAGAATGTTAATTCTGTGATTGCCAAGCCTGAGCCAAGAATAGACTGTATACAAAGGTAAATGTTGTTGGCAACAGAGGGTAAGGGGTGGGAGTAGAACAACTGGTACAGTGACATTGAAAAAGCCTGGCACCTTGCTGCCAAAATGATTGTCTGTTCCATGCCACGTCTGGCGAGACTTTACTTTAGTTTAGTGAGACGGGGCGGTGCCTTACAAAGTATAGTAATCCATTGTCATTTATAGTGAGAAAATATCGTTGAGAAATCTATGCAGGCTAAGACCGTTCCACTGTGTGATAGGTAGAGGCAGATCTGCAAGCACCCCTGCTGTATGTCCTTCTGCATGCAGTGACAGTCTGGCACCCTTCTGCTTTGTTAGGTCACTATAATATGATATGATATATATTTTATTTATAGCGCGCCTATACAAAATTGTTTCAAGGCGTGCCGAGGCAAAGGGGGGGAACAAGGGAGGACAAGACAACGATCTTACTAGGCCAAGTGACATTGAGTTCGCGCAAGTGCGTGGGAGAAGGAAGGGCAAAAGTGCAAGCGGAGGAGAAGAAGTGCAAGACATAGGATCAAGATATAGGAAAAGAGTGCAGCCAACAGGTGGCAGTGCAGGGGTTAAGTGCAGACAACAAGTGTTGGATAAGTGCAATTAGGGGGACTGTAGGGATGCAGATACAGTCCGCAAGTGCAGGGTTGTCGGGAGGCAGTGCAAGTGTGCAACTGGGAGGACAGGGACCTGGGTCCGTGATTCAGAGGGTAGACAGGTAACCCGTGCATTATCAAACAGGAGATCAGCAGGGAAGTGGAAGAAGGAAGGCAGAGGCAAAGAGAAAAGTATTGAGCTGCTTCCAGGACTGGAGATGGTTCTGCTCAAGTATCAGAGAGGCTGGGAGACTGTTCCAGAGGGAGGCACTGGCCGAAGGGAGAGATCAGCCCACAACTCGTTGCTTACAAGTGCAACGGACCCTCAGGGAGTTGAAGGTGGAAGAGCAAAGAGCTTGGGAAGGCAGATACTTCTGCAGAGAAAGTTGGTGGTATTGTGGTCCTAGGCCCCCAAAGGCCTTATGGACAATGCAAAGGGTCTTGAATTTTATCCTTGCAGCCACTGGAAGCCAATGGACAGATTTGAGTGCTAGAGAGATCCTATCCCTTGGCTTCAGGCCAAGGAAAAGTCTTGTAGTCCTGTTCTGGATGAGTTGTAGAGGACAGAGAGTAGAGTAGAGTAGATTTAAAAAGAGGCTGTTACAGTAGTCAAGTCTAGAGAGAACCAGAGCTTTGGAGACAAGGAGCTTCTGGGGGAAGGAGAAGAAAGGAAGAATACCTCTGAGGAGGTGCAGTTAGTAGTTTGATTTCTTAGAGACATCGGAAATGTGATGGGAGTAGGAGAGGGTGGCATCAAAGATAACCCCAAGGTTCTTTGCTTCACAGGTGGGAGCATGGAGAGGGCCAAGGGAGACCGGCCAGCGAGTGGCAGGAAAGGGGGGGTACAGGTGTGCCGATGAGGAGGATCTCTGTCTTACTGGCATTCAGGCAGAGATCATTGGCGGTGCACCACTCCTGGATTGTAGACAGACAATCGTGGATGAGAGAAGAAGAGGCGGCAGAGGGGAGCCTGAAGGCGAGCTGGGTGTCATCCGAATAGCACTGGAAGTTGGAACAGAGTGCAACAATGGGGAGGGTGGGAGGTGCCAGGTATTGGTTGAACAACCAGGGAGAAAGGTTAGACCCCTGGAGAACACCACAGGTGGAGAGAGGGATAGGGGAGAGGAAGGACTCAATTTGGACCTGGGAGGGTTGATCAGAGAGGAAAGAAGTCAGCCAAGCCAGAGCCTCATCAGTGATACCCAGATTATCACGCAGCCGGTTGAGCAGGATGGCATGGTTGACTGTGTCAAAGGCAGAAGAGAGATCCATGATGGTCATGGAGACAACCAACAGATTCAGTGTGAAGATTAATCTGGGAGATGGCTAGCTTTTCCAGGAGTTTGCCCAGGAAGGGAGTGATAGAGATCAGGCGATAATCAGCCGGAAGGGAGAGGTCGGCTGAGGGTTTCTTGATGAGAGGGTGCCTGAGAGAGTGCTTAAGAGGGGAGGGGAAGGTTCCAGGGGCAAAGGAGCGGTTGCAGAAGTCAGACAAGACTGTCGTGAGGGTGTCCATGTGGTCCTTGATGGTTTTGGAAGAACAGGAAAGAACCTGCTTAGATGAGGTTTTCATAGATCAGACTTGTCTAGAAACCTCGTCAGGGGAGGAGAGAGGAAAAGTAGATAAGGGAGGAGGAGTGGCCGCAACAGGGCCAGAGGCAGAGGCGAGAGTGGAGGGAGAAGCAGAGAGGATGGACAGGATAACCTCGGTTTTAGAGATGAAGTGAGAAGCCAGGGCCGTACAGAGGGCCTGGGGAGGGATAGGATAGGATAGGTGGAGACTGTGGAAGGATTGGCCAGTTCCTTGCAGATTTTAAAGAGTTCAGCGAGTTGTTAGATGCTGCGGAAATGCAGGATTGTATGTGAGCTCTCTTCTTGGTAAGGACTAGACAGTTTGTCAGAGGATATACAAGATGCCAACTATTTCCCCTCAGCCACCCTACACTTGAGTTTAAGGGTGATGAGGTCAGAGTCGGACCAGGAGTTGCATTTAATTTTAGGCTTCATGCGGATCCTCATGACAGGGGCGAGTACATCAAGAGTATCAGAGATAGCAGAGTGGAGCATGGAGAGGGCTATGTCAGGGTGTGAGTCAGCCAGAGGTGCCGGAGGGGGAGGGAAAGATGCGGCGAAAGCCTCAAATGACACACCCTTCATAGGTTGAATGACTGAGAAGGTAGGTGGCAGTTTGGGGGTAGGATTGGGCTGAGGGGTAGTGAGAGAGAGATGAGAGGAAAGGAGAAAGTGGTCACTCCAGGAGAGAGGAGTGGTGAGATGGTTAGAGAGGAGGAGGTCTGAGGAGATCAGAACATCAAGAGTGTGCCGGCCAGAGGGAAGAATAGAGAGAAAGAGAGAGTTGCAAAGGTTGTAAAAGAGTCCCGTGGCGGGACAGGAGGCATTCAGATGGATGTTGAAGTTTCCAAGTAGGAGGAGTTGAGTGGTTGAGGCCAGGAGGGAGGAAGAGAGATCCGCCCACTCGGAGAGGAAGGAGGTGATCTGACCAGGTGGCCGGTAGATAGTAGCAACTGTGAGAGAGTGGCCAGGAGTGAGAGAGCCTACAGACAAGGCATTCAAAGGTGGAGTAGGCCTGCATAGGAATGATAGAGGCAGGGATCCACTCCAGAAAGATCAAGGCTACACCCCCACCGGGATGGTTGGATCTGGGCACAGAGAGGATCTTGTAGCCATCGGGCAGGAGAGTGTCAAAACTTGTGACAGAGCTGGCCGTGAACCCTGTTTCGGTGAGACCAAGAACATCAAGGTCCAGTTATTCCAGGAGACTGCAGATGTCCGAGGACTGTTTGACAGCTGAGCTAGAGTTAAGAGTGGTGATGTGGAGAGATTGCTATCCTTGAAAGACTTGCGGGGAGGGGTACAAATTATAGGTACTCCATGCGGAGGCTAAGAAGGAGCCCGAGGGAGGGCAGAGGAGGTAGGAGGAGAGGGCAAGGTAGCCGAGGAAGAGGGTGGCATGGAGGTGGCAGAGGGTGGACACAAGGAAGCCAAAGAAGGAAGAGAGGGCACAGCAGGAGAGGAAAGGGAATTGATAAATCCCAGGAAACGTCTGTAAAAGAGGAGGAGTTTGGCCTGAGGGCCTTGGACCAAGACAGTGCCATTAAGGTAAATATTAATGATGACCTTCGAGGAGTGGAAGGAAGCCAGGAGGGCCTTCCAACGGGTGCCACCATTAATGGGAGAAAGGAGAGTGCACAGAGACCATATGAAGAGTCCATAGGTCTGGCGAAGGAATGATAAAGAGGATGTTGGTGAGGGTCTGTCTGGAGGAAGTGCTTGTGTAGGCCTCAGCGATAGGGAGTCCAGGGTTGGAGATCAGGATATCCTTTTTGAACTTCTTCCTACCATACTTGGTGAGAAGGGTAGGATAGTCTATGGTGAAACAGTTGGAGAGATAGGAGAAACAGAGAGAGCCATGGATGATGTGGAAGAGGGGGATGAGGAGAGGGGGGTGTGGATGGGGAATGAGAGAGGAGCGGAAAGGGGGTGGAGACACTGGGGGAGAAAACAAGGCGGGGTGCAAGCAGAAGAGACAGAACAAGACAAGAACAGCAAGACAGAATGAGACACAATGCAACCACTGGACACAGCTACATTCAATTTTGGCAGGACAAAGTGAAAGAATACAATGCAACAACTGGGAGTGAGAAGTGGGACAGTCACAGGTGTGGAGGAAGAGGGTCGACGAAGTTAGTTGGCCAATTTAGGAATCCGGATGGCCAATGAGCTTGCAGGAGCCCAGTTGGGAGGCACTGGAAGTGGCCTCTACAGCCCATCCAAGGCGGCGGCCGTATTAAAATTGCTGCAAGGACAGCAAAATAAAATAACACAGCAGTTGAAATCTTATGCAACAATCTGGCCACCTCACAGGGCTAAGGGGGGGGGGGGGCAGTAAGCAATTCTTTCAGTTTGCAAGACCAGCACTGAGGATGTCATCAGCCAGCCAGCTGAAGTGGAGAGAGTGGCCATGGAACAGAAGTGAAAAGAGAATAATGAAATGAAAGCTAATGCAGCTTTTGGTGTTTTCCATACAACTTGGCCAGTGCTTTCCCAAATACTGCATCCATTCCCACAAGCGCTCCAGTGTAAACAGGTTATACGTTTGAGTCTCCAAATAATAAATACACTGAGAGCGAGGTTTGGAGCTATGGAGGCAGCGTTTCCACCACAGTGCTTTTTCAAGTAGTCACCCATACCCTTTTTGCATTTGGTATAGTCCAGCCTTCATCATGGTTATTGACCACTCCTGCCATTGTTCACTGCGTTTAGACCGCAACATGTATTTTCGCATTTTGCGTATTAATTGCTTCTCAGTGTGCAGTTTTATTTTCGCACGGCATTCTCATATCATGAGCAGCTAGTTAGAAATGTGCCTGCACAACATTCTACATGCTAAGTTTGGAATGCGGTTTGATCAGATTGCGGATTGTATGAGCCCTCATTGACATTGCAGCATTCGTGGGCCGTAGCCAACGTGTTAATTTCACCAGAAGCAAGTATTGTTGTGCAACCTGCATATACCGCAAGCAATACAATATATCATTCATTTCTAGTTGTTCCTTTTTCAATTGTGTGGAATGCCATGCATTGCCCCGAGGCTGACTGCCACAGAATGCAGATGTGTGTGTTGCTGGTGTCTTTACATTGGTGGATGACGCGGGTCAATTGTTTCCAAACCACTCACCCCTCCCACAGACCCTCTAACATTTCCATCACGCCCCTAGAAGGGACCCATTGTAACTATACAACACCTTTTAAAATTGTTGTCCTCCTTCCATGACTACACCATCTCTGTGCAAGGTCACTGCTTCTGCTATATTCGTGCATTCATATGTCCATCACATCTACTAAAAAATGATCCGTGAGTTGGCCACTCCCCTTCCGTCTGTACATTGGAATGGTCCACATAGCCACTGTCTCTGCAGGGAGCTGTTCCATGAATCTACGACCTCTACTGGAGACTGTTGCATGAATCCACCTAGTGTTCTCCATGCAACAGAAGCAAGCCAACGCTGTGCAACACTGGTTTCCAAAGCCCAATCCCGCGCATAGAATCCACTCCCTGGTATTAAGCGCATTATAAATGAACAATAAAATAAAATTAAGATAAACTGCCATCCTCTACTGGGAGTGCTTAAGGGCTGTTTCATGATACTTTACTGTGCCTCAAGGTACATCAGAACTCACCACCACCTTCTCTGCTTAGGGCGTCCCGATCCACCTGTGCTGTGGTATGTTCCACATGTTGGCCAACCTCTGTTCGCTTTTTCGTACATCTACTTCCTTTTTGGTGGGTGGTTCCTGGAAACCCTGTCTCAACTGGCGGCTGCCCAGATTTATCCACAAACTGCTCTGCAGGATGCACTATACACCAATGGCCTCTCATAAAAACTGTTTTATGCATAAATTACTTCTGCTGAATGCGGCTTCATTCACCCACTGCTTATGCTACAGGGTACACATTGCATCTGCCACCTCTGCTGGTAGCTGCACGATGAGTCAACCATCTCTGATGGAGGCTGCTCTATACAATCATCCGCTCTATTGGAGGCTGCACCTAGCATCCACTGCCTTGGATACACAATGCACTGTCAACCATTGCTGGAGGCTTCACGATGCACCCACCACTGCTGTTAGGCTGCACCATGCATCTACAGCCTCTACTGGAGCCGCACCATGCATCTGCCATATCTTCTAGAACCCACCGCTGCACCCGCCGATTCTTCAGGAGGCTGTACCATGTACCTGCTTACATGCCCTCCCCCGCTAAAAGGTGCTTCATGCATCCTACCACTTTGGCTCGAGAATGCCCCTTGTAATCATCACCCCTGCTGGAGACTGTATCCTGCACCTATCTACTTAGCCTGAATCTGTTCACTGAAATCGTTGCTTCTGCTGGAAGGCTTCACCATGCACCCTCTGGTTGACGATGATCCATCCCTCTACAGTAGGATGCACCTCACACCTGTGCACTAGGCTGAAACATGCATATATCAACTCTCAGGGTTGTTGGTTAATGTCCACATCACCCCAGATTGCGGCTGTTCAATGCATGCACTCGGCTATGTGAATCATCCACCCACGCCTCTGATGAAATGCATCAATCCTTTGCAAATGTCTTAGGTGATGCCACATACAGTGCACCAATTTGGTGGTCTGAGACGGTATTCATAGATCTGAGCATTTGTAGTTGAAATCCGCTTGAACCCTTAACATATGTACCTTTCGTTCTTTACTTGCAGTGGAAAGATGTTCATCTTGTTCAAGAGCATGCTCCGGTCTATAAAAAATGGAACTACGTTTGTTGCAGAATAAATCTGTTGTACAGCATAGTTCTCCAACCATTACGTTAGCAAGAGCTACTTCTAGTTGAGGGCCAATAGGTGGAAGGTACTGACGAAATCTGTCGGGTGGGAGATGTTCATAAGCATATTTTTTGGGCTGTTTATTTCCTTTTTTTAATACAGAATGGAAAACCCTATGCCGTCACCGTCATATTAACAACTTCAAAAACATCTTTATTTCATTCATAGCGGTCTCATAAAAACACTATCAGAATGCAGAGAACCGATAAGGACCTTCAATGAAAAGGCTGACACTACCTGTTATCTACCAGTGCTATGTAGTCTGGTGTGTAACAATGCAAACTTGACCTTCTACCCCTACTACTAAACTAGTCCCATAGACCCCACCCCACCTCACCTCTTGTAGATCGTGAAGCTCCTAGAAACCGTGAAACTGGGAGCAGGCATGCTATACAAGATTCAATGACTTAGCATAGAAAAGAGTTTCACTTAATCTTTGGGGCAGAGCTCAGTAAACTGCCCAAACAACTTACCTCACCAACCCTGTACAACATGTATATTAAGCCTCTCTTTGACCCCCTGGACAGCCTCAACATTCCATACACTAATTCGGCCGATGACACACAGGTCCTCCTCAAACTCACTGGCAATCACAAACTCGATGCAGCTAACATTAACCATATCTACAGCATCATCCACGCATGGATACCCAGCATCTCTGCCTGAATGATGACAAAAAAGAGCTCCTGCTCGTCTGCCTCCTGCACCGCCACAAACACCTTGACCCTGCCTTTACCTTGTTCTGCATCGATGGGAATATCACCCCTGTATTTTATCACAACTCAGAGCTAAACATGCAGAAACATGTCAAATCAGTCGCCTCGTCAGTGCTTACTCAACCAAACTCATCAACCTTTCCAGAAAATTCCTTATCACTAGCAACTGCTTCACCCTAGCCAGGGCCATCACTGGAAGTCAATTTGATTACTGTAATACTATCCTTGCCGGAACATAGCTGAAAAATCTCCACAAATTACAATTGATCAAAATAATGCCCTGCGGGCATTTTGGGGCCTGATGCAATCAAATAACATTTTGCTAGTTAGATGCGAAGCGCACTGACTTCCAAATAAGACGCGCATTGAGTTCAAAATCCTTTCCTACACCCGTCACTGCCTTCACAACACTGCCCCCCACAAAAAAAAACATACGCAGTCTGCGCTCCTCCTCCTCCACCTCACTTACCACCCCCAGATTCAACAGAAAGAGAGCTGGAGTCATACAGCGGGGGTACGATACAAAGGGGCACAGAGGAGGGGTAGGACTATACTGGGAGGCGGGGAGGAGACATGCTGAGTCCTACTGCTGAGTTTAAATTGATTAAAGAGCAATTGCAATCGGTGGGAAAGTGGTGCGTAGACCGTTCCCTCTGATAGCTTATCGATAATTTGTAACGCAAGTGTTACAAATGTTTCCTAACCTACCCTACACTCGTTTAACATGTATATTATTTTTAGAACATTAGAACATGATTAACAAACCATATTGCATGGTGAAAAGCAATAGTTTTTAAATTTGAACTCAAACATTAAACAAGAGGCCTATTGCTTGTAAATCGAAATGTTGAACTAATATAAATACAGAACATCAGAGCCAATACATTTAAAAATAAACGTTTGAGTATTCCATCCCTTTTACAATGTGGGCCACATGTATTGGCCTCTGACCCTTTTCAATCTGCGGCAGAGGTTGTCCGTCAGTAGGCCCCCAATTTCCCTTAAATATATGAAGTATCAGATATGCGGACTAGCCACAGCACTTTGAGGTCGTACTCTGGAACCAGCTAAGCCGCGCCATAACTCGCTCCGGCTCCCTTCCACGCTCCGCCATATGTAGCAGAACACCCCATGTGCAACATATAAACCTCTTCTGCTATTTAGTCAGTCCTGCTTGGTGCTCTGATGAGCCAGTACTGGAACCCCAGAACCAGAACTGGAGCTGTGAGATGTCTGATACTCGTAGGGACCGGGGCCTCGCTGTATTCTTGGAAATCAAAGGACTTCATATGGTTTCTGTGGATCAATCTAATTTTTCGGGATTACTACAGTGATGAGTGATGGATAAGTCTCACCTTTTTGTTTGTAACTAGATTTATGTTTTTGAAGCCTACGATGTTTCTTTTCGAAATGTTTGACTTTTATCATACGAAGATACTGCCAGTGGTCGAAGTGTACGAAAAGAAGTAGTGGAACTATGTTCCCTGCTGGCCTGCCCCTGCTCCCCACAAACCCCATTGCCACAACCCCTCCCACACACAATACACCCCCCAAACACTTGCACCTGCTGTTTAAGGGAACGTTCAGTTCAGTGCACTGAAAGTGAAGGTTTTAACTTCTTCCTACACTTTTATTTTAAAACAAAACCATTCCGGAACGGTTTCTTTTTAAAATAAAAGTATAGGAGCTGTACAAGGTAATTTAAAAAAGTATAGGAGCACCGCTCCCGCTCACTTCGACCACTGGATACTGCATACTCTATTCTGTTGATATTGTGACGTTTAATTGGCGGATAGTGCCTTACCTGTCATTGAGCTTGTCATTGCATTTAGTTTCCTCACTACATTCCCACCAGTATAGGAATAACTGACAATGTGACCTTGCGTACTGGCTCCAGGCCAAGCCTCCTATACAGCCTTCTGCCTTCCCAATTGCAGCCCTGCTAGCCGTAAGGTTTCTCTTCGTTTTGCTCTTTCTGGGCAATGCTGCAGTGCCTCACAAAGCGAGGCAGGGTAACTGCTGTTACCATCAGCAGGCCCGGAGAGGGGCAGCCCAACCTCCCCACCTCATGCTCCTCTCCCTCCCCACCCCCCCAGTCGAAGAGACACGCAGTCTGTTTCAGCACAATGCTGAGGAAGGGTGAGTAGTGAGCAATCACCTCACCCTTCCTTCAGGCAACTAGGTGCTAAGCACCGAAGGAAACCAACAGGCAGGCAGGGACCAGCTTCAAAGACCTGCCCCCCCAGGGGGCCAGATAGTCGGCTATCCGGCCGGGGGCTGGAACATAACAGCCCCCACTAATATACATATCAAAGACCCAGGGCTTCCCTGGGTCTTATAAATACAGAGCCGCATGCTCTGAGAAAACACAGTTTGTGGACCCTGAACGGGGAGCCAAACGCACAGGAGGTGCACTGTTTACTCAATGCCTTCCAAAACCTTTGCTTCTTTACCACAAAATGCTCCCACCCTACAAATAAGGGAGAAGAACAAAGGAAAAGAAGTACAGGGCACTGTACAGTGCCCACAACAAGTCGTGGGACAAGAGAAGGCGGGCACGGGCCAGAGGGGATAACCCCAAGACCCGGTGCCCAAAAGTATTCTTATGATATGTGATTATTGTTATTTGCATAACCATATCTGTACAATAAAACCTACAGCCTTTTATTGACAACACTTGACAAACAATGTGTGAGCCAAATTATTCTGGATGAGGGTATGGGTTCGGCAATGTACAAATATACATGCATATGGGTTCAGCAGTTATCAGGACTATATTAATTTCCTTAGCACACAGGAATTTCCTGTCCACCATCTTCCCTGCTCCTGTAGCAGGCCACTCACTGCCTATGTCTGCTCTGATCACTATTCCCCAACTTGAGCGAACCTGCACAGGTTGTGATGAGTGGCTGGGAGCCTCGCCATCGCTTGCCTGTTTGCCCTTGTCATTGCGCGCTCTAAAACCTCAAGGTCTTTACTTATAGAGTTACAGTATTTCTTTGCAAGGAAGTGACTTTAGAGGGCAAGTACAGGCCTCTCGTGTTAGCTTTAGTAAGCCACCCTGATCAGTGAAACGTGTAGGTGGCGATTTCTCCCCTATGGAACCAGGATCACGCCAGGGTGCTCATGTGACCTAAAATTGGGGTCTCCTCAAAGGGGTCAGGAAGTTAAAAATATTGTTGCTTGCCTCAAGGTGCTCAAGAAATCAAAGCATGCCAGCGCTGAATCGGAAATGCTTTCTCGACCTAAGAATGAACTATATCGCCCAAAGCACAAAGGTGCCTAGCAGGCCTGGCGTAAGTTCCTCTACGGTGCTTTTGATGCCCAAGTCTAGGTCCCCAGCTGCTGCTCCAGAGGTGTATATAGACCACTGTGCCAGCACCGGTGCCAGTGCACAAGACTGGAAAAGCCCCCAATCTAGCACAAAAGCAAGGGTCAACGGAAGCCAATGACTGGTTGGGACAAGCCCACGAGGAAGATCGAGTTTTGCCGACGCTTGGCCAAATTCAGTTCTGACTTATTTTGGCATTTTACAGACCACTGAATCTAATAATGGCAATGGTGAGCACCACAGGGATGCCGCCCTAATCTTAGGGGTTAATACAAATAATGTATTTTATATTATGCTTTCCCCCGAAACACTGGTAGCAATGTAAGAAGAGGACATTGATGTCTTCTGCATCCCATTCGCTGGAGTGCTGCATCCCTGGCTCCCATGCTCTCCATAAGGACAGGTAATGTATCCTCCTATCACTTAAGTGCAGCAGATTTTGGCCCGTTAGTTGCTGCCCTGAGTGAGAGGGTACATAATGAATCCTCATATGTCCACATGGCAAGACTGAAAATGGGAAGGAATGTTGGGCCCACTGTAGCATGGGCCCATCTTGGGCCTCTCCATACTCCAGGGATATCCTAGGGTGATGGCCCCTCTTTCAAGGCGATTGTTGGCAGAATTCCCTCTCCTGTAGGTACTTTGCAATGGTGTCATATACTTTGGTACTTCCTGGGAATCCTACTTCAGTACTCCCAGTGCAAGAGGTTTTCAATGCTTATAATGGCTGCATGGGCCATATTTCCGAAGGCTTATGACCAGCGACATAATTAAGGGCTACTCGCATAATCCCAACCACGGATTCGTGTTGTGGCCGGTCTCCACCGTCGATGATTGCACCACTGCTGGCCCTTCTGCCAGCATGGATGTTGTTTCGATCTGCCCGTCTTTAGCTCCAGACACTCGAAAGGCCTTCAACAACGATAAAGCCTTGTACAGAGTGTATGTCTTTTGTTCCAGCGATGCCACATACGAGCAATGTGCAGTCTCAGGTGGTTTGCCCAACAAATATGACTGAGGGGGACTGTCACTAGACAGAAGACACTGGTATCTAAGACCTTCAGTAAGGGCCACAGCAGCATACGGTGCAAATCAGTGCTTTGTAAAGTTGCCACCTGGCCTACCCCTTGTGCTTTTTGGAAACATTAGGACATGGATGTTGGCTCAAGATCAGGTGGTATGTAAAAGTCTATATTTGAGTAGTGAGTAGACTTCCAGTGTACTGCTTCCCTGCCCATGAGGCTTAGCGTGCTGTAGAGGTTTACTGCAAGTCTGGAGGAAGGGGGTGGGGGTGTGTGGAAGGGGTGGCCGGGTACTGATTGAAGTAGGAAACACACATTTCTCACCAGACGGATCCTTGCACTTAAGGTCCTTAGTTCTTTTCCCCTGACCTAGGCTGTTATCCGCAGTGTGCAGATATAAACATACATGTGTCAATATACAAAAGGTAACCATTGTATACTGTGGAACATGTTCTATGGTCTTGGGCCTGGTTGTGGAAGGCATCCCACAGCTCAGCAGGACGGGCGACTTAGAATTATAAGGACAAGACCCTATATGTTGGCTGACTTGTCCTGCTTTCTTTTGTAAGGTTTGCTACTCATGTTTTGCCATTTTATAGCACAAAAAGTAAAGATGATACTGTTACCCAATGAAAGGCAGAGTTAGCCTATTTAGGATGTCAACCTGAGCCCTTTCGCCTCCAGGCATATCTCAGCAGCGAGGGCTTGACTTGCTGAAGTGTTGACGCCACCAACACGCTGCCTTTTGGTCATGTGCAAAAGAGACGTTCTCTCTATGACTAGACCTCCTGCTACCAGTGGGAGCTAGAACTCACTGACATGACTGTCTTGTATGTGCATTCTTTGGATAACTGTAGTAAATCTTGCAAACGGAATCAATTTCCAGACCCCAGTCAGAATTTAAGGATTCCAAGCCCTTACGTGTTTATGCTAGGCACAGATTGCCGAAGGCGTCATCTGAACCAAAGGTTTTCAATGGAAGTGAGTTTGTATTGATACTCTGTGAACACCTTACTTCTAGGGGTGTGTGGAATGGCATACTTGCCACAGGTGGGACACGCCTACTACCAAGGCAGGTCGGAATATATATACCTGTAGTTGGAAAGTGGGGATTATACAATATGTTTACTTCAAAGCCTGTACATTTGGAATTAATCTGAGTCAATATTTGACTCGCCGAACATGTGAGGTGGACAAGATGCACCATAAAATAACAGGTGACACTCCATATGTTGTATATTTGCGAGTATAAAGAAGAGTATATTGGTAGCACTGTCTAAGCAGTACAAGTCAGTATTCTAAAATATTTGAGCACTATAAGAATTCCGCATACCTAATGGCTGAACACTTTGTGCCAATACACAACTGACATATCAAGCCTGAAGCCCTTTGAAATTGATCATATACCTATGTACCTGCTCTGAGGTAGTCATTGAGGCTAAAAGTGCCCTATTGCATTTAATACCCGGAAACGAATATCCCACATGGCCACAGCACTGACAAAGATACGAATTGAGCTGTAATAGTGGGATTGTATCACTTTCTTCAGAGAAAACCTGATGTGTACCCCAATGGTGTGATGGCGATTAATAGAGCTTTTATTGGGACAGTGTAAAGATTGGAACAATAAACCTTTTGTGAGGACGGGGGTCTGCAAACTTGTCTCTTGCTATCTTTTTGACTAGGGTCAAAATGGTGCAGACCCCTGCGGTAAGATCTTAGCTGTTCTCATTATCCTCATCCAATGAGTTTTAGTGATTCTCTTCTGTCTGTTCCTATTGGGCCGCTGATTTGAAACAGGAGTGTGGTAGGGACTGTTCTATGCTGAGGTAGGTTACGACCCAAGTGGAAGCCACGCAGAGATCAATGATTTTTGTTAATTCTTTTTCTTCTCAGATTATCTGAATGACGTATGCCTGTAATTTACAGGTAAAATGAGTTAAACATACGTTTCCCTTTATGTATCGGAACAATAGGTGCTGAACAGCATATAAATGAGTAGTGGGTAAGCAGTGGCTCTACAGGTGTTTTAGCTTACGACTCCTATCCGTGGCAGTCGCCATAGTCAGTGGTGTGGGATCATGGCAGTCAGAAAGCAAAACAGCTGGTGGGCTGCAGGTTGCCCACCACTGATATAAAAAGAAAAATAATTATATTGACTGTTGCAAAGTAAACCCCTGGGAGCATGGTAGCTCCAAGGATGTTGTCATGGGTCATGTGGCAGTAGCCACGTGACCAACATAATAAAAGTAACAGGCCGCTTCCGCCTTGTCAGTCTTGCCATCATCAGGCTCCAGCGTCGTTTCTTTGCGCACCATGCTGGTGTTGCGCTGCATGCGCTGGGCCCAGGGATGGGGCCCAGCTCGAGGACGGTGCCCCTGCCGGGCAACGCCGTCCTGACGGTGCCCCTGCCGGGCAACGCCGTCCCTGTGCGTCTCCCCTGCCATGTGAGTCTGGCCAGGGTGGCGACCCCGGCCTGGGTGCCCCCAGGGCTGGGGCCGCTGTGCACCGGGTGCCCCCAGCCACGTGTGGCGCTCCGGTGATCCGGAGCGGGTGAGGTGATCCCCACCCATGAGTCCGCGGCATGAGCGCCGCACCTGTGTGTCCCGTCGGGTGCCCCCGACATGAGTATGGGGGCTGCCCGGTGACCCGGAGCAGCCCCCCCAACATTGACCTGGTGCTTTAGAATGTTGGAACATGGTATACACTTAGACACAGTTCTAGCATATGCCTTGTGGAATTAGTAGTGATTTATTAATCAGAACATAAAAAATGTGCGTGCATGTGGGAATATGTGTCTACAATGCATAGAATACAGATAGTTGGGAAAAGGACATTCGAAGGTAATGTTAGAACTATTTGTGAATTTGTATTACCTTGTGTGGTGCACATTATGAAATGTGAGGTGAAGACTCATTCATTTAATCTCTAGTATGCTAGCATATTTTGTCCATAAGCACAATTTACATCTGGACATTTGAAATCGATAGTTGCACTGAAAGCAATATTTTCAGGAATGCAGGTCCTTGCTTTAAACATTTTAGTTGAATTTTTCGCGTGACAAGTTTTGACCAGTGAGACGATTGCACTTAATTCAAATACGCATAAAATGTTGATGATGGAAGACAGTGTACATGTTTTTTGAGCACGCGAAAACAAACGATTGTCCATCCGTTTAATGTACATTTGGTCATTTGCTTGAATGTATTAACTATGTGTACTCGGCAAACAGACACAATACTGACAGTGTATATATGGAGTTCAAATGAAAGCGCATTGGGGCAACGAAATGCCGTTTAGGAATGTTCATATATAAAAATGAAATGCATGCGCCTCGTATTGTTAATCTAAAAAATGAAGAAGTCCGGTGATTAGACGGGATATTTATCGCCATATTACTTTCAGCATTCTTGACTGACCCAAGATGGCAGGTAGCTTTTCCACAAGAAAATAGAGTCCGACATTGAAGGAAAGCGAAGAGGGACAGCCACTGAATTATAAATGTAGTGTGTGTAATCTGTAAATCAGTCCACCGTGAAGAAGCTTGTAACGGGTGAAACGGGCTGTAATGGAGGCCATTGTCTGGAGTCACGCAATGAACAAGCATTGAAAGTAGGACTGAAATTGCCAGGTCCGACGACACGGAGCCCGGCGGAATGGAGGAGGCAGCCCCGATAACCCGGGCGGCGTCCTTCTCGGTCCCCAGCCCCTTCTCCCTTGGAAATGGGGGCGGTGGGGGTTGCCGGGCCAAGGCGGCAAAATTGAGAAAGCCAGCGAAAGAAATGTGCGGCAAGCAAAAGAAATGCCCGCGAAAGCCGAAGCGCGGCAAATAACGAAGAAAGCCCACGAAGGGCAACAAAGGGAAAGGGGAGGGGTTTCCCCTTCATAAGGAGCGGGGTTCCCGCTACTGACAAGAAAGTAGCTGCAGCCGAGGGACACCCGTGCACTTCCACGGGACTGCAGCAGAGGATTTTCTTTTTCCCACCCACCAACCCTACGAACAGAACAATCAGGAAACGCCTGGTCGTCGGCGTCGCAGGACGACGAGGCGGTGTGGCGGTGTTTGGCCAGACAAACACAGGAGACAGACTCCGGAAGAGCCAGGAGAATGCAGGAAGGGTCTTCGCTCTTCCCAGACCCAAAGCCCCTTGGGAGCCTAAGCGGCAGGGGCAGCGGGGAAGGACAATTATGGCTCAGCTTCCCCCAAAGAAACGGCACTCTCCCCGCCCAGGAGCACCTGCAAGGGCAGGCAGGCTCGGATACTACCAAGGCTGGGAGAGTTGGGCCTACTAATGGACTCTTGGGAAAGGAAAAGGGGGAAGCAAGTTCTTGGGACACGGAGTAGTCGCCGCACCTGGCAGACAAAGTTTTCCACAGATATGTACAGTTTGGTTTTATGATTGTGGAATAAATTCTGCGGCCTTCTTATGCCAACAAACAAGTCTCATTCTGCACTTTCTGGGGGGGAAAGGGCAATGAGTTATGATTATATGTTGGTTGTCATATGGACGGATGCCGGGGTTATGTAATTTGAACTTGGGGGGGCAGCCTTACTTCACACCTGATGCTGCCACACTTAAAGACGACTACCCATAGTAAGAATGTACGCACCATTCCACAGCCTCTCTGCAATGTATTTTTATTTTTTGATGCCAACAGGGAGAGGTTTACCCTTTCAAGTGGTCGGGTAATTGTGGCCGCTCGCTGCCACCATTTTAGGCTGCCCTAAATGTTACCCAGCAAGCCGTCCCCTGCAGGATGCCTTCACTAGAGAAGATAAGCAGTGCCCAAAACGTGTTCGACCACCTTGGTAGACGTCAATGGACCAAAGCTGCATCATTAGAAAAAATAGTCCCCATAAGTGTTGCAACCACTTCTGACAACATCCGGGCACCAGTTTTGTGTCGGCGACCAGGAAAAGGCTTCCGCAGGGGCTGTATGCTGTTAAGTTGGTAATGGAATATTTCTATTGCATTACTCATTCTAGTGGATTATATTTTTATTTACATTGAAATGGTGTGCTAAAATAACTGACACCGTTTACAAGCACATTGTATATTTTGGGGTGGTGGACATTCTTATGGGCCCATTTCCTCTTAAGTGGTCTTATTTTGCAATATTTATAGCCAAATTTGGGGCAAAAGGGGCAAGTAAGTCTTCTGTCCCGATTTCCCTGGTAGACCGCACAAAACCTTGTTTTGTCCTTGCATTCTGGGCCCCTGATGGGTGGTAATTCAAAAGTGTTAAGGGGTGCATGATCTATATGTCATTTCCTCTCCATGCGCAATGTCCGGTCCTGTATGACCCAATAAGAGCGCTTGACAGTGCCCTCGTCGGTGCACTAACTGAAAAGGAAAGTGTCCATCCCGGCAATAGAGGAGGATGCTGTCTATCCAGGTTAATGGGCAGAGATCCAAAGTATTACAGGCAGACAGAGGATCAACAATCCTGGCCATGTCCGGCACTACTACAGGTAGCTCGTTTTCCTCTGGTGATTCCCTACTGCTAACATGCAAAATAATCAATAGTTAAACCTCTGACTCGTCCCACTCGTGGGGGGGGGGAGGGTGCTGTTTCAATGCCCTAAGCTTTATGGCGAAGGAATAGCACCGTAAAGTGGGTTCCAGACGAAGTTATGCACAGCCATGCTTGCATGGCCAAGGCCTCTCCCCCAACTCTATGCGATGCACACCCAGATTGCCATAAAGTGCATGAATGGTTGTTGAGGGTTAGTGCTCTCCTGGTGTGCTCATCCATCTTCTTGCAATCTTCATTCATTAAAATGGCAACATTGGTCATTTTAATATGTTGCAAAATGCCACTAAAAAGACCGAGTATATTATGCGCCTGTCATGTATGTGAATTCATCGGAATGGTACATTTCTGATATCCTAGTATGAGCAACCCCGAAGACGAAGGCCGTATTTAGGTCGGTGGTGCCAGGCTCTGGCCCTCAATCTCACAGAGGTGCCAACTGAATATGGAAATAATTCCCCGCCTGGATTTACTGGATGAGAATTGTTTGTGTGAATATTGATATTGGATGTCCTGAAGACCTGATCCATGTGGGACAGGCATGGAGATGTGCACCCTCGATTTAAATGAGCCAGCTTTCTTGCTTCCAGTCAGGAGAGCACAGTAAGAACATGAGCAATGGATTTATCTCATTATAATGGCCACTGGTCCATATTTACACCGTGTAAGAAGTTCCTCATGTTTGGCAGCCATGGGCACCACTGACATTTTCATTACCTTGCTTTCTTTTCTCCTCACAGGACCCCGATATTTGGAACATCTGGTTATGGAAGGGGGGCTGTGCATGTGGGAAGAGGGGGTGTGTTTTGATTGTCTAGTACCCTCGTAGTAAGTTCACATATCTGTATTAAGGGTCATTGGGAGGGGTTTTGGTCGGAAAGTGGAGGGGTAGCCCGCTGAAAGTTAGACATCATGCGAGGATCACTTAGGCTGGAGGGCAGGAGTGGGAGAGGGCAGGCTAAAACAATCTCTGAAAGGGGTCTGGGGTTGTTAGTTTACTGTCTGGGCTGAATGTTGTGGAAGTCCCCAGCCTGGGTCTGCAGTTAGGTGGGAGAAAGTTCTTGAGGGCCGGGGGCCTCCCTGGGCCAGTGCATGATACCCCCAGGGGCATAATGGGGATGATCCAGAGGACAACCACCCTCTCCGAGCTGCTTGGCAGGAGAAAGTCACTACAGCTACACTACTCTATCCCCAATATGGGCCAGGCACTATTGGGCCTCTTCCCTGCACCACTAACCCATCGGTGCAGGCCAGCAATGAATAGCCTGCAGGCAATAAAGCACCCCCGCACCAACTGAGAGACTCGGCAGCTCCCTTTAACAAACCTCCTGCTCCCAGATAGGATAGAAAAAGCTGCCTTTACCGTTAAGGGAAACCTATTTCACTTGTCACTGCTATCGAGCACAGTAAAACAAATGTAACTTGGTTTAGAACATCAAGGAAGTTATTTCACCATTGAAAAGGGATATTTGATGAGCCAAGCAGTCTAGCTGATAGTGTTTCAATCCCACTGCTGTCCGACTGGAGTTTGTATCAGAGGGAAACCCAACTTACAAAAGCATTGCCTCTCGACTCTGCTGAGAATACAATACTACACGTTCCCCGATCAGACAGACAGTTCAGTGAAGCAAAGAGTGCATCAATCAAGCTTGCCCTGTCTGTTCCCACTATTCCATGCACATGCTTAGAAATCAGACGTTCTCAGCTCAGTGCAGGCAACCTCAGGGAGGGCCAGAGGAATAATTCTAAAATCAGAAAAAGCAGAAAGATAGATGTAGGTGTAGGCATAACCCCCCTGACCATAAATCAACCCCAGGTGCACTCAGGGATGCCAGACAAGGCCACCATTCAGGTGCAGACCCTCAGTGAACAGCACACCCAGGGGCAGGAGAGAACAGACTATGGGCCTCATTACACGGAATGCGGTAAACCATGGTGCTATTAGCACCATGGTTACCGCCGGTACCATACTGGTACCACCATGGAGAAAAGGGGAATTACCACCCTATTCAAAGGTTGTCGGGGCGGTAATTCCCCCTTTCTCCATGGCCCTTCCCCATTCCCATTTTTGCCCCATAGGGCTCAATGGGAATGGTGAAGGGGCTAATTACGGTACCGCAAATTGCGGTAACGTAATTAGCACCAAGATCCCTTTGCGGGTCCCAACTTTAACGGCTGGTCTACACCAGCCGTTAAGGTCAGGTCCCGCAAAGGGACCTCATAGTAAGGGTTTACCGTTACCGGTAAACCCTTACCACCCACCGTGTAATGAGGCCCTATAAATGCTAACACCCTCAGTTACTGGGTGTGGGTTGCATGAGGAGGAAGCTTGTGTTTGCAGAAGGCTGGAGATTGGAAGGCAGTGGAAGGCCAGCATGAGGAGACTGGAGAGGTGATGGCAGAGGACAGGAAGGAGAGGGTGGAGACCAGAAGGGGCGAGGACCGAGGTGGTAGTAGCAAAGGAGGTGGTAACACTTGGAATTAATCGCCAGGAGGTGATGAGAGGAAAGGAAGTAGAAGGTAAAATGTGCCATGGAAGGAGGTGGTATGTACAACAGAGAGTTGGGAGCAAGTAAAATCTGTAACAGATTAAAAGGCGATGTTGACAACAGATGTGTGTAGGCAGGAGGCAGCATTAACAGAAGTAAAGAGGAAGGAGGTGGTTACACCAAGAATGAAGAAGAGGCAAAGTCAGACTCTAGGAATAAGACAGAAAATGTTGTGACAGTACGAATAGTGGCGAAGGAGATCAAGGAGCAGGAACAACTGAGATGCAGATCAGGGCCCTGTCGGCCAGAGTAAGCGGGTTTCATCAGGCAAAGTCTGCCCTCGGCAGGCCCACATGGTGGAAGGAGGAACGACACTGAGGCAGGGAGATTACAGTCAATATAGAAAAGAAAAGGGTACGGTCTGACAGGTTAGGTCAGGGTGTTCAAGGGGTCCTTCTCCAGCTCTCCCTGCCAGCTACAACTAGAACATATCAGTTCAAGACTTTGGGAGCTGTCGTAATCCCGCTACAGAATCCCAGAAATCCCCCACCTAGGGACAAGGAAAGAAATAGGGTTTGGGAACCTTGTGAGTATGCAAAGCCAGATCAGAATTGGGTGGCACAACCTCCCGTGTGCTCTCAGGAGACAGGGACTTGAATACCAGAGATGAGAGGCCCGACACCCTCAGCCAGCGGGAAAGACACTTTCAAGGGAGAAGTCCATCATGAGTGTATTGTTGTACTAGTTAAATTTCCTTTTGTTTGGCAAGTTCCCCAGTACCGTGTATAGCTAGCCACCTGTGGATAATCCTTACTCGACCTTTGAACAAAGTGCTCCTGGCATCCTTATTGGTGCCAGCTGTCTGGTACATAAGCATATCTGCTGGTCCCACCACTGAAGCATAACCAGGCCTTTCTCCGTTGGCTCATGTGTTTCCATTACATTTGCACCTCATGCATTTGTTAGCCGTTTCCGGCCAATAATGGATGCATTTCTGTAGTACTCCAAGATTACACAGTACTGTGCAGTTGATGCATTCTGGATTGAGCACATTTTGATTCTTTCTCACAAAATGTTGTATTGTAGTTTGGCAATGAGGACCAGCAGCTGGCCTGGGCGAAACGCGAGAGTGAGAAGGCGGAACAGGAGCGGCTAGCTCGGCTGAGACGTCAGGAGCAGGAGGACCTCGCACTAGCCATCGCACTGAGTAAGTCTGAAATGTCCATCTATTACGTTATAGCGCCCTCTCAAGCAGCAATAATGAACTGTAGTATAAAAGTACACTTTACACCCAAGAGTAACTCCTCCCCTCTGGCGTGCGTTAATACCAGACGCCTTATCATAGTAAGGCCTTGTTGACTTGGCCTATACCAGTGCATCTGCAGGATTTCCTCTTCAACTTGCTGATTACGGTTTTTACAGATGGCTGCCTCTGTCTGGAATGTGCAATGGGCTTTCTATGATAGATTTTACACAACAGTTGCATGTTTTATTCTGCTTTTGGTTTTTTCAGTTTGCTTCCCTTTCCTTCGAGTAAGACTGAAGGCATTTTTTGTTATTTAAGCACTTCTTGTTTGTTTTACCACCTTCTTGAACATTCTTGGCGGCCCTCTGTATTGTGGTAGTGGCTCCCGCTATGATGCCACATTTTGAACTCGTCCCGTTACCCCCTGTCACTGTTTTGCTGTGACCTCCGACCAAGGGATACTCTTACTGTAGTCCAGCGTTGTGAACGACCTCTAACCTGGAAGTGAAGCTAGACAATGACTTAACAAGCACTGTGCGTGGACAATAAAAACGGCGTACTTTTCAACCAGGGTAAATTAGACAACCAGACAGAAAAGCAGAACAGTGTATAAACCAATGAAGATTAACATGATCGTTTAACACCAGACTGGTGAGACTTCCCCTAACCGTTTCCAGACAGTCGTTTTGTTTCTTCCTCCTGATAGCGTCATCAGCGAATTTATTTGTTGGTATAATGAGCCGTGCAGTGAGACTGTTCTTGAACAATAAAGGGAGCAGTAACTCAGAGGATGGAGACTGTTTGGCTCCAAGAACCTTTTCTGTGAACTCTGACCCGGAACTCCTACCAGATGCACCGAACTGGAGCATCTGCTACTCACCAGACTGTACATCTGAATATTTGTAGACTTCCTCAGAGCAGAGGGACACCTTGTCTCATACAACAACTCTCCAAAGCTGTGTGTTCTAGGAGGTTTGCAGCATATGTAATTGTTGTATCCTGCACTTCCCTGTTTGAGCAATCAGGCTCATGACATCACAGAGCTCCCATCTGCTGGCCAATGAGTGTTCCACGTAGACAGTTGAGGGATATTCACAGTAAGCGGCATAAAGCGAGATTGTGCGCTGTGCCGGCCCTTATTATCATGCAGTTCTTGCACCAGGCGCGGCCCTCTGTCTAGTAAGGGCTCAAGCAATTTATTATCAAGCAGCCCTTACACCAGGCGCGGCCCTCTGTCTAGTAAGGACTCGAGCAGGTTATCATGCAGCTCTTGCACCAGGCGCGGCCCTCTGTCTAGTAAGGACTGGAGCAGGTTATTATCATGCAGCTCTTGCACCAGGCGCGGCCCTCTGTCTAGTAAGGACTGGAGCAGGTTATTATCATGCAGCTCTTGCACCAGGCGCGGCCCTCTGTCTAGTAAGGACTGGAGCAGGTTATTGTCATGCAGCTCTTGAACCAGGCGCGGCCCTCTGTCTAGAAAGGACTGGAGCAGGTTATTGTCATGCAGCTCTTGCACCAGGCGCGGCCCTCTGTCTAGTAAGGACTGGAGCAGGTTATTGTCATGCAGCTCTTGCACCAGGCACGGCCCTCTGTCTAGTAAGGGCTCGAGCAGGATATTGTCATGCAGCTCTGGCACCAGGCGCGGCCCACTGTCTAGTAAGGACTGGAGCAGGTTATTATCATGCAGCTCTTGCACCAGGCGCGACCCTCTGTCTAGTAAGGACTGGAGCAGGATATTATCATGCAGCTCTTGCACCAGGTGCGGCCCTCTGTCTAGTAAGGACTCGAGCAGTTTATTATCATGCAGCTCTTGCACCAGGCGCGGCCCTCTGTCTAGTAAGGGCTCGAGCAGGATATTGTCATGCAGCTCTGGCACTAGGCGCGGCCCTCTGTCTAGTAAGGACTGGAGCAGGTTATTATCATGCAGCTCTTGCACCAGGCGCGGCCCACTGTCTAGTAAGGACTGAAGCAGGTTATTATCATGCAGCTCTTGCACCAGGCGCGGCCCTCTGTCTAGTAAGGACTGGAGCAGGTTATTATCGGCCCTCTGTCTAGTAAGGACTGGAGCAGGTTATTATCATGCAGCTCTTGCACCAGGCACGGCCCCTCTTGCACCAGGCGCGGCCCTCTGTCTGGTAACGACTCGAGCAGGTTATTATCATGCAGCTCTTGCACGAGGCGCGGCCCTCTGTCTAGTAAGGGCTCGAGAAGGATATTATCATGCAGCTCTTGCACCAGGCGCGGCCCTCTGTCTAGTAAGGACTGGAGAAGGTTATCCTGCAGCTCTTGCACCAGGCACGGCCCTCTGTCTAGTAAGGGCTCGAGCAGGTTATTATCATGCAGCTCTTGCACCACGGCCCTCTGTCTAGTAAGGACTGAAGCAGGTTATTATCATGCAGCTCTTGCACCAGGCGCAGCCCTCTGTCAAGTAAGGGCTCGAGCAGTTTATTATCATGCAGCTCTTGCACCAGGCGCGGCCCTCTGTCTAGTAAGGACTCGAGCAGGTTATCATCAGCCCTCTGTCTAGTAAGGACTGGAGCAGGTTATTATCATGCAGCTCTTGCACCAGGCGTGGCCCTCTGTCTAGTAAGGACTGGAGCAGGTCAGGTTATTATCATGCAGCTCTTGCACCAGGCGCGGCCCTCTGTCTAGTAAGGACTGGAGCAGGTTATTATCATGCTGCCCTTGCACCAGGCGTGGCCCTCTGTCTAGTAAGGACTGGAGCAGGTCAGGTTATTATCATGCAGCCCTTGCACCAGGCGCGGCCCTCTGTCTAGAAAGGACTAGAGCAGGTTATTATCATGCAGCTTTTGCACCAGGCGCGGCCCTCTGTCAAGTAAGGGCTCGAGAAGGTTGTTATCAGCCCTCTGTCTAGTAAGGACTGGAGCAGGTTATTATCATGCAGCTTTTGCACCAGGCGCGGCCCTCTGTCTAGTAAGGACTCGAGAAGGTTGTTATCAGCCCTCTGTCTAGTAAGGACTGGAGCAGGTTATTATCATGCAGCTTTTGCACCAGGCGCGGCCCTCTGTCAAGTAAGGGCTCGAGCAGTTTATTATCATGCAGCTCTTGCACCAGGCGCGGCCCTCTGTCTAGTAAGGACTCGAGCAGGTTATTATCAGCCCTCTGTCTAGTAAGGACTGGAGCAGGTTATTATCATGCAGCTCTTGCACCAGGCGCGGCCCCTCTTGCACCAGGCGCGGCCCTCTGTCTGGTAACGACTCGAGCAGGATATTATCATGCAGCTCTTGCACCAGGCGCGGCCCTCTGTCTAGTAAGGACTGGAGCAGGTCAGGTTATTATCATGCAGCTCTTGCACCAGGCGCGGCCCTCTGTCTAGTAAGGACTGGAGCAGGTTATTATCATGCAGCCCTTGCACCAGGCGTGGCCCTCTGTCTAGTAAGGACTGGAGCAGGTCAGGTTATTATCATGCAGCCCTTGCACCAGGCGCGGCCCTCTGTCTAGAAAGGACTGGAGCAGGTTATTATCATGCAGCTTGTGCACCAGGCGCAGCCCTCTGTCAAGTAAAGGCTCGAGCAGTTTATTATCATGCAGCTCTTGCACCAGGCGCGGCCCTCTGTCTGGTAAGGGCTCGAGCAGGTTATTATCATGCAGCTCTTGCACCAGGCGCGGCCCTCTGTCTGGTAAGGGCTCGAGCAGATTATCATCATGCAGCTCTTGCACAAGACGCGGCCCTCTGTCTAGTAAGGGCTCGAGCAGGCTATCATCATGCGGCTCTTGCACCAGGCGCAGCCCTCTGTCTAGTAAGGGCTCGAGCAGGTTATTATCATGCGGCCCTTGCACCAGGCGCGGCCCTCTGTCAAGTAAGGGCTCGAGCAGGATATTATCATCCAGCTCTTGCACCAGGCACGGCCCTCTGTCTAGTAAGGACTGGAGCAGGTTATTATCATGCAGCTTTTGCACCAGGCGCGGCCCTCTGTCAAGTAAGGGCTCGAGCAGTTTATTATCATGCAGCTCTTGCACCAGGCGCGGCCCTCTGTCTAGTAAGGACTGGAGCAGGTTATTATCATGCAGCTCTTGCACCAGGCACGGCCCTCTGTCTAGTAAGGACTGGAGCAGGTTATTATCATGCAGCTTTTGCACCAGGCGCGGCCCTCTGTCTAGTAAGGGCTCGAGCAGGTTATTATCATGCGGCCCTTGCACCAGGCGCGGCCCTCTGTCAAGTAAGGGCTCGAGCAGGATATTATCATCCAGCTCTTGCACCAGGCACGGCCCTCTGTCTAGTAAGGACTGGAGCAGGTTATTATCATGCAGCTTTTGCACCAGGCGCGGCCCTCTGTCAAGTAAGGGCTCGAGCAGTTTATTATCATGCAGCTCTTGCACCAGGCGCGGCCCTCTGTCTAGTAAGGACTCGAGCAGGTTATTATCAGCCCTCTGTCTAGTAAGGACTGGAGCAGGTTATTATCATGCAGCTCTTGCACCAGGCGCGGCCCTCTGTCTAGTAAGGACTGAAGCAGGTTATTATCATGCAGCTCTTGCACCAGGCGCAGCCCTCTGTCTAGTAAGGACTGGAGCAGGTTATTATCATGCAGCTCTTGCACCAGGCGCGGCCCTCTGTCTAGTAAGGACTGGAGCAGGTTATTATCATGCAGCTTTTGCACCAGGCGCGGCCCTCTGTCAAGTAAGGGCTCGAGCAGTTTATTATCATGCAGCTCTTGCACCAGGCGCGGCCCTCTGTCTAGTAAGGACTCGAGCAGGTTATTATCAGCCCTCTGTCTAGTAAGGACTGGAGCAGGTTATTATCATGCAGCTCTTGCACCAGGCGCGGCCCTCTGTCTAGTAAGGACTGGAGCAGGTCAGGTTATTATCATGCAGCCCTTGCACCAGGCGCGGTCCTCTGTCTAGTAAGGACTGGAGCAGGTCAGGTTATTATCATGCAGCTCTTGCACCAGGCGCGGCCCTCTGTCTAGTAAGGACTGGAGCAGGTTATTATCATGCTGCCCTTGCACCAGGCGTGGCCCTCTGTCTAGTAAGGACTGGAGCAGGTCAGGTTATTATCATGCAGCCCTTGCACCAGGCGCGGCCCTCTGTCTAGAAAGGACTAGAGCAGGTTATTATCATGCAGCTTTTGCACCAGGCGCGGCCCTCTGTCAAGTAAGGGCTCGAGAAGGTTGTTATCAGCCCTCTGTCTAGTAAGGACTGGAGCAGGTTATTATCATGCAGCTTTTGCACCAGGCGCGGCCCTCTGTCTAGTAAGGACTCGAGCAGTTTATTATCATGCAGCTCTTGCACCAGGCGCGGCCCTCTGTCTAGTAAGGACTCGAGCAGGTTATTATCAGCCCTCTGTCTAGTAAGGACTGGAGCAGGTTATTATCATGCAGCTCTTGCACCAGGCGCGCCCCCTCTTGCACCAGGCGCGGCCCTCTGTCTGGTAACGACTCGAGCAGGATATTATCATGCAGCTCTTGCACCAGGCGCGGCCCTCTGTCTAGTAAGGACTGGAGCAGGTCAGGTTATTATCATGCAGCTCTTGCACCAGGCGCGGCCCTCTGTCTAGTAAGGACTGGAGCAGGTTATTATCATGCAGCCCTTGCACCAGGCGTGGCCCTCTGTCTAGTAAGGACTGGAGCAGGTCAGGTTATTATCATGCAGCCCTTGCACCAGGCGCGGCCCTCTGTCTAGAAAGGACTGGAGCAGGTTATTATCATGCAGCTTGTGCACCAGGCGCAGCCCTCTGTCAAGTAAAGGCTCGAGCAGTTTATTATCATGCAGCTCTTGCACCAGGCGCGGCCCTCTGTCAAGTAAGGGCTCGAGCAGTTTATTATCATGCAGCTCTTGCACCAGGCGCGGCCCTCTGTCTGGTAAGGGCTCGAGCAGGTTATTATCATGCAGCTCTTGCACCAGGCGCGGCCCTCTGTCTGGTAAGGGCTCGAGCAGATTATCATCATGCAGCTCTTGCACAAGACGCGGCCCTCTGTCTAGTAAGGGCTCGAGCAGGCTATCATCATGCGGCTCTTGCACCAGGCGCGGCCCTCTGTCTAGTAAGGGCTCGAGCAGGTTATTATCATGCGGCCCTTGCACCAGGCGCGGCCCTCTGTCAAGTAAGGGCTCGAGCAGGATATTATCATCCAGCTCTTGCACCAGGCACGGCCCTCTGTCTAGTAAGGGCTCGAGCAGGATATTATCATGCAGCTCTTGCACCAGGCGCGGCCCTCTGTCTAGTAAGGACTGGAGCAGGATATTATCATGCAGCTCTTGCACCAGGCGCGGCCCTCTGTCTAGTAAGGGCACGAGCAGGTTATTATCATGCAGCCCTTGCACCAGGTGCGGCCCTCTGTCTAGTAAGGGCTCGAGCAGGTTATTATCATGCAGCCCTTGCACCAGGCGCGGCCCTCTGTCTAGTAAGGGCTCGAGCAGGATATTATCATGCAGCTCTTGCACCAGGCGCGGCCCTCTGTCTAGTAAGGACTGGAGCAGTTTATTATCATGCAGCTCTTGCACCAGGCGCGGCCCTCTGTCTAGTAAGGACTGGAGCAGGATATTATCATGCAGCTCTTGCACCAGGCGCGGCCCTCTGTCTAGTAAGGGCTCGAGCAGGTTATTATCATGCAGCCCTTGCACCAGGCGCGGCCCTCTGTCTAGTAAGGGCTCGAGCAGAATATTATCATGCAGCTCTTGCACCAGGCACGGCCCTATGTCTAGTAAGGGCTCGAGCAGGATATTATCATGCAGCTCTTGCACCAGGTGTTGCTGTTACCGCTCAGCTGGCATTTTATCACGTGGGTGGGCAATCTTCTTAACCGTTTTTAAAAGTGTGCTTTGGACACTTAACACGATGTATCAACAAAAAAGTGTTTGTTGCTACTTAAACAGTGAGCTTTTTTTATGTGTTCCTGCGATGAGGGCTTTTGGCATATCGGCCCATCAAAAGGTGGCGAGATGAGAAAGCCGAGCCCTTATCTCCCGTGGGGTTTGTGCCTGTGGAACATAGCCCTGACTCTAGAAAATGTGCACACTCCTATTTGAACATGGTGATTCGTGTATGCGCTTCCGGGCTGACGACTAACACCATATCAGGTTTTCAAATCAGAATAATGCGAACATCTTTTTCCCCAGGGCAAGTCGACACACCTTCAAAGCATCTTCTCTGACTTTGTTTTCGTGCTGTAAAATTGCTTGTTTTGGCTTTTGAGAGCTGTGCTGGCTTCGACTATTCCAGTGGGTCAAACAAGTGGGGCAAGACATGAGATCCTGTGCTGGTTGGCCATTGGAAAACTGGCATCACTGGGTAGCAGTGTCCTAGTTCACAAACAGCCAAAGCCCCCTCCGGCCTCCCAAACCCCCTGGTGTAACATTACCAGCAGCCTTCCCCCGCGTTTCCCCCTTGGTCAATTCTCCTACCCTATTTTTTCACACCTTTTTAGAGCTTGAAAGAGCTGACCGTTTCTTGTTATGTTATGTTAACAATCTCTTATAGAGGGCAACACGCCCGTGGGCCTCAGTGTGTCAAGTATCAAGCCCTGATGTTATTATCTTGTACTTTTAATGCGCCTGCTTAGCACCATGTTGCTGGTTGGCAAATATAAGAAAATGCCTTGGGAAGGTTCAGCTCTTTGGTCCCATTAGGCAGATGCCACAGGTTATGGCGGCATTGATTTCTACCTTGTGGGGACAGTTAAAATACATATTGCAGCACAAACACATACATTCTGCTGCACGTAGGTAGCTACTAGACTTACAGAATGCAGTTTCCAATAGCCTCATTGTGCCTCTGGACTGAAAACAACCTCTCAGATTAGGAGGTCTTTCATACGAGTGATCAGTGGGTCTTGGTGCCATTAGTGCTCTGGGCACTGAATGTCAGAAATGGACTGCTTTGTGTTGTTGTTGCCAGTGCAAGAGCGCAATAGGTGGGCACATCTGGATGGCGATTGCACCTCGGGAACATCTGGCTAGAGATTCACCTGGTGAAAGAGGAGTTCTAAGATCTACAGCGAGCACTCCACCATTAAACAACACAGGTTCTCTCCTGGAATTGAAGAAAGGTTCGGCACTAATAGAGGCGCACATAAACGGACATCTGTGTGTGGAGCAGAATCCTATTGGCTGTGGGGGGTTTTGTAGTTGAAATGGTTGATTTTGTTAAATGATTCATACAACCAACTCTGGAATACAGCACGTTTCTGATGTATGGAATTGATGCAAAATGAAAAACACAATTAACTGAAACAAGTTGGTTGCGAGGATAGTACAATACCATCAACTCAACTCATGCAAAGTAATCCTCATTGGAGGACCAGATCCCCCTGGAACCTGTACACCTTATCCCTCTGTACCTAAAGGCAGTGCTTTCCATTACAAACGTGTTGCATACGCCAAAACCTGTGTCTTCAATTGTGGGGTGGTTCAGCGATTTCCAGACCTGAAGCGTCTGTTTCCAGGCCAGCGTGGTTACCCCCTTGAAGCATAACCTCTCCCCTGAGACACATAGGCCAGGCTCTCACCTGACGCCATGATGAACAGCTCACATGTGCAGGAGTCTTGAGTAGCCCACCACCTGTATCGTGTTTTTCCTAACATGATTAAAGAATGTCTGGACTCTCCCACAAGACCACATCATGTGTAATAGTGTGCCCGTGTCACCTCTTCAAGCACAAGTGTGTGCAACCAACAGGCCCCTCCAAACCATTCTATCTGACATCTAGTAAGCATGGTGAAGCAGTTTGGCTTGCCACCTTCTAATGCCCATGTCCAGCCAGGCATCCTTCATACTCACACACCAAGAGAGCTATTCACCATGAGTCATCTCTCTTCCAATGTTCTCCAACCAAGCCGCCAATATGCCTCGTTCCTTCTCTCCATCTTCTATCAGCATTGCATACATTATCAGGATGCTTTGCTGTTTTCTTGACAGTTATCCTTCCAAGCCCTGTACATGGATTCATCAGCTTGGTCCTCCAAGGTCTGAAAGATCAGGACTCCTCAAAGCTTGTGGTATTCCCCGAATCTCCAGCCTTGCAGGCCATACGGCCTCCGTAGCTCAGCAAAGGATAGCCATAGGCCGTCATCTCAGGAGTCTCTGATCAGCCACACTGCTCAGAAACGTGTTCAGCCAGAACAGTGTTTTTCCCACCAACGTGACTGCAGGAATAAACCAGAATGAGGCTGCTTGGAACAGGCGAGGTTCCAGGCCATGACGTTTGCAGATTTTTACCCTGGAGGATCTCGGGAAGCAGTGGGCAAGTCCTCCTAATGTCGTGCCATTGGCAGAATCGCCACTGGTTCTGTAGGTGATAACAGAACTTCCTCGTTCACCCCTGCCCTTGTCCATACATCCTCTATGGAATCATCCCTCGGCAGCCCAACCGCCCAAGTGGCGTGCTTTGAACACCAAGTCATGCATCTCGGAGGTCAGTAATTAAGCTAAATCTACCTCTGGACTGGGCCTGGAATCTTGCTTGCTATCTCACACAAACTTTCTCATAACTGAGTTGAGCGCCTTAAAGTTTCTTCAAGGGATGGTGAAAGGCAGCATGGACAATAAATAATTAACTTTCAGAGCCATGCCTATCTTAATTAAATTGGTCCCTCTCCTTAGGGCCTCCAATCTTACCTTAACTGCTAATATATTGAGTTCCCAGCTCTGCACCATTGTACCTTTTAGCTGTACACACATACGTCCACCCCACAATGGGTGACGCCATCTTGTCTATGTCATCCTAATGTGTGGAATCTAAGGTCATATGCAGAGGCCTGAGTGAACCGCTGCATGGGACTTAAGCGATGTGAGAGTCAGTCAGTAAGAGCGCACAGGACAGCTGGTGGCTGAACCACTAAGGCAGTGGGGCGCCATTTTAGATGCCAGTGCTTTCAAAGAAATAAAAATAGGGGCTTGTAAAACACAGTGCATGAGTGAAAGCGCAGCTTTCCCTTCCTTAGCATACTCCTGGAAAACTAGACGCAGGCAAGGCAAAGCCCAATGAAAGCAATTACAAATATAAAGTAATCTGGCTGTTAATCTCAACCCTAAGAGCAGGAGGAGGAAGGGATTGATGGAGGACACACCGCACCCACAACAGATACAGCTCTTTGGGCCTCATTAAAAGAACGGCGGCGTGGTAAAAAACTTCAGCAATAACAGTTACCACTGCATTAATGCACTGCCGTACTACAACTTTGGTAGTGTGGCAGAGAAAAAACCTCCAGCAAAATGCCAGAGGTAATTCTGCTACGTTACTGCCAAAAAACACCAACATTGGCAGAATTGCCAACCTGCAGAATGGTGGTAATTTTGCTCAAATCCCTATGGACTCCATAAATGGGGACTTACACCACCATCCCACCACTTGTAATGTGGCGGTAATAAGGCCTTTTATCTTGTCACAGATCGCCTGTACTGCGGATGGTCATTACGGCAGGGTCCATATTCACAGCCGTCACTGCTTCTTTAGGATGCACAGGGGCACTTCTGCCCACCGGGAAGATGATCTTCAGTGTTGCCAGTTTAGTCAGGATCACCTACAGGTGGGCCTCCCCTACCCCCCTGTGCAATTATTTTGGCCTCCTGAAATGCCTTCTACCACTGGTTTAGGCTAGCATGGATTTAAACTTTGTTGATATCCATTCCAGGTAACCTTCCCATTCTCTGTGGACTCTCTTCATATCTCTTTAGTGGATATCTTGGTAAAGACTGCAATTGTTGGTCTATGTTGCTCTCACGCCGACCCCAAAGGTATTATCAGGTTCTGCTTTTTGCACGTTCCCTCGGTTGTAGGAGCCGTGTAGCAATTTAAGCACCAGGACCTGTAGCTTTTGACCTGGCAGTTTTCCCCTATAGGCAATTGGACTTATTCTTTCTAGGTCATCCACGTCCTTACCTACCTTGAAGAACAGAGAGTCTATTTGCAGTACTTGGAATCTCTCCAGTCCTCTGCAGCAGGAGGCACTGGCCTGGCTTTCATGAAAGCTGGCTTCTCAGCGCTCTGTCTTTTTCTTAGGCTGGGCAAAGTTTAGGGGGTCCTCCCAAAAGTAAATTCATAAAATCTATTATGTTAACTTAATCCGTGACAAGAGGGAGGCAGGAGCTAACAGCTGAAGCTACTGCTCATTTGCCCTAGAATCTGGCATGTTTTCTTTATTTGGTTAAAATGGATCAGTCCGTGCGTAAACAGCAGCCAGAAACACTGGTGTCAGTTAGTGCCTTCAGTGAATGGTGTGGGGCAGGTTGGTTTAGGGTTTAATTGGTGCATGTGGAAAAACCACTAATCGTTGCTGAACACGGACGAATTTCTGCGAGCCTGCCATGGATACAATCATTGTGTGATGACAGCACTTTGTCCCCAAAAGCAAAATGGCTGCTTGCGATAAAACATGAAAACAGAATTACCAGTGTGAGCAAAAAACTCAAACATGTTTATATAGGTTTTCGTTGATTTCGAATGGGGAATCCTCATGAAAGCTAGCTTGGAATGTTTATGGTGCTGCATGGTATTGGGGCAGTTTGGCTTAGGAACAGGTTTTTAATTCCACTCCTGCTGTACTTTAATTGATTTATTGGACATTTGTATGGCACCTACACACAGATGGGGGTAATGAGGGGGACATGGGAATCAAAAAAGTAGAACAAAAACGGTTATTTTGGCCTTGTGACAATCCTACCATGCAAGTGCATAAAAAAGGTGGTAAGTGCAGGGGGAGGAGGTAGAGGTAGAAGTGCAGGAGTGTGGTACCCCAAGCCAAGGGTGGTGGTGGGTAAGTGCTGGGCAGGCCAAGGCGTCAAGTGCTAGGGGAGGGTGGAGGAGGGAGGGTGAGTGCGGTGGGCAGTGAGGCCCAAGTTGGGCTAGTCCGATTTAGGGAGCTGAAGGCAAGTGCTTGCAAAGGATGCTGGGGGACTGGTACCGGGTGGTCTGGTCCCTGTATGACTCGGATGGGACCAGGCCCCAGTCGCAGCGGCAGATGGAGAGTTAGCAATGGAAGAGGAGAAAAGGAAGGTCTTGAGACGTTTCTGGAACTTAAGAAGATCCAGCTCAAGTGGCAGGGGGGAAGGGAGGCCGTTCCAGAGGGAGCAGCCAGCCTAGAAAAAGAATCTACCTCCCACTCTCTGCTTGGAGAAGCGTTTGATCTGCAGAGAGATGGAGCCAGAAGACCGACGGGCTCTGACTGGGAGGTTTTTAGGGAGGGAAAACCTGTTGAAGGGGGCGAAGTGAGGAAAGGGGCAGGTTGAGGAAGAGGCGGTTTGCAGTAGTTAACCCTAGAAAGAACCAGGGCATTGGAAACGTAAAGCTTCTGGGGGAAGGTGAGGAAGGATAGAATGCCGCTGAGGAGGTGCAACTGAAAATTGGACTTCTTGGCAAGGTCCATGATGTGTGGCAAGAAAGAGATAGCATAGTCAAAGATGATCCCAAGGTTTTTTGCCTTACAAGTGGGTATGGGGAGACGACCCAGGTAGTCTGGCCAGGGAGTGGGGGGGCAAGGAACAGGCGTCCCAATGAGAAGGATCTCTGTCTTACTGGCATTAAGGCAGAGATCATTGGCAGAGCACCATGCCTGAATAGCAGTCAGTTATGAGGGCAGAGGTGGTAGAGGAAGGCAGCTTGAAAGAGAGCTGTGAGTCAACTGTGCAACACTGGAAATTAGGGGAGAAAGTAGAGATCAGGTAGATGTTGAAGAGTCATGGCGATAGGATAGAGCCCTGAGGGATGCCACAGGTAGAGAGTAAGGTCCAGGGGAGAAAAGGGTCCATTTGCACATGGGAAGGTCTGTTTGAAAGGAAGGTCGTCAACCATGCCAGTGCCCAGTCTGTGATGTCTAGGGTATCATGGAGACAGTTTGAGGATGGAGTGCAGACTGTGTCAAAAGCAGAAGAGAGCATGATGAGGATCAGAACAGAGGGAGTGTTAGAGTCTAAGTTGGAGAGTAGGTCTTAACAGGTGTTCAGGAGAGCAGCTATAAAACTGCACTGGTGGCCATGGAGGCAGCCGGCCTTTCAGTGTGGAGGGTCTGTGGGGGTTGACCAGCTTCTCCATGAGTTTGGCCAAGAATGGGGTTATAGAGATAGGATGATAGTTAGCAGGGCAAGAAGGGTCAGCAGATGGCTTTTTAGGAGAGGGTGCACAAGAGAGTGTTGAAGGGGTTGAGGGAAGGAGCCAGTGGCAAATGAGTGGGTGCAGAGGTCAGCCAAGGCTGGAGTGAGAGAGGCAATGTTATGCTTGATGGTTCTGGAGGAACAGGGGTGCACCTGATTAGAGGAGACTTTCATAGAGTGGACAACTCTAGAGATCAAATCTGGTGCAATGGGGGAGACAGAGGAGAGTATGGGCCGTAGGAGGGGCCAAGGGAGGCAAGAGAAGGTGTGTGCATGTGGTTGTGTTTGGGGGTGAGCAGATGACAGAGAGGACAGGATGTCCATAGGTTTGGCGGAAAAGTGGGCAGCCAGTGCAGAGCAGAGGGCCTGGGAGGGGGAGGAGAGAAGGAGACTGCGGTAGGATTGGCAAGTTCCGTCCAGATTTTAAAGAGTTCAACAGTGTTATTGGTGGCTCTAGAGATGCAGGCTTGGACATGAGCCCTCTTCTTGGAGCAGATGGTGGGACGGTATTGCCTTTGGAGTAGGTGGGAGGCCAGTTTGTCAGAGGATGAGCTAGAAGTCTGCCACTTCGACTCTGCGTTTGCACTTGCGTTTCAAAGTGGCCAAGTCAGAGTCATACCAAGAGTTGCATTTGGCAGCAGGCTTCATGCGGATCCTCATGACAGGGTCAAGGAAGTCAAGGTTGTTAGAGATAGAGATGGAGGTTAGCTAGAACAGAGTCAGAAGGGGAGTCTAATGAGGGGAGTGGAGGAGGGATGAAGCAAGAGACAAGTGCAGTGACTGACACCCGCTTCATCGGTTTAATGACAGAGAAGTAGACTCGCAGTGCAGGCGGAGGTGTCGGGGGACAGGGTATGGCAAGGTGGGAAGAGAGGAGAGAGTGGTCACACCAGGTGAGTGAGGTAGTGAGAGGGTTAGAGAGAGGGATGACTGTTGAAATGAGAGCATCCAAGGTGTGTCCGGCAGAGTGGGTTGGGCCAGAGGGAAGGATAGAGAGGGAAAGAGTGTCACAGAGGTCACGGAAGAGAACAGTGGCCCCATCGAGAGAGTCGAGATGGATGTTGAATGCTCCAAGGAAGATAAGTTTGGGAGAAGAGGCAAGAGGAGAGGACGACAGGTCGGCCCATTCTGAGATGGAGAGGGTGGGCGGCCCGGGGGGTATGTAGATGGTAGCCAGAGTAAGAGAAAAGGTATGTGAGACAGACAACCCGCAGACTAGGCTTTCAAAGGGTGAGTAGGTTTGAGTGGGGATGATGGAGGCAGGAACCCACTCAGGGAAGATCAGAGCTACTCCACCACCAGTCCGGGGGGCCTGGAATTGATCAGGATTTCGTAGCCCTCAGGAGAATAGTGTCAAAAGCAGTGACGGAGCTGGCCTTGAACCTCTCTGTGAGAGCAAGGACGTCAAGATCAAGGTCTTCAAGGAGGTGACAGATGTCAGAGCAAGAATTGAGGAAAGCTAAGTGAAGCTGGTTGCCCTCTTTAAAAGATTTGCAAGGGGGGCACAATGGTGGGGTGCCACCACTGAGGGAGGGGGAAAGAGGATGAGGGAAGGAGGTGTAAAAGGAGAGGGTAGGAAGTTGAAGAGAGAAGGAAGACGCCTGTCAAGAAGACAGAGGTTGGTTTGAGAGCCCTGGGCCATGATATTGCCAATATGATAGATATTAATGGTGTGTTTGGAGGATGCAACGTTAGCCAAGAGCACTTCCCATCTGGTGCTGCCAGTAATGGGTGGGGAGGAGAAAAGGGAGAGGACAGAGACCATATGGGGAGTCCATAGGTTAGAAGAAGGAACAGCAAAGAGAATGTCAGTGATAGTCTGTCTAGAGGAAACATTGATGTAGGTGTCTGCGATGGGCAGGCCAGGGTTGGAACTTAGGAGTGCCTTTTTTAGTTTCTTCCTTCGGACTTTGTGAGAGAGAGAGGGAGGATAGGAGAAGGAGAAGCAGTTACAAAAGATAGGGGAGATGGAGAGCACCATGTGGGCAGAGACAAGAAAGGTAAGGGGCTAGGAGCTAGAGGATAGCAGGGGAGAGGGTCAAGCACTATGCAACAGTAGAATCACACCAGGCGTCCAAGCAGACAAAGAACAATGAGCACGCTGGAAAAACCCAGATATACACATCATTAAAAATTGGTAGCACACCTAAATTCAATTTTAGGCAAAAGCACTCAAAAGCAGTACACAATGGTGGTGAATGCACAGTTGGAAGCACACCTAAATTCGATTTGAGGCAAAAGCACTCAAAAGCAGTACAAAATGGTGGTGAATGCACAGTTGCAAGCACACCAGAGAAGAGAAAGAGTTATAAGTTATGAGTTTTCTTTTTTTCCCGTTGAAGCAGGGCATTAAGAGAGCAGTAGCAGTCAGTATGATGCACATCACGAAGCATAGTACTGTTGGTGCATGCAGACAGTTATTTGAGCAGATGTAGTGTCCAAAGAAGGTGGGTAGACCAGAGTGATCCATAATTCAGAGTGTTTGGATCACCAAATTAGTAAGAAGACCTTTGAGTGATGCAGCGTAGCTGCAGGCATAGGTGCTCCCACTACCGCCGGACAGGGGCCAGACAGGGCCCTTAGAGGAGGGCTTTAGGGGAGGGCCTTAGAGGAAGGCCTTGAAGAGGGGCCAGCTTTCGCCTGCCGGCTCTTCGGATAGGCCCTGAAGATGTAAGCTCGGCCAATTAGAGCCATGGCAGGACAGGCACTCCTGTGCACCCTGCAGCGGCGGCCATGATGGAGAGTGGCATGCTGAATATTCAAACAATAGCCCCATGGGATTAGCCACCGGGTGCACACTGCAAATGAACACTTCAGCAGTGCAGCAGAAATTTAAAACACTTTTTTTGTTCATCAGGTAGATATTATTTAAAAAATATATGTTTTTGAAAGAGCGCTCACCACTCCAATAAACATAATGGTTCTGCCCCACCTCACAAGCCTGGATGGCTTACCTTGCTGTGGAGATATAAAACGCTGTTCATGCAGCCGCATGGGGATGGGGCACACCACTGGAGGGTCTTCTGAAGAAGCTGAGTAGAATGAAAGAAGGTCAGACAGGGGCCATAGATGAGGGCCTTGGAGAGGGGGCTGGCTTTTGCCTGCCGGCTTCTGGGATGGGCTCTGAAGATGTAAGCTGGGCCAATTAGAGTTGTGGCAGGATATGCACTCCTGTGCATCCTGCGGCAGCAGCCATGATGGAGAGTGGCATGCTGAACATTCAAACAATAGCCCACTCGGCTTAGCCACGGGGATGCACACTGCAAATGCACACTTGAGCAGTGCAGCAGCGAGTAAAACATTGTTTTTGTTGTTGATCAGATAGATATTATTTCAAAAAGCAATGTTTTTGAAAGAACGGTCGCCGCTCCAATGAATATTAACTTACTGCCCCACCACATAAGCCTGGATGTCTTACCTTGCTGGGGAGATGTCAAAGGCTGCTCTTGCAGCCTCGTGGGGATGGGGCACACCACTGGAGGGTCCTCTGAAGAAGCAGAGTGGAGACTTGCGTAAGAACTTCATTTTAAATGCTATGTGGTAAATATGCTTCTTCCCATGCAAATTGTAAAGATAAGCTTTTTTTGTAGTTTGAATGATCTCTAATTAATCTTTGCTTCTTGATTAAAGAAGCAACAACAGACTAACAACACATAACCTGCCACAACAGCACATGGGCATTCTGGCACCGATGGAAAATCGCACTTAAGCTCAGCGGACGGTGCAAACGAAACTGAAGCTGCCAACAGGACATCACAACTCACTTTTCTATTCCCACTATACCCTACTGACCCCTGCACCTCCTCTCCCCCTTGACACCCTCCTTTTCAACAGATCAGCCAGAGCGCCTGTGGACCACAGCAGTGGTGACGGTGCATGGTACGAATACCTTTAACATTAAACGTTACCTTGTTGGGAGGATAGCTCAGGGGCAATGCATTTGTCTTAGAAGCAAGACAAGCAGAGCAACTATGGTCTCCGTTATTATAGATGTTATAAAAGATGAATTAATTAATGACCTCTTATACAAAATGAAAGAAACTTATGGTGAGAACGTATTAGTTAGCACTTCCACAGCACCTTGCTGTCTTGCAGAACTGTTTCTTGATATTTTGGGGGACACAAGCAGTACCCGAATGCAACTACTATGCTCTTCCTTTTTTGCATGGCATTTGATATCCAAGTCAGTAATGTGGTTGTCTTTTTTCCGCTCGAGTGTCATCATTTCTTAGGAGATCTTGCTGAATGTTCCTGGTATAGAACATTTCTGTAGGCCTTAATCACACACAGATTTCATATGCAAGAGCTAAAACAACGTTCACATAAACACAACATACAGGTCAGTTGATATCTATCCAGAACGAATAATTAGGCCAGTTTATTGAAACACGAGCATTGCATGAATTGTACGAATGAGTTCTAGTTTACGAAGAATATGAATCATGTTCCATTTTGACATTGCTCCTAAAAATTGATTATGGCGAAAAGCAGGCGGATACATAGGCCACCATAATGTGGAAATGTATCGCTACATCAGTAAAGCTTGAACAGTTTTAAGCACGCTTGATCGCTCACGTCAGGGTCTCTACATGATGATCTGCCATCATTGGAAAACCATTTGAACACAGACCTTTATTCAGAGAGTGTCTTTTGTTCTCCTGATCATTGTGCACAAAATATGTGCCTGTTCAAATATGTGCAAGTTTGTGTGCAAATAAATGCTGCCAAAATATGGTGTTCATTTCACAAACCAAAAAAAAGGAAAGTACCATCGAAAGCCAAACCATTTGCATTTAAATAAGTATCTTAAATAAGAACATTAAAAAAGAGATAGGTGTCTCCTATACCATGGACCAGTGGAGCTAATGCAAGATAACTAAATAAAAGAAGTCACATGGATAAGCACTAAAATAATTCAAGTGCTCATAATTACAGGTAGGAGGTCAAAAAAGAAAGAGGTTCAGTCAGGTTCTCAAGTGTCACTTCATATTTTAATATTTATCTAAAACATCGTAAAAGCACACATTATACAATTTTTTTTATAGATCTATCAACATTAAAAATCATTAGATTTATTTTATAACAATACAAAATGTTTTAGAGATTGTGAGTTCCTAAACCAATACTAATGAAAGTCATGCAAATTCATTTAGAAACTAATTTATCCCATTCCATAATGCTGTAGCCAACAGTACTATAGGCAGGTAAAGTGTCAAGTGCCTATAAATAAGAACATAAGACATTTTTAGGTGTACATATTACTTATCCTATTTTTGTGAGCTTAGTACATTTACTCTTACTTAAGCTACTTATTTAGCTTGCTTAATCAGCCCCATATATATTGTGAACGAGCACCAGGTTTGATGTGAAACGCATCGCTCTTGGTGGTGTTGCCCGTGTCTGCGGAATTCCCTAATAAATGTTTGTATTCTAACCTCGATGGTCCATGTGCTGCTCCATTATCACAGTGCTGCTGTGTGCGATCCTTGCAATTCTTTGTGCCTTTTTTCTGTTTGATATATATATTTTAAGGAATTATGAAACAATAGTTAAGTATGTTTCCTCCAAGGGGGGCGTGGCTAGAAGGCCATGTGAGTAGACGTGCTCTTGGGGGAGCTCCCGAGGATCCTGAATTCATTAGGAGAAAAAGTGCACATGCACTAGCCCTTGAATGATGGAAACATAGGTGTCATCTTATGAATACATACAGTGGAGTTGCTGACAATCTGGAGCCCACACAACCAAGGGAACACCAGATAAGGACAAGCGTAGTTCCCAGAGACGGAGACCTGAAGATACAAAATGGCGGTCACTCAGGACAAAGAAGAACGAACATGTGGACCTGCAGCGGCATCCTACGAGCGAACGGCCGTGGGGCGGGCTGAGTAAGGAGTATAAACTCCCTCCGGTGTCACCGAAGCGTACATTTGCTCCGGTTGGGAACAGGAGGACGCAGTCGCGTGAGGCAAGGGGGTCGGCCGGCGCTAGGACCGCGCCCGGGCTGTGGACGTGAAGCGGGACCTCGCGGCCCGCACCGAAAAGTGCCCCACACAGCCTGGGGCTGGTGGGGGCGAGAGGCAGACTCCGGTCCTGCGCGGATCGCAGGGAGCTGAGGACTGCGGTGCCGGAATCGCAGCGCCTGCCCACAAGCTCCCCGGCCACATAGACGTGGGTGTTCGTCGGAAGGCTGGAAGCTGCTTGTGAAGCGCTCGGGTTGCGCTTCATGCCGTGGCAGACAGCAGATCGGTGCAGGGCCCGCACGCAGGGCACAGATCGGGTAGCCGACCCCACGGCCCGAACAGAGTGGGGGCCCTGGCACCCCACAGTGTGAGAAGGCGGCGGAGTGACCCGACCCTTTGGGGGTGGGCGCGGGCTGCAGAGGCAAAAGGCAGCTGGGGAGAGCTAAAGAAACACTAAAGTAAGCCTGCATGGGATTACAGAAAGGAAAGGAAAGAGCGTACCGGCAAGCCTTTGAAGTTGTACTCCAGTAGACCAGTGAGGTGGCCTCATGACTCTGTGAACCGCTAGATTTGCCCCATATGAGCTAGTCTAGTGGCACCATAACAAAGTACACACTCCCCCACTCTATGGTGGAGGTGAGAGAATAATGGCCAGTGGATGAGCTTAATGACGGCAGGCCCAGAATAAAGGAGGATGCAGCTGGGACTATAGGCATGGACTGATCCCCGAAGTCAAGTGCTTCAAACAGCAGCATACACCCAGTGTGAACGAATCAGGGGAGTGTGTATAAGGAAAGGTATACATCAGAGACACATGTGACGAGCTGGTGGACCTGCTTGAGCCCGCAGCCAGTGTGACACACGGAGCCTAGTCCAGCTGGCCCCCAGTACGGGTGCGTACTGGCAAGATAGGAGTGTCGCCACATTGTTACGTGGGAGGGTACAATCCACTCCGGTGGCTAATAATTGGCTCCCGGACACCCCTAGCACGGCCCGCCCGGGCTCAGGTGCCAACATCAATTTCATCCCGTTGGGGCTGGAGAGAGGGGAGGCTCGCCCACAATTCTTTGGCACAGCGACATGTCCAGCAAACCACTAAGAACGAAGAGCAAGCAGCCCACGCTGGAAGAGTAGGCCAGAACACTGCCGGCCCAGAAGGAGCCACGAGCAAAGATAAAACCCTTGCTGGGAGCGCAGTCACCATGGGCACCAATCAGGAGGTCCTTGCGGCGATCGCAGATCTGAAAGTAGCCTGGGAGACCAAACTGCATCTGGCTATGACTGAATTGAAAGCAGCACTGGAGCTGAAAGTCGGGGCAGTGCAGGAGGAAGTGAATCTTCTCCGACAAGATGTCAGGTCGCTGGCAGAACGCACAGAGAACCTGGAGAAAGAGGTGGGCCCGAACACAGCGGACTGTGCAACACATAAAGCAGACCTGCACGCCCTAGTGCAACGCGTGGGTAACCTAGAATGCAGGGCGGAGGAGGCAGAGGGACGTGCCCGAAGGAATAACATCTGCATTGTTGGTTTGCCAGAGGGGGCCGAGGGATCCAACCCTGCAGAGTTAATTGAATCTATGCTGCTACATGAGATAACTGGAGGAGTCTTGTCCCAGGGGTTCGCGTTGGAAAGGGCGCACAGGGCTCTAATGAGGAGACCGCCGCCAGGCACCCCCCACTCTCCCCTAGGCCGGTGATCGCCAAGATCCTGAACTATCGGGACCGAGAAAGAATCCTGGAACACTTCCGTAAGGGTGGAACAATGCAAAGAGGAACAGCAAATATAACCGCATACCCATATTATACCCTGTTGGTACAACGTAGCCGCATAAACTTTGGGACTGTAAAAAGAAGATTGCGTGAAGCAGGCTACAAGTACATGCTACTCTACCCGGCGAAGCTGAAGGTGTTCCATAAAAACAGAACCCTGTTTTTCGAAACCCCGGAAGAAGCTATGGGGTGGCTCGACACGCAGAGCTGCCCCCAGGAGACGGGCATCCAGATGGGAGGAGAAGGAAGAGATAAGTAATCTATGAAGGGGTCACTAATGAATGCCACAGCCTGAGACTGTGGGATATGACCTTTGCAATAGATGTAGCTTACGGGCTGGCATGATCAGGATGGACTGGGGCATGATACGTGAGCACTGAGACTTTTAACCTAGTTAGAGAGCCTCGCAGAGGTAGTTATCCTTCCCCCATTTAGAGTAGTTTAGTTAGGTTAGCGGTAGTCCGGTGACACCCTGCTGGGTTTCTGCCCTCGGCACACCGAGACAGAACCAGAAGCGGGGTTGCCTGAGATCAAGGGATGGAGCTGGGCATTTGTTGGGGTTGGGGGGGTGGTGGGAGGGAAAGGGTGGTGTGTGGGGGTTTGTTGTTGGGGAACGGAAGGGGGGGGTTTGGTGGGGCGGGTGGGTGATGAGCCAATATGGGAATCTTACCAGGCGGGAGGGAGAGTGGAGGGGGAGGGCAGGATATTGTATCTATGGCATTGGGGTGCCTTAGAGTGGTCACCTGGAACGTTAGGGGCCTCAACAGTTACTTGAAGCGCAATAAAGTTATGATGTACCTGAAAAGGATGAGGGTTGACATAGCACTACTGCAGGAGACCCACCTCACCAGGGAGAAGCTGGAGGTGGTCAAGAGGAAGTGGAGGGGGAGCGTTGCGGGTGCCACATACTCGGCATACGCAAGAGGAGTTATCACCTGAATAGCACCTCACATACCATTCCAGTTGCTTCAGTCCATAGGGGACCCAGAAGGCAGACTGATTGTTGTGAGGGGGATGCTAGAAAACCAGGAAGTGAGTATCGTAAACTTATATGCCCCCAACAAAGATACAGCGGCCTACTTTCGGACCCTGTATGGTAAAATTAGCCCCCTACTGGTTGGTGGGATCCTATGGGGTGGAGACTTTAATTGTGTACTAGATCCCAAGGTAGACAGATCAGACAGCAAGCTAACAAACCCACCCCGGCTGCAAAGGTTAAAGGCCCTCCTGAGAGACTTTGATCTAGTGGATGTTTGGAGGCAGTTGCACCCAGTAGATAGGCAATACTCACACTATGCGGCACCACATGATCTGCACACAAGACTTGACTACGTGTTCGTCGCTGCCGATCTGGAAAGTGGTGAGAGGTGCGGAAAATAAGGCCAGGGTGCTCTCGGACCACTCCCCTTTGGTCCTGGAGTGGCAACACCAACCCCTTAGAGCGCGGATTCCGACGTGGAAGCTCAGAGCCGAGGCTCTGCAGGATTCGGGATTCCGGGAGGATTTAAGGAAGGAGATCACAGAGTACTTTGAGATTAATACTGGCAGTGTTCGATCTATGGGAACTGTGTGGGAGGCATTTAAGGTGGTGGTGCGGGGGGCGGCTATGTCGAAATCCAGAGGGCTCCAGAGGGGCATAGAACAAGAGCTGCAGGGAACAGAGGAAGAGCTGGAAGACATTATGGTAGGGGAGGCAGTTCTAGGGAGGACGGTGTCAGGATCAGACAGCTTCAACAAGCTAGTTGTGAACATTGGGACAGGTTATGTAAATTAAGCTATAAGAAATACGTGGAGAGACAGCATGCGGGGGGAGATAAACCTGGAAGGTTGCTGGCCTGGCTATATAAGATCGAGGCACCAAGGCCCGCGATCTGGGAAATTAGAGGGGAGGGAGGTCGGATCCTGGACACCCAGGAAGGAGTACATGGTGAGTTCCTGGGATACTACAAAGGGCTCTATGAGGACTCAGGCGGAGCTGGAGACCAAGAGATCTGGGACACGCTAGGAGACATAGGCCTGCCTACCTTAGATGACTTAGAACAGGCAGACCTGGATGCCCCAAATACAATAGAAGAGCTCGAGTTAGTGATTCTTCACCTGCCCACTTGTAAGGCTATGGGGTCAGATGGGCTACCGAGCAAATTTTACAAAACCTACAAACAAGAGCTGCTTCCCCCGATTCTGGCAATGTTTAATGAGGCCTATGAGCAAGGCAGGTTGCCAGAGTCCCTACGAGAGGCGGTGATCATTCCGCTTTTAAAACCAGGCAAGCCGAGCACAGACTGTGGGTCATACAGACCCCTATCGATGCTCAACCAGGATAGCAAAATCCTCACGGCAGTGCTGGCTAACCGGCTTAAGCGCGTCGTTGGCAAACTGTTACATCCTGACCAGACAGGCTACGTCCCTGGTAGGAATATAACTGATAACCACAGGAGACTGCATCACATTATTGATCAGACAGGAGGAGGATCTGGGTGAGCTGGCGATCGTCTCGCTTGACGCGGTCAAGGCTTTTGACTCAGTAAGGTGGCCCTGGCTGTTGGCGACTTTAGAAGCCTATGGAATGGGTCCCGGGTACCTTAGGTGGGTTAAAATGGTATACAGCTCCCCAATTGCTAGGGTTAAAACAGGTGCCATGATCTCGGACAAATGGCAATTTAGCAGGGGCACCAGACAGGGTTGCCCCTAGTTGCCCATGTTGTACATATTAGCGCTAGAGCCATTGGCTGTCTGTCTTAGACAACAATACGGGGAAATTGGGATACGCACTGCGGGTGGTCCGCATCTCATTTCATTATACGCTGACAACATGCTTTTGTATCTGCGCTTCCCAGAAGAGAATACACAATACATCCTCGAGGTCATGGAACGTTATGCAGCCCTTTCCGGTATAGCGGTAAACCCCAAGAAATCTAGCATGTTCCTCCTGGGGAGATACAGACATGTCCCACCAGGGGGTTTGCCGGTATTGCCAATACCCTGGTAAACTGAGTCGTTCCGGTATCTCGGAATCGACATATACCATACGACAGTAGAAGAACATAAACAAAACACAGTGAAGGCAGTGGAAGGTATCAAAAATAGCATGGTCCAGACTGCCCCTGGCCATGATGGGGAGAGCAGCTCTAATCAAGATGGTGGTCCTACCCAGACTGTTACATTTCTTCGTAAATATCCCACATGTGATCCCTAGGCGCTTCTTCACCAGTCTTCACAGCTTGCAGGGGCTTTATATGGCATAACTCCAGGAACAGGGTGGCTCTTTGGAAATTGCAGAATTCATGTGATAGGGGGGGTGAATAAACCTGCCGAATTTTGAGTTATACTATCTAGCAGGACAATTGCAATATGTGGCCAGGTGGCTGTCTGAGGAAGAAACAGCGGAAACCAGGCTGTTATGCATGGAACCGGCTCCCTACTTCCTTAGAGAGGTGGTGTGGCTGTCCAAGCCTAAGGTACTAGAGACGGGGCGGTGGCTGGTGCTTGGCTAGGAGGTTTGGCACAGAGCATGGCAGATGGTGGGATACCCGGCTCCGTTTTCTATGCAGGTGCCGTTGGCGACACAATGCAGAGAGGATCCCCAATTGATACAAGGGGTCCGTAGATTCTGGGTACCGATGGGCCTGGCCACTCTGGGAGACATATGGCAATAAGGAGAGCCGTTAGAATTCCAGAAATTGGTGGAGGACACCGGGGTGCAAAAAAGGGCAGCATATAACCTACTCCAGGATTGTTCAGCGGGTGCGGGAAAAATGGCCGGTGGTAGTGCTCACGGAACAACCAGATGCCACGATGAAGATATGACATTTCGGAGGGTGGGCACGAGATATCCCGCATATATGAGCTACTGGGGTCCAAGGTGGGGAAGGAATTGTCCCTTTTGAGACAGCTCTGGGAGGAAGAGGTGGAAGAGCCAATGTCGGATGGGTTATGGGATAGAGCCCAGAGATATCATAAGAAAGTGTCCCTAAACGCGAGGCTCCAACAGATCCAATTATACTTTACACATAGGGCATATTTGACCCCCAGTAAGATTACTAAGTTCGGGGGCCAGACGATTCAGCGATGCCCCAGGTGCGGGGAGGAGGAAGCCGGGATGTTACATATGTTCTGAGCTTGTCCTGAGGTGGGCAGATTTTGGTCTGAACTAAAGACACGCCTGGCGGAAAAAGGCATTACGCTGGGGGTGGAGTCAGCCTGGGCATGGATGCTAGGAGGTTTTCCTAGGCCACGTCATCTGAGGCACATTAGCAAGATGAAGGACCTGGCATACATCCTGGCCATAAGGAGGATTGCAATGTGCTGGAAGGCAGCTCACAGGCCAAGGATGGAGTTGTGGTGGGCTGACCTCTTGAAGTGGGCCGAAGCTGAAACGGTTGTTTGGTTCGAAGCGATCAGCAGGGATGGTGAGGAGGAGGTAGGAACCCTTATCGAATGGAGGCAATTGGTGGCCACCATAAGGGGCCCCCCCGAGCCCGATCACAGTGATGATGATACGGATGAGATGAGGACGATAGACCCGCCTGAGGATGTACAGGCTGATGATACGGAAATTATGGCTCAAGTTGGGGGGGTGGGAGGGAGCGGGACTGAAGAACATAGTTTGTAATGTTACCTTGTTAGACCTGAATATGGAAGTCCCAGTTATTGTATTGTTTGGTGTGTTGTTATAAAATAATAAAAAATGTTTTTAAAAAAAAAGTATGTTTCCTCCAACACCTTAGAAGTCTGTTTAATCTCTGCATAAAGATTTGCTAACTGAAAATAGCATATCGTCCGCTGGTCTGAAATCCTCTGCCATATAAAACTTTCATAAAATGACATCTTTATTTACTTAACATGAAGTGGGTAGTAATGATGCCTTATTGTGCTGTTGTCTAGATAAGTTCTATAACAAACAGCTGCCCAGATAATTGAAATCATATTGTGATGGCCAAACCTTCAAAAGCAGTTCTTTTTACAGGATGTAGAAGGAGAAAGCAGTAGGTCTATAATGTGTGCATTCATCTGACAGAGATTACTTCTTTATGAAATCCACAGTGTGTGTTCTAGGTGACAGCCCTGCAAGCAGTAGTGCTGCCCAGGCATTGCTTACTGTTCTTCACTGAAACATGTCCATCCTCTGTAAGGTAGCAAACAGTTAAAATAAATACTTTGAATGTTTCTGTTAAATACAGGAGTAGTAGGCTCCCAACAGAGTGTTTTTACAATCCTCTGATTTTTGTTTTGGATGAAAAGCATCTTCAAGCTAGTCTATGCATCATTTGAGAAAACTGCGAATAAAAGTAACAAGCAATTCATTTTGGGAGTTAGGCCAGTGCTATATGCACTGTGACTATTTCCTCTGGCTGAGTCTGGCTGCTGCAGGAAGGTGCCACTCTGAAACAGTGGATGTTGGGCCCACGAGCAGGATTGAGAGGATATCCTCACCTCCTTGCCTAGATTCCCAATACCTGGCAGGGGAAAGTCACATGGCCTCACCATAGGCCAGCGGTACACTTCCGCTTTCCAAGGTAAGAGAGCACAAAGCTCTCCCTGGCCAGACCTAAACACACAACACTGAAATTGAAAATTTTCTTTTTAAGTGAAGCCCTCTTTTTGCCCCGGACAAAGGTAGGGTCAAGATACACTTACCAGCACACCAGCGTTTGCACAACAATTATGTGTAGGGATTCATGAGACTTGTGAGGATCTCCACAGTCCCTCAAACACAATCTTTTAACTCTGTGACTTCCCGAACACTGGGAAACTAATGTAGAATGCCGAATTATACCTCATTTGTTCCCTGGTGTCCGAATATCACACCGAGGAAACATTGTGTCCGTTCTCATGCCTGCTCAAAATCACAAAGGAATCAGAAAACTTGGATTATGTACGCAAGTGTTTCCAGCCTCGCTTACTGGTAACCACAGCCCCCTCCTCAGTGCAGACTTTGGCAGAGAGGGTCACAGAACATGTATAAAATCTAACATGATGGACTGGCCAGTTAGAGGCTTGGTCCCACCATCTGAAACCAGAGCAGTGCCAGTGCACTCAAAAGAACCCCAACAATCCCAGCCTTCACTCCATTATCCAGGCACGTGCAGACCCACAGTGAAAGACCCACCTAGAGAGAGGACTGTACAGACTATAAATACAGCCATCCCCAGTTGCCAAGTGTGGGTTGTTGGAGCATGTTGTGGCTGTCTTTTCAAGAACTCTGGAGGCTGGTGAAGGTGAGATAGGAGTCAGGAGCATAGAGTAGAAGATCGGAATGCAGGGAATCGAGGTGAAGGCCTGGAGGATGTAGATGTACTACAAGGAGATGGCAAGAGAGAGGAGATCATAACCTTCATAGGAGATGGAGGATAACTGGAGGCTGTGAAAAGAAATTCTGAACCAGTCCAACACCTCAATGTTTCAAAAGATAAGGGATCATCGGAAGAATTACTGTAGCCATCAGAAAGAACAGTACCTTAAGGAAGTAATTTGTTCAATCAAATCATCCATATATAATGTGAGGATTTGCTTACAGCCGTTGTTGATAAAAGATAGACTATTATTGTTTGTGCTACAGGTGTAATACAATGATAAGGTACAGCAGGGGAGCCAATTGAGGCTTATCCCGTTCTGATATATGATGTGGCATTTATAACATGCCTGTACACAAGTCTTCTTAGCGCGCAACAAGACAAGGAGGGGGAAACAAGGGAGGACAAAATAACGATCTTACTGGGCCTTGTATCATTCAGATTGCGCAGGTGGAGGGAAGAGGTAAGGGGCGAAGTTCCAGGGGATGGGGGAATGGCGAAGTGAAGTGAACTCAAGTGCAGTCCGCGGGTGGTTCATAAGTGCAGAGAGAAGGGACTGTAGGATTTCAGATACAGACCCTTAAGTGCTGGTAAGCCCAGAGGCAGTGCGAGGGCAACTGGACATGCAGGAACCTGGGCCCGAGCTCAGGTGACCTGGTGATCAGTGCGCAGAGCAGTCAGATGCATCAGCAGGGAAGAGGAAGAGAGAAAGCAGAATTGAAAAGGAAGGTCTTCAGTTGCTTTCAGAACCGGTGGTGGTTCGGCTCAAGTTTGAGAGAGGCAAGGAGGATGTTCCAGAGGGAGGCCCCAACACTCTGCTTGGAGAAGCACATGACCCTCTGAGAGTTGGAAGTGGATGAGCAGAGAGTTCAAGAAGGAAGATTATTTGGAAGAGAAAGTTGGAGGTAAAGCAGTCCCAGGCTCCCGAAAGCCTTGCTGACAATGCAGAGGGTCTTGAAGTTCATCCTTGCGGCCATGGGGAGCCAGTGAAGAGATTTCAGAGCTGGAAAAATACGATCTCTGGGCTTGAGGCCAAGGACAAGTCTCAGTCCTGTTCTGGATAAGTTGTAAAGGCTGAAGAGTAGAGGCAGGAAGATATGGAAAGCGGCTGTTGCAATAGTCCAGGCTAGAGAGGACCAGAGCTCTGGAGACAGTGAGCTTCTGGGGGAAAGTGAGAAAGGGAAGAATACCTCTGAGGAGTTGCAGCAGAGAGTTTGACTTCTTAAAGACGTCAGAGATGTGAGGAGAGAAGGAGAGGGTGGAGTTGAAGATTACACCAAGGCTTCTAGCCTCATAGAAAGGCGCAGGAAGAGGACCCCGAGTGGGCAGCCAGAGAGAGCAAAGGAGGAAGAGGGTGTCCCAATGAGGAGGAGCTCAGTCTTACTGGCCTTAAGGCAGAGATCATTGGTGGCACACAATTCCTGAGCTGCGGCCAGACAGTCTGGTATGAGAGAAGAAGCAGAGGTGGCTGAGGGTAGTCTGAAAGAGAGCTGGGTGTCATCCGCATAACATTGAAAATTGGAGCAGAAAGTAGCAATGCATTGGGCAAGAGGTGCAAGGTAGTGGTTGAAGGGCCAGGGAGAGAGGTTAGGCCCGTTGGGAACACCACCAAAAGAGAGGAAAGACCCCAGTTGGACCTGAGAGGGTCGGTCGGTGAGAAAGGAGGTCAACCAGGCCAGGGCCAGATCAGTAATACCAAGGTTGAAACAGAGACGATTGAGCAGGATAGCAGGTTGACCGTGTCAAAAGCAAAGGATAGATCAAGGAGAATGAGGACAGAAGGGAGATTAGAGTCAAGATTGGAGAGCAAGTCTTCACGGGTGTTCAGGAGAGCAGTTTGCGTGCTTCTGGCAGCTCTGAAGCCAGACTGGTGGTCATGGAGACAACCAACAAATTCAGTATGCAGTTTAAGCTGGGAGATGGCCAGCTTTTCCAACAGTTTGGCCAGGAAAGTCAGTTCTCGTTTCCTATGGAAGGTACTTCAGTGCCAGAGTAAATGCATTCACATTTTTCTTTTAAAATGACTTGTTTCACCTCCCCTGAAAGTTCTGATTCTACCCAGATTTCTACAAAGTTGTTCACTGAAACATCCAGTTACTTAAATGCTTTTCCAGGATCAATGCTAAAATCAGACATGTTGTTCTCTCTAAATTGTACTGCAGCTATAGTTCCCAAACATTTTGTAATTCCTGGGTAATTCCTTTGAGATATCCAAATGAGGGGAATCCAGTCTGGTCAGGATTTATTGATCACCTCTCATATGGTGGACATTGATTGACAAAGACTCCAGTCATGGCACTACACACAACACAAACATTATTTAAAAATGAGTAAGGAATGAATTGAACTAAACTTTGATTGGGGATAATTCTCCATGATGTAGATTTTTGGTATCACTGTACAAAAGAAAGCTTTTCTCAGGGAAGTAGAAAGTGCTCAAACAAAAGTCTGCACAGTTCTTAGCAAGTCCAGGACAGTGCACCCCCTGCAAATTAATCCAATTACCAGTGATCTTAGGAATTTGCAAACCCTTCTTTTAGTTCTCTTCATTGCAAGTTTTTGAGGGATTCCAAAACCCTTTGCCCACAGTTCTCACGGTCTCTGCTCATTGGTTCTCACTATCGGGCATAATGGTTCTGCACAGTGTTTACAACAGGCAATCCTTCCGTCAAAATGTGGAGCATCCACTGTGGCCTCAGCTCTAGATTGGGGCCTGATTGGTGGACTCTAAGTGGGGCTTTGAGGACTTGGCCTTCCAGCAAGGAGCCAAGTGACAGGAGGTGGTCCTAAAGCTGGGACAGGGTTCTCTTTATCCCTACCTTCCTCATTCCCTACGAGTGTTGTTCTCCTCCAGTCACATGGTGCAATTCTCTCTCACTTCCCTGGCATTGCATTCCAAGTCTCGTTCGCACAAAGCTTTGCATGAGGTCTGCTTTCCTACGTGTACCTCTTTTGGTCTTGGGGGGGGAGGGGTTTGCCACCTCCTCTCTAACAATATGTCCAATGTACACCCCATTCTGCCATCCCCGTCCCTTATTCCTTTAACGGTGATCCTCTACAGTTCCTTCTGCAACCTCTTCCTTCACCTCCTTAATGTTACCCAATGTTTGCCCTTCTTCCTATCACCTCCTCCTTCACCTCATGCATCAACTCTTCCACCTACTATGCTTCTATTTTCTCCATCTCCTGTTCTTTTGTTACCCTTCTGTCAACTGTTTTTTCAGATGTATACGCTCACAACGTCTTTAAATGCTTTGGGTCCCCTTTTCAACCATTTGGGCAGACTTCTCTAATTTTTTACTATCACTCCTAAATTCGGGGTTGTCCCCTTTCTTCTCCCAGTCTGCTGGGTCTCTTAACTCCCCACCTTCACAATCTGTCTTTCCCCAGCCGTCTAGGCCTTCCCTGCAGCATTGTGTCTCCTCCTGTCCCCATCCTCTTCCATCTGTGAGGAATCTGAGGGCCTCCTCACTTCTTTTTCCAAAGTGCCTCTCCCTCTCTGCTCAGGGAAAGGCCCCCACTACGGGATCCTGACCCTGGGGGTGGACATGCGAGGGATGGAATACCTGTGGAGAGGTGAAATGGGAGGAGAATGTGATGGACCCTCGGGTGAGATGCAGTATTCCTTCCCTTCTATGGAAGACAAACCCACAATTCCCAGAGTTATAATGGCATATTGTCAAGTTGATACCATCATTGGTTCTGTTCAAAAGCCCCCATTCAGACCTATACCCTCTTGTACTGATTTCCCTTTAAAAAATCGGACTAAAGAATCTTTTTTGAAACAACACTACAACTCCCAGGAAGCCTCTGACACTGGGATGAGGAAGAGAGCAACTAGAGCAACAAATCCTCATTTTAATCATGCCCAGCCATATATGCCTCAACTAGGTACTGAGACGTGGAGGAGGACAGCAAGAGTAAGTGGGGACTACCGCTTCAGCAGTGAGCGGTCTAGTCCTTGTTTGTCCAATCAGGATGGCAGTAAATTTAAATGGCGGAAGCTTTGCAGAAATGGAGACCAAGTCGGAGTGGCTGAAGCCCGCTGGAAGAGCCAGAGCCACAATTGCTGACGTGCATGTAGGCGAGAGGATTCCAGGAGTCAGAGCTGGGGCAGTGGAAAGACGATGCAGAGTGAGATGGAGGTCCAGGCTGGGCTGCTGGAGTGAAGCAGACGAGAGCCGGAGGACCTGTGATAAAGTCTCTGTCCCTCTGACAGCCTGCTAGTGGGGAAAGCAAAACCGCTGAACGCCAGCACACCACATAGGTGAGCCACCATGGAGAGAAGCTGAACCATGGCAGGCAGAAACTCGCAGAACCACCGTAAACAGAGACCGGTGAGTATGCCTGGAGAAGGGGGCACGGCGAAGGGGGCGGTTGAGCCCGTATGAATTGTTAAGTACTTTTGAAACCATTACTATTACTTTTTTTTATGTTTTACATTTTTTATGAATTTTACACATATTCATACTGTAAACATACATATGAGTAAGTAAAGTAAAAGGGCAGCAGGGTCAAGTGGTGCGTTCAGCATATCATTAATGAGAGGCATTACATAGGTACATTGAGTCTCTTCAGGCAGCAAAAGAGGCATTACAAGTACTTTTGAATGCTGAATTAAATGAGAACCTTTATAAGTACTTTTGACCATCGAATGGAACCATTATGAATACTTTTGAATGACAAATGAAATTAAAGCCATAATAAGTACTTTTGAATACCTATCTCTCTAGCTATATTGTATTTTGTATCGCGCCGTTCGCCTGTAGGCCTAAAGGCACTCACATAGACGTAAAAACAGACATATTACATAAAATGGTAGGCATTCAGTGGAAATATTCTGGTGTGGTCAAAACAAAAAATGGGATTAGCTAGACCATCCCTCTATCAAACATCATTGCCTTTAGCTGTTTTTTTAATAAAGCAATGGACGCACAGCTCTTGAGATCGAGGGGAAGAGGATTCCAAGTGGCAGGTGCCCAGATATTAAAGCTGGTGCCGCCAATCCTCTTGAGGGTCACTCGTGGCTGATGCAACAGATGATTGCCCTTTGAGCTTGCCATTTGAGCGGAGTGTCCTTCTTACAGAAACTCTTTTGATCCTGTTGACATGATAGCAGGGTGCATTGCCTGATAAGGATTTGAACACCAAAACTGCGCATTTGAATTTAATTTGCTGCTCAACGGGGAGCCAATGCAGTTTACACCTGGCAGACGAGATCTTAGAGTGTGGACTCAGACCATAGACTGCCCGGACAGCTCCATTTTGAATTACTTGCAACTTTTTTATATTTATCTTAGATGTACCCATTAAGAGGCTATTGCAGTAATCCAATTTTGTATTTATGATCGCACCTGCAATCATAGCTCTATTCGTCTCGGGCAGGTACGGATGAATTTGCCAGAGTAGGTCTGTGTAAAAGGCACATGTTGATTTCAAGTGTGAAATATGCCTCTTGAAAGATAAGTGGGAGTCAAAAAAGACTCCTAGAGTTTTTACATGTTCAGACAGTTATATCATTACCATTCATCTTAAAACATGCATACTGATTATCCAACCTTTTTCAGTCTTTGTTGGGTGCCTACAATCAGCAGTTCAGTTTTTTCCTCATTTAGGGCTGAAGTGTTTACCGCCATCCAACTTCATATCGCTTCAAACGCGCCATTGACTCTGTGAACATCATCCCTGTATACGCCAGACAGCTCAAAAACCATCTGGGTGTCGTCGGCGTAGTTCGTAAACCAGACACCCAGAACTATGAGCAGGTCGCATAGGGGTTTTCGAGAAAACATTGAAAAGTATTGGAGATGGGCATGAATTTTTTCAAAGAGGCATTTCCTTTGACCACTGCGGCCATTCTAGGTACTGAAAAGGATTGTAACCAATTGACAGCATAATGTGTACATTTCAATACCTCAATTAATCTGTCCAATAGAGCGTGGTCAATCAAATCAAAGGCTGAGGAAAGTTCCAATAATAAGAGTAACACCACACATTTCCTGCCTCAATAATAATAACAGTATTGGACTGTAAATCCAAAAGGGTTGTCTCAATACCGTGATTTTCACGGAAACCAGACTGTTCGAAGGCAAGAATGTAATTGCTCTCTAAGAATTTCTGGTATTGTATATAAAAAAAAGGGTAGCATGCGCCCCTCTCTAGAACATGGCATGATAACCTGTTCTGAGGTTTTTTCCCACATTGAGAGGCACAGCTCCACCTCACTGATGAGGCCCAACAAGGCTGAAACACGTGTAAGGGGTTGCTGGTGGTACTCTTGTTCAAAGGAGGTTTGCCTGGCATTTCAGTGCTCGACTGCCCTTGTGGGTGGGACAATTGCACTATTTGCGTATATGTTATTACTGGAAGGGCCAGAACTCAAGCGCCCCGCCAGCATCCTAGTTTAAATAGGTTTACATAAAGTGCGTGGAGCTGCAAGCTCCACGCACTTTACTATAAGAAAAGCTGGATGTAAAACGGTACGCGCCCCACTGTTATAGCCGGCCCTGAAGACTGTGCAGCTCACAGCTGACTGAGCCTCACGGTAATGACTGGTATTTAATTTTTATTGTGATTTTTGTTGCTGCATCGCTGCGCTGCTGCTGGCAATGAAAAATACAATTTGTATTTGCCAATACACACCAAGATCTGGGAAGTGCAATAACTTTAAATTAATTACACACCGGCAGGGACCCGGGGGGGGCGTTGCCCCCCCCCCCGCCCTATGAAAGCGGTCGCCACTGTTCCCAACACAGACTATCCTTCGTTTTCTTTAACTAGGGAAATCCCACCTTAGCATAGGGCAAGTTAGGCCTTACTCCATCCTGCCTTTTAAGTTAATACAACGTTTGCAAACCATACTTGAACCTTTTGTATGTGTCTACTTCATAATGCCAGCACACATCCTCGTGTCTCCTTTATCCCCTGCTCTAGAGACTTAGCTCATGTCTCTATTACCTGTCACAGATCGAGGTTCATCTTCTACTTGTTTGTTCACTTCTCCAACCCGCTCCAAATGAGTCATTCCACCTAACTGCACCACAAACTGACTGAGCCCTTGGTTTTTGTTAGGATTTGGCCCTGCCTTTCAGCCTCTCTGTTGTGAGGGGACTCAGGTGGGGTAGCTGGGATGGAGATTCTCTATTGGGCTCTGCATGTGAGAATGGCTAACAGCCCTGGTGTGGGATTTTGGAATTGCCTTCACCCCCCTCCCCCTTGGGAGCAGAGGGGTCGGTCCACCTCCTGTTTCTCTCTAGTTTGAGGGAAATAGTGTGCATGCTTGGTATAGGGAACCTTGTAGTCCTAGTTCTCTCGGCCTAGGCCAGGCTCCTATGTCTGCTAGACGACAGCTTCTAGAACCAAATCCTCCTTTTGGGAGTACATAGCTCCCTATTCAGGGGACTGGCATAGGGACTAGCTGGTGGGTCCAACCCCTGAATTTGACTACCAGTTCTGAGGTGGGCCTTCGAGACTGGTGAAACACCTGAACGCGCCTGGCTGGCTGGATTTTATCAGAAGTCATCAACTAGTGTTGCCTCAAGAAACATGGGCAATGGACAAAGTAGATATCCAGGGCTTTCAATCTTCTCAGAATTTAGCCCAGAAGCATATGAGGGGTAGACCTTTTGGTGGCAGCCTCATCTTGGCAAATTGGCAACTAGTATTGTGGCCAAGAGACCTCATGGACCTCCAGCATATTGTGATTTACATGGCTCAAGGACATCATATATTACTTTTTTAATTTTGTTTTATTTCGTTTTTATTGAATTTATAAATGTACATCAAACATGGGTAACAAGTGGTCCAACATATTGGTCGACGGAATATGAAACCAGTAACATAAGAAGGGTTGTGTGAACAAATTGTGCCAATACAAATGCGTAGTCGTTTTCCCCTCACCCTAAAGTCGTCGTCCCCCGCCCCCCACCCTTTCATTTTCCACCCCAGGTTCATGCATTTATTACATTGGCATGTGGCACCGTCAGAGGGTTCATCATGCTACATACGTAACTTTGATCGGATTACAAGTGACGTGTTCAGTCCAACAAAGTTCTGTTACATTATAGTGGTTTTGCACACATTTCGTCAAGTAACATATTTGGTACGGAATTCAGTCCACGCTATGTCGACAGAGGTACCATCTCCATGGATGGCTGCGGTTAAACTGTCCATTCGCTATAGATTTCGTGCTACATTAATCCATTCAGTTTTCCTTTGGGAGAAATTCTCTTTTGCATTAGGTTGCAAGACAATCCCTGGCTGCTGGGAGTAGACTGTGAATCATCTTTGGCAGTCTCACAACTACATCGTCTTGTTCTTCTAAACTAAACGGGATTAGCAGCTGTACCTTCTCCCTTGTTACACCATCTAGTTATTTGTATATTACTTTATAATCTGTACACTAGGCCTAATTGCTCCCCTACCCAAGACATCATAATGAAAATCAATGAACCAGTGAATTCTTGGGGAAAATAAAGACATTAATAAAATCCATGTGATAGTTGTGGGAGATTATAATATACAATTCGAGCCCTTGAGAGACCTTGATGCATTTTGGGAGGACCAGGTGAGGCTGTGGACATACCCTCACTGGTAGGCATTTACCCGAAAATAACACATAGTAAAGCCCTGGATACTGCTCAAGTCCTCTATACCCTAGAATTAAGAGCATGTGATGGACAGTTCCTTAGTGATCAACTAGCAGGTCAAACGTTTGTGAGTTCAACTAGTTCTTCTCTCATAGATTACATACTGGTGTTAGAGATTGGAAATCGGTCACAAACTTTGAGATCCTAGTTCGTAGTGAAAGTGACGATAGGCCATTAGCCATCTCTTTTAAGACCTGGAATAGGTTGAATATCACCCAGCTGACTGTCTCTCTCTTCCGTGCCCCCTAACCTCCATAAAGGTTTATTCCGTACTTAGAGCTAAATATAAAATAAAAGAAAGATGTTCATGCAAGGTCACAGTGGAACCGTTGATTGTAAGCCCCATGAAACTCATGATAGCGCTGCATTCTGGAAGTTGGTTAGTGGGGCTGAGGTTAAGGGAGAAGGTATGCTCCAATGTAGCATTACTTCAGATGCCTGGTGTTGTCACTTTTCCTGTCTTTATGGTGATGGATCGAATGCTTGTACTAGCTTAGCATTGCTAAATGAGGCACGTATGTTTCGGATAGATGTGATGGAGGTTTACAAAGCCATTTTGTCACAGAAAAGTGATAAAGTCCCTGTCCCGGACAGGATTCCCATTGATATCTTTAGAGATGAACTTATTGTTTGGGCTGCAGACCTGGGCAAACTTTTCGCTGCATGTATTAATACCAACACGGTTCCAGTCTTGTGGCAGTCAGCAGAGATCATACCTATGTATAAGAAGGGGGGGGGAGGGGGAGAGACCATCCAGCCAACTACCGCACGATATCGTTGTTAGATAGCTCGGGAAAAATCCTTTACAAAGGTGATATTACGACATGTTCACCATTGGGCTGATGAGGGTGACATAATCCACACCCAGCAAGCTGGTTTCCAGCAGGGTAAGAGTACAATAGACCAAGGATTTCACCTGCACTTACTTATGCAAAAATACACAGTGTTGCTTAGGATGACGCTTTATGCCATCTTTGTGAACCTACAAACAGCCTTAAAGCCCTAATTAAAAGAAACATACCCTGGCATTTGTTGAGGGCAGTGCAATCTTTGTATACGGAGAACACAGCGGTTTATTTATTTCATTTATTTTGGATTTGTAAGGCGCTTATACATCAAGTAAATTGTGTTTCAAAGCGCCCGCAGGTCAACCGGGAGGTAAAATGGGAATGAAAGGCAAATATAATAAATATAATAATAATGAAGAGAGAGGCGCTCCTACTAGGCTTTGTGGGCATTCAGAACGTGCAAGCGCAGCAAGAGCGAGAGAGAGAAGGGATGAGGGAGTGGGAAAGTGCTAGCAGCCTAGTCAAGATCACTTGGTAAGAGTGGTAAGCTGCCAATACAATAAGTGCAGGCCAGTGGGTGCGCCCAAAGGCAAGTGATGGGAGTGGGCGGACACTGAAAGCTATGGGGTTGCAGGTGTTGAGGCTTGGACCGAGGAGGACACAAAGGGCCCTGGTCACCAATCTCAGTGACTGTGGGTTTTAGCAAGGGAGGGAGAAGGGAGGAAGTGAAAAGGAAAGACTTGGGGAGCTTTCGGAATTTGAGGCGATCCGGCTCAAGACGGAGTGGAAGGGGGGAGGCTGTTCCAGAGGAAGGAGCCAGCCGAGAAATGAGATCAGCCACCAGCTCACTGTTTAGAGAAGCGCTTGACACGCAGAGAGTTGGCGCCGGAGGAGCGTAAATATCTGGAGGGAGAGTATTTAGTGAGAGCCCATTGTAGATGGCGCGGCCCCTGGCCCCAGAAGGCTTTATGGATGATGCAGAGAGATTGGAATTTGATCCTTACAGCAACCCGGGAGCCAGTAGAGAGATTTTAGGGCTGTAGAGATGCTATCCCTGATCTTGAGACCAAGGATAAGTCTTGCAGCCCTATTCTGGATAAGATGGAGGGGGCCTAGAAAGGAAGAGTGTAGATTAAGGAAGAGGCTGTTGCAGTAGTCCCGCCTAGAGAGGACCAGAACTGAAATGCTTTGGCTGGGCAGGTTACCAGATCATTACCTGTAACCAAAGAGGTGAGGCAAGGCTGCGTGCTTGCCCCCCTCCTTTTTTGCATATATATGGAAGTTATTCTTGCTCTATTGTAGGGTTGCATTGATCCACCAAAGATATCGGGCTTTATTTTTCACGGACGATGTCATGCTCTTAGCCACATCCTCGCAGGTCCTTAAAAACACAGCGGCCTTGTTTCTGAATATCGGCAAAGATTTGTACGCTGATTTTAAATACAGGCAAAACAAAGTCAATGGTGTTAAGCCTAGATTTGCCAAACAAACAAAAATTAGACGTAAAAGCAGGGGTTCACGTTCTCGAACAAGTCACCTTTTATGATTTTCTAGTGTAATATTTCACAAGAGCGGCTCGTGGTCTGGCCAGTTCAATAAAGCAGCAACCACTCTAGAAAAACATAGAAGAGCAGTCAAGATCTTCTTTAGTAGACATGCAAAGGAGCTGTCTCGCCCGTCCTAGAGATAAGTTGTTACGTCATCTTTGTTTGGGCAGACATCTGGGGTTATGTCAACACTACTGACCTGACTGCAAAAAAAAAAAAAGTTTTAAGGAAACCTGCTGATGTTACCACAAGGTTCACCCAATGGAATTTTTCACTTGGAAACTGACATCCCTTCAAGAGGGAAAGGCGCTGCCTACAAGCCGCTGCTCTATATTGGCTGAGGCTTTGTCATACCAAGGGTTTGGAAAAATATTGTAAAGTACCGGCTCACCTATTGACACTTGATGGGGGCACGAGCCTCCCTTGGGTCAAACATGTAAGAACTACTTTGGCTGACTGTAAATGAATCCTCATTTTGGCCGAATCCTAGTGTGAACAGGGCAATTGTTACCAGGAATAAAGGAGCCATTGCTAATATGTGAAGGGCAACAATGGTGGAAGCGTATTGTGGACATGGTTGTCTTTTATGGCTTAGTGCCGAATAAAGACTGACTGGTTCCCAGATTGTCACACTCTGCCCGGCTCTCACGGTGGACTTGCCCAGCCTATCTGTTCTCCACTGTTTGACTGTGTAGGCGCCGACTACCTGTGGGGCTCCATAGTTCAGGTGCTCTGTCTTTCTCTGGGTAGATTTAAGACTGGTATCAGCACCCATGTCTGCAACCTATGTTGCTTTGGACTATGACTCCCATGATCCCTCACTATTAATTATGCTAGTTAGGCCTGATGATACTGGTAATCAAAAACATATATAGAGCCACGGGTTGCAGACCACTGATCTATGGTTACCATGTGATGAGCTCCTGTCCTCAGCACGTGGCATGGTTGGGAGAGCCGGTAAATATTACCCATGCTGCCCCAGGGCCGAGGATCATGTTGCTTATGGCAGCACCTGGCCTCTGACTGCACCATCCACTAACGCAGTTAGGCAAGGGACCCTGTCGCTCATGTTGGCCAGAATTGTGGCTTCATTATCTATATCACTCACACAGTTGGGGGCCTTTTCTCAAATTAAGAATTTAAGTAGTAACTGGATTACCCCCAATGTTTAGGACCGCAGTGTATGCATACTTGAATGGCTCTAACGTTATTGGACCCAGCAAACTGACCAGCACTTTATAGATTTGACAAGTGAGGCCCCTGGGGTTGGCCGATTTCCCCTTTTTACGATTTGCATTGTATCTGTCACATCAATTTGTTATTTCTGTTATTAATTCTGAAGTTTTAAATTTATATTAGTAAAATTAGTTCTTTTGTAAACAGTTGATTTGCAGGGAAAGATTTTTTGTACTGAAAAAGATTTAAATTCATTCCAGTATTAACTTTTGGAGCAGTTATATACAGAGCTAGGAAGCAGACCAAATTGAGTTATAATGTATCTAAGCATTTTATGTTAATGATATATGGTATGGCATTTATAACGCGCCTGTACACAAGGGTTTCTAGGCACGAAACACCAGTTTGACCCAGGTTTGACTTATTAACTGTGCTGACCATAAACCTTTTCTCCTCAAGTTGCCATTCCCCTAAAGCATCCTAGCGCTGCCATCCATATCGATAAATATTGGTGTATCATTTGACATTGTTTAATCAGTGAAGTTTAATTGCCCCTCCTTAAGAGTGAAGTGTGTCGCTTTGGGGAGGATAGCTCATTGTTAGGACCTTAGATAGTCTGTCTTCCGTGTGTCAGAACTGTAATGGTCCTAATATTGTTATCATTTAATCATGCTTTTTTATGACATGGCATACCTCTTTTGGCACAGATCTTTCACACTTTTCATTCCTAATATCCTTGCCACTTTTAAACTTGTGACAAGCCCCGCCCACATTATATTTTTCCCCCATTAGCATCGCACTATTCTCCAGTGACGGTGCCCCTAGAAATGTATTTACATTAAGCATAGTAATGTATGCATTCAATCAGAATGTTGCAGAAGAAACAAACGAGGAACGGGAGTAAACAAATGTAAATAACAGGGTTAGATTCCAGCGTGTAGCATCGTAGTGTATGTACTTCTGTAAGCAGAGAGATGCAGCAAATTGGTTATTACAAATGGCAGGGGGGTTGGACTAATAAGGGTATGCAAACCAAATAGCATGTATGGTGTATCTGAATCGAGACTGCCGGTATGCTCTAAAGTAGGCCGTCAGTCGAGTGGTTGAAGCCCAGATTCTACATTTAGGGTTGGGGCCCTTCAGGCTACATTTTGCTATAATCAATTTGGATATCATTACAATTAGGACCCGTGACATATTAGTGAAACTCTTCTATACATCTTCTCAAAAACGGTATTTTGTTGGGTAAGACCCGGCCACTTGTATAAATGAGGACCATTGGTGATGACATCTAGGGCAATCAGTATCCTAGTCATCCACTGACCCCTCTATAAATTCATAAAAGGATAATATCTCTTTGCGAACGGTAAAGCAGAAAGCTAGGTGAATTTTATTGGTTTGTAATTGCCATTTATATAGCGCCGTTTACCATTATTAGAATCTCAAAGCGCTGGTAGTGGTAACGTCCTCGCTGGACCTTAGTCCAGAGCATTGGAGATCATGGAGTAGGATTAGAGGTTCTATGCGATTTTACCTAAAACATCTTTACTGAAACTAATTTATTAGAATGGGTGTGCACACTTGGCCATGATAAGGCTTAGCTGGCCAGGCTCGGATAGAAACAACCCATGAAGATCAGGCAGGAGGATGGGTGCTGAGAGAGGTCAGGAGATGGCGTGAGTGCTAGAGACCCACTATGTGTCCAGTGTGCCCGCTTTTGTTATAGGTCTTCGCTGCAAACTGATGTCAGGGTGGTAAGGCATAGTCTGGAGTAAGTAGGCCTAAAAACGTGTGTCTAGCTAGCTCAAATTTTGTCATAGGTCATAGCTGCATTCTACTGTGAATTGATGAATCGCCATACCTGCGGCAGAATGTCCACCAAAGTGGTGCATTTATACGTACCAAGAGCACCGATTGAGCCAAAGGTCAGTGAAAAAAGACCAGCTACCCTCATAGACTCTTCTAGGCATCATTGCGGGGTGGGGGATATACTCGAGTCTTTTTAGAGCAATAGACCAGCTGACCGGCAATTCAGGATTAATGAATATAAACTGATACATAGCTATTCAGACATTGTCTCGGGAGGATTGCTCAGGTGCAACACGGTCGTGTTTGGAAGCAAGACAGCGCAGAGCAACACAGGTTCCAGTCCTGGGCCCACGCTTTGAATCCTCTGGGTATTACGCGTGTTATAAATAACCAATTATTTCATTAGAATAATTATAATGATATCTTATACCCTCCCTAATACCCTTTATCTGTCTCTTCTCCTCTCCCCTACCTTACTAACCTCCACAGGTTTCTATGTAACATGGGCAGTGGCCAACTATAAACTTATTCTGTAAAACATAATGATTGTAAACAGTAACTAATGTCTAACAAACATGATGATGTTTTGATAACATATGGCTAACTATACATCTTGGGACTGAATTCGATCAACTAATGGTTGACAACAGCTTAGACTGTGAATGAACATTGTGTTGGATGACAATAAGAGCAAGGAAATAACCTGTATATTCAAGAAATGTCAATTGGTTTCATATTGAATGAATTGTTTTTGCTACGTCTTGACAAAGCCCGGTGACGGGAGAAACATTAGCATGTGCAACCATTTGGATGATGTTGGTTTAGGGAAGTTAAATTATCAGTCTAGGATGATTTAGGGCTGCTAATTGGTACCTAAGGATAGATAATAATTTTTAATAATACATCTATTGTTGTATATATAATTTTTAATTGAGTATAATTTACATTAATGCGGATTCTTCCTAACTAATCTGCACTCAAACCGAAGGAAGGACAAGATCCCAAGTACCTATGGTCCCCCCTACAATACTGAAGGTAACGGGAAGAACGTGAACACGGGGAAGCCAACAGGGATTCGTTATAGAAGTAACAAAACTCGTCCCAGTACAAATGACAGAAATGTAGAAAGCATGTTGATAAAGTCAAACTATATATATATATATATTTTTTTTTATTGTTCACTATATTATTGTGGTAACGAGAAAAGAAAATAACAAAGATTGAGGGGAATAGAAATGGAACTTTTCTAAATACAGAGATCATAAAGAGTTGCATGAATAGAAGTACTGCTTTGCTAAACACAGAGATTACAAAGAGTGAAAGGAATAGAATTGGAGTATTGATACCTTAGGAAAAGGGGAAGATCACCCAATATCCAAAAGAAAGAGAGTGGAACACAATAAACAGACACACTTGGGAACTAAATCCCAGAGAGGTCCCTTAGATAAACCGCATACAAGAAACACCACTTTGGAAAAAGATGAACCATAAGCGTTTGGACAACAAAACCCCCAGAGAAAAGCACACAATATAAGTACATTCAGAATCTGATAATAAAGAGAGAAGGATTCTGACAAAAGCAAGGAAGAACCCTAACAAATAGGAGGAAAGGGTAATTAATCCCCTAAAGAAGCTGAAGGAACTAATACAGAGAATAACAAGAGACCATTAGAGGATTGTATATTGATCAAATCTCTGGAAAGAAGAGAACCTAAGTGCATACGCTCAACTAGCAGGAGAAGGGAGTCATTCTCCTGTCTGTAGCTGATTAAAATAGTCATAGGTTCAGTTAGGTTAGGTTTGGACAGCAGAATGATTCATTTATTCATATCTGACAAGCATCTTAGTTAGTAAAGTGGGCAGGGAACACCCAGTAGTGATAGAGAAAGGTAGGCCTTCTTTCTATTCTTTAATAAACTCATGGCAAAAATGTCCTCAGAGCCCATGTCCTCCGTCTGACTTGCCACAACCACAGGTTGAAGTGGGCGGGACCGGTCGGGAGCGGTGCTCCTATACTTTTTATTTTTAAGTTTCATTGTTCCTATACTTTTATTTTAAAAAGAAACAGTTTGGAATGGTTTTGTTTTAAAATAAAAGTGTAGGAAGAAGTTGAAGCGTGCACTTCCGTGCACTGCACTGAACATTCCCTTAAATAGCAGGTGTGTTTGTTTGGGAGGGGGCACAGTGATGGGGTTTGTGAGAGAGGGGACAGGCCAGCAGGAAACATAGTTCCACTACTTCTTTTAGTACACTTCGACCACTGGCCACAATATCCAATCATGTTCCAAGACGAATCTCCCATCTATATGTGAGAGCGAAGAACTAGCCACAAAGGGAAAATATTCATGAAGAATTGCAACTTCTTTGAAATGGTGGGAATAGGATTCATAAGTGATTACCTCCTCACTCCCTGTTGATGATCTCATGTTGCTTTTCTGTTAGATGGGCTTCTTTAAACAATACATTTACACCATAAGAAAGCAATGATTCTCCTGGTTTTTACCTAAATGTTAAGTCCCCTGACATTCCGGTGGCGTGGTTAAGTTGGACCATTTTTAAGGCTATGAAAAATGTGGCACAGAAGAGAAATGCCATAGCATTTTGGTGCTGGACTTCCCATGTTGGCGGGACAAAGACTGATATGCAAATGGAGATTTCCCTTCTGTGAAAGGTACAGTGAGCTAAAGTGTGGCTGCAGACTCTCGAGTGGGAACCTTCCCAAAGAACAGGTCATTTAGCCGTGTTTGTTCTCTCCGAGGGGCGCCTGTGACTATTAGTTTGATTGTTTTCATGTATGTTGGCTAAATAAGTAATGCAAATATTATACGAAAGGTTTTATGTGATTTCATCCCCATACGAATTGGTAAATTACTTTGCAGTAGGTTTTATTGTCCTTTCTGTTAATGATGGCGGGAACTCCATCTCCATAACCACCCCCACCCTCCTCCTGGTCCCATATAGCAACAGAAACAGCACAATTGTCCATCTGGGACAACCTAAAAACGAATGCAGACTCTGACACAACCTCAGCCCTGATTCTGCTCGACCTTTCCGCAGCATTTGACACAGTTAGCCATGACACCCTAAACAAAAGACTAGAAGACATAGGCACTACTATGGACTAAATCTTTCCTAGCAGACAGAACAGAAACCATCTGGTTAAAGCCCTTCAAATCCACACCATGAGTCAACAAATGTGGAGTACCACAAGGGTCCTCACTATCACCACTGTACTTCAACATCTACCAAACTGCACTAATCAGAATCTTCAAAAAATACAATTTAACATGCTACAACTAGGCAGATGACACTCAAATCATCTACAAAATCGAAGACAATCAAGCCTATCACTCAACCCTAGTGTCTAAAAGATGTTTTTAATTGGATTAATGCCAACAGCTTGAAAATCAACCCAGGAAAGACTGAAATCATGATTATATCCATAAACCAAGAGAACAACACCTATATTCCATGGCCAACGGAAATGGGAACCGCACCAATTCCATCCAAGGTAGTAAAAAATCTGGGAGTCCTGATGGACAACACCGTAACCTTAGAACCACAAATAAATGCAATAATCAAGAAATGCTTCTTCCTCATTCACACAGCAAGAAGAATCTTACCTTTCCCCTCCTTCACCCACAAAACACTCACAGACGTCGCCCTAATCATGTCAAGAATCGACTGTGCAAACAGCCTCTATCTCGGGATACCAGAATACCTCCTGAAGAAACTACAATGGATCCAAAATGCAGCAGCCAGTCTCCTCCCCAAACTATCCAGAAGAGACGACATCACTCCATCCCTAAAAACACTGCACTGGCTCCCAGTCAAACATCGCATCACCTTCAAAACAATTTGCATAACACACAGGGCAATCAGCAGACAAGGAGCTGAATTCCTGCAAAAGAAACTAACAATCTACATGCCAACGAGACTCCTCAGATCAAGCAATGAAATCCGTCTGGAAGAAAAACCATACCTTAAGAAAACACTTGGGGGCGCCTCCTTCTCCCACTTTGCCGCAAAAACCTGGAACAACATCCCGAAAGAAATAAGAAACACCAAAGACCACTTACAATTCAGTAAATTAACAAAAACATGTCTCTTCAACAGCACAGATGCAAACTGAAAAATCAAATCCACCAAACGGGAAACACAATGAAAAGAATGACAAACCTAGGACGACGATAACATCTAAAACCAAATAAACTAACTCCTACTACAACAAGAGAGACAACACTATTCTAATATAACACAAACAACAACCATAAGGACAGAATCCAGCGTCCCTAGCCAACTCCCACCGAATAACCTTCACCCGCTCGACAAATGCTACTATAGATCATACCTGTATGTAGTTGGGTAAACATTAGTACTTGCCACACTATTTAAGCTGTGGATATTGACAGGGGCATGGACCAAAGAGTTGTGAATGTAGTCAGACGCCGCCCCTGGACATAAGTGCAAGCGCTAGCATTGCGACATACCAAAGGGGGTAGGAGCGGTAACATGAATGAGCAACCGAATAGGATGACATAGGCTGAGCAGGCCTCAACACATGGAGGGAGTAAACCCGGGCTTACCAATGCCGCCCTCCTACTAGATTACGAATGCTTCCTGTGCTAGACTGCAAGGGACGCACAAACGCCAGCCCGGCATACAAACAGGGGCCACGCAGGCAGCCGGTTGCCCAACGTGGGCAAGGTTATGCATATGAACGGATGCCATATTGGAAATGGACCGTGAGTGTCGTACAGACCCTGAACTGTACGTAGACACAGAGACGTCCACACACGCTACCTGATTAGAATACGGAAATTTAGTGCCTCACTTCAAGACAGGAATGCCAACTAACCAACCCACTAACAACTTCACCCTCTCCATACACCCCTCAAATTCTAACCAAACACAACCACAAACTTACAACGCAGCAATCCACACAAACTTTACCACACTGCAACAACAAACAAAGCACACATAGACCCACACAACATCACACAACGTCTTCTGACAGTATAACACCCCAAGCCCAGCCGATGGAATTACGGGCTGAGTCTGCCAACAGCACATCACTGCTCTCTTGCACTTCTCCAGCTCTTCCCCAGTAACACCCCCCAACCTCTCCTTTTCTTTCAGAACCGCCATAGCGCCAGGGGACCTCTCCGGTGGTGATAGTGCAAAGTACAAATATCCTTTAACATTAACATATCCTACAACATACATCAATCTATTTTCCCACCATAATGGTACCTACCACAAATTAAATCACTGCTTTGTAATTTATGGGAATGGAACAGCGGTACACAATACAAAGCAGTGCTGATCAGTCAGTGTTTTCTTTCCGGGGCGAACCCGCAAACTGTCCCTGACTGTATATCCAGACTACTTTTTATTCGCATGTCAAAGCCCTCCACCTTCTTGTAGATTCACTTACATGACCACATCCCTTCTTTACCAGATTACCTTTACTCCCCCCTTAACTGCTTTTTTGTTGCCCATATTTAAAATAGTCTTTGGTGAAGAAAAGCTGAGCAGCAGTGCCGTCGATCCAGCTGGCTGATATCTTTCCCCTCGAGATAATGAATCGTATCTCCACACATGTTGAGGTGGTATACCCGGAGGTGGTGAGCCGACCCTGTAGGTAACAGCCTGCCACCCAAGTTAAGGGTCTGAGCGCAGCGAGGGTCCCTTAACAAGGGTGGCAGGGTCATTACCAAAAGGGTTGGCACACCCCTGAGGGCCATATCACCTCATTATGTGTGGAGAATAAGATTCATTATCTGTGTAACCCACTACACACCCATAGTGCCAATACCTTAACAGGTCATATGTGGACCTAACTGCTACTATACACTGTGTTCAAACTAAGTTGGATGAGAATGTTTTGTTTTTGGACAGGGGAATTAAACTAATAAATGTGTCCTGCATTGTGACCAAGTTGCATCTTTGCTATCTAACTCCTAGCGAAACTGCTTTTTTGAAAATTGTTCCGTCCGACACCTCTACACACCCCGTGCCCGACATGACATTGGTGCCAGTATATATTGAGATGCTGCGCCCCATGACCAGAGTTCCTTTTTGTGCACACTCTGCTCTCTTAAGCAACACTGCTTTGTTGAAGTTCTTTACTTCTCATTTTCGACGTCATGCCTAACACCTTTTAGTTCTTGGGTTTAAAACCCTGCATCGACTGCAGACGTCGGATGGCTGTCTCAGAGGATCTGTTTTTATTGCTTCAGAGAGGAGCACGACAAGCAGGATTGCAAGTCATATCAGTCAATGCTCCCCAAGGCACTTGGGAAATGGGAGGCAAAAGTGTTCATTTTTCTTTACAAGGAGAGTGCTGACAAAAGGACTTGTTTGAGGTCTCCCAGTGCGGAACACCATACTGAAGAAAGGGCCCAGGTCTGAAGGACAAGCAGAAAAAGAATCACTGCAAGAGGTCTTGTTCCCCCGTCGGGTTTTCAAAAAATCATTCTTCTTCCTCATTGGGGGGGGTAGGAGTCATTGATCCAGGCACCTCAGGTACCTCAGGTGACTTTTCCAAGGCCTCAGCCGCTTCTGCCTCTGCCCCATTCACGTTGTTCGAGTCCACTGCACTCAGAAGAGCTGGCAGAGACTCCACAAAACATTGCAACCATATGCCCTTGGCTCTGCCACAACAAAAAGAGATAGGGATCTGTCTAGAGGCCATCCTCTCAGTCTTCTGATGTAGGTCTTCCAGCCCTGACCCGTTCCTCATCTGCACCTCCAGCGTCGACCGGTGCCGCGGGTTCTTCAAAAGTGTGCTCCACTCTCTGGGAGTGGATTCATGTCTTGCATGATAGACATTTATGATAAAGAGGGGGATCCCTTTCCCTTTGGATTGTAAACCCAACTCCCCAGGAGAAATTGGAGACTCCTATATCTAGGCGCTGTTCCTTTTGACCTCAGGTTCCTTTCACCACACACTCTGTTTGCTGGCCAATTCGATGAAAGCCTTGGGCTTCAAACCTTGCACGCATTGCAGCCGACAGATGTAGGTATCCGATCTGCAGAGGATTTGTCTTTATTGCTTTGGCGAAGACCCCAACACCCAAGATTGTGGGTCGTACCGGTCTTGCCAGTCCATGCACCTTACGAGAAAGGGCAGGAAAGATCTTCACCTATGTCCACAAGGAGAAGGATAAAGTCATGTGGTCCTGTTCATGGCTGCATGGTGCGGAACACCGATCCAAGGAGGGATCACTGTCCCGCAAGGAAAAGAAGAAACAACATAGTGCAAGAGGTCCCGTTCTCCGGATCTTCACACTGGCATTCTTCTTCATCAAAGACAAGGAGTCACTGTTCCAGGGATTCCCCCCCAGATGCAGCAACTCTGGTACCTTTCCTCACCCAATCTTCCACCCCGTAGGAATGGGAGACATTTCACCTAAAGATGTGCAACATCTTAGTCAAGGCACTGGCTACTTTGGGGCTGATGGTGTCCCCAAGACCGATGAAACCCACTGCGTCTTCAGGGACTGACAAGGCACCTCTAGGGGAACATGCCTAAGGGCTCGGACCTGAACCCCATGGGTGACGGAAGTTTCCCAACAAAGACGCACCTTTGGACTTTGAAGCCACTGCGCCGGTCCTGACTGCATCTTCATCTTCGCCGATTGGCATGGAGGGCACTGTGGCTCCTCTGACCATGAAACCATTAATGTCTAGGTTACACCAGATTTATGTAGAGCAGGAAGAACAAGTCCCCTTTGGATTGGAACCCTTAGTGTCCAGAGAGGAGAGAACGTTTCCAGATGAATTCTATGGGGAAGGTGAAGACATCCACATGTTGACTGCAGATTTTCAGGAGGCAAATGCTTTGGACACATTCCCAACGCTAGACATCCTTCCAGCCTCAAGCATCCTTCCAGAGGCTGATGTTCAAGGTGGCTGAAACCCTAGGGTTATCGGCTCCATCCAGACCAAAGGTTCAATTTGAACTTGCAGACATTCTGGATGAAGGACCCAAAAGGGAGACCTTACTGCAATTTAACGTGGCGATGGAAGTCCTTGTGCTGATCGTGTGGGAAAGGCACACCTCTACCCCTGCTGTGGACAGGGATCTGCCTAGAAAGCCCCCTCAAACCTAGCCATTTTGTCCTCCCATGCCTCCCCAGAGGGCTTAGTGGTACAGGCCACAACTGCAAGTCTTAAAACACCCACCTTTCCTTCTCTCCCCCCCGATAGAGTAAGAGACTGGACACCTGGGGAAAGAAGATGTTGCCTTAGGCAGCCTAGCTGTCCGGGCAGTTACCGCCTCCTTTGCCCTGTATACATTTTCTTTTGGCCTTTGCTCCACATGGGCCAACTCAGCAGACCACATCCCTGAACGGGAAATGAAAGAGGGATTTCAGGGCATGCTCCTGGGTGGCAAGGAGACTTTCCACCAGATCCTGCTATTGGGGCATGTCACCGACTATTGTGTCGGGCACTCCATGGCCACGAGCATGATGATGAGGCCTCACTCCTGTATGAGGACCTCTGCTTTGTGCAGGATATACAGGCAACGCTTTTGGACATGCCATTTGATGGGTCCTGTTTGGGGCTAAGGCTGATGACGCACTTCAAAGATTCCAGTATTCGAAGGTGATGACAAAGTCTTTGGGTCTGGCCGTCCATCAATCCTCTGCCCCATCTACACAGGGTTCGGGGTTTTGTCCCTCTGCCTCCTATATTGACCCATCGCTTTACCTCTTTGCCAAACAGCCTTTGCTTTTGCCCTCCTCCCTGCTGCACCTGTGAATACCCCTAGTTTGCTAATTACTTTGCTTTCTCTCCACACTTCAGTACTCATCTAAAATGCATTTGCTCATGCTACTCCTTCTCACCTCTCCCTACTCTTTCTCCAATCACGCTATAACTTCTTCTTTCCTATCCCTGTCATAAAACTCACACCCCTTCCATGCACTTTTCTCCTTTGTCCCTCTCCCATGCACTTCCACGTTCTCAATGTCACTGTGCCTAGTAAGATCGTTGTCTTGTTTCTCCCTTGTTACCCTCCCTTGCCTTGCCTTGTCGCGCTCTGAAACACCTGTGTACGAGCGCGATATAAATAAACTATCAATTCAATTCTAATTCTCAGACCTCCCACTTCTCCATATCTCCCCTCCTTTCAAAAACAAAGCCAATGAGCAAACCATACCTCCCTTAACCCTTATCCACCGCGCTTCTCTTCCTCTGAGACTCAACTTCTTTACTCTTCCTTACCGCTTTACTGTACATTGCACTCTGGAATGCTCAGTCAGTAGGCAACAAAACTTCCTTTATAATTGACTAGTTTCACACCTGCTTTTCTCTCGATATCACTGAAACCTGGATTTCTCCATCTGCACTGCCACTCTGGCGACCCTATACGACTCCAAACTATCCTTCATTAACTCTCCTTGTCTAACTGGCAGAAGTCGGACACCTATCATCCTCCTGCCTCAACACCCCGCAAATCTCAAATGCCACATCCTATCCTACGCCTTTTTGAATTCACCATCTTTACTGTTGCTTCACTTCACTCAGCTCACATAATCTTCATCTATCCCCCTCCTGGTTCGACTGGACCATTCTTTGATTATCTCCATGATTCTCTTTTCACTACACTTCACATCATTCTCTTAGGTGACATTAACCTTCCCTCTCCAACCGCTTCTCAGAAATCTGAACTTCAGTCTTTTATTAGGGACCAAACACTCCACTTTATCGATAACCTTCCAACCCCACACTCTTATTAATCTCCAAATCTCTCTCAGCCACTACTGTCACACCATCCCTTTCTGATTACTAAATCTTTTCCGCCACCATCTCCTTTGCATCGTCTGACCTGTCTTCACCAATTGCCTCACCTCTCCTCCTTCACACCTGATGCCTCTTCCATGAGCACTGCCATCTCCAGCTTCCAATCCCTACTATATGACTCCTTCACCTCTAACTTCCCACTGCGTACTTTCACCCCTAATTCTCAGCAGCCTCAACCATGGGCTCTGCAGAGACATGAGCCGGCTTTTGCATAAATGGAGGCGCATGAGGACCTTCAACTCTACCTCTCTGCCCTGAACTCTCTCAAGTCCTCGCCGGCTACATTGCACCCCAAACTCACTCCTCCTTAACCTATGAATATCAACTCCACTCTCTCATGGCCTTTCTCACACTCCCTCCTCCTACATTCTGCACTCTACCTGCTCTACCATCATCCTCTGCCTCTATCTCACACTTTAATCACACTAATACTAAAGATGCGGTTGCCAGACATTTGGTCGAAAAAAATTGGTCGACCAGACAAATGGTCGAACCAATTTGATCGAAAACCAAATGGTCGAATTTTTTTTTTATTTTTATTTTAACCCTTTTTTTCATTTTTTTGGGGGGGTCCCCCCCAACCCCCTTTTTTTCTCTAAAAACCCCTTTTTTTACTAAACGAAAGCCCGAAAAATAAATATATAAATAAAAAAAAAATTCGACCATTTGTTTTTCGACCAAATTGCGTCGACCAAATTGCAGTCGACCAGTTTTTTTTCGACCAGTTGACTGGACACCTAAAGATGCCCTATCTCTACTAATGAAGGCTAACCCCACTTGTGCTCTATAGGACCCTCTTGCTCCTCAGGTAGTCAAGTATATTGCCGCTTTAGTAGCCTCTCACCTTGATGAACTCTTCAGCCTGTCCTTCGACTCTGCTTGCTTTCCCTCTATTTTCAAAAAGGGGCTGACCCGAACCTACCAGCTAACTTTTATCCTGTATCTTTCCTCCCACACTACTCTAAAGTGCTCAGAAGGGTTGTGTTCAACCATCTTTCAAATTTCGTATGCATCCACAACCTTCGAGACTCCCTACAAGCACTCCTGTCACGCCACAGAAACTGCTCTCATGAATGTTTCCAACTTCATTGCCTCTTTTAAGCACTCCAATCTATCCTGTATCCTAATTCTCCTTGATTTGTCCACTGCCTTTGACCCTATCAATCACTCTGATCACCTTAATACTCTCTCTCTCTCATTGGGATTCGAGATGAAGCCCTTGACTGGATTGAATCCTAACTGGCACCTCGTCAATTCTCTGTCTCCTCGAAAATCAGGCACCTCCTACCTATCATCCTTGCCAAGCATCTCTTAACCCCTCTTGCCTTCTCTAAACTGAACTACTGTGCCAGCAACCTCTTTGGTCTCACCAACTATGCCTTCTGTCCTCTCAAAAAGATCATTAACCTGGCAACCAGGACTCTCTTTGAAAACCCTCACTTCACACCTGCTTGTTCTTACTGTCACCAGGCTAGATAGCTGACGATGCAAAAGAAGGCCAGATTTAAATGTTTTCTCCTAGTTCACAGATCTATCCATGGTAAGGCACCACCTTATCTGTCCTCCTCTATCCAATTCTGCACGCCTTCTCGTAATCTTTGATCTGTTTCCTCAACTGTCCTTGTGGCACCTCGTCCTCCCATTGCTTTCTCTTGCTTCTGCTCTTTCTCTCTTCTTGCTCCACTTCCATTGAATTCTGTTCTGCCGTAAATCCCAGAAACAGTCCACACAGATTCAGTCAAACCCAATTGAAAGCCTACCTCCCACTTCCAAGTTACCCTCTTAACCTAACTCTCATCTACCTTCAGTGTAACACTTTTCCCTAGCCACTAACTATCCTCTATCGCTCCTTTTCTCTGCCTCCGCTCTAGCACTTCATCCATCATGGTCACATCCTAACAGAACTGGCCACACTGCCTACCTGTACTTAAAAATGTCTAATGTTGATCGTCCTTAATCTATGTATGTCCACTGTAAGGAACTCATGGTGGCAACAGTAAAGACGGACACATGTGATCACAGTTCAAGGGTGTTTACTAAACTGTATAGGAAGGTTGGAGAAATGCCTAATCTAAACCTAAATCTAAGATGAGAGCAAGCTACAACCATCAAATAATAATAAGGCAGTCCTGGTGGCGCCTTGTCAAATAAAAGGACCTATACTAAGAAAAACCTATTGCCAATCCTTACGCTAAATCCAAACAAAGATTGTGGGATAATGTTCAAAAGAAAGAAAAAAGTGTACGTAAATAATAAATCAGGAAGTGGCAGCCGGGGTCTCCTTTCCTCACGTTTTGAGCATGGGACAAGGTGGGATTCCGGAGTACAGCGCACGCTCAAGCTTTCCCAGCTCGAGCCAACAGTTCCACTCTCAGCACTCGGGGGCCCTCAGTGGTTAAGTCTCTTTTCTACAATAAGTCTCTGGCCTTACGAGGACCTGATGTCTTCGAAATAATAAACAAAGGTTCCTTTCCACATATATGTTGATGATGATCTTCACCCCTGCATCCTCCTCTTCCGGGCTCAAATCCACTAAAGGTTCTTGGTAATATCAGGACCTTCGGTAGTTAAGTTTCATGCTTCCGAGGGACTGATGAGCTCAAAATCGTAAACAAAAGTTATTTCCTGATTGTACTTGGGGTGATGACCCTTTCCCCCTGTGGTCCCCCTCTTCTGGGCTCAGACCCCTCTCGAAATCAGCCTCCCTCTGTCGGATTCACTCTGGCTTATATTCTAGAGATTTCTCTATTGTAGTTCGTGTCGCTGGGGTGATAGCTTCTCAACCCTGGATCCTCCTCTTCTGCTCTCAGACCCTTCTCAAAGATATCAAAAATAATAAAAAAAAGGTTCCCTTTCTCATGTATGTTGTGTGATGCCTTTTTACCCATGGGTCCTCCTCTTCTGGGCTCAGGCCCCTCTCAAAGATCAGCCTCCCTGCGTCAGGTTCACTGCGGCTTCTCAACACAATCTCATCTGCAACGTTCATGATTCTTAAAGCCTTTTTAAACAGTTCATTGTGGACATCACTCTGCCGGGTTTAAACTTGTCAACACACTGCTTATCGGGACTTTTAGGCTTCGCCCCCTTTTCATCGGCATCCCTCCGTCAAGTTCACTCTTGTCAACTTTGTCAATCACACAATTCCTTGAACAGTTCTTAGGATGAGGAATTGACTTTGCTTAGCTTCACTATCATCTGCCGGTCAAAGACTTTCGACAGTACAGAGGATGTTACTAGACCCCTGTCGTGACCACTTTCTTGAGCCTCTCCCTAGGCCTTCCAGTAAGGGTAGTTTCAACAATAGGGTAATCGCCCAGAGGTTCCCCGAGAGAACACCCACGTGGTGCCTGACTCTTCTGTAGCTGGTTTTCTCCTCTCGTATTACCAGTTCTTTGTACTTTTATTAGCCGTTTGCTACTTTTGTTCAACATAGTTCGGTTTCTTATCAGCTCTCTCTTCGACTCGCCGGCTATGATGAACCGCTTGACTTTACTTGTCCCTGGAGTCAAGGCTGGTACCACAGTGGCAAGCGTCTCTCCCTGGCTTGGTTATCAGCGGAGGAGGGCCCTGTGTAGCGTTGAAATCTGCTGCAACACATGTTGGCTATTGTTTGCGATCTTATGATTCCTTCCACTGAGGTTTTATAGGCCTGGCTCGGAAAGGGCAAATTCACTTCTCTCCTTGTTACCCTCTCGGGTCTCGCTGTCTTTCTCCTCCTCTTGAACTCCTGTGCTGAGTTAGCTCTCTCGTCGTGCGGTCTGCCTTGCTCGTATTATGCTCTCGTGCTCTACGTTTTATCCCTGTGGGGGAAGGGAAAGGTTAATCAGGTGTGTGTGATTCTGGTCAGTTGCCTGACTTTGCCTGACCCTTGTGTTGGGACATGTCGGGTAAACGGCTCTGGTGTTTGTCCGTCGTCTTTCGTGGTGTGCGAACGTGTTCGTGTCGGAAAAGGGGCAGGAGGCTAAAGTGTTTGAGTATCCTACGTGGTAGGATGGGGAAAAGGTGTTATAGGAAGGGGGATACCGCGTCTCACCCGTCGGTGTCCCACTTCTACTCCCCGAGCACCCCCCTATCCAGGTGATCTACCCGCACTGGTCAATCCCCAGGAACTGGATCTAATAGTGATGGCCGTTTCCTAGCCACCTGGATGACAGATCCCCAGGGACTAGCAGGTGAGACACCTTCAGGTTTCTCACACCACTCAAGTATTGTCCCCGATGACTGTTCTATTAATTCCCTTCCACATCCTGTTCAGGATGTCACTCAAACTCACCTCATTGTAAGAAGCTCAATGCTTCATGTCAAATCTGATTTCGTATACATTGTACTATTTTCGTGATCAAAAGAGCATTGTTCTTCTCTGTATATAAATCAAATAAAACATACCACATGGGCCAGGAACTCCGGAGGGACTACAGAACAGATGCTTCACAAGAGGAAGAGGCAGAGGTGCCCCTAAGGGTGGGTTGACTGGGGCCACTGTTTCCTCTGCCACACAGAGTGCTAAGAATTTCTGCCACGAGTCTCCAGTAGAGGGGAGAATATCCCTGTTCAGCTCGCAACGTCTAATGTGTGGGCCTTACAGGGCGTTCAGCAAGGTCACGATCTCTCTTTCATTTAGCGTCCTTGAGACCACCCTCTTTTCACCACCACATTTTCTCTGGATCCCATCCTCTTGAAGGAGGTCTGTCAGCTTCTTTCAAAGAGCACAAAGGAACTGGTTCCATGCTCAGAATGCGGGAATACGCCATTTATTTCCTGGTTCCAAAGAAAGACAGGGACTTGCGCCCGATACTCGACTTCTGAATTTATAAGGACATATTCAAGATGTTGACTCTAGCTCAGATCCTCCTAGCCCTCAAACTGCAAGACTAGTTGGTATCACTGGACCTTCAGGATGCATACTTCCACTTACCCATTCATCAAAAACACAGGACGTACCTGAAGTTCATTGTGGGCCAACATCACTATCAGTTCAAACATTTACCGTTTGGTCTATCTTCGGCACCCTGGACCTTCACTGGCAATACTAGAGGCTCACCTCAGAAGCGAAGGCATCCATGTGTTTCCCTTTCTGGATGACTGGCTCAGGACCAATCTGCACCGTACATACAGTTTGTTGCACAGCTTGGGCTTCTCCCTTAACTTCAATTGATCTCAGGTTTTGCTGTCGCAGTCCCTTTGTTTTATCTCGGTTGTCTTGGACAATCACCTGGGCAGGGCCTTCCTGCCTGAGGATCTAGTGGCGAACATCTCCATGTCCTTGTCCATGTCTTCCAATCGCAGACGAGTGCTCATGCCTCAGCTTTCCTGTCCCTGCAGGGTCTTATGACCTTGTGCATTGTTGAGGTGCCGGGGGCCCGACTACGCATGAGGTTGCTTTTGTGGCTTCACGGTTGTCAGTGGTCTGTTTCATGGACATACCTCAAATCTTCTTCAGATTTTGGCAAAAGTGTCCAGGGACTTGGAATGGTGGTTTCAGAGAAACAACCTACAGAAGGGGGCATTTTTTTTTCAGTAAACTTGGCCCCAACTGACTAGTCGCAGACATGCGCCTGAAAGGCTGGGGCATTCACCTCAAAGACCTGATAGACCTGTGGTCACCCTTGGAATCCCGAGAAAGGATCTGCGTGATTTTTCCATCGTGGAAAAGACTGCGACGGAAAAGCTTGCAAGAGAAATGTGCAAACCACCAAAGGTTTGCACATTTCCCATGCGAACATGCATTGAAAACCCCACAGACCCCCACCCACAACACACCCACCACACCCCCACCCACACCTCCAACATACCCAAACCCTACTTACCTTTTCAGATGCTGTGTCCCTGCGGCGCCAGTTCACTTTCACTTCCGAGATCAGGAACCAGCGCCGCTTTTTCTTTTTTTGGGGGGGGGCTGCAGGGGGTGTCCTCCGCAATCCCCGCTCACTATACTCTAAAGTATAATGAGCGGGGTGTTTCGGGGAACAACCTTGCAACCCCCGTTTTTGTTTCTTTTTTTTTCAGGGTTTGCGGTAACACCCTGCTCACTATACCACACAGTATAGTGAGCGGGGTGTTGCGGGAGACACCGCCTCAGCCCCAGTTTTTTTGTTTTTATTTTTTCGGGGTGTTGCGGTAACACCCCGCTCATTATACCAGACAGTATAGTGAGCAGGGTGTTGCGGGGGATGCCCCAGCAGTCTTTTTTTTTTTTATATACCTACCTACAATGCTACCACCAAAGGTTCGAACCTTTGGTGTTCGAACCTTTGGTGGTAGCATTTTTCGGACAGTTTGCTGGAGCTGAAAGTGATCACGCTGACCCTAGTCGCTGTCTTTCCTTCAGTGCAGGGCACGGCTCTACTAGTCCTGACAAACAACACAGTGGCCATGCACTACCTCAAAAAACGGGGTGGTGTGGACTCCTTGCTTCTGTGC